>NC_133350.1:29132067-29732067 GCF_030506205.2 Paramisgurnus dabryanus | reverse complement strand
ATTTTCTTCACTTTCAAACGGTCAGAAGCAGAATTCTTTGCACATGTAAAAAATTCATTTTGTGCATGCAGTTTAATTAAAGTTAATTTTTTATTCCGATGTTTTACAAAATATATAACAATGTTTGCACCAATTAAATGTGCAACATTTTCTGTTTTATACTAAAATATGTAATATCCATTTATTAACTTACCATTAAAAGTTACAATTACATCTTTTGAGGTTTGGGCAAAAGTCTCACAATTTACATCCAGAACATGATGCATGATGGGATACGCTTAGCCTTGAATACCGCTCTGAAGCAGTATTCGAGAAAGTCTGGGTTCCACCACTGATTACCACCTTCAACTGGGAGAAGAGTTGGGGAAACTTCCCAGGGAAGAGCAGGTGAGATCGAGGCTTGCATGTGTACAAGTTACATTGTGGTAGTTAACAAAAAGTCAGCTAGCATAGTTTGCTAACAGGAGAATGCTGGCAAGTGGCTGCAAATTCAAGATCTATATTTGGACATAAATTACATCCACCTTATTTTCAGCGGTGATAAATGTAACCTACTGATTTTGAGTATTAGGTAGCAGTTGGCTATTACTGACACTAAATAAATTATATTTACCTTTTTTTTTAAAAAAAAGACTTATACTTTATCATCAAAGCCATCACTAATTTGGCAGTTTTTCATCTGATCTCACTCAGTGACTGACTGAATCTAGTCTTGAGGCTAGGTCAGACTGGACAAAACCATGCAGTGAATGTGTGGGGTGGGGGGGGGGGGAATTTAGCTGGAAATGCAGAAACAAGCCATAAATGTGTTTTATAATTTGTTGGTAGATACATTTAAATTAAAATGATTTTTGGGGCCCCAAAAGTGTGTGGACCATTAGAATCGGAGAAACAATGCAATTTGATAAAAACAAAATTTGAGCGAGAAAACCTATAAAAAAGCAGCAAAGTTTAGGATGCTCATCAAAAATAATCTAAAATGCTTTAAAATGGCAATAAAAATAGTAGTCAGGATGGCAAAGATTCAGCCTTTCATCACCTATTTATCATATACAAGGGAACATGAATCAGTTTGAATACATCCGAATACTTGATGAGATTATGTTGCCCTTTGCAGAAGAGAAAATGCCCCTAAAATGAGTGTTTTAACACACAAGCAAGAGGGCAAAATCTTGGTTCCAGACAAAAAGGATAGAGGTGAACAATGAGCATCCACAGTACGTCATTGTCGCCTTACAGCCCCCTGCAGTTGATGGTAAGCTGAGTCCCAGACCCTCTCACTCTCCTGGAACCAATGAGGGACTTCCAAAAGTTCCTTAGTCCAGGGGAACAGAGGTGGTTGGTAGCTGAGCACACACTGAAACAGAGTGAGACCAGTGGTTTGCAGATGGAAGTTTTGTGCGTACTCGGCCCAGGGAAGATATTGGCTCCAGGAGGCGGAAGGTTCAGAGGAATCTGCTCTTTTTCTTTATCTTCCTGTCTGTTTGCCCATTCATTTGAGGTTAATAGCTAGAGGAGAGACTAACAATAACATCTAGGAGCTTCATCAAGGATTTCCAACTTGGGATATGAACTGGGGACCACGGCCAGACACAATATCTTCAGAGATACCGAAGTATCTGAAAACATGTTGGAAAAGGAGTTCAGCACTTTACATGGCAGTGGGCCCTTAAGTGGTATTAACCGAATTGACTTGATGACATGATCGACAATGAAGATACATGTATTTCCTTGAGATGATGGAAAATCTGTAGCAAAATCCACTCCTAAATGTGACCAGGGATGATTTGGGATAGGAAATTAATGGAGTTTGCCAGAGGGAAGTCTACAGGGAGTTTTGAGATGGCACAATCCTTGCATCCACTCACGAACTTTCTGATGTCCTGAGCCATGTTGGGGCACTAGAAGCAATGTTTTAGCAGTGTGAGGGTTTGGTTTGCGCCGGGGTGACCACTGCCAGTAGAAGTATGTGCTTGGTGATAAACGGTGTATGATGGTTGAGTGGTACATAATTGTGATTAGGTGGAAAGCCCAGTGAGGCATACAAACAGGATAGAGCATCGACATTGCAATTTTTATTACCTGGACGATAAGTGATGATGAAGTGGAATCTTGTAAAGAATAGAGCCCAGCTTGCTTGTCAGGGGTTAAGTCGTTTCGCATCACGCAAGTATTGCACATTTTTGTGGTCTGTAAGTACTGTTGAGGGATGCCTCGCACCTTCTAGCCAATATCTCCATTCCTCTAGGGCTAGTTTAATGGTGAGTTACTTACGGTTTCTAATCTCATAGTTGACATCCGTCAGGCTGAATTTATGGGAACAGAAAGCAATGGAAGTAGTAGAGGTGGATTCCCCTGCTGCTGTGATAGGATGGCTCCAACACCTGTTGATGAAGCATCCACTTCAACAGTAAAAGGTTTCGTGGGATCTGTATGGACGAGTATGGGAGCAGACGTGAAAGCAATTTTGAGGATTTGAAAGGCTTAGTTGGCTTCAGGGGTCCAAGTAAGAGTTTTAGGTTTACCTTGGAGTAGCGTGGTAAAAGGTTGGACAATGGAGAAAATCCCAGAAATCTTTGAAGGTCTTTGATGGTGATGGGTGTTGGCCAGGATGTAATGGTTTCCCCCTTCCTCTTGTCCATACTCACTCCATCCTGGTAGACGTTGTATCCGAGAAATTGTATGGTGAATTGATGATACTCACATTTTTCTGTCTTCAGGTACATCTGGTGTTGGCGTAAGCATTGGATGACTTCATAACATAGAGATGGTGTTCTGCTGTGTTCTTAGAATAGATGTCATCAATGTCTTCAATACTTACTGGTTGACGAGGTATCTGAAGATGGAGTGCCTAAAATCTTGGAAGATGTTGGGGGCATTGACTAATCCAAATGGCATGACCAAATATTCAAAATGGCCAGTAGGGGTCACAAAAGTGGTCTTCCATTTATCTCAGCTTCGGATTCGAATGAGATTATATGCACTTCTAAGGTCAAGTTTATAGAAAAGGCATGGGATGGTGATGATGATGAAGAGGTAACTACAGAAAACAGGAAAGAAACAGTGATTGCTCCATCTCCTTAGCTCACTGGTGTCCCAAGAGAGCTGCGGATCATGTAAATCAGCCACGGTAAATACCCTAGTATGACATCTGCTGTTGAGTTCTCCAGAACCAGGAACTTGATGTTTTCTTGGTGAAGCACCCCCACTGTCAGAATGATGTTGGTAGTGCAGTAACAAATGGAGGTACGGTTTAGAGGCTGTCCAGCTACCGACTAAACTTGAGGATTCGGAGGTTTAAGCAGAGTTTTGAGGAGATTAAGTTGCCAGCTCAACCATAGTCGAGGATGGCTGTGACTATAAAGGAGGAATCAGACAGATGGAGCTTTACTTTTGTGGTTAATTGGGAGTAATTGTGAGATTCGGGTTGAACCATACTCACCAAGGATTGTGGAGGACGGATGGGACACTCGTTAATAGTGTCCGGCAGAGGCACATGGGTCAGCTGCCGTTGATGTTCTGACTGTTTCTGGAGACGATGGTTCTCGCTGGTGGAGGAAAGATGATGTGGGGGTCCTTTAATATCTTCACTGCAGGAATACATACAGTTTTCTGTATGGATGGCATATTGAATTAATCTTTCCAATCCCATGGAGTCATCGAATGCAGATAACTGGAGAAGTAGATCAGATTTAAGGCCATTGCGGTAGGTGGTGAGAAGGGCAAGTTCCTTCCTTCTGTTATGATACCACAGACAGATGTATACAAGTAAGTGTTTATTAAAATATAAGCCGATATCAACAGATGAAATGGTTGTGGCAGATGAGATAAACTATGGAAACATGAAACTCCACACATACACAATGACAGTCACAGATAACAGTTGAATTACTTTCCTTATCCTGCAAATTAACAGATGATGTAGCCGACAAAAGCAACTGGAGGATGAGAGGACAATCCAAATCTTATGACGGTAAGTACAAGTAGAATCAGGTAAGAAAGCATTATATACACACAGGAGTGTGGTATGTGTAAACGAGAGCAGACAGTGACTGTGAGGGAGAGTGTAGCTTTTATAGCATGCGCTGGCTAATGAGGGACAGGTGACGGTGATTAAAATTCTGGTGATTGTGCTCATTGAGGAAACTGATTTCCTTAACAAAATATGTCAACTTAATCATTTTAATCATTAATTAAATTCTGGTGACTCAAAACCATTACTTTAGTTGGATTAACTTAAGTTGATATTTATTTTATTTTATTATATAATAGGGACTCCCAAAAACTTAAATACTTTATTTCATTTAATTGAGTGCTCATGTAGCCGGTAATTGGTCAGTTAGTGTTCATATAATGTACTATAGGATATAATTTCTTCATCTTATCATTGTCTTTAGGTGTGTTTTATTTTATCTCATGTGTATACAGTATATTGCAGTGTTTTTCCTTGCTCATGGTCTGTTATTTAAGTCATGTGCTGTTATGCACATCGTGATCAAGCCGTGTTTATTCATCATTTCATGTTTGGATGACCTTTTTGTTGGATTCATTTATTAAACTCATTTTGCTGTACCTAGTTTTAGCCTTTACACAGTTTAGTTCGGCTTGTGATAAGATCTACTCTGGGATGATTTTAAATCATATTGAATGTGTTCTGCATTACTGCTGCATTTTCTTCATTACTGGGACTAAGTTAAAAAAAAAAAAAAAAAAAACTTTGTTGCATTTTTGTCCACAAAACTCAAACATGCACACACATGCTGCATATTATCAAAAGGTTTTTGAAGGTCATAGAAACATTTCAGTGATCCTGATTATTTGACCAGTCATGTGTGTTTTTATTTTACAACAACTTCTTCATTTTAGAGAAGGCAACTAAGCTTTTCAACCATCATTTAGATAAACAATCTTGACACATTCATGATGAAAAATTTGAGCAAGCTAAAGTTGCAAACTAAAAAACTTATTGGTTACAGTGTATGAAGAACAACAGACAACACATGCGAGGTGTACATGAGGTGTAATAGATGAAGAAATCACAACATGCTTTCATACTCGCTCATATAGATCTAGTTAAACATCATCAGTAAAGAGTCTTATTATTTTTACTAGAGAAGGTTTTGGTACAGTTGATGAAATGAAAAAAAAAATCAGCTGACTGATTCTACTGGAATGTAGAATTATGTACGATTTTTGAATACTTTATTACTGAAGCTTTAATGAAGTTTGGTGTTATTTTTTGCCAAATCTTTGTGGCACAGCCATGCTCCAGATCTGCCCGGGAACTGTTTCCCAGTCTCGAGACTGTATCCACTCCTCTGCTGACAGACCACTGCGAGCACCTCGACCAAACCTGGGGGAACATAAAAAGTAACAACAACACTTATAGACTTATAGGGCTTACAGATTTTATGTTAACAGCATATACCAATATTAAATGGGATATTTCATGTGTGGGTCATTCCCCAATTGGGGCCTATGACGTAATTTTGAGTTTTTCCAAAAAGCTACTTTTTCGAACTGATCCTGGAACTTTTGTTCGATTTGTGTGAAAATCAGTGTGTAGGATCTAGAGACACTCAGGGTACAAAATTTATGAAATTAGTGTCGATTTGCCAATAATTTTTTGTATACCGCATCAACTAATTTTACTTAGGGTGCGAAAAAACTTATTTGAGGCTGTATCATTGTCAAACTTCTGCCAATTGACGCGACACTTGGTACTTTGTGGTATATCAGGAACTGCGGGTGCATGCACATGTTTCATCACAGCGCCACCTAGTGGTCAGGCGAATGTTTTACATGCCTATAACTATGGCTGCGGTCAACGTATTTTCATACAACTTGTTTTCTTGGAGTCCTGAATCGTCCAACAATACCAAACATGGTTTCGCCTTATGCTTAGTCCTGCGGAACAAAGATTTGAATTCTCTCATCTTAAATCGTGAGGTTTTCCTACATTCTTTAAACTGCTCATCCAAACTCAACTTTATTTCTTTTTGTGCCCTTGTTCGGCTTGATCCCGGTTATTGCTGCTTGCAGCTATTTTAAGACTGTATTTTTTTATTTTGATTGAAGTATGTCAGATCTGCAAGTTATTAACATAACACTACAGACACTAATAAAGCATGACACGTGAAATTTTCAAAAATGTAACTACATTTAAGAAAATTCATAAGAAAGAATGTACTCAACATGCACCCCTCAGATCAACCAGTACCTGCAATGACCTTTACACACAATAGTCCATATAGAAGGGTCAACATTCATTGCTTTAACACATCTGACATGAATTAATTAAACAATTAAATTAAACTATACATGTTATATAAAATCTCGATTCATCATATAACCACTTGATTTGTGTTAAAAATTTTATATTGTTGCAGTTATATTCCTTGATAGCTCTCTGAGGTGCGGTGGGAACATGCACATTTGGTTGGAAGCTAACTAAATATGTATTTTTAAACAAAAATAGAATATTTGATGGTTTACTTGTATTTAACATTTATTTTCGGCTTTTGTAAAGTAGATTGCAAATGAAAAATTACCTGTGTAATATAATCTGTTTTTGTTTAGTATGAATAAAGCATTGCATCACTGTCTGTTCCACGTCCTTAAGAGGAACAGAGACTCAAATTCTCCATTCATACTAAACACTACAAACTCTTCTGGTAATAGACAATTTTACTGAATGTAAAAAAATTCTTTAAAAATACACACACCGCTGAGGCTGATGCAGCACTGAAGGGTTGCGTTCATATCTCTGAGAGCTGTGTAGTAAAGATTGCAACACTTCTAACAGAAGACGATCTTCCAATAGATCCTCCATCTGCCCTTCAGTGATCTGTTAGACACAAATGACATGCAGTATTTATTAGCTCTCTTAAAGGTCAATGTTTCAACCAAAAAATATTACACTTTCTGTTTA
Organism: Paramisgurnus dabryanus; assembly: GCF_030506205.2. Lineage (NCBI taxonomy): Eukaryota > Metazoa > Chordata > Actinopteri > Cypriniformes > Cobitidae > Paramisgurnus > Paramisgurnus dabryanus. Next base: position 29,725,136 of record NC_133350.1, on the reverse strand, counting down.
AAAAAAAAAAGATTTATGGACTACACTTCTCAGGTCAGATGACACATTTCAACCTCCAAGTTGAATTTACTTTAAAATTATTACATATTTGGCCATGCAACCACTGATCATTTTTTTTGAAACAGTGATATTATATAGATGATTTACTTAAAACAATAATATAAAATATTTACAGATATTCTTCAGTGGAAAAAGCACCCTAGGCCTTTAAAAGATTGATTTTTTTTACTGATTATCTATCAAAAAAAAACTTTTCAAAATAAATATTATTTTAGTCTCCACAATTAACCATCAATGGGGTGTAGAAAAGTTTTTACATTACTGTACCTTCCTTAAAACTACCAATACAGCATGTCAGTACAATTTTGCCTAAACTCCCCAAGACAAGTTTTAAAACAAGATGTTGAAAGCAGATGTTTCTTACCACATGATTTTCTATCATATTGTCGTCCGAGTCATCAGGTGATTCCCGAAAGTGTTTGCTCTGCTCTAGAAGCGCTTCTTTTGGGACGGACTGACTCAAATCGGTCATTACCAGTAACACACCCAATAACATGAACCACACGCCTCCATCCATTACTTAAATACCTCAGAAACAAAATGTAAATAAATTCTGCTGTGTATCTGTACTAGATATAGGTTATAAAAACCGCCGGTGTGTCCGTGCACAACCGTTTAAACTGGCCTTTGTGAATGTCCTTATATATCCTCCAACATCCCCTGAGACAGACAGAGATAAGTGATGTGCGTTTATTGAGTGGATGAGGAATGGTCCATTCTGTGATGCTGGGAATTTGGTAATGTGTGTATTAAAAATCCCACAGGAGCCCAGGCATTAACACAGTTTATTAAATGGATAACAGGGAAATTTATAGTTTAGCTAAACATGTAAATAACCCCACAATTTACTCACCCTCAAACCATCCTTGATGTATACGAGTATCTTTCTTCAGACGAACACAATCGGAGTTATATTAGAAAATGTCCTGGCTGTTCCAAGCTTTATAATGGTAGGAAATGGTCCTTCTGATTTGAAGCCAAAAAAGTCCATCCATCCTTTACAGAAGTAATCCACACAGCTTCAGGGGATTAAAAAAGGCCTTCTGAGGGTAATCGATATATCAATATTTATCAATATTTTAAACTATACAAACTTAAAGTGACACTTTGTAGTTTTTCAACCTTCATAATATATTTTCAAGACCCTTGTGATGGTACATCGACTTAAAATAGGTTGAATGGCATGTCTATCATAGCCTGACGGGGTCTGTATTGCTTTTACTCGTACTTTTAAACTTGGGGTTTCAGATAGTAACCCAAGCACAAAACAAAAAACTACAAAAATCTGCTTTACGGCATACGTCATTTCCTGCACTTCCTCAAATTCGGATGTGAGAGCGCAACTATTTATTTTCCTGATGTTTTTGTCATGGCCGAAGCAGCAACTAAGAAAAAGAAACCCAATGTTTTGTTGGAGGAGACCAGAAAGAGAAAAGGGGAGCTTGATAGAATAAAAGGAAGGACGAGGGTCAATATTGGACCAGCGTTCGCTTGCTGGCGTGAGCTAAAGGAGGAGGAGGGTTTCCTGACCGATGCTGACTTGGCCGTCATGCTTTTGGACTAGTAAGTAATGTTATAATGCTTGCATATATAAGTCCTGTCTGGCGCCCAAACACTATTTTTACGTGAATTTTACTAAAGGCTACTTGGAGAGTTTAGAGAGAGACTATTATCAAGTGACATTGTGGCGCCGTGGTGGCATCATGGACCTAGGACATGGGCAGGCCGGGTTCGATTCCCCCTTAATGCAATTTTTTTATATATAAACTTTAACCAAGGACCACCGTTACAACTGGCTTGTAAACGTGAGCTATGCGTTCTTTTGGCGTTTGAAAAAAATAAAACCTATGAAATTTTATTATATGACACATGACATGCTGGAAGGCACACTTTGTGACTTTAAGAGAAGTCTTCTTTTCCTTTGCGACAGTGCTGTGGCGCTTGTGGCCTCTAGGGCCACTATACTTGAAAATACATGTCTAGCACCCCTAGTGGCCAAAAAGTTCTATGGCGTGCCTTTAAATAATAATGTTGGACGTACAAGGTGTAGAAGAGATGAGACGAAACCGTTGGGTTAAATTAACCCAAAAAATGTTTCTATTTGACCCAACCATGGGTTAAAACAACCCAGCATTTTAGATTGAAACAACCTAAAATAGATTTAATTATAACCTGAGGGGCTGGACTCTAAAACTGTGTTAAAAATAACCTGCAGCATTTTTACGGTGATAAACTAAATTGTTAACTACATTTCTACATAAAAAAAAAACGTTATACCTTAATAAGTTTGCCAGTGCACTTACATGCATATTTTTGGAACAAGAAATCAACTGATTGTGTTCTTTCAATTTTCAGAAAAACAAAAACAATGCATAAACTAGAGTTAGATACACTGAACAGAAATATAAACTCAACACTTTTGTTTTTGCCCCCATTTTTCATGAGCTGAACTCAAAGATCTACACATAAGATGTACACAACAGGTCTATTTCTCTCAATTATTTTTGTTTAGTGTAGATTAGCGTGAAATGACTGAAGTCGGAGTTGAGTAAATAAAAGAGCATCTCCAGAATATTTGCAGTGTATGTCTTAGTAAATAACATCATCAGGTTAAAGCTGGTGTCTCTTGAGAAGCCCTTTTGGGATGGATTGACTCATTAGGCATTAAGCTGAGTGAAAGGTACTGAGTAAATTTCCCAAGAGACTTTGCTAAGCGGTTCATTTAGAGATGAGTGGCTGACAGTTTTCCTATATTCCATAAAGGTTATTTTTCTTAATCTCATCCTGTTGAACAGGCTACAGTGGCAAGAAAAAGTATGTGAACCCCTAGGAATGAAATTTTTATTTTTTTGATTTGCCATGAAATGTGATTTGATCCTCATCTAGGTCACAACAATAGACAAACACAATGTGCATAAGCTGACAACACACAAATAATTCCAGTTTCTTGTGTTTTTTGGAAAACACCCATTAAACATTCACAGTGCTGGAGGAAAATGTAAGTGAACCCATATACTTATTACTTTAATGAAAGCTCATTTGTCATTTGTGTCAGAAGCTGGCAAACTGGGGTCCAACTAATAAAATGAGTTTAAAGGTGTGGTTTAGTGCAACTTTAATTTATTAAATGACACTCAAACATTTTAAGATTGCTGTCCTTAAGAAGCATCAGCTCTTATGAATCATGCCTCTCTAAATATATCCGATCAAGAGTTGTTGCACTCCATAAGGCTGAAAAGGGATACAAAACAATCTCAAAATGTTTAGGCATCCATCAGTCTACAGTTAGACAAATCTATAAATGGAGTTTATTAGCTAGTGAGCACATAGCCAAGATGACTCCTAAGGCACAATGCAGAATACTCATTGAAGTAAAGAAGAACCCACAAGTAAACTCAAGCTAAACGCTTGAAGACATCATTGTAACTGGCACACATCTCTGTTCATAAGTCTACCATACGTAAGTCTTTGAACAGATAGTGTCTATGGCAGAACATCACAGAGGAAGCCGCTACTCTCCCGAAAAACATTGCTGTGAGCCTGCAAAGTTTACAAAAGAGCAACTTGGCAAACCCCAGTGCTACTGGGAAAATATTTTATGGACTGATGAAACAAAAGTTTAATGAATAATATGGTAAAAAGTTGAAAAATAATATGGAGCAAAAAGGGCACAGCTTGCCAACATCAAAACATCATCCCAAAAGCGAATTATGGTGGAGGGAACATCATGATTTGGACATGCTTTGCTGCCTCGGGGCCTGGACCACTTGCCATCATCGAGGGGAAAATGAATTCTGAGTGTAGATTAATCATACCATGAACTCAACATTCTGAATTCACAATGAGCTTGCATATTGCTCACAACGTGAGAATCTCACGGTATGAGAACGGTGTGACGTCACTGTGATCCTCTAGTATCCACTTTTCCCTACTGAGATATAGGAGGTAGAATGCCCCCTTGTTTTGTATTGCCTCCTCGCTCAACATGGTGTGACATGTGATCATCTCATGACTGGGAAGTAAAAAGTGATCGTTTTTTGGCATTTTTGATTAAAGATTATGAGGGCAGATTCGTTTTTTTTTTTTATAATAAAGCTCACAGATAAGCCATTTGTAAAAAATACCACAATATTCCAAAACAAATGACAGTTTTTCATTTCAGTTTCATTGTGACTTTAAAGGTCACGTTTTTTCTGATCCCATTTTTTTTTTTTACTTTAGTAAGTGTGTAATGTTGCTGTTAGAGCATCAATAATACCTCCAAAATGATAAAGCTCAACGTTTATTGCCATATTTTCTTTAACAGAAAAGCCTACAGTGAATGGCCAGTTTGGACTACAGCCCTCCAGCTTTGGCATAAATGGCTCTGCTAAGCTAAACTGCTGAAAAATCACAACACACTAAACAAACTACACAATCAGAACTCGATACATATTTCTGAAGGAGGGACTTCATAAAACAAGAAAGATGTCAGCCTGTTTTTAGGACAGTGAAAACAGCGGTATACAGATAAGTAAATTGTGTGAAAAATAATGTGTTTTTTTACACGTGAAACATGAACACATGTTATATTGCGCACTGTAAACACAATCAAAGCTTCAAAAATACAGAAAGAATGCAACCTTTAATATACTAATTAAACATTTAATATTTTGACCCATACAATGAATTGCTACAAATATACCCGTGCAATGACTGGTGGTCCTGAACCTGGTTCACATATCAGATCTGTATAACAAAGCAAACCGAAGAACAAGGAGAAAAACAGCATTGTTACTATGTAATGTGTAGATTGCACATGCAGCACAACTCCTGAATCAAGATTGAAACTATATTTTGCATTATTATGAATCCTCATCTGAATATTGTATATAGGCCAGTGGTTTTCAAACTTTTTGGCTGTGTACAGTGCATCCTAACATTATCAAAAGTATTATGATATAAAACATTCTAGAACATTTTTATTAAACAAAACATATTAAATTATACAATGCAGTGGTGTTGGTTAGTAGACTTATTTTTCTGCAGTTTAATTACACAGAATTTATGATAAATTAATAAATTTTATAAAATGTCATAAAAATGGAGCCACCTGGCACCATCTCAGCCCCCCTAAAGTTTGAGAATATACTTTCTGGGAGCAGATCGGTAGAGTTTAATGAGGTGGGTGTGCGTGCGTGTTTGTGTGTGTGTGATGTAATCTGTGTTAGCAAATCTGAACTGTGGTCTTGTAATGACGTCTGACCGATCGGTGGCGCTGCAGTTTAAATGACGCGCTGCGCCGCTGAGACTCTTAAACCGGAAGGAAGCTGTTTACAATACACAAATCTCTTAAAGAAAATGGCGGAATTCGTGGAGCTACAAAAACTAAAGGTAAGAATCTGAGTAAAATGTCGTAGGTTTTTGTTTGTTTATTTCGTGTTTTCATCTGTAAGTAACAATAAACTGTCCTGTAATGTATAAAGTGTAATGACAATGATCTAATATGAATGTTTTCCACTTCTCACCTCGGAAACTTGTGAGGTGATCACCTCGACACGACAGCACAGCATGTTTGAATTTCAAAGATTTTTCCTTATAACAGTACAGCAAAGTTTTATTATGTACATAAGATAAACATAAATTGCTAGTAAAGACCGAAATATCTTGTTTTATGATCTGATGTATGGGTTGTATTCTGTTTTACTCTGTTAATTGAGTTTACGCAGTTGTGGATCTGCGTCTTTCTGTTAATGAATGTACTTTCAAATACTTTAACTTTGTGATGTAAAGTCTCATCTGTTCTCGTCGTCAGTTGGCTGAGCTGAAGCAGGAGTGTGTGGCACGAGGTCTGGATGCTAAAGGAAATAAAGCTGATCTGATAGCCCGACTGCAGGCTTACCTGGATGAGCATGGTATGTGCTGTCGATTTATATCTATGTAACGACAACCATTCACAGGGATTTATTTGCTTACAATGTAACTTAGCAGAGGTGTAAAAGTTATAAAGTTGCGGTTTATTACAAAACGGTGCAGTAATAATGTCATTAAAACTAAGATTTATGTGTAGCTAAAAAAGTGCAAAGTTGTTGGAAAATCAAATGCAACGAAAATATTTAAGCTGTGTTTGCAACCCATCACTCTTGTTGTCATTCTCTTTTGCTTTTTATTTTTCATTTATTTTTATTGCTTAATAGAGAGGTCTGGAGTGAGCCCTACAGTTCGCCATATTGGTATGCCCAAACATCTATTAAACTAATAGGACATTATCAGGTTAAACTTTATCAGTCTCCTTGTACATTACTACAACATAACATCCTAAATATGTCCTTTTATTTATTTATTTATTTATTTATATAAAGTTGTACATTTTCCTTTTGAAACAGTGAGTTACTATAAATTCATTTTCATTACAGTATCAGATCAGAGGAGAGATGAGATATGTATTATTAATGACAAAAGTGCTCATTCTGAAATCTTGCTTTAAGTACTGTTTGTGCATGCAATAATTTTTTTGTGGTGGTTTTGTAATCGTGTTTTTTATACAGTATTGTTTTTGTTCGTACAGTAAAATGTGTAAACAATGTTAGTTGTACTCATAGTTTACTCATTTATGAAATTTTTTTACTCTTATGACTAGGGATGGGTATCGTTAAGATTTTAACGGTATTACTACTCTTACTGATACTGCTTCCGGTCCGGTACTTTAACGGTATTCTTATCTGTACTTTGGCCAATGTTAACATTTGATCATGAACCTATGTTCACATGATTAAGTTAATTATGTGTCTGCATTTCATTATTACAAAAAATTTTTTGGATATCATTTCTAAATAATATACATATATTTGTTAATGCACCAGCCAGCGTGAAAGCTGCAGAAAAATAATTTAAATAGGATATTTATCTGTAGGCTATTTTGTAAACTAACTTGAAGTGCTGTGCATTTAGCCAAATAAATGTTTACATACTGAATTTTCTTTATTTGGGATTTTAAAACAAGTAGAAAATATGTTGAATGCATAACGTCATTTCTCCCAAAAGAAGTCAACAGAATTTCAACGTAAGGTAACCAATTAGGGATATTGTACATTTATTTTAAATGGCGTGAACAACGTTGATTCAACATGATGTTAGCATACAGTACATGCCTGACAGGCGCGGTGGGCGCGTGCAGCAGGTGACGCAAATTATGGGTCCTCCGAGGATTAGACCGTCTCATTTCAGTTCTCTTCGCAGACTTCTCAGGCTGCCACCTTGACAGACCGAGTGCTCACCTTTTAAGGTCGTATGCTTAGAAAGTCGCAGCCCTTGAATTGGGACATTTGTCATACGTCACTAAGAAAAGTGCGTACACTACACTAATACTCTCTCCTGAATACAGAGGAGTCTAAGATGGCGGCGCTACCGGAAAGCTAGTTATTTTCGTTTATTAAGTTTTAAATGTGGATATTTCTACACCACGGTGTGGATTACCCTCAGAAAGCCTTTGTTTATCATCGTGGAGCCGTTTGGATTTATTTTGTGAAGAATGGATGCACAATTTTAGGACTTGAAGGACGTGGACCCCGTAACATTACATTTAATCAACTGAAAGATCTAAAACATTTAATAAAATAACTGAAAATGTTTGTCTGAAAAATGATTGACACATGCATCTCGGACGGCTTCAGGGTGAGTAAATCATGGGTTTAATATTGTTTTTGGCCAAACTATCCCTTTAAAACTGATGCCATTAATCTGAGCGCGTCATTAAAGCCCAGGCGCTCAAATTTCCTGCATGCCAGGGAGCGGGAACATTAAACTCTATGGTTTTAAACCCCTGCACGCCTAACAACCTCTCTAGTGATCGTGTGTGAAAGAGTCTGAGTCATGCGCATTACAAGTTCAGGTCCGAGCAAGAGTCCAAGAAGTGTGCATTAAGTCCAGGTGCGTGCGAGAAGGATTTCATGACAAGCTCTCTCGCGCAAAGTAAAGCTCACAAATCTTCTCATGTGAGGTAAAGCATGCAATGTGCATGTTAATGTGAAACTATGATGATACTAAAGCACACTATCGGCCATATGTCGGACGATCATCGATACACGAAACTATCGTGTAATCAGCACAACCCTAATTCACAATCGTGTGTAATCTTGTGTGACATACGCTGTAAACCGGGTGAATTTAGATGGCCACTCAAACTCTGCAGTGGCTTCACTTTTTGCTGTTACACAGCTTTCTATGCGCAAGTCATTTATATAGATCAGTGCGCTGTAAGCAAGTCGTCCGCCATATTGGAACTGGCCAAGGCCATATACAAAAGTGTTTCTATTTGGGCTCCATTTGCCAAAATCTGGCAACCCTGCCATGACGGTCTGTAAACATCTGAGTGTGTCCACAACCGTAGTTTGTAGACCCAAACATTATAATTGTTAAACTGTCACGACACACAAACGTTAAAAGGGGCTATAGTTTAAAAACCTGTAATATTATGTTAGTACATATACAAAAACAACACATTCACACCTGTGAAATGTTAGCAAATTTGTTTTCGAGAATATAAATCTCTGCAAGGTTTACGACCCAGAGGCTGCACAATGTTGTGGTATCCTGTAAAATAGTGAGTGACGTCTGCAGATGGACCTTTTCAAAATGGTGGATGCATCTCAAATGATGTATCTATGTATACATATCTATGCAATAAATGATGAGAGACGTATGAAATGATCTTTCAAGTTGAACTTTCAAACTCTATAATGCATGTTTATGTAGTAGATATTAACTCATACTTAAAACTTGTGTATTTTCAGAAGAAGTTAATGAAGAGGAAGTTCTTGGGGTGTTTGGAGAGGTGAGTTATTTTGAATTTATACCACGGCTCTGTTGAATGCTTATTCTGATTGGTTAAGAAATGTTCCATGGGTGTTGATTATTGGTTATTTTTTTGTTAAACGCATACTTAAACTGTCAAATGTCTTAAAATAACCGCCAGAGCCATGCCTAATGTCTAAAATTGAATTTTTTGAAAATACCCCCTTGCATTATTTTTTTTATATAATTTAATAGCCCGTCGTCAATTATTCCTTGCATAATATGTACTGTTAAAGTAGTGTTGACAGTCATGTGTTTGAGAGAATGTGTTTGTTGTTCTTTGTGTATGACTGTCAGTTCTGTTAAATGACTTTCAACAGTGTGTTACTTTACCATGCTAACAGAGTTTGACAGTAAAAGGGATTGATGCTTAGTCAGACAACAGGAAATCATGATTTTCATTAGACACAATTTATGACTTTATGCACCAAATGTACCTGTAATTATATCATCAACCATGTGATATTTTAGGAGTCTAAAGAAGAAGATGAAGAAGAAGAAGAAGAAGAAGAAGTACCAGCAGCAGCAGCAGCAGTTGAGAAGCAAGAGTTAAATGAACCTGAGACGTGAGTCCCTTACATTTTAGTTTTACAGAGCTGAAATGTAAAGTGTTTTTGGCTTGTAATGAAGATAGTAATGAAGTCTATAATTGACTATATTGTTTATTATTTGTTTTTGATTTCAGGGTGACTGAGAAGAAAGTTGTTAAGATCACCGCTCCTGCTACAGTTGATGAGGTGATTTTCATTTCATGTCTGTTTCCGCATTAAGGATTTATTTAATAGTTTTCTAGAACTTTACATTATTTAGATAAAAAGCTGTTAAATAGATTTTTGAACTAAATAAAGAATATTTAAAATCTTTTTATTGGTTTGTAGTCCAACCCGGATTCATTAAATTAATGAAACTAAAAAGTCTAATATTAATATGAAAATACAAAACTTTTTACCTTTGTAAAAATTGGTTCTGGTTTTCCGACAAATGCAAAAATACAAAAATCCTCTCACTCTTTTCGGTTTTAGTTGCTACTGATTCAGGGTTTAGATCCAGTTCACTAGATCAGTGTTTCCCAGTTCTGGTCTTCGAGGCCCCCCTGCCAGAAAGTTTTAGATGTCTTCTTTTTTAAAACACCTGATTCAACTTAGCAGCCTCCTTTCGAAATGGTAAACATAGCCGTTTCTCAAAACCAAGTACGCCGAACTCGGACTTGTGTCCTTCGTAGTTCGAGCTTGCAAGTTCAGCCTTGAAAGAACGAACTCCTGACACGAAATGCATTCTGGGAAACTTCGCTGTCATAAGTCCACACAAGTCTCCTCTGATGCATCCTCGATAAAATGGGCGGATCAAGAACAGATCCGGGGATTTTATGTGAACTTGGGCTTGATGCGAACTTTGAATTGGAACACTACTTGGGCCGCGACTGATGACGTTTCAGAAGTCCTCAAGAACACAAGTACAGACAAGAACGCATATTGAGAAACTGTGCATGTCTCCCTAACAAGCTGATGAGTTAAATCAGGTGTGTTAAATAAGGAGACATCTAAAACTTTCTGGGAGGGGGACCTCGAGGACCAGGATTGGGAAACACTAGATCTCTCTTATGTCAGGAAAATGATTCTGACCAGTACTTCTTCTTTGGCACATAGTGAAAGATTAAGAGATGGATAGAAAACAACAGGCTTACTCTCAGGAGAAAATCCTCCAAAATGTTCATCTTGTCAGATGATCAAAACTTCTGCACGTAACTCATCCCGCACGGTTTGTTGTAGACCCATGAAAAGCGGATTTTTGAATAGTGGGCAAAAAACACCCGAAAATTCCCATTGATTTAACATTGCACCATACTTTGACAGGTCATAGCTCCGCTCAAGGATTTTGTAGAAACATGTGGGTTATATCATTGAAGAGGGTGGTAGGCTCTGTAAGAACATGCATCACATTGGGGTGTACATTGTACCCCTGGGGTGTAAGAGGTGCCCAAAATTACCCATAGACAAACAATAGTTTGAAAATTCCATAGACTTAACATTGTAAAGAACTTTGACTTGGAGGTGGGCTCCTTTTACTCAGGCATCCGATCAGTCTCTCAGGATCCTTAGAGGTATTAAGCCATGCCCCTAGGAAACACATGAGCACCATCAATTCCTAAATTCAAATAGTTAAATCTAAATGTCATGGCAAGCAGCCGATGCAGTATCATCATTGGCCACTGCCAACCCACTCCCTAGCAACCGAAGAAACAAAGCCCTATATCTCTGCATAAGAGCATCATAGAGACACGGGGTTGGAGGGTTTTACTTGTGGTTTGGTAAAATCACTGGTGGATGCAAATTCACTCACTAGCAAACAAACAGAGGTACCCTAGCAACCCATTAAAAACATTCTATATCTCTGCAGGGCTCGCAAAATTTTAAAATCCCTGGTAGCCCTTCGGGCAGACACTCTTTAATTTTTGGTAGCACGAAATGAATATAAGCAGCCCGGATAAAAAAATACACTGCTTAATGTAGAATATTGATCAATCCTGGATTTCCATGTAAGCCAACTATACCTGCCCATCCCCAGCTAACAATTTGGTTCCCAAAACGTTCCCCTATTTTCCAAGGTTTTTGGTTAGACAGGAATGTTTTCTTTAAGGAAATAAACATTCCCCTAATGTTATTTTTAGGTTATTTTAACGTTCCCCTAACGTTAGAATAATGTCATTGTTCTATTACTGAAATATTATATGAATGTATTATAACACAGGTTATTTTTTTTATAAAAAAATACCTCAACACATCACACATTGTATTTAGATAACATGGTATTTCATCAAATATATAAACAACCACTTTAACACAATATAGAAGACTTAAAGGTGCAGTGTGTAATTTTTAGAAGGATCTCTTGACAGAAATGCAAAATAATATACAAAACTATCTTATCAGAGGTGTATAAAGACCTTTTTATAATGAACCGTTATGTTTATATTACATTAGAATGAGACGTTTTTATCTACATACACAGAGGGTCCCCTTACGTGGAGGTCGCATTTTGTGCCGCCATGTTTCTACAGAAACCTTTAACAGACAAACTTTTTTTACTAAGTTGTCTCTGACGATGACATGTTTTACCGGTGACGGCTACTGTAGCTTCTCTATTTCAAAAGCGAGGGGTGAGCAGTGTATTGAGCCGTTAGTTGCAATTTGCAACCTCACCACTAGATGCTTCTAAAATTTACACACTGCACCTTTAAAGCAGATATTTATTCAAATGGAATAAACATTTAATTCCCTTTAGGTTAACAGATCTTACCATAGCCGTTTATTTTCGCTAGAATAATGTTAGACTCTGAGGTAAAACGAAATGACAAACACACATTCTATTCGCTTTAGGTAAAAATATCTTACCACTGCTGTTTAGTCACCTATCAAAAGCTTAACATCATATTCTCTTATAGCCTAGACGTGTCAAATCGACCGGAAATCACTCAAACATATTTTCCTTCTCACAAATTTAAGTTACTAATTGAAGAAAGAAAAAAGAAACGCTAAAACAATGTTAGTCTATGAGGTAAAAATGAAATGACGCTATTTTTTAAATTACTTGAGTTCCCGCTTTTTTGCTGAGCACAAAGCAAGCAGTTGCTCGTGAAGAGCGAAGCCGGGAGAAGCGCGTGCCGTGCAGAGGGTCTCGCGCATATCAGACGTGCACATTAAAAGGATGGGTTTATTTATGCTTTCACTTCATTTCCTGACAGTTTCACTTGTTACGTGAGGATAATGACTGACAAGAGGACGCCGAAATACATGCAATATAATGACCTAACTAAATCTGAGACAAAACAAAAACATAAAATTATTATTTCCTCCCCAAGATAACCCGACGGGCAGGGCAGAGATGCATTTTGGTAGCCCGACAGGAATTCACAATAGCCCCGGGACGTTGGGCTAGCGATTTTGCGAGCTCTGCTCTGCATCAGATCATCATAGAAAGAAAGAGAACTGCAGACAGGAGACAAAATTATGTGAAATGGAATTAAAATGCTTTATTGAATCATTATTAGTTGTGTTCTCTGATGGGCTGTTTGACTAGAAACAGATTCAGTTTTTTCATAGAAAGCACATTGTGGAAAACAACATTGCCCCAATAAGCAGCAAAATGAATGTGTAAAATGAGTAAATGTTAGTAAATGCATATATAGTTGAGGGAGTAATTTACAATAAATAAATGCTGTAATGAAAGATGAGTAAAATACAATGCAAATGTGTTATACTGTGGAGTCAGAATTTCTCCTGTCAGACACAGGTTTGCTCTCTTCAGGTTGTTTGAAGACTTGTCTGTGTGTTTATGTGACAGAGACTTCAGAAGAGAGCGGAGCGATTCAGTATTCAGCCAAATGCAGACAATAAGAAGGCCGCCCGTGCTGCAAGGTAAAATCATATCACAGAGAGTCATGACACATGTAGAACATCAAGTGTGTTGTTGGATTGTACAAAACTGATTTAAAATCTACTTCGAAAAATGGTCCTTCCTGTGTAAGGGTTAATGTATAGGCAGCTGGTTATTCTTCCAGAAATAAACCCTGACAGTGTGATGAGGACCTGACACAAAGAGTCTTGTATCACACTGAAGGGGTTTATTTCATGATGAAAACCTGCTGCCTGTACTCTCTTCTGTTTATTACACGGCTATTTTTATCATAATTTAGGTAAAAAACATTTAATATAGATTTGAAATATTTGCTCATTTTTAACGAATACAGATCTTCTACTTGGAAAACATGTTAACTTTCACACTAAACACACTATTTGGTTTAATCACTTGTAATTATTATTTGTTTTGAGCGGTTGTTAACTGAAAACAATTCGAATCAAGCATTCCAACCATCCGTGTAATAAATTATATTTAAACTGTACTTGCCTTTAACATGTTTACAGTAAAGTTGAGCAGAAAGCGCTAGACCTGTTCTCATTGCTTGTTCATTGTATTTATCAGGTTTGGTTTGCCAGTACCTGAATCTTCCAAAGGTGAGTTGGCATATAATCTGTATATCCATGTTTTTAATTGATCAACACTAAGTCCATATAACAAAATTAAGTCTGTTATGTGTGGGTCTTGTTATATTTTAACACCAACCAAATGGAGACGTGATGTAGTTAAAAACAGACAAAGTTAGCAACATCTTTTGGACGTTGATGGTATTGGATCAAATGAGTCATTCTGGACAAAAATCCTACACTGTTTTATATAATTATAAACGGCCATAGCTACGCCGTAAGCTGTTCCACAGGACTTGCGCATAACTATAATGAGCCCGTTATCCTCCTGCTTCACATCCTCTCGCTCATCATCATCCCACTCCTGTTCTCTTTTCTTTCCTCTTGACTGACAAATATCTATCTGACATTCATCTTAAAGTTCAACCCACTGATTATTTGTTTTTGTTTTTAGGAACTTCAGCCATCCCAAAAGTGAGCGTAAGTATATTTGTCAACTTTACTTCTATTTTCTTCTTCTGAGTGATATTGCTGTTAAACACGACTCTCTATCAGGTGGACGTTGAGGTCTTAAAGAAGAGAGCAGAACGTTTTGGCATGAATGTCTCATCTGTTTCTAAAAAGGTATGATTATTTTACATTGCTGTTCTACTACAGTCATTTTCTTTCACTTCGCATGCACTATAAAAACGTTTATTTTTATTTCTACAAAGGGCCCCATTGTTTTTCATATGATTACTATTAGGGGCCAAGCATCTGCATGTTTTTAAATTCTATTGCCGTATTCAAAATGAAAAAGAAAGTCAATTAATTAATGAATAAAATTTGGTGCACACAGAGAGCTTTCTGAGTTGTTTTGCTTCTTGATTAACTTCTACATAGTGTATTTAGTCTAGCTTCAACAAGATAACTCGAGGTGAATTATTATTATTATTATTATTATTATTGTCAGCAGTTTTGGTCAACATCTTTTAAAGTCGGGGTGCATGATTTTTGAAAAACAATTCGGAAAAGGGAGTCCCAGGTTTCCCACGGGTCCTTGAAATTAGGGATGCACCGAAATGAAAATTCTTGGCCGAAACCGAAAATGAGGAAACCAAGGCCGAAATGGCTACCACTGTGTACTAACTTTACTAGGGGTGTGTGACAGATCACAAAACTCACGGTTCTGATCACATTACAGTTTTTGAGGCACGGATCGGATTATTTTTCAGATCAGCAAAAAGGGGGTGGGGAAAATCTAATAACAAATAAGAAATTACAAACATTTATAAAAAAGAACAAAGCTGCACATTAATAAGGGCTAACATTAGCATTAGGTACAGAAATCGAATTAAACGAGTCTGTCTTTATTGTATAAATTAAATATATTATAATTTTTTAGAGCTATTTGTCTCTTTGTTAGACTTAAGTAGGTTAATTGAGGGTACTGTCTCTTTAAATAAGACTGGTTTATGACTGTAATCTATACATACACTTAAGACATAAACAAATGTTTTTATTAGAAAAAGAATACTGTGGAGAAAATTTTGTTTATATGTGCCCTGTCAATAACAGAAAGATTTTACGTTCGCTTGTTTGCGTCTCACTCGTGTGTGCACTATTGAGGGCACTTAAACGCGCACGCACACAACGAAGGCGAATCCCAAACAGCGCAGTATAAAAACGTTACGTTGTTTTTCATTGCTTTATTCGGCACATGTATGTTAATGGACTATACAGTATGAGACACATTTGCGCGACTCTCTCTAAAGTTTACACATCAAGAGTTCTGATCTTTGAAGGGCGTACTCACTGTGATGATCACGTCTGGACCGGACACAACCGCAGGTGCCTCTGTGCGTACTTTAGCGCCTTTGTGCGGTTAAATACATCCACGCCGCATACATGTTGCTTCAGACAAGCACGTGCAGGTCGCGGTTTCTGTTTGCGTCATCCCAACATTTCGGCCGTATTGTTTCGGTGATAAAAGTCTTTCGGCTGAATGCCGAAAATGCTCTTTTTGGCCATTTTCAGCCAAAAATATTCGGTGGCTGAATATTCGGTGCATCCCTACTTGAAATCCTTAAAATGAATGAAGTGAATCTGGGGAAAATATTCAAGGCCCTGGGAAGTTTAAAAAAAATACATGCATAGATACGGGTCCTTGAAAGTGCTTGAATCTTTTTTTTTTTTTTTTTTCTGGGAAAAAATCCATATTATTCCCTGTGTAGTGTAGGATAATATCATAAAAATTCTAGACTTTTTAAGTACACGTGCTAAACTGTTCGCTTTAAATGCTTATATCTTCTGTATGCGAATGTTGATTCATACAAAATGCTTTTTTGCATAGTTGTTGTGTTTGATACATGAAAACGTCTCTGGTTATGTATGTAACTGTTGTTCCCTGAGAAGGGAACGAGACACTGCGTTTCCCTTTCCATACTTCCTGCGTCCCTGTAACGCCGTCTTTGGCAATATTTTAGATAGCGATATACTTCCTGGCTCCCGCATCACCCTGTCTTTGTCGTTAAGCCTCACCATTGGTTGAATTTGATATACACATTCAGACGCAATTACGCCTGGAGGCGTCCCCAAAGTGTCACCACAGTGACGCAGCGTGAGTTCCCTCAAAAGGGAACTGTAACAATGTATCTGTAAAGGTAACACGATGTAACCTTGCTCTCACTTGAAATGTGTCCCCACATTTAGTCCTTGAATTTGAGAGTATTCGACCTGGAAAGTCCTTGAAAGGTCCTTGAATTTGAAGTTAACTAAGGTGTGGGAACCCTGAGTACCAAAACACACTTGTAGCCAATCAGCAGTAAGGGGCGTTTCTACTAACCAACATCATTGCCTGGGTTGTGTATGAGTGGGGTGGGTCTATCAAAAGAAGGTCCAGATTCTATTGGTGTAGGGGCGTGTTTGTTTAGGTGATTTCAAATGTCAACATTGGCTTTCAGAGATCATGCACCCCGCCTTTAAGATATTGAACAACTTAACATGGTAAGGTCACAAATAATCTGTAACAAGTAATCTGTGCCCTTATTTTGTTTGTGTTGACTAATTCATTGTGATTTCACAGTTTGAGGATGATGAAAAGCTGAAGAAGAGGAAGGAAAGGTTTGGCATTCTGACGTCCACTGCTGGATCGTATGATTCAGAGGTATGATGAGAAAACATGTAGCATGTCTTCTGTTTCACATATCTCTCTCTCCCAATAATTTGATCTCTGTCAATGTGCTAATTCACGTAATCTTTTCTAAGAACAAGTTTTTAAAGTCAAGCCTAGTAGCAGTAACCACACACACTACCCCAAACTAGATTTATGATTGAATTAAATGATCTCATATGACCGATTATAAATGAGCTTGTCCTGTGACTGAGGTACCTATAGCCAGAGATAATCCCATCTGTGTTAGGGATGTACATTTTCAGGGATGTTACTTGAAAAGGATTCAAATTTATCAATAAGTGATAATCACAAAGTATTTTGTAGAGTTGAACAAATGTTAGGCTAAAGAAATATCATCATATAATTAAATAAAATATAGTTGTGGACAAACCGTTCAACTTTGTTTCACTCATCCTTATCTTCATACTTTGCTTTCAGGCCAAGAAGCGAAAACGTGCCGATCGGTTTGGAAACGTATGAAAATGGATTTGATCCTTTTTGTACTTTTATTTTTTTTTATTAAAAATTGTTTTTTGAGCTTCTTGCAATATGCTGTAATTCTGAGGTTTTCAATGTTTCATTAAATATAACCTGTTTCTTTATTTCTTGTCGTCTTTCTGTCGTGTGTTTTTTACTCTGCTGGCGATGGGGGTCTACAGAGCTCATGTTATAGGTCAAATAAACTTGATGCACAAGATTACAAAACTACATATGAGGAGCTCAGATGCAAAGCCGCTAAACTCTGTCAAAAATTAGATTATGATATACAGGTTTTTTATATGCTCTCTGCACATATTATACATTCATCAATACCTCAGGCCATTCAGAGAGACCGGTTTGGTGGCATAATTCATTTAGTCTGGTTTAAAACATGTCAGACACTTTTAGAGGCTTTGGATTTTAGCTCTTCATATGTTGTTCAACATAAGTTTTTAAAGGGGTCCTGTTATGCCATGTCATTTATTTTTCAAGATGATTGTCAGCACTTGTAGTTCTGGTGATGAAGTTACAATAAGGTGACTATTACAAGTTTTGTTTTATTCTGTATTTGCACTAATAATCCGTTTCAAAGACTTTCCCAAATTGTGTGCGTGTGTAAACCTTACATTGTTAGAGATGCTTACAAAATAAAAACACACCTCTATGAAACGTCCTGTTCAGGTCATGCTGGTGTAACCGGTCATTCCCCAATCCTCTCTGACTGGATCAATTATCAGTTTGAGTCCCACCCGGAGTCAGATCCTCTGATAAACAATGAGGTTTACACACTGCACAACTTTCACACACTCCCTGTCATCTATTGAGCTTGTAAAGGTGCTTCTAGTTGATCTATGTGTCAAAATGATCGAGCAAAACTCATGAGAGATGTTTACATGGAGCATTGACTTCTTACTGTAATCCAGATACAAATGCTTGTTATTTTTTTTATTTTTACTTCTGTGCAGTGTTCTAGGATAGCAGTGTCCCATCAGTTACATTCTCATCCACAGATGTGTGTTTAGTGTCATTGACTTTGTTTTACACCAATCAAGCTGCACAGCATGGCATAAAGGCAAACCTTAAAGTCAAACACCAATTGGGCTGCACAGCGATGTTAAATGGGCCTCTTGTTTTGGGTACACATCATTTGAAATGCTTTTTAAAACCATTTTAAAAAGCAACATTACGGTGCAAGCTAATATTGCACAATAATTAAACAATGCTACTTTAGTATGCTAGAATATTTTTTAAGTAGGATCCAAAAAATTAGTCAAATATCATATAGGCAAGAGAGGATGTCTTTCCTAACCAGTTTCTCAAAGCACTTCTTGATGTTTGGTGTAAGTGCCACTGGCCTGCTGCAGATGGTGGGCTTTTGGGGAGGATAAATTTTTACTCAAAATACAAGTGCTTAATAGGTTGTGATGCGAAAATATAAACCATTCAGACAAAATGGTTCTTGTATGGCCTCATGAAGGACCTTTATTCTTAGGAGTGTTGGGAGATGAGTGCACACACACCTCTTTGTGAAACATCAGGAATCTTTAAAATGCATATAAACAAAAGGGAGATAATTTCAGTTGGTACAGAACATATGACACAGAGAGCCTATTATAGTTACCAGAACCATTACCTACATTTTTTTATACATATATTACTGATCATCATCACTAATTTCAGCAGCAGGTAGTTATATAAACTTCATCAATAATACAATGAGCTTCATGAAGTCTATGTTAGAGCCATTATATTGAGATTTTGTTTTGACACGAGAGGGCGTATCAGCTTTTTCTAATGTACTAAGTTTGTGTTAATCAGCAGCAGGAGGCAAGACGATTGTCAGACAAACCTCTTGGACCGTGCGAATCGGTTGTGCTGTATCGAGTATCATATTGTTAACAGAAGGTTTATTTGCCTTTATTTAAGTGTATATGCCAGGATGATAATAAATGGATTGGCATATCCAACTTCATCCTAAAGATATGGACAATATGTTTGTTTTTCAGCAAGCCTAC
The DNA here is from genome assembly GCF_030506205.2 of Paramisgurnus dabryanus. Taxonomy (NCBI): domain Eukaryota; kingdom Metazoa; phylum Chordata; class Actinopteri; order Cypriniformes; family Cobitidae; genus Paramisgurnus; species Paramisgurnus dabryanus. The sequence continues at coordinate 29,705,613 of NC_133350.1, read as the reverse complement.
TGTACATGTCTAACACAACTTCTTACTCATTCTTATCAAAATAAAAAGTCATGTTAATACCCCAAGCCTAATAAAAGACCTGTGAAAAAACAACATCAGCCTGGAATCTTTAATACTGATATTGATTTAATTTGACACTCAATAATGCCCCCTAAATATTCAGCAAACAAATTGTACATCATTTGAACATGTGTTTCTGTTTTCTACTGAAAAGAGGTCCATAGAAAAGAAGAAAAGCTATCATGAATAAATTAAAATAAAACATCACTGCTTATCAATTCAAGAGTTTGGTTCCAAAATGCAATAAATCCATTTTGACTAATTTTGGTAAAAATTTGTTTTCTATACCAAGAAATTGACAAGATGGAAACCACTATTTTCTGTTACAAACTTTCACATGGCATTTTTAGATTATAAAAACATAAAACATTCAAATTCATAATTTGATTTTCAAAGATTTATTATAAAAACAGATTATTTTTTCTGCAAAATGCCATTAATCCGTGACCATACGTTTTTTTTTTTTTGAAAATGCTATAAATCTATTGAATCAATATATAAATGTTCATTCATCTTTGCCATGTTATATTCGTTTAGTTGACTAGTGCAGTGGTTCCCAAACTTTTTCAGCGTGTGGCCCCCCTTGTGTACGGTGCATTCCTTCGCGGCCCCCCAAAGAAAATTTGTGACAAAAAACTGTTCTAAAACTCAACATTTTAATAAAAAAAAAACATTAAATTACACAAAAAAGTAATGCTTTTGGTTAGTAGCCTTATTTTTTAGGTTTAATTACACAGAATTCATGATAAATTAATGTATTTCATAAAATGTAATAAAACTGGGGCCCCCCTGGCACCATCTCGCGGCCCCCAGTTTGAAAACCACTGGACTAGTGGTATTCACTGATAAAAAAAAATAAACATTAATGGCATTAATCAAAACACTTACTTTGTCATATTAAGAACACTGTCATTGCTGCTGTCATCCTTGGGACGTCGTTGCTTAACTTTTTTGACCGCGATCGGTTGTAAAATGTTTTGGTCCTGCTCGATTTTCGTTGCCTTGGAGTAAAATAATGAAAAGTGTTTTATAAGATCACCTGGGGTTGATGTGTTATCATGACATAAGCTTGATGCTGTCGTGTCAGAACCAGCAACAGCTGACATTTTTCTGGCTCCTGAGTGCCTCTCACGTAAATTATTCGATTTTGATGGCTTACGTTTCTTGCCCGCCACAGAAAACCACCACAGGTTTATCAATGCCAATAATATTATTTTGTTTTTGTTTGTTTGTTGATTGCGAAGTACAAAGTAGATGAGGAAAACTAGGATTCTGTGTGTATTCAAAGCACCGCCATTATTGTTTTGCAATGCGTGGAATAGTGCGCTGTGATTGGTTGAGCGGATTTATTGCATTCTGCAGAAAAGGAGGAGTGGCGTTAATTGCGTTTTGTAAAAGAGATGACAGAATAACACGGCGGATATTGGATTTTGCGTAAAATTAAGCATTTACTTTTTATTACTGATCAGATACAATACTGAATTCCTTTTTTTATGGCGTTTATCGCGTTTTTAAACCAAACTCTTGAAATATTACATGAATCCTGTTGAAGTATTACTCTAAGATGATAACAATGTCACAGCTAAAATGACTCATTACTGTGAGCCATTGAAACATGTGTCCAGATCTAGAGTTCTTCTGTCCTATAGACACACATGATTCTGTTCTTCAGCTTCAGCTGGGGTCAGCAGAGAGAAAAAAAGCTTCATAGTGGAAATGATGAGAGCCAGACAGTCTGCCACATCTTTATTTGGAGCGCACGCCAAAGCTGGAGTACAACCTGAAAACACACGGATGCTTTACTCTGAGGTGGGCGTTTATGTGTGTGTAGCTCGTTGTTATGCTAAAGCAAAACTCACCGTCTTGATCTTTTGCCAGTACTGTTGCACCTCGTGCCAGCAGCACCTCAACCACAGTCGCAAGGCCATTTCTAGCTGCTATATGTAGTGGCCTAAAGGTGTGGAGAAAGAAAAACCATAACCTTAAAAATTACCAAATAATCAAACAGTATAATGCAACGTGAATTTTATTGTCAATTCTGCTGTATGTATAAGACATACAGAGCATTAAAAATTACGTTCCCTCACGTCTGTAATGCACTGTTGACTGTGTTAATAACCGAGGGGTTGTCTATCTCAGCCAGGATGAGGAGAGCACACATTTCATGACTCTGTGGAGTTAAACACATGTGTGAAGATTTAGAAATACACATCACAGAAGATGTGGTGAAATAAGATGAGAGAGACATTACTCGTCTACAGGCGAGGTGTAGGGCTGTGTTTCTGTTCTTGTCCAGCACTGACAGGTCTGCTTTGGCCTCATGAAGCAACAAATCTGAAAACAGATAAAAAAATAGAAACAGTGCTTTGTCTTCATGCAATGAGCATAACACCACTGTTGTGTAATATAGTTTTATCTACAGACCGACAGCAGAAGTATGGCCATTTTCAGCAGCGATCATTAATACAGAGCGCCCTGTCTGATCAACTGAGTTTACGTCTGCACCACAGATCAATGCAAACTGAAGAGCTGTGATATCTCCTGCATGAGCAGCTGCGTGAAGAGGAGTCCTGTCGACCAAATACATCTCATAATAAATAAAAGACCATCTGATCTTCTCAATGAATGACATATCATACAAACACACCTTTCTTTAGAGTCTCTCAGGTTAATAATTTGAGTTCCCAGAGTCTTTACTAGCAGTTCAGCCACATCTTCATGATTATTAATACTGTAGAGAAACACACAGGTGAAGAGTAAACAGAGATCTGATGAAGGATCTGTGTTTGTTCTGTAGATGGCAGCAGGTGAGATTGACTTACAGTGCACAATGTAAAGGTGTAAAGGGATTTCCTTCCAACAGGTTTGATGCTTTATATTCAATTATAACTTCCAAGCAGTTTTTGTGACCTGAAATTGAAGAAAGTGCTTTAGTTTTACATGGATTGAGCCAAATTTTAAAAAAATTACATATATTTGCAGACAAGCCGCTGAATTATTTGAAAATAATGCACAGCCAAGGTGGAAATGCACCGCAGGTGTGCATTATTTTCCGGAGTCAATTATTATCTTATAGCATGGCTACCACAGACATTGCTCATGTGGTTATTTTGATACATTTGACAGGTTGAGTGTCGAAACATAATGCAAACATATCTGTAAAACATTTCTCAACCAATCAGAATAAAGCATTCAACAGCCATGTAAGTCTAAATGATTATAAAATGCTCATGGCTGGTTACAAGCTTATTGATACTGCCATATTCTGACAGTTATTGTTACTTATTACACGGCTCTCTGGAATGCTTGATTCTGATTGGTCAGTTGAGACATTTGCAGCAGAGTCGTATAATAACAGAGTTACGAAACGCTTTGATCTCGCCGCCGCGCGGTCACGTGATTCATGTAACGTTCTACAGTTCCAAACCAAGCAGGGCTGTCAATCTGTTTGCATAGGTTTTCAGCTATTTTAGGTAAATATTAGCTTGTAATGGGAATTGATCACTATACTTACTGTGTTTATAACGTTTTTTTTTTACTAGGGAGTGATGGAAATACAGTAAATCAGTTAATAAAGATAAACAGTTAATTGTGACCCAAATATAACTGTGGTTATCTATACCAACTACAGCAACACAGTTTATCTTTTATTTTTGTACCAAAATATGGCTATATAAATGGCTATCAATCTGCTAAAAACATAATTCCTACACTTTTACTATATTAAAATCACAAAAAAGATCGCCAACGCGGTTATTTGTAAAGGGCGATTTATAGTCGTGCGTAGGTCCTACGGCGTAGCAGCTACGGCGTAGGTTCCGCGGCGGTTTTCATTTATACTTGTGCGTCGCCGTCCGCGTCGACGTGCAAACACACGCGAAACCGCTGGTTGGCAGTAATCACGTGTTTAACCACAGTAGCAGCAGAAGTCGTCAGAGAAGAAGAAGCTTGGTAAGTTAACCCACAAACGAAGAAGAAATAGCAACTTGTTGTGTATAATTTGAGAAGACCAGCAATGATGGAAGTAAATAAACAGCGACTTATGTTGCAGTTTGAGTTAAATCACTCCTCAACTTGGCTCATCTTTGTTTTCACCGTCTCAACCGGAAATACCTATACGGCGTACGCTACGGCGTAGCACCTACGCACGACTATAAATCGCCCTTAACAGTGAAGCATAACAGAAACACACTAAATTCATATTTTAAATTCACATTAAATGTTAATATAATACATGATTTTCGAGGATACATCACTCGTATTACTTACCAAACACAATGAAACACATAGCAGCATTGTGAAACAGTGTGACTTTCTTATAAGGCATTAGCTTGTCGCTGTTGCCCCCTAGTGTTACTCGTAATATATAAAAAAAGATAAGTATAAAGTAGATGGCCACCAGTAATAAAATATTAAACCATTAAATCTATATTATTCACACATTATACACAACTCATTAAAATATAAAAATTTTACTAGTTATTATTAACGATAATCATTACCTACAGCAGACAGAGCCGGCCTTAAGCATCTGGTGGCCCGTTTCAATTACTAATAGGAGGCCCTACCCACATAAAACATAAGCATAATAGAGCAAAAAGCAAGGATTCCTGTTGGTTTGCATCAATGATATATTATTTTATTACGTGCACTTTCAGCTTCACGAACAGGCAGCTCAACAGAAATGATCCAACCTTATTTAATTAAAACTATACAATTATAGTTGCCTCGCCCTTTCATGGACGCTAAATTCTCTGCTTAATTGATTTGCGCAGTATATTTTCAGCTGTCTGGGCTGACTTTAAAAAAAACATCTCAAACATCCCCTCAACTTGAATTATTTAACAAAAGCAAACAAGACAAGTGTCTGACTGACACTGAACCGAACTTATAAATAAGGATGGGCTCCGCGTTTTTTCAGCACCGTAGACAGCTCACCTGGCGGCGAGCGTAGATTTCACCTAAACCTTATTAGAAATCCACCCTTCTGTGTTTGAGTGCTGAGAATTCCCTGATAAGTTCATCTCTGTCCAGCGATTGTGTCGCCTCGTGCTCAATTAAAATCTGAACGAGAGCTGACGGCATCTATGTTCAATAGGCTATTATAAAAACAGTTTACATACTTTGATGCGGGAGCAAAACAAAAATAGAAGATTTCCAAGCCACAGTAAAATAATATCACCCCTCATTTATCTAAAGTTCTTGGTCATTATGTTCATTTAATGGAACATTGTGTGGATGTTGCGTTAGAGGAAAATGCCGTCATGCACAAAATATATTAAAGGCAGTCAGTAAATGCTCACTGATGTTATACACATTTTTTAATACAATTAAATACTGCATTAAGGTTAGTATAAATCCAATCATATTATTAAAAAAAACACCATTGAAATCAGCCCCTAAAAAACGTATTAAAAACCTAGAATCGCACTTACACAGCCAAGCCTGATAAGAGAGAGAGCATGGTCGAATTCAAAACTGCGTTTTTGCGCCTTGAAGGGCACTTCGGGAAGGGAACGCCGCTTAAACTTTCACTCCAGATCAAATTAAAATGACAATGTTTTCATTGCTCTATTCTCCAAGTGTATTTTAGCGGTCACCGTCACGCAATGAGACACAATTGCGCAACTCTCTGCACAGCTCTAATATTCGAAGGGAATAAATAGGGCATATAGCGATGAGTACTTCCAATTGATATTCTCTCCATTTGTGACAATTTGTCGGAATGAATGCGCACGGACTAACTACGACAGGTAACAGAATTAAGAAATGTCGGTTTTCACAAAAAGAAGGCTATTATAAGCTCTCGTCTAGTGATCCCGATGCTAAAGAAGAATTAAACCTCTAGAATTATCCACATGTGCACGTTTTCTGAGAGTTTTTATGAAGCACTGTGATGCTGCTGTAAACGATTCTACATTGATTTATAAAAATGAAAGAATTGACTTTTAAAAATAATTTAAATGACATATAATAAATATTAATGCAGTTCTATATTTTTTTATAAAATACATTCATTTCATATTAATAATCCGATTTCTATAGGCTAAAGCGCGTATGAACGTCCGAGAGAAAATAAAGAGCAGAACTTAATTGATTTAAAATGAAAGATATGTGATTGCTTAACATCCACTGGCACTGACAATGTGAGCTCCCCCGTGCAGGAATCATAGCCCCACGTTCAAACATTCTTGCGCCGGGCTGGGGCCCTCCTTTAGGGCGCGGCCCGTTTCAATTGAAACGGTTGAAACATAGCTAAGGCCGCCTCTGACAGCAGAGTTCATAAAATATCACTGTTGACTATATTAATGAAATGTCCGAAAATGTAAAGAGAAACGGTAATTTCATCGATTTACCAGCAGGTGCCATTGAAATGAATGGGCTTCAGTGCTGCGTTTGGAACTATGCATCACTACCGGTCACTACATGAAACCATAGACAGTAAAAGAAATCGACACAGCGACCCCGTTGGATTCAACGGAGACAAGTGAAGCCAATTAGAAGCTCACACTTCCGGGGGGTCGAGCGTACTGCGCAGACTCAAACTGAGCTTGGTGACGTGGGCAACCTGTCTGAGAATTGTAAGTCTTCTAATAGCTGTGCCAAGAGAAATCTGAATCACCCACCGAATCTTGCAGAAACGGCGAGCGTGAACAGAGGTACATTTTGTATTAAGTATATTTACTATTCTGATTAATTACTTTGTCATTTTGCATAGTATTTATTTATTTTAAAGTTTAACGCCAGTACGCCATGTTCTACATGCGCTTCTCCTCCTGTCCATACGGTAATTTCTCTACTGTGCGACAGAGAGTCGCGTGGTTATGACGCAATCGTTAGCATAGTTTTACTAAAACTGCTTCTACTGGGCCATAACGTAAGATACAAGGTAATGGAGCCTTTTATACATTTTCGTGTTTCTTTAGAAATAATTGATGCACAAATTGAGTCTTTAAACGCCTCAGATGTAAAGTTATTCACTGTCAAAGTGACGCCAAAATGAATGGGAGTCAATGGAATGCTAAGAGCAGGTGGGGGTCCGCTAGCTAATGGCCGTGCCCAGGGCTGCTTCAATAAAATATGAAACCCTGCCCCCTGCATGAAACGCTGTTACTTCCACATTCCATTCTTACAACGGACGTCTATGTGAGTGTCGTAACTCTATTATTATACGAATCTGATTTGCAGGTTCTTTCTTTTCAAATAATAACCGCTCCAAAGTAATAACGCATAGCCGGTACTACTTGTACGAGTAAAATCGCTCCGCGCCAATAAAGATCAATAAAGATTACTGTTTGGCGCCATCTTGTGACAAACACTGGACAACCACGACAAGACACAGAGAGCTTACTGAGACTGAACTTGACAAAATAGAGCATGACAGCTACGAAGCCAACACACAAAAAAATACAGAATGGGCATTAAAACTTCTCAAAGACTGGCTTAAAGAGAAAAAAATGGAGACAGACAAGTATGAAGCAGAGGATCTTAATAAGGTATTACGATCATTTTATGCATCTGTGCAAAGTTTCGCGGAAGGATAAAAATGTTCATTTAAAACAAATATGCCAATAAAATGTTTCAAATTCATATTCATGTCCGGTTTTTTCTTATGTGACAAGTAGCCGTGTAATAAGCGGGATAATGTAGAGGCAGCCGGTAGTTATCGGGAAATAAGCCTTTTCAGTGGGATACAAGACCCTCTGCTTCGCGTCGGGTCCTGATCACACTGTCGGGGCTTATTTCCTGATAACTACCGGCTGCCTCTACATTATCCCTTACCTATTGTTAACTTTGGTTTCCTAAAGACGAGGGAAGACTGCAATCATGGATCACCACTATGTGAAGGGAGGTTTGGCAGCCAGTTTGTAGTTAACATTGTGTACATCATAGTGCTTACGGTGTAGTGCCAATTTTATATTTAGGCTGTAACCGTATGTCTTCTTACCATGGTAAGCTGCCCAGTGAGCAGGTGTGTATCCAGTGTAGTCGAGCAGAGAGTCAAGAGGGTCTGAGACAGCCACTGCCTCCATTAGGATGCGCAGTATACCTGCATGACCACAAGAGGCCGCCAGGTGCACTGGGCTCCTGCCACGAAAGTCCCTGCACAGAATGAAAGCTCCATGCAGCAGAAGAGCCGAGACGCACTCTTCTCTACCAACTACTGCCTGAAGTTCAAAAGACAAGAAAACATTCATTCACATTATGTGCTTTGAAGAGGCCATGGCATGAAAATCTGACTTTTTCCATGTTTAAGCGCTATAATTGGGTCCTCAGTGCTTCTATCAACTTAGAAAATGTGAAAAAGATCTACCCAGTAACTTAGTTTTGGTAAACCATTCTCTACAAGCACATGAAAAATAGGTTGTGAAATTTGGGTCTCCTTATGATGTCATAAGGAGCTCTTATTATAATAATACACCCCCTTAATCTGCACTATTCAACCACTGTACTGGCATTTAGTGCAGAGAGAAAGAGAGAGAGAAAGAAAAAAAATTCACAGCACAATTGAGTTTCAATTTCAACAAACCACCATCATTGTGATCAGTGTTTGCACTTCATCCACTCATTTGCATTTTAAAGGACACACCAAAAATTGCACATTTTTGCACACACCTACAAATTGTCAATTTTAACATGTTATAATAAATTATCTATATGGTACTTTGAGCTAAAACTTCACATATGTGCTCTGGGGACACCAAATATTTATTTGACATCTTAAAAAAGTCTTGTGACTTGGCCCATTTAAAGACTTGACTTTAGCTCTATAAGCGGTTTACGGCTTCTGCTTTCCTCAGCCCATTAATGTATACTTTAAATTAAAGGTGCAGTGTGTACATTTTAGCAGCATCTAGTGGTGAGGTTGCGCATTGCAACCAACGGCTTAGTCCACTGCTTACTCCTCCCTTTTGAAATGCATAGAGAAGCTACGTTAGTCGCCACCGGACAAACCTGTCATTGTCGGAGATAACTTAGTAAAAAAATTTGTCCATTAAGGGCTTCTGTAGAAACATGGCTGTACAAAATGGCGACTTCCACGTAAGGGGACCCTCGGTGTATGTAGATTAAAACATCTCATTCTAAGGTAATAAAAACATAATGGGTCATTATGAAAGGTCTTTACAGACCCCTGATAATATAGTTTTGTATATTATTTTGCATTTCTGTCAAGAGATCCTTTTAAAAATTACACACTGCACCTTTAATGGTCCTTGTTACCCACCACTGAGTTAAAAATAACCCAGTGTATCATTTGGTCTATTCACTGATACTTTGTGTTGATTAATTGCATTAATTAATTATATCTATAGAGGTATAGCTGGAGGTAGTGAGTTAACACATTTAGGATTTAAACTGAAGCACTTATTTTTTTGTAAGTGAAAACAATTTACATCAAAAGCTTTATATGACAACTGATGCGCTAACAATAACAAAGTCTTAAATTACAGACACATTTTTTTTACAATATTGCATCTAAACAACAATGCATCAATTTCTCCCATTATTATATGTTTGGAAATTAATTATTATAATTAGTAATTTGGTGATAATTAGATTTTTTTTTAAATCAGTCAGGTGAATCGTCACATGGTACAGTATTTTCAGTACAGAAAGAGTCCAGAAGTCCATATACAAATGCTGTCAATACTAACTATATTACAGGGGTAATTTTCTAAATAGGATTTGTTTGTGCATGTTTGTATTTGAGTCCACATTTGATGTGAATAACTGTCATTAAGAAAAAACTTCCTCATGATGTCAAGATAATCTAAGATAGTAAATATACATACACATACACATACATGTACTTACTGCACAGTGTAGGGCGGTATGCTGTCTTTTGTCCACAGTGTCTGGTTTACTTCCTCTCTCAAGAAGCATATGAACACAGTCAATGTGACTGCCAAGTGTAGCCAGCATCAGTGGAGTCCTAAAGATACCACACCAGTCTATACTTACAATAATGTTGACGTAAGACTGATCAAGTCTGTAAGCATTTCAAGCATGCAAGTTCACTTCGATCTTATGATCACTTAACATCAGCTCATATGTTGTTTTTTGGTATGAGCCAGAAATGTGCTTAGCAAGACAAACTAATTTTTAAAGGGACACAAGGCAGCATTTTTATGTTAATAAATCATCTTCGTAAGTCGGTATATGGTTAAATGACTCATTACATGACGAATGAAGACTCTCTCGCCCGCCCCTACCGTCTGTAGGAAGAATACCCCACTTGTAAGTTCGCTGTATCCGACCCGGTGTCCTTCAGTCTGTAAAGTCTTAGATATAGGCTATGTTTACACGTGGGCGGTTATTTTCATAAACGGACATTTCAACCTCTCCGGTTTCAAAAATAATATCGTGCACACATGTCAGTTTTCAGATAAGTGTTTATTTACACGTACCAAAGTACCGCGAGAGCGAGTTGAGGAATCATACGTAGAGGTCTAATTTCGAATCGCTCTCGTGGTACTTTGACATCATCCGTTGCAGCGCCGCATGAAGTCAAACACGCGTAAAATTGCTGACCTCAGAGCACTCGTCTCTGCTCCTCGACATAATGGAGCAGCTGTATTTGCAAATACAAACACACGAAACGAGTTTGCACGAACATAAATGTGATCTTGGAAGCGTTCAGAGTAGCAGTCACATGTAAACATGGGTCGCACTTTTGACGTAGGTGCGAGCTCTGGCGCATACTCTGTGACGTTGCCTGCTTAAACATCCGTTTGTCTCACTTTACATGCAACCGTGCAACCGAAGATTTTCAAGATCTCCACTCTGGCCGGAGTTCTTAGAAACAATCGGTTTCAGAGGCGAGTTCTCCGTTTGCGTGTAAACGAGGGGCACAAACGAAGGTAAATCTCTCCGTTTTTAAAAATAACCATGTACGTGTAAACAGAGCCATAGAAAGCATTTACTCTCAGACACTAGGGGGAGCTAGTAGAGAAATTATACTCAGACTTGCCTTGTGTGCCTTTAAAAAAATTAATACACAAAAGTTTTGCCAGAGGCCTCATATTTATTTTGGTATGCTTGCTGTCACATTAGACGGTTTCTTCAGAAGCATGCACGCTGGCACGGTTAAGCCCCTGGCCTGAAGTTAACTTTTAACATTTTACATCACTGAATCCATTGAATTACATAAATACAGGAGCAGCATACAGCAACTCTCGCGGCTATAGATGGTAACACTTCATGATCAAATCTGTGTGTATGCACGCTTTATAAATGAGGCCTCATGTGTTTTTATATATGGAGACATCTAAAATGTTCTGGGAGAGGGGCAAAGAGGACTGGAAACTGGTTGGTCACATGACCTCAACATGGAACGAAGCTCCAATTGCAGCAACTTACCTTATGTAGACCAAAGCCAATATGAGTGTTCATTTAATGAAGTGTATGTGTATGTGTCATACCATTAACATGTAAAACTTTAAGACTAACCTGTTGCTATGAAGTGTTTTTATTGAGGTTATATAGAGACATTTATATATTATATGATTTGCACTCCAGGTGAAATTATCATCAAACAGCCAAATCAAAAGTATAAGAATGTAAACACATTGTCCCTACTGAAAAATCCAGCTAAGACCAGCATAAGCTGGTGAGCTGGTTTTAGCTGGTCTCCAGCTTGGTTTTAGCTGGTTTTGCTGGTGTATGAAGCTGGTTTTGCTAGTGTACCAAGCTGGTCTAGCTGTGTTTTGGTCACTTTTTAAGCTGGTCTAGCTGGACTTAGTTGGTTAGGCTGGAAGACCAGCTGGCCCACCAGCATGACTAGCTTTGTCAGGCTGGGAGGACCAGCGTAAACCACCTTAAACCAGCTAAAACCAGCTACCAGCTGGGTATTGGATGGCAACAATGAAATATAGCTGATATTCGACTTACTGCCCCTGTATGTCCTTGAGGTTCATGACGTCCGTGTTTTCAGCTTTTTTCAACAGCATCAGCAGGCAGTCAGCTTGACCATTTGCAGCTGGTAGGACAGATGTTAAAAACCATCAGTAAACAATCTGTTTTACAGACACATGTATTCATGTATTCCTCTATATCTCAGAATGTTTGTGAAATCATTAGGGGTGCACAGAATTACTCTGCAGCATCATCCAGCACTTGGTAAGCAAGGAGAACACAAATGTCATTTACATTTCCTTATGTTTTTTCAGTTTCTGAGTTAGAAATGCAATTCACTGAATCCAACTATAATATCTTAAACCTACAATACATAACTTTTGCCTCTTTGTAACTATTTCTATTTGAAACATAAAATTGCAGTTATATGGGAGTCATTTTTTGTCCACGTGTTGTGTTTTACCCCACTGCTCTGTGTGGATGAATCTGATGTCTGTAACCACAGCATAGATGAGAAATAACAAAAAAATTATCAAAAAATGTGTATTGATTAAAATGTATTGTTTTAAAACAATCGCTCTATAAAAGTATACTCTGCATTTAAGGAGAGTTTAGGGGTTTTCACACTTGAAATAGTTAACCGCAGGTTATTTTAAACCCCTTGTTAATGAATCCTGGATTATCCGTTTCACTTTTCACACGGTTCATATAACTAGGGATTAAGATATAACCCTGGGTATTCATTATCTAATGTATACATAAGACGTTTTACACTGTCCATTCCTAATCCCTGGGTTAACATTATTATTTGCGGTGTTAGCAGTTATTTTGGATAAATAAAGCTGTGTCAGACTAACTGAACTGAAATAGTGGTACCTTTTATAACTGTTTGTCTAGCACTTTTGGATCAGTTACAAAACAGGTCACCACGCAAATTTGTCATTCAAAATGATTTTTACTACAATTCAGTAGTTTTTCATCACCTTTTACAGTATTTTTATGTTTCCCTTAAATGGCGAAACAACTACTTACAAAGGAAGCCAAGTTTGGACACCCCTTCACTACATATGTCAGGGCTAGTCAAATGGCGGCCATGGGCCAAATGCGGCTCTCCGATCATCTTTATCCGGCCCCCCGTTCATCTTTGTCTGATTTAAAATCAGCTTGGTTACTTTTACCTTTCCACTGTATATGAAAAATGACGGCCAATAAAGATGATTAATAGGTAAAATACTGGATACAAGAAAATGCATGTTTTTAATATATGAACTGTAACATAAGTTATAACATATATAATAATAATATTTAATATAAAATATAATAAATATATATAAAATAGGTAAAAGAAAAAATATATAATAGGTAAAATAGGGGTAAAAGTCATATTTACACTTTAAAAATCTGGCCCTCAAAGAAGAGTAGTTGAAGAAGACAAGATAATTATTTTAGATGTAACCTACCATTACTAATGTTCTACATTACAGAGAAATACTAAACCATAATAATGAGCCTTAAAATATCAATTAACCATTTAATTGGCAATAGCTTCATTTACATGGACAACTTTTGCTTTAATCAGAAAGAAATCATTCACAGCGTTTACATAAACACTTAATAATGAGATCGTGTTTATTAACGTGCGTGTTTATATAGCACAAGCTTTAAATCAGATTTAATAATTTGATATGGGCACATTGCACAAATATAGTTTTGCGCTGTTTCAAGATATGCATAAAAATCATGCGCCAAAAATCGCAGTGCAATTGCTGTTACTCGTATACTATGTTATATAAAAACTAAATATATTGATGGAGATAGTGGGACAGTGTGATAGATGACACTTTGTCATATACCACAATGTCAAACACAGTCTGCTAATGCTCAGTTGAGCACAGAACAAGACCAAAAACTCTTTGTGCACCCCTGATGATGTTGTATTAATATCCTTGTCAAGATTTAACACTTAAAATATTGAAAAAAGTTTTGCGCTGTTTCAAGATATGCATAAAAATCATGCGCCAAAAATCGCAGTGTTTCTAATTCAGGTCATAACTAATAAAGGACAAGCCCACAAAGCTTTATCACTGATTATCAAGCAGCAGCAAAAACATCTATTCACGTGTCCCTAAAATACGTGTTTGACTTCACGCGGTGCTGCAGAGACCATCCACGAGACTCCAAACACACCCGTTTGTGGTTTAGAGTATAAATCATGGACTGTCCGGACAGTGCTGTCTCGTATCACTTTACAGAGGATTGGAAGGAGATTTTAAAATTGACAAGACAGTCACTTCATGTGACTTCCTTCAACAAAACAAACTTGCGTTATTTGCATCACACGTCATTACGCCAATTCTTCATCATTGCACGTGTGCATATGCGCCACACTCCAGTCCAGAAGGTTGCGGAAATGCACCTTTAAGTGGGTTTGCCAAGTGCCATTAAAATGAACGAAGATTGCTCATGCGCCGAGTGTCCCAGTTTCAGTTATCCACCCGATCAAGTGTTTATGTGGCCTTTTGAGTGAATTACAAAAGGTATAACCCACTCCTATCAAGCAGATTAGATTATTTTAATTGGTTTGTCTCCATTTATTCTGATTGGGGTGTTTACATGGAGCATTTTTATTCAAATTGAACATTTAAACCAATTACAACAGCTAGTGTCGTGGGGATAAGTAAGTTAACGCTCTGGTTAGTTAGAGTAATCCAGCTGGCTGTGTTGAGTGCCAGACCTTCCGTCTGAGTTTTTTGTTTCAATTTGTTATTTTTGGTAATCCAGAAAAGAGATGTTTATCTTAACTGGTAACCCTCTGAAGATTAGGAAGGTTGAAGTTAGTTTTGTGGGAAGGAAGTTAGGTTTGGGGTGTGCATACTGGATTCTTATTCTTACACAGCGGTAAGTAAGGGCAACGTTTGATTTAACAACTTCATTAAGCAACCAAGCATTGACAAATTTGACAACTGTTTGATAGGATAATTTGTTCGCTGTTGCTCAACACTATGAGATATTTGTTTCTAGAACATTAACTTAACAAATATTTAAAAGCTGGTTTTGTTAAACCATGCAAACACCAGCAAACAGTGTCTTTATGTCTTATTTTTGTGTTTTGTTTTTCTCTTTTTGGTTAGTTGTCCGTTATGTAATTTTGTTACTTGGTTGGTAAGGTTGTCAATATCGAAATATAGAAATTATGGAAGTTTCACAATTTCCTATGGTCTCAAGACTTTTTGCCAGCTATTAAATTGCAATTGCTGTTACTCGTATACTATGTTATATAAAAACTAAATATATTGATGGAGATAGTGGGACAGTGTGATAGATGACACTTTGTCATATACCACAATGTCAAACACAGTCTGCTAATGCTCAGTTGAGCACAGAACAAGACCAAAAACTCTTTGTGCACCCCTGATGATGTTGTATTAATATCCTTGTCAAGATTTAACACTTAAAATATTGAAAAAAGTTTTGCGCTGTTTCAAGATATGCATAAAAATCATGCGCCAAAAATCGCAGTGTTTCTAATTCAGGTCATAATTAATAAAGGACAAGCCCACAAAGCTTTATCACTGATTATCAAGCAGCAGCAAAATATTAACATATTGCTGCAGTTTCATCTATTTCTTAATTTGTCAGTTATTTGGTTATATCTTTGCATGGTCTATTATAATACAAATAAAGACACACCAGCAACATGTAGAGGTGTCCACCTGTAGTTGTGCTCCCTGATGCTGCATGAGGCTCCATGGATCAGCAGTACCTCCACACACTGACATTGACCTTTCAGAGCAGCCACATACAGGGCTGTACGACCCACAGAATCCTGGACATCTACATGAACCATCGTCTCTAACAGCACCCGCAGAGATTCACTGTCACCATTATAAGCCTGATAGACACAATTAACATAGAATTATCATTTCATTACTGAGAGAGAGAGAGAGAGAGAGAGAGAGAGAGAGAGAGAGAGAGAGTGAGAGAGAGAGAGAGAGAGAGAAGAGAGAGAGAGAGAGAGAGAGAGAGAGAGAGAGAGAGAGAAAGAGAGAGAGAGAGAGAGAGAGAGAGAGAGTGAGAGAGAGAGAGAGAGAGAGAGAGAGAGAAAGAGAGAGAGAGAGAGAGAGAGAGAGAGAGAGAGAGAGAGAGAGAGAGAGAGAGAGAGTAATATTAGTAATTACTCTGCACATAACATTTCAATGCAAAAAGCTTTTTCACTAACTATTAATGCACAAAATAAGCATAAACTATATATATATATATATATATATATATATCTGGTCTAATTTTAATTTTATTGTTTTAGTGAATAAGGCACTAAACCAGATAACATAATGAATTTATATTTGTGTCTGCAAATATTCTTTGTTTTTACCATGCATTCCCCCAGAATACTTACAGCTAAGTGTAAAGGGCTTACGGGAACGGAACTCTTCACATATTCCACACACTTAAAAGACATTTCTAAGAGCTGTAAGAAGACAAATACACATCCAAATGACTGGGAATATGACATTCAGGATAGTGGTAATGAGTTACACTGTTTTGAAATGTATGTGGATTAATCTCAATATTATTCATTCAAAGATTATTCAAATACTAATGACTGAATATGTATCCCAGAGAATAACACACATTATATGGTGTGACTTTTGCATAAATTACCAATTTTAGATTGTGTTTGTTGCCATGAGCAGCTGCATAGTGAACCGGACTGAATCCTTTAGTGTCAAGCACCGCTGGATCAGCACCATAATCCAAAAGAAACTTTAAACACCTACAAGATCACACAACACATGAACAATCAGATCAAATGACTACTTAATATTTTAGTTTCAAATATAGACCAAATCTTTACCATAGAGTCTCCTCGTCAGTATCACTGCACTGTTTGTCAGAACAGATCTGCTCAGCTCTATGGGAAAAGTGCACAGTACATAAACTTGAAGTGTACATGAAACTCTAAAACATGTCATTTGAGATGTTAAAAGTTATGTACAATACTGAGACCATTCTAGCTTCATGCGGAGAAGTCCTGCTGTGTTATCAGAACCGTACTGAACAACTACACTAGTCAACATTTGAAGTGGATCAAAACCTTTCCTAAAAGTTGTCTTAAAACCAATACCCAGTACCCGTTCTTGTCTTAGGACAAGTTTGATGAATGTTTTTGATCCACTTCAAATGTTGACTACTATAGTTGTCTGTGACATCCCTGTTGAAAAGACCAGCTAACACCAGCTAAGCTGGATGGCTGATTTTAGCGGGTTTCCCAGCCCAGTTTTTACTAAAGCAATAAGCCCCAAGAAGCAGTGGGTTACCAGTGCATTTTATAACAGCTAAGGGGCATTGTTAAAACCCCCTTAGCTGTTATAAAATGCACTGTAACCCCACTGCTTTGCGGGGCTTATTGCGTTTATAAAAAGGTTACTTCATATGCATAGCAGGATTTCATAAAATACAACACAAATAAGCTGTAATTATATTAGTACAAATATTACTCTTCCGCCAAACAAAGTAGACGCAGCAAAGACACAATGAAAATATGATTTAAGACTGTGGTGTTTATTTTATAAATCAAAATTTATCTAATTTATACATTAACATTTTATAGTTCAACTGTTGAAGTGATGATCAAATATGCTTGGAAGTTACCAGCCAGTTTTAGTTTAATGCCTTACAGAAAAATAATTTTCTTTAAATAAACAAAATATCAAATGAAAGAAGAGACCATCCGCTTTCAAACAACAACAAAAAACCTGTTTCATCCTACCTTCATTTGTTTTCTTATCACCTCAGATTTTTTAGCTAAAAGCGGAGATAATTCCATTTTTTTGAAGAACTTTTGTAAGAGATCAGATTCAGAGCCTGATCAAAACACTGTGTTTTTAGTTTTGAGTGAATGCGTCAGTGTTTAAGTTGGGTAAGATCGCCACCCAGTGGATAGCGGAAATATGAATTTCAGGTAGAAACTCCTCAGGGAGCGTTTTCTCTTTATTGACGAGATGACTCAACAATATTTATTGACATTTATCTGGATATCGCCATTAATTGTGCAATTGTAGACAAATCAAAAATGTGATTCAAGACACTGGTGTTTATTTTCATAAATCAGTACAGCAACAGTGGCGCAGTGATACTTATGTAATGCTTTACCGGGGAATTTTATCACGGCTTAGAACGCGTTTCAACCAATCAGAATGAAGAACCAGAACTGCCCGTTTTATAATACTTTTTTACAAGAAAAGTCTTGAAGGCTTGGTTTTGTTTAGGACTCAACCTTCCTCTCCACATAAAATTGTCCTTTTGGCTACAGGATTTTTTGTGGGCGATAGAGGCCAGCAATAATACTGCCACAAAAGTGACAGAGAGCTCTGAGTCCACCTTACCCCTCGTTCAGACAGCCAGCGACATTATCGCTGTGTGTCGCTTGTCTCTTTCAATGAGGCCTTTCTAAATCTGCTTGTCATAAACAAATGAGTACCATCCACGCCAGTAACTGATGAGAGAAGGATGACGTGAACTCCACTGCTTTGTTCTCATTGGTAGTCGCTCCCAAAAGTCGCTCGACATTTGCATAAAGTTAAACTTTTCTTAACTTTCTCGCGTCGCTGGACACGCCCATACGGTCGCCAACGGTCACTGTCGCTCGTGTCGCCGGAAGTCGCCAGGTTTCCATTGAAATGAATGAGATCGCGTCGCTTTGCTACTGCTTGTCGTTGGCTGTCTGAACGAGGGGTCACCCAGAGACGTCTCCGCTCCGCTGCGCTCCCAAACCAAATATTAACATTGCATCTCATTTCTTGCAGTATTTTAAATGGTGAGGTACAGTAAGAGTAAGTATAATACCCGTGTGAGGTTTTGCCGGCAGCTACGTAATGCAGTGAACTGCATCCATTTATATCGCGTTCATTAACATCTGCTCCAGCCTTCACCAGAGCTACTGTACACAGATACAGACCATTCACTGATGTATAGTGCAAAGGAGACCTGTAAAGAAATCAAGAAAATATGAAGTATTAAATAAAATAAACGACTTAAGGTATGAGTTTTATGACAATGAACAATTTTCCAAGTTTAACTTTTGAGATCCTAAGCACATGGAACTTTCTAATGCTTTAACTAGATCATAAACCATTGAAATTCTTTTGGAAATATAAATGTTATTGTCCTTTATATATAAAAACAACAAAGCTCCACCATTCACTTATAGGTGTTTATTCAGTCTTGTCCTCCTCAATACTTTGGCACTGTTACGATCAGTGGCCAATGTGGCTTTTATGTATGTATAGACATGTTTATTTCACTTTGATCTTGTGAAGTCTCATTACTGCCGCGTGTGTAATTCTGAGTGGTCTTTATTGCTTTGTGTATTATCTGTTTTAAAACACTTGCTATGGTTGGACTTGACAGTCTGGACTAAATTTCCTGCTTTTCACCACAGGGAAACCACAGTTTGCTTCATCACAATAAACTCTGCTCATGGTCCCTAACATCCCCTACAGTGTAACATCACAATTAACATTGATCATCAGCTGTCGCAATGTCAGTTTATAATGTCAGTAAATATATAAATATACTGTCAATAAACATACCACATACGAAAAACATTTAAAATACATATAAAACTCTTAATCCAAACGAAAATGATTGTCTAAAGATTTTACCTTCCAAATAGGTCCTTTATATTCACATCAGCACCACTGCTCAACAGCATTTCAAGACATTCAACATTACTGGCAATCACAAAATGAAGAACAGAGAATAAATGATTAAAAGAAGAAAATGTAAAAACTATTAAGCATATAAATGTACAGATGATCATCATACCCTCTTGAAGCAGCTATATGTAAACATGTCCTTCCCAGACTGTCCTGTGTGTTTATATCAAACTCTGTGGACATTAATTATACAAACATGCACATTATACTTTAAATGCACTTGGTATATAAGCATCTAATAAAATGTTTCCTGCTTCTCCTGCTAGACCCTTGAAATATTTAACATATTTACCCGATGAGAGTAACATCTGGCAACAGCCTGAAAACCCATGAAGAACAGCCAAGTGTTGTGGACACATCCCATTAATGCCTGGTCTGTGCAGTGAATAGTTATAAGACATAACAGAATAAACATTGTTAACATCAAGTTTGCAGTATAATAGGCAATGTTGCGGCCCCAGGTCCTTGGACTTTGCTTAGGGCCCCCAAAATGGTAAACAAGCCACTGGCTGAAAGGCCGGCCAAGAGAGCATTACAATCGTCTGAAGAGAGAACAAGATCCTGTGTATTGTGCTCTGATAGGAAGGGTCTGATCTTCCAAATGTTTTGCGACACAAATCTGCAGGGCTGTTTTTAAGTAATATATTGCCATGCCATAAATCCACATGAGCTATGCACAGGCGCTTTGCTTCCGTGTTGCTACCCCAATATTTCTTATGCCACCTTCTTCCCATCAAATACACAATTTTCTTGATCCGCCCTTGACAGAATCTGCAATAGTTGTTGTTTTTAGTTTCTTACTGTTTGTAAAGACACACCTGGATATGTTTGCTCCACTCATTACGAGTAAACTGATGAGCAGCTCATGACCATGTTTAGCAGCAGTGTGAAGAGGAGTATTACCATATGTATCAGTGAATTCCACATCTGCACCTAGAAAAAAAACACATAAAATATGATCAGTACCTTTAAACCTTGGACCCATAGCAGAAAATGAGTCAGAAAAGTGTCAAATAGATTTCAAAAGTTACCATCAATATATTGTCAGGATACTGTCAGAATCTTGTTTTGAATTTTATCTAGTCTTTGTGACAGGGTTCTGACAGTACCATGTTTTATGTGGGAGATGCGTAGTTTTAGTATTGGTTTATTCTGACCATGCATTTCCGGGTTTTGTCACTTTTTCCCGATCCCTTACTTGTGATTCTTTTCAGGTGTGTGTCATTAAGTTCTCCCTATTTAATGTCCTTGTGTTTGATGTTCTGTACATGTGCGTTTTGTAACTTTGTTGCTCCGTTCCGGTTTCTTGTGAGTTTAAATCTAAGAGTATATTTGTGCCTAGTGCAATCTTGTCTTGTTATTTGTGCAGTTTAGTGTTTAAATATCTTGTCAAGTTTAATGTCGGTTTAGTGTCTTGTTCATCTTGTTCTGTTTGGCCCTCTCGTGGGATTAAATATCCGCTGTATAATTGGGACGCACAAACATCAAGAATCAGAGTATGAATCTCAACCATGATGACAACTAAATGAAAAACTTCATGCTGCAATGCATGCTGGGTATCAACAAATTACAAATCTCATTCAGGACACCCAGCATGCACTGCAGCATGGATAAATAATGTTTTTTTTACAATTTTTTTTGTCACCATAGTTGAGATTCATACTCTGATTCTTGAGGTTTGTGTGTCCCAATTATACAGCAGATATTTTTTGTGTTAAGTTTCTAAAACTCCTTGTTCAATGACAAACTGCTGTGAAAGTGCTGGATCTCATTTACATCATTGACAGAAAATACACTTTTGATTAGTAAATTAATTAGTTGATGATCTTTACCATTATGTACCAACTACCACAGAATTACACTTTTAACTTTACATGTTCATAACAAATGTGGTGCGTTAACACAACCAGGGAAAAAACAAGCAAGCAAAAAGTCAAGAGTCAAGAGTCCAACTAAAACAAACACTAATCACAATAATGGTGACTTAAAATTAAACAAAACATCAACATCTAAACCTAATAAGTGAATTGTGTTTTCTACAGCAATATATTTACTGAACATTCAGAAATAATGTTTCATAAAATAATAAAATGCAATGTTTCTCTATCACTTACATAATAGTCAAACAAGTAAGGGATAATGTAGAGGCAGCCGGTAGTTATTGGGAAATTCAATTCAATTCAATTCAATTTTATTTATATAGCGCTTTTCACAATTGTTAATTGTTGCAAAGCAGCTTTACATGAGTAGATGTAGAGGAGAACATTGAAAATCAATACATAGTATAAGAAGTAGAATATAGCGGCTAAGGATAAAAAACCGTGTAAGCGAGCATATTAATAATGTAACGTGTACAGTAAAGTGCTAAGTTAAGCCAAAGTTGGCTGACTCTCCCTGGGACTAAAAAACCCCCTAGGAGAAAACCCAATGGGAAAAAATCCTAGAAGGACAAAAAACCCTAGGGAGAGATTAATATTTATATTTATAATATATAGACATGGTAGGGATAGGAAGCGTGTAAGCGGATTAAACTGGTTCAGCCGGTCGCCGTTGGTCGCGCATCGGTTGGGCGTCACGTTGAAGGACAGCCAGTTGATTAGTGGTGCGATGACCTTCACAGCAACAGGAACTGGGTCTGTTTGTCTCATTGTCCTCAGAGTCGAGGACGAGACAGGGAGACAAAAACAGAATTCTATTAGCGTAGGGGCCGTTCGCATGTAATGCAAGTGTCATACATTATAGTGGTTTAATTCAGCTCGGTTCCAGACAGGCTAACTATTGCGGCAAGAGTAAATTACCCGTATGAGGTATGTGAGTGCTTTGTTCTAGACAAAATAACTACTGCGGGAAAAGTACATTTACTGGACATTCTATGTGAATGCTTTGTTAAAGAAGAATGTCTTAAGTTTAGATTTAAATTGATCGACTGTGTCTGATACTCGAACATTATTTGGTAAATCATTCCAGAGCTTAGGGGCTAAGTAGGAAAAGGATCTACCACCTTTAGACACTTTTGATATTCTAGGGATAATTAAGTAACCCGAATTTTGTGATCGCAGTTTACGTGGTGGATTGTATTCTGATAGTAGTTCTTTTATATACGAGGGCGCTAGGCCATTTAAGGCTTTGTAGGTGATTAGTAATATTTTAAATTGTATGCGATATTTAACTGGTAGCCAGTGTAAAGATGCCAGAATTGGACTAATGTGGTCATACTTTTTAGATCGAGTAAGCACTCTTGCGGCGGCGTTTTGAACCAGCTGTAGCTTGTTTACCTGATTTGCATGGCATCCCCCGAGTAACGAGTTACAATAGTCTAATCTAGAGGTCATAAAAGCATGGATAAGCTTTTCTGCATCTGATGCAGACAGCATATGGCGTATTTTTGAGATATTTCTAAGATGGAAAAATGCTGTGCGGCAGACGTTGGAGATATGACTATCGAAAGATAGATTGCTGTCAAACATTACGCCTAAATTCTTAACCGTGGAAGATGGCACCACCGTGCAGCCATCTATGGGCAACTTGTAATCTGACATATTATGTTTGGAGCGATTTGGTTCAATAATAAGTATCTCTGTCTTATTGGAGTTTAGCATAAGAAAGTTATGTGCCATCCAGTCCCTAATATCACTAATGCAGTCTGTTAGCTTAGCAAACTGGTGGGTTTCGCTAGGATGTGACGAGATGTAAAGCTGGGTATCATCCGCATAGCAGTGAAAACTTATGTTATGTTTCCTGATAATGTCTCCTAGAGGTAACATATATAACGAGAATAGGATAGGGCCTAGAACTGATCCCTGAGGTACGCCGTATGTAACGGGGGAGTGATGTGACTCTTCCTCATTTACATAAACAAAGTGATATCGATTGGTTAGATACGATCTAAACCAGGCTAACGCCTGACCACTGATGCCAACATAGTTTTCTAGTCTATTGAGTAGGATTCTGTGATCTATTGTGTCAAAGGCTGCACTAAGGTCTAGTAATATAAGGATTGAGATTTCACCACGATCGGATGTTAATAGGAGGTCATTTGTAACTCTAAGCAGCGCTGTCTCTGTGCTATGGTGGGGCCTGAATCCTGATTGGAACTTTTCATATGTATTATTATTCGCTATGAATGTGCGTAGCTGGCTTGCCACTATTTTTTCTAATATTTTAGAAAGAAAAGGTAGATTTGAGATTGGTCTAAAGTTATTAAGATCTCCCTGGTCAAGGTTTGGTTTTTTAATGAGCGGTCTAATAACTGCTAGTTTGAAAGCTGTTGGAACGTATCCTAATTCTAGCGATGAGTTAAAGATATTTAGTACCGAGTCGGACACTACATGAAATACCTCTTTTAGTAATTTTGTGGGAATGGGGTCTAATATACAGGACGATGATTTAGATGACGTTACTAATTTAGAGAGCTCTTCTATTGTAGTAGGTTTAAATGACTCAAGATGTTCGTATGATAATCTAGTGGTAAATGTACTATTGGGTTGAGTGGTGACTGCTTGCGTAGTTTCTATGTTTTCCCTAATAGAAATAATTTTGTTAGTAAAGAAGTTCATGAAGTCGTTACTATTGTGTTGGAATTTACTATTGGTTTCTGTTTGTTCTTTGTTTCTAGTCAGTTTCGCAACTGTGCTAAAGAGGAAACGAGGGTTGTTATGATTTTCTTTAATAAGCGTACTGAGATAGGTAGATCTGGCGGTTTTAATAGCCTGTCTGTAGTGTTGAACACTCTCTTTCCATGCTGAACGCCATACTTCTAACTTTGTGTTTCGGTAGTTTCTTTCCATTTTTCTAGCTACTTTTTTAAGGGCTGCAGTATGATGGTCATACCATGGAGCTGGCGTTTTTCCTTTGATTCTCTTTTTTCGTATGGGAGCAACGGCATCCATCGTGCTAGAGCAAACGTTGTTCAGGTTTTCTATTATAATATCCAGATCTTCACGGTTATCTGCTACATGTTTCATTTGAGACAGGTCTGGAAGAGTGCTAATAAAGCTATCTTTAGTGGTGGAAATTATTGTTCTGGCTAATCTGTAGCATGTTGTAGACTGAGCGGTCCTATCTAGAAGTATTGTGTATGACACAAGGCAATGGTCTGAAACGGCATCGCTCTGGGGTGATATTTCGATGTCATTAATATTGAGTCCGAGTGACAGAATTAAGTCTAATGTGTGCTTACGAGTATGCGTGGGTCCAGACACGTTTTGTTTAATACCGAGAGAATTTAGAACATCCATAAACGCACGTCCTAATGCATCTTTTGAGTTATCCACATGGATGTTAAAATCACCAACGATAAGAGCTTTGTCTACAGTGACTGTAAGCTCAGATAGGAAGTCTGCTATTTCTTTAAGAAAATCTGTGTGGTGGCCCGGAGGCCTATATATGGTAGCTAAAATGAACGAAAGCTGTCTGTTGTTACGATCAGTTATTTCCATGTTTAACAGTATTATTTCAAACAAATTAAATTTTAGTTCTGATTTATGGTTTACTTTGAACATTTTGTTGTATATTGTAGCTACACCACCCCCTCTCCCTTTTAGGCGAGGAACGTGTTTATAATAATAGTCTTGTGGGGTGGATTCGTTTAAACTGATGTAATCGTCTGCTTTAAGCCAGGTTTCTGTTAAACAGAGTGCATCTTAGTTTTGGTCAGTAATTATTTCATTGATAATAGGTTCTTTATTGGTAAGCGATCTAATGTTAAGAAGGCCGAATTTTAACATTTGAGTTTCATCTTTTAGTGTATTGTGTTCTAATTTTATGTTAATAAGATTTGTACGAGACGAGGTAGACGGTGCTCTGTATTTATTTGTTCGAGGAACAGACACAGTCGAGATGTGTTGGTACTCTGGTAAAAAAGGCTCTATGTGCTGGGATATATGTGATCTTGACATGTCAAGGCAGCTAACAGACTGATGGGTAGGCCGATCTGTCTGTTTCCTGACCTGGGCCCTGGATAGTCAGACTATATCAAAAGTAAGACTATTGGTCAGATTTCTAGAGAGTATAGCACTACCTTCCACAGTGTGATCAGGACCCGACGCGAAGCGGAGGGTCTTGTATCACACTGAAGGGGCTTATTTCCCAATAACTACCGGCTGCCTCTACATTATCCCGCTTATTACACGGCTACTTGCCACATAAGAAAAAAAACTGGACATGAATATGAATTTGAAACATTTTATTGGCATATTTGTTTTAAATTAACATTTTTATCCTTCCGCGAAAATTTGCACAGATGCATAAAATGATCGTAATACCTTATTAAGATCCTCTGCTTCATACTTGTCTGTCTCCATTTTTCTCTTTAACCAGTCTTTGAGAAGTTTTAATGCCCATTCTGTATTTTTTTTGTGTGTTGGCTTCGTAGCTGTCATGCTCTATTTTGTCAAGTTCAGTCTCAGTAAGCTGTCTGTGTCTTGTCGTGGTTGTCGAGTGTTTGTCACAAGATGGCGCCAAACAGACAGTAATCTTTATTGATCTTTATTGGCGCGGAGCGATTTTACTCGTGCAAGTAGTCCGGCTATGCGTTATTATTTTGGAGCGGTTATTATTTGAAAAGAACGAACCTGCAAATGTCTCAACTTACCAATCAGAATCAAGCATTCCAGAGAGCCGTGTAATAAGTCAATATAATAAACAGTTGTTGTTTAAAACATTCTGTAAACATTTAAACATGACATTGTCATAACGTTTAAAAATGGTAAAATGTAACATTCCTCTAACGTTGAGACAACACAAAAACGTTCTTAGAACGTCAAGAAAACTGGACACTTTTTCCGTTGGCAGAACGTTTTTGGGAACCTTGGGAACTTTCAGGGAACGTTCTTAGAACTTTTTTCTGTTAGCTGGGTATGACCACATTAGTCCAATTCTGGCATCTTTACACTGGCTACCAGTTAAATATTGCATACAATTTAAAATATTACTAATCAACTACAAAGCCTTAAATGGCCTAGCGCCCTCGTATATTAAATAATTACTATCAGAATACAATCCACCACGTAAACTGCGATCACAAAATTCTGGTCACTTAATTATCCCTAGAATATCAAAAGTGTCTAAAGGTGGTAGATCCTTCAACTTAGCCCCTAAGCTCTGGAATTATTTACCAAATAATGTTCGAGTATCAGACACAGTCGAGCAATTTAAAGCTAAACTTAAGACATTCTTCTTTAACAAAGCATTCACATAAAATGTCTAGTAAATGTACTTATCCTGCCCTAGTTAGTTTCTCTAGAACAAAACACTCGCATACCATATGGGTAATATACTTATGCCGCAATAGTTAGCCTGTCTGGCACGAGCGGATTTTAAACCACAATACTGTATGACACTAGCGTTACATGCGAACGGCCCATGCAAATCTGATTCCATGTTTAACACAGTAGACAACATATGTCAGTAAGAGTGCCTTGTTTAATTTCAGCACTAACAAGCAAAGTTGAAGTTGAAATCATTCCCAGCTCTGTTAAGTGTGTCGCCTTCACCTCTACATTTTCTTGTTTACACTTGGCATTAACATGCGTTTTCACGTTAATGCCGTTTTCATGTTAATGCTCTAAGAGGCTGTTTACACTTGGCATTAACATGCGTTTTCATCGATCGGATCACAAGTGGACGACGCTAATGCCAGGTGTAAATGGTGTTCAAAACGTTTTGAGCTCGTCCACATCCAGAGGTAGTCGAAACCCCTTTCGATCGGATTGCTTTTGCTTGTGTAAATGCACATGTGGTTGAATGTGTTCAAACAGCCACACGCGACCGCCTTCTAAAGCTGGACCAGATGTTTTTGTTGTTGGCTAGTAGTTAGCGTGGACTGTTCGTCAGTAACCACACTGGACCAGCATTGAGATTCATGGGCTACATTGGTCTTGTGTTTATCAATATAAGCAAGTCCTTACGCTTATCTGATATTGTGATAAAAGGTTTGTGGCTATGTGTGTATATACTACATACCATTTTGAATGAGTATCTGTGAATGGCTCCAGCATCCATAGATAGTTGCCATATGCAGTGGGCTTTTGCCTTTATTATCCTGAAAAAAAAATTTTTTAATAAGAAATTATTAAAAAAAAAAACATAAGAGATGATCACTTTCTTTCTGCTTCCTGACCTGTATATTAATGTCGGCCCCATTATTGACCAGTAGCTCTAAACACTGGCCTTCATCGGTAGAGACTGCAGACAGGTGCAGCGGTGTGCAGCCACAATTATTCTTCTGGTTAACACTGGCACCACAGTTAATCAGTTCAACAGCTACGGTCTTTTGCCCGGTGTAACAAACCATGTGGAGAGCCGTGTTACCAAAGACATCAACTTCATCAATCTAAGAGAAGAGTGAAAACATTGAACACTTATTGTATTTGCCTTAAACTGTTCTGCATTGGTGATGTGTTGTTGATGTGATGGTCAAGTATTATTAGCGGGTACAAGATAACTTTTATAAATTTGAAGAGTTTGCATTATATAAAGTGAGTGTAAGATCCAGAAATTCATGTCTGGATGCGAGTTCCTTCTCACCTGTGCTCCATGTTCTAGCAGGATGTTGATCACTTCAATGTGTTCACCAAGAGCAGCAACATGAAGTGGGGTAAATCCCTGCTTATCCCTACAGGATACATCAGCACTGTGTGATAATAAAAGCTTCACAACCTCCAGATGCCCTGACAATACAGAATACAACAATAAACAAGCTAAATGATATACAGGTACAGTACATGCTTACTGAAGAAAAATCTAAGAAACAAATACCTAGGTACGCTGCCAAATGGATAGGCTGTCTTTCTTTTATGTCTCTTGCATTCAGGTTGGCCCCTTTATTTATGAGTAAGGTCACTGTCTAAACACATTTTACATGTAACCATTTTTATATTTAAAACATAAAAGCAACATTTAAAGGAATAGTTCATGACATAATCACAAATCTGTCATCATTTACTCACTTTATGTTGTTCCACATTCACAGTATAACTTTCTCCAGTGGACACAAATGGAAATTAGGCAGATATTATTTATATACAGAAGTGTTTTCCCACACTTTGACATTAGTGGGCGGGCTGACTAATATTGACAACCACCCAAGTATATCTGGGCATCAAATTTGTCTTTTTTTTGTTCTTTTCGTGATAATGACATTCTTTGATAATGATATTTTCTGTGCAAGCATGTTGTGTCTCTCCCAAAGAGTTCAATGTGCGTCCGCTGTTCTGCAATGTGCTCTTGCTTCTCAAAAAATTGGCTTCATGTCAGATTGTTTCCTTTCATGTTTCTGAACTTGAATGCATTAGAGGTCTTCACCGAGGACACACCTAGATAAAAATTTTTGGTTCTTAAAACGTTCCCTCAATGTTAGTTTTTGTTCCCAAAACATTCTCCTAACGTTATTTTTTGAGGATTGTTTTTGGTTAGCCAGGAAAGTTTCCTTTATGAAAACAGAACGTTATTTTTAGGTTCGTAAAACTTTGTCCTAACGTTATCCTAACATGAGGAAAATGTTAGTCTAACGTTAGGAGAATGTTTTATTTATTCATTTAAATACATTTATTCACTTTAGGTTAACAGATCTTACAGCACCATTTTATTCGCCTTTCTGTTTTTACAACAATCAAAATCATACTCTCTTCATATAGATGAGTCAACTTGGATTTTTTGGGGTTATTTTAAATTTTATGGTTATGTTATTTTATGGTTCCAAAAATAACTAAAAAACAACCATCATAGAACGTTATGTATAAGTCAGGGGTGCCCAACCCTGCTCCTGGAGGGCTACAGTCCTGCAGACTTCAGTTCCAACCCAGCTCCAACACACCTCTCTGTAATTATCAAGCAACCCTGAACACCTTGATTGGCTGCTTTAGATGTGTTTGATTGGGGTTGGAGCTAAAATCTGCAGGACGGTAGCCCTCCAGGAACAGGGTTGGGCACCCCTGGTATAAGTTATTTTTAGGTTGTTTAAAAATAACCAGTCTGCAACATTATGGGAATGTTATTTTATGGTTGTAAAAATAAAACCTAAGAAGAACGTTCTCAGAACATTATTATATGGTTCCCAAAAAAATAACCAAAAGGGAACCAAAAACTAACAAATGTTCTGTGTTTGCTAGGAGGTTGATCGGAGAACGTCCGTGATCAGATTCATTTATGTGCAGTTTCAAGTGCGCCTCTGGTTTCTATGGCCATAACAACTGGATCTTGTTTTGAAAGTCACCACCACACACTGCACCTTCTTTCTGCCATTTTTTATAATATTATTATAAATTGACCATCTTTTAATTTCTAAAAAGTTTGCTCAGAGACCACAGAGATGGTAGCAAAAAAGTCATGCTAATATCAAGTCCACTGTACTCGACAAGCACAGCTCAAGCTTACTGAAGATATAAAAAAACACAAAGCTGTAATGTAAAGTCACCCATCATCAGGAAGGCAAGTAAACTTTTGATTCTGAAATATTGAGTGAATTTAGCTCTTTTAATCTGAAAGCAGAAGTGTAAAGTACTTGAGTAATTTTACTTGATTACTGTACTTAAGTATTATTTTTTGAGATTTTTACTTTACTTGAGTACAATTATAAATCAATACTTTTACTTTTGCTTAATTACATTTTTTAAAGAAAAAAAGTACTTTTTACTCCTTACAATTTTATTTACTGTCAAAAGTACTTCTATTTTAGAGATTTTTTTTCCCCTTGCTCTATCAAACCAATTGCGCTGATGGCCAGTTTAATTTAAATGTTATTTATTCTGGAGCCTTTGGACCACACTAAGGAATTGGCCAACAGTTCATCTAATGATGAAGATTTTTTCGCTTCTTTGAAACCGACAACACATGAAGTGTGACACGTTCCCTGCTGTTAACAGCCTCTCTATCAAGACTAAGACCTTGTTCACACTGTCAGTCCAAATCTGATTTTGGTGCATATCTAATTTGACAGACTCACTCTCCACATCGTGTATCACAACTGTTCAGATCCGATCTGTGCTTCCTGTAGCCGTTTCCGGATTATCTGCACTGTTTCTATGGCAATGACGTCACGCTGGCACGACAATCTGCCTCAACGTATGACGTGTTTCATGTGAAGTGACAGCATGTCATAGCCAAAAAGCTACACAAATGTGATCAAGGCGGTCAGACTGAAATGGATTTCCGGAAATGCGTTTTGAAAAGGATTTCAAACCACCTCTGGATGTAGCCTGAAACGGATTCGAAAAAAACAGATTTCATGTGGTTTTTAGCCGTTCCTATTGGATATGAACCAAAATCGGATTTGGACTGACATTGTGAACAATCGGCTGCCCGTGAGAGGCTTGATAGAGCTTGAAATTTAAGTTAAATTTGAGGTTTTACAATTTTGAGTAGCATGTTGCATACTGAATTCATTGTAATTGTCACGGATCTCTGCATTTTTCTGTGTCTGTACCACGGACTTTCTTTTCCGTGTTAGTTTCACATATTGGTTACTCAATTGTTTTTCCTATTTTCTTACCATTTTCGCCTGGGTTTGGGTTTAGAACGACTTTCTGTAACATAAAATGACATCCAAACCCAACTCCTAACCCTAACATCAGGCAACAATTGTTTAAAAGTCTGGAAAAAATTGTATAAACCAATAGTTAAAGTGATATCCTAACCCAAACCCCAAATCTGACCCCAAACCTACGCAAAAATGGTTTAAAAATAGGAAAATCAATACGTGAAACTGACAAAGAAAAGAAAGTCAGTGGTACACGCACACAGAAATATGCGGAGATCCGTGACAATGACACGGTGTCAGGGTGTGGTGGTGGATAGAACCCAATCGCAGACAGCTCGTAACTTAAAGACGTTTATTAAAACATAAATACCCTCGAGGGGGCAAACAATGACAATAACTGGAAAAATAACCACGACAAGACAAAGCACACACGACATGGTATCATTGGATACACAATGAACCGGCACAAGACATAAGACACAATGCCATTAAAGAGTAACTAAACCCTAAACCAACTTTTTTTAGTTAATGATCTGTAAGAATGACGCTTTATTAGTGCTGTTCATTGATTTTAGTAAGTTTTTTTGACATTTGGATATAAAGTGTTTCAATACTACAATATATGGTGTAAAAACGTCTGAGTGCTGCCCTCTTCAGGTTGAACGGTGGCTACTGCAGTTTAATTTTTCTATTGGATGGTGGGTCCAAAAAATGACTCTTGACGTAAGCAAGTTCAAGCTCACCACGCTCTTGTTACGATCTCTCCACACACTTAGTTCGTCCCCTCTTATCTCCTTGGGATCTGGCGACTTTTCTTGCACTTTTCAAATATTGCCAGTGGGTTGAGTCAGGCTCTGACCAGGGGTTTAGTTACGCTTTAAATAGGGAAAACTAAACTAGGGAACAATGACAAACAGGTGAAGGGAATAAACCAATCATGAATAATTAACAAGGAAACGAGGGGGCAGGGTCAAGACTAAAGATAGGAGAGCATGCGGTACACAAAACATAAACACAGGCCACATGACTCTCCACACAAAACAAGACAACAGTGAGGGCTGCCATGACCCTGTCACATGAAACACATAAAAGACATACAGGGCTGACAGGACCATGAGACACGGATAAATGGGCAAAAAATTCTGTAACTATACCACAGAACTTTGTGAGATCATGTTGGAAATTATGTAGTAGTCTTATAGTTTGATAATGAAATACAATTTAATACAAACAGTACCATATGTGGTTCATTCACTTCATGTTTTTAAAGATTAAAAGCTTAAACATGAATCTCTTGTTTTCATTCTTCATATTACTTTTACTTTTTTAATACTTAATTAAGTACAATTTTAATGTGGTACTTTTTTACTTTTACTCAAGTATAATTCTGACCAGATACTTTTACTTTTAATTGAGTAAAATTTACACTCAGTACTTGTACTTTCACTTGAGTAAATTTTTGAGTGCTTTTTACACCTCTGTCTGCAAGAGAGGAATAGAAACAGAGGGACTTTTACTGCTTCTGCTTTATCTAATAGAACGTGAGAAAAGCCCCCCCCCAAACGGTGCATCCATTTGTGGGCTCCCCCAAATAAAAAACTTACAATTTTAATTAAACAAAACATATTAAGTGTTGTGTTGTGTCACACATTACTAGTTGTTTGTCACATGTATACAGTATTAGTGTGGGGAAATGACTGAAATTGGTGTGTTCCTGTACCTCAGTTGGTAGAGCACTGTGTTAGCAATGCGAAGTGTGTGAACACACTTACTGATAATAATACAAATATATAGCTAGAATGCAATGAATGTTGCTTTAAATTAAATGCATAAATGTTAATGTTAGTATTTAACAGTGGTGGCCAATGACTTCTTTTTTCGAGGGCACTCGATGCGAAGTTCATCACAACATGTATGTAGCCCATCATGTGTGTGGCTCCTTTTTTCAAAATATGTTTTCTGTGCATTGAGAGATCCTATCACGTGTCTTGTCAAAACAAGTGCCTGCTGCAGATGCGTCTAAAGGGTTTATGATAAAAGAGACGCTCGTGTTTGCCAGATACTCACATAATCTCATGCGTAATCAGAGTTTACTGTTAAGGGAGTGTCTTGCATGTATTTTGTGAACGTTTTGACGCATGTGCAGCAGGCACTTATTTTGACAAGACACATGATGCACATGCCTCACATGATGCAACAAACACATATTTTGAAAACACGAGCAACACACATAACACTCCGAACACTTATTTTGAATTTGTGCCCCTTGGATGAGCATGCAGTCGTGAGCCGCCACTGGTAATTAATGAAAACCTCAATCATGGTCGTGCTGCAATTTATCATTTTACACTTAAAAACCAAAGATGTTTGGCATCAATTACATATCAGTGTGAAAGAAGAAATATAATGGGAGGTCTGAACAGCATAAGAGTGAGTAACTGATGTTTAATAACTGATTAATACTTTTGATAGTCAGTTTCGTACCTCTGTGTGTCCATTGTGGGCTGCGTGATGAATAGCTGTTCTGCCAAAACAATCCTCTATATTAAGAGCGTTTACATGAGGAATGAGAATCTCAACACAGTCTACTGCACTGTTAGCGGCAGCAACATGTAGCGGCGTCTGTCGAAATCTGTCCTTTGTGTTCACTTCTGCCCCCCTCCTCACAAGCAGCCCAACGGCCCTCTGCCATTAACATAATACACGATGACAAAATACAAACAAATCTAAACAGCAGAACTGGAAGAAATCTGCTCTTACTTCATTTTGTGAGGCAGCTGCCCGGTGAAGGGGAGTCAGCCACTCCTGATCTTTAGCGTTCACATTTGCACCTGAGAACATAAAATTACAATCTACTAAAACCTGCATTTAAACAGTAGTTACTGTATGATTAATCCTGTCCTCCATGTTGAATGAGTGTTTTCAATAAAAACGTGAAAGATACCTGATCTCACCTGATGTGATAAGGAGGGCCATTATATGAACATCACCCACATAAGCTGCAGCATGAAGGGCACTGCGCTGCTCTTGATCCTAAACAACAAATGACCATTGCAGTAAAGTTTGCACAGTTGATATCCTTTTGAACAGTTTTGCAAAATCTGTCTTGCTGCTTTTTGAATCCAAAATAGGTAATTATTGTGATACGTCTCAATCCAATGAGTTTTTGAAAATGTGAGGGTCTTTGGTCAGGGTCACAGTGAATAAAATTATAAAAAATAACAACCAGCTGTTGTGGTAATAATGTTAATTCCCTAACCAGTTTGGCGGGTTATGTTTTACATTTTATATTCATGTAATTTGCTGCCGAAGTTTATGCAGCATATCAGCACAGATTGAGCGCACATACTCAACTCATTTATCAATAGTTAGTTAGATATAGTTGGACTGCGCAGCTTACGTCTACACAATCATCACTAAACACTGTAAGTAAAGGGGTGCTGGTTTGTTGGTGTGTGTGTATATATATATATATATATATATATATATATATATATATATATATATATCACTTTTTTACCCTTGATGAGTCTACATCCATGTTACAAAAAGTAAAACTGACATTTGCAAAATTTAATGGTTATTTTTATTCATACAACAATGATAATTTAATAATTTCAATTGCTAATTAATGCATGGTAATGAAATGTCTGAATACTCTGTGTATAGATGTAGAATTAAAACACACCAATTCGTTGACTTCTTCCTTTTGTTGCAATAAAAATTTCACCATTTCTTCATTCTGGCTGAATATTGCCTGGACCAAGAGTGACTGAAAAAAGATAGAAAGACATTATATCAGTAAGATCATAAGACCAACTACTGTAAATAGCATTTGCCAACAAGGGATTTGTTTTTTTATTATGAGTTCATGTGCGAGCAGGAGTCCGAGCTGGGATCATTAAAGAAGCCCACATGCTCTTTCATGTGAGGAAAAGCATGCAATGTGTTGGTGTGTCAAATGTGGGTTATACGGGAATGTTAATGTAACAATATCATGAAGGGTCATTATCGGCCATATTTCTTGCACAAACCTAAAAAAGAACATGTTTGCTCCAAAGCATGTGGACAGCACAAGTGAAGCTTCCCTATCTACCTTAGGATTCAACATATTGTGCTTATTGTCTCAGCTTAAATCAAGTAAAAGGTTCAAACTTTAGTTTTCTTATAAAGGGCTTTATTGACTGGAAGAACGCTGTGGGTGAAAAGAGAGGTATCATCCCAATACATAGTTGTACTAAAGGACATCAAAAGGCCATTGATGTCAGATATTAGGGGCATTCATGGCCAAAGGTGAGGTGCCCCTGAGTAAAGCCCTTTTCACACAGACATTCCGGAAAATACATGGAAATCGTTAGATTTTTTTGTTCATTCACACTGACATGATAATGTTTTGATAAATACTTTTGTTTATTGATAAGGAGGTCATATTAAGCCATTAAACTTGCAGGATGTATTAATAAAACCAAAACCTGTTAGTTGTCAAAATATTAAGGCAGATAAGCCATGAGAAAATTGGTACAAAAACATCCAAAAGAAACTTCTTCCAAAAATCCAAGAACAGTTTGATAATGAACAATGCCTTTTCCAGCATGACAGAGCACCTTGTCATGAGGAAAAAGTAATAATTACGCACTGCCTGAAAATAGTCCCCTGCCATTGAAAGTAGCCAAGGGGCCTATTTTCGGGCAGTGCGTAATATCACTACACCTGCTGCAGCCATGTTACATCAGCAAAGTCCTTGATTATTACGCCAGAATGAGAGTATAGCTCCTAGCCATATCTGCCTAGAAAATCACATCTTTTTATTTTCTGTCGGTCTTAGTACACAATGTAACTATGGAAGAGTCAAGTTTTAAAGGAAAGGAAGAATATTGAAACTCTTTGGTTATTTTTTAGCCCGATGCTAATGGTCTAATCAGATTCAATGGATTGTGCTAAGCTATGCTAAAAGTTCTAGCACCAGACCCGGAGATCAGCTGAATGGATTTCAAAACGTAAGAATCAAATTTTTAACTCTAGGGAAGCTGGAAAATTATCTTATTTTCAAAAAAGTGGAATGTCCCTTTAAAAAAAAAATTTTTCTGGAAGGCATTAAACTTCATGAAAAATGCTAGCAGGGAAAGAGTTAATATTAGTCCCTTTCACACATACAGTCTTTACTGGTAATTTACTGGTAAATTGCAGTTAACATGTCATGTGTGAACAGAACCTTTCCGGTAAATCAGTGCTCCCAATTTACCAGTAAGACAGGTTGTAAGATTACCAGTAATTTACCGGTAAGCGCTATGTGTGAACGAAAAATATAGGATTACCGGCATTTAGAACGAACGACGTCAGACCGCGCTGACAGCTCGGGCCAATCAGAACGTTTTTAAACAGATGATGCGTTTACCACCACACTGTTTACGTTCGTTTCCACACCCATGCTGCTTAAAAGTCGAGCACAACTGAAGTAAACATCCACATTTCTTCAAAGTTGTTTAAAACAGCTTACCATATGTTTGCCAAATTGCCGACGTCCTTAGCACACCCTCGGTGAAGCCTAATGTGTAAACACAGGTTCCGTTTGACGCCGCCTAACGTAATGTTGTTTGGTCACGAGCAACTTTGCGACCGTTTGCCACAGATGTGAAAACAACAAAATACGGACCGACGATATTAAGTCATAACCCGCCATTGTGTACAAATACGACACGGAGCTCGCGGCCGCGCGCCACAGGTAACTTCCGCTTTCTCTCCGAGTTTACCGGTATTTTGATACTAATGTGTGAATGATGTCTTACTGGTAAAAAGACGGAACGTCACTGCATGTGTGAACAGCACATTTTTGTATTTACTGGTAAATTCATTCTGGTAAATTCATGGTAATTTACTAGAATTACTGTGTGAAAGAGGCTATTGTCTCCACATGTTCTCTCCAAAAAAATATTGCCAGTCTTTGTCATATATGAATAGCTGTTTATTGTTTCATTCATTTGCATTCATTTTTTTATTCCACTATGATGAATATTGGTGGATTGATGGCTCTTGCACTGGAATGAGCTTCTCTCTTATGCAAGCAGGGATTTACGATTGAACTGAAACCTCATTAACACTGCCACTAAGGGGCGAACTCTAACAGTCGTGTCCAAATGTCGTGTAAAGTGAAAAGGCGGCATTGGAAATGGGGGGGGGTATCTTAAAAAAATTGACTTAAAAGTTGAATGGTTGCCCCACCTGTCAGTAGTCCAATGGCATTTTTTAACTTAATTAACAAAACGAAAATTAATATCAATTATCAAATGCCTTTTAAAAAATGCCATTAAAAAGGTCATTTAAATAATTTATTTATGTACTGTTTTGTTGTTTTATATGTCTATGTTTTAATCATTTAATTAAAATTGTCTATTTATTTTTCAATTCTTATTTTTTATTAACAGTTTTATTGATCTATTTAACATTTTATTAATTTAAATTATTATTATTATCTATTATTTTTTTCTTTTTAAAAGTGATATATTTATTTAAATTCTCATGTTCAAATCATTATATTGATGAAATGATTTTTCACCTAAAGTTTAAGGGGTGCTCCTGGTCTTCCATAAAAATCATCCTACATAAAAGAACATTCTTTGAAAATATAACTTTAATACTAACTGAGTAAGATCATGTCAGAGATTGAAATCAATGAGTGAAATCAAACTTTGATGCTACTAATATTATATTTTTTAATCAATTTATGAAACTTTAGCCTGAATTTCACAGACAGGGTCACACTTTGTGTCGTTTTTTTCCCTTTATACAACAAAGACATGAGATTATTTCAGTTCATATCATATACTAAGACGTCACGTTGAGTAAACTCGACTGGTTTATTATCAAGTTTCTGTGAACTGTTCGTTGCCCAGCATAACTACACAGCGGGTTTTCCTCTTGCTCTGATGGTATATTATCAGCATATGCCAAATAAAAATCAAACTAAAGATAGTAACAGAACACAGAAAGTAACATTGAGTTAT
Organism: Paramisgurnus dabryanus; assembly: GCF_030506205.2. Lineage (NCBI taxonomy): Eukaryota > Metazoa > Chordata > Actinopteri > Cypriniformes > Cobitidae > Paramisgurnus > Paramisgurnus dabryanus. The sequence continues at coordinate 29,667,502 of NC_133350.1, read as the reverse complement.
TGAGTTGCTGTCCTCCTCACAATCATATCATAAAACAGAGAAGAAAAAGCATCTCACTCACCTGCTCTCTAATGTTTAAAGTTCCCATGATCTCCTGATATTAGCCAGCTCGATGTTTACTGATTTACTGAGTTTCCTAAAATCTTATTCACGACTGTTTAAGAGACAGCGGATCCACACGCGCAGCTGCACTGTAATATGAACCTGCTGCGTTACAGCGACATCTACTGTCGCAACGATAAAAATCAAAGGACGTCTAACAAATTTAAGCAGACTGTAGTAAACTAATCATTTAAATCTTACATTTAATCCATGTTTAATGAAATGCACTTACATTTAGGACTGTATTTTCAATCATTAATATTTCCAAAAAAATATATAGCAAAATGCAGCACAATCCATTGCCAGAAAATTTTATTTACTGGCCGATATAGTATAAAAAGTTTTACTAACAAAATAAAATGTATAAAGTGTGCAAATTCTAAAAAGAGTGAATCAGGTGTGTCAATGCATCAATATTTTTGAGTTATTACACATTTCAACTAAAATCTTGTTTAACATACAAACTATTTACAGCAAAGGTTAAAATGTGGATTCACTTAAAAATAACTTTATTTGGTAACACCTAAAAATTTTACATTTATTCAACTTAAAATTTCACTTATAGGTGATTTTTATGAATGCACATTGCATTTTGCTACATTTTTATTGGGAATATTAAAAAATTAAAATACAGTCCTAAGTGTTAATGCATTTCATTAAACATGAATTAAATGTAAGATTAAAATGATAAGTTTGCTACAATCTTTGTTTAAACTTGTTAGACATATATAAACGGTTATTAACCAGTTTTTATTAAAATTATATATTTATGAAAAAAATTCACTCAGTTGAATTCACCATGGACTGCACAAAAATAAAATGTTAATTTTAACACCACATGAATCATTCATGTAACCAAATAAATGAAGTTAGATTGAAAACATTGAAACATCAAACACACAGAGTTTGTACTTATGGCTGCGCTTATCTCATACATTATCTATTAAATGATAAAGATTTAGAACAGAACATAAATAAATAATGTAAGGAAGAAGTATTAGTTGTTGGTATTAACAAAAGTATGTATGTTTGGTGCCAGCAACTGCTGGTGTATTTCAGACAGAGTAATGTTATTTAAGAAGCAACATGGACAACATGCTTCAAAGACAGGGGAACATAAAGGAGGAACTCAACGTGTGTGTCAATGACAGTCATGTCATCATATATCTATTTATTTGATCTGCTGTCAGATGAAGACATTTATAATAACCTGTGTGTAGTCATATCTGCCTTCATCTTTCTTTACTCTCAGTTGAATAACAAACTTTAGTGCAGACACAATTTCCTCAGCAACAATTCTGAAGTGTTAACTTTATATACTGGCTTATATTTGATTATAATAGCACACACAATGCCTATTATATATGAAATGAAGTTTAAAAGACCATAAACGAAGACACTGATTTGTTGAGAAATTGTATTGTTTGCTCTTTCCTTTATTTATTCTCAGACTGTAATGTTCATCATGACCAGGGGTTGTGTTTCATATAAACATGTGTGTATAGAAAAGTCCTGGTAAAGTATACAATACAGAGTTTTGTCTGCACCTATGGAAATTCATAAGATAATAAATAGGCCTTGATCATATAAATATTAATAAAAAACTTGGTATTAAATATTCACAGACAACTCTGTAGCACTCAAAGATGTAATATAACATACAGGGCTTTTCCGGTTATGCTTAAAAACAACTAACACAACCATTCACTATAAAACATTATCTCATAGTTTAACAGACAAGGCTTAAGCCTATAGTCCTAGACTAAAACACATGTTTAAGCTGTCTCAAGTGAAAATAACTTGCACTGACAGATCTTAAAATATTCAAGTGCCATTGATTTGTCTCAAGATACACACCAGTAACATGCTTTTCTAAGGCATGTTAATAAAAGGATGAACAAGTATGAACAGCATAGGGATGAACAAATAATGAGAAAATGGGTAAAATAGTTTGATCAATAAAAGACTGATAATGAAGTGTACCAAATTAACTTCAAATATAAAACTACAGCACTGAGGAGACTCTTAAAGATATCTCACTTTAGCTGTTTAGAGTCAGCTTTAATTAGTAAAAATGAACATTATGGACAGACAGTAACCATTATTACAGATAAAGAGGAAAACAGTTAACCCACAGGGTCAAGTACATCAGGTTGGTTTAACATCAGTTAAGTTGATCTCTGAAAGTTTAGTGTCCATAACAAGTAACAAATAAGAGAAACTCATTTATGAGGACATTTATGAGAACCAAAAGTTGTTATGATGTATCTCATAATTCATCATGAGGTATCTGCAGGGCATGGTCACAAAGATCTGTTGGAAAAATAAAAAAATATTAAATATGCATGTGTAATAATGCAAAAATTGTTCGATAAGATATAAAAATTTGGTGTTATCATAATGATTTAAATATGAAACAAATACAATAGGGGTTTTTCTTACTCCTATAGATGAATACAAAGCATGAAATAAAGGGTCGTCTCTGTCATGATGAGGTGCATTACCTGTCCTTTTACTGCACAGCTTGTCCTTAACATTGTCTGTTTCATGAGCAAAGAATTCAATAAGTTCATCCTCATGTTGTTCAACGATTACTTCACACTGTAAAGAAAAAAAAAACATTACAGGAAGAACAAATCTCAATGTTCCTATTAGTACATTTAGCCACGTCTCTGTTAGTTCATAACAATCAAGTTTCATAAGTACTATACTTTATTAATGCATTTGTTTCCATCAATACCAAGTGTTATTCATTAACATCCAGCAAATCCAACATCTCTCTGACTTAATATTTATATACATGTTAAAGTACATTGTGAAAAACACTTTCTTTATTTTCTTACATACCCATGCATAAATTTGGAGGAGTACTACATTTAAATATTAAGTAGATTGTGGTCCTTTCTTGTCTACAATTGTGCGTTTATATTAAAATTAAAACAAACGTTTGTATTTATAAAAGTTCGCATTTCATGAAGTTTATCGAGTTGGCTCGTGCGATTTTCAGTTGGAGAGCTTAAGAAAAGGTCGAGTGATTTCCGGTAAGGGAACATAGGGACAATTAAATCACTGGTTAACTGTTTTTTGCGTTACATTTTGGGATTTTTTTAGGGTATTAATGTTCCGATGCATTGGGAGAATTTTGCGATTGAGACAGCCATTTAAATGGCCAACTACCTGATCAGTGCCCTGACTACTGAACAAGAAGCCAAAGTGTTGCAACTTACAACTTAAATCTTTAAATGTTTTGGTTAAAACTGATCAAGAATCTGCAGATATTAAGATGATTGAGTAAATACTGTACATCAAAGATCTGAGTTCAAAACCGTCTTACATCTAAACTGATTGAAGTGTGTGGGGTAGAGATTATTTTTGATATTCTAAATAGGACATCAGTAATGTGCTTTATTTTAAAACATTTATTTTTTCATTTAGTCTGCTCAAAAGTGACAGAATTATTACTTGTTCAGAAGACAAGATCACCGGTTTGAGTGTCCAACTGTAGGTTGTGACTGAGGTGCACCTTAGACCCAGTAGCTGCCCACTGCTCCAGGTGTGTGTGTGTGTGTGTGTGTGTGTGTGTGTGTGTGTGTGTGTGTGTACTACTCACTGGGATGGGTTCAATGCAGAGGATTTCACATATGGGTTACTATTTTTGACAATAATGTCACTTTCACTTAAAGGTTATAGACTGGAGATTTAAGATTTGTTTTGACTCTACCTTAAGAACAAAGAGATGGACACTTACAGCAAACTTTAAACTGGAGCTGACTCTGGAGTCAAAGGTCAAATCAGAAAGGTCCATGGCTGTACCATCACGTGATGTATGTCTCACGTATGCCTTCCGATTGGATGTGGGGTCAACGCGTTCACCGTAATCCTTCATCTTCTCACAAACCTCCTCCATCAGCTCAAGCAGGTGACTCTCTGAGCGAGCAAATGGAGTCTGTGTGTTGTATATGAAAACAATGAAACTATGTATAAGTTAATGGCAGGAAGCAGACAGTTTCATATTAACAAAAGAGACAGAAGCATCACCTCTCTTACTGACTGACTACCATCAGGATTGATCCTAAATGATCCTGTCTGGATCATTTTCTTGGGATCTGTCTGTGATATGGCCCATTCCATTTCATCAACTAAAGCCCTACATGCTGAGAAAGTAAATATAACAAAACACAAACATTTACTAGTTTCAAGAAGCATTTATTAAGACATCATTAGGCATTTATTTTTATTTCGTTACTTATCGACAATTAAAAAACCCTAAAGTAATAAAGTATGGAAATTAGTTCGTCTATTTAAAATCTTAAAGGTTTATCAAAGTTTAAATACCTCCGCATTTTATGTCTTGTTTGGAGCCCTGAACTAACAGTAGATGCAAAGACATCAATGCACAAAGAAGAAGAACAATCTGCAAACTTTTGTCCATCCCCTCCTACAAACATAAACATACAAGTAAAAGGGTTTAAGCGATATTAACAAACAATATTATTTCGCACAACAAACAAATAAAATGCAGCATAGTAAACCGGAATAAACCTTCGAATGCCAGCTAACTATCATTCTACAACCTTTATCATGAATAAGCAAGGAAAAACCTGACTATAAAAAAACACATTGTGTCTGGATATAAAAACTGCATAGCATCCCATCACTATTACATTTATTCTGTGCGTTTATTTTTTGTGAAAGACACAAACCTGCTTTGAATCTGCCACACACGAGCTGATGACGTGCACAGTGATGATCGGGGCTGACCGGAGATTTGCCTGAATCACACGACACATTAACGTTGAAATAAAATAACGTCATATTGGTATATGTTATATTACATTGAATTAATCAGTATCTGAAAACAGAAAATAAGATTTAAAACGGGGCCGCTGAAGACGCACTTTATGAAACTTTAATAACACTGTGTACTTTATTCCGTTGCTGCGATACGTCAGCGGGACGCCATATCAGTCCTGTCAAGAATTCACTAACACATCGAGGAGCAGAAAACATTTACGACTCTTAACCGATTTTCGTGATTTACAATTTACGTGGAAAACCAAAACGTTGTGCGTTAGTTACAAAAAATCTCGATACACATTAATACGGCCTGCTATTCATTTAAAGCCACTAGGTGGCACTATGTTAAGACATATCATGTGTATATATCTATGAAGACATATAAGCAGGGATATCAAAACCCCTCCGGTCCGCACTTACTGCCAAAACATTCACATAATCTGTCACGCATATTATTTTCCTTTAAGTTTCATAATTTTAAGACGAAACACGTTGTTTGTGCTGGTCAAATGTATGCTGACTGGGTAAACCCTATCTCAAGAAAGCATTTTGTCATAAAATATTTGATTTATTTATTCGTGTTCATGGACACCGATTTCCCCCTTTGTGTGTGTGTGTGTGTGTGTGTGTGTGTGTGTGTGTGTGTGTGTGTGCGTGCGTGCGTGCGTGCGTGCGTGCGTGCGTGCGTGCGTGCGTGTGTGTGTAATTATCACATTGTGTATGAGGTGTGATTTGTGCAAGTTTTGCAACTCACTAACAAACGTGTATACGCTCACCTGCCGTCTGGCTAAAATCCCATAGTATTCAGGCGTCAGACGTCATAACGTACGTGCGGTTGAACGTCCGGATATTAAATACTATCATCATCTTTACTTATTGAGTTCTTAATTCGAGATATTTTGAAGAAGTTTGAAAAGATGCAAACAAACAAGTGCTTAATAAAACATTCATGCATTAAGAATGAATATCAAACTATGTAGGCCTACTATTTAAAAGGTTTAGTTTTCATTCACTTTTGAGGGCTGTAAAACCACTAGTAGACACTAGCAAATAATGAAAAATGTGTTTGTTTGTTTGTTTATATAGAATATAGATAAACTCTTCACTTTAATATGTTGCCTAATGTTGTGAAAACAAAATAGTGTGACAATAGTCAGTGAAAGCCAAAATCATAAACATATTTAGGACAGGAATTACTGAATTTCTCCTGATGGCACATGGTGTATCTCCTCCTAGACCTGGATCAGCCCATAAGTGAGCTCCTGTCTATATGGTGCTACTTGATGGCTTCAGATACATGAGATCCCAGAGGTTCTCGGTTGGATTAGGGTCTGGAGAATGTGAAGGCCAGTCAATGGCATCAATGCCTTCATCGTCTAGAAACTGCCTACAGACTCTGGCCAAATGAGGTGCATTATGTATCAGGAGGTCTCTACACTGCACCAGCATAACATCTGACAATAGATCTGAAGATTTAATCTCGATGTTTCATAGCACGTAGAGGTCTGTGAGACCCTCTGAGAATGGTCCTCCTCCTCCCTAAACCACTCTTGCTGTTGCCTGTCCAATGTATCTGTTTTCAATTTTATTTGCACCAAAATATGTATAAAGTTTTACAATCACTTGTGCTTCCGTACCGGGGTTGATTGATATTCCTGAAGGTTATCTGACTTGGTGTAAAGCTGTGATGATTTTCTTAATTTTTTGAGCAGTATATGTATATATATAGAGGGTAGTACATGTAATCAGATCCCAAAAATCAAGAACTTGTATTTAAATTACATTACATTTTAAAATATATGTGTATTCTATTAATCTTCACATACTGTATATAAAGCATTGTAAAGTTTCATTGAGTCATTCCCATCATTGATGTTTTCTAACAAATTGTGCTTGCAACGTGGTGTTAACTGTGGTGAAATCTGATCTAAATACATATTTTATGGCTGATATGATGTTTGTTTATTTTTGCATACATGTCAAATGCACTTACAAACATGTCTTGTTTAAAATTGGCATATATTTTCTTGCTCTTTGTGCTGTGTCAAAATAGTACAATACTATCCTACTTAAATATGTGATATCAAATAAACATAGGTCAAATGTAGATGTAATAAAAAAGTACTCATATTACATAACACAAAATGTGTAATCTAACAGATTAGGTTACTGACTACAAATTTTGGCATGTAGTTTGTAATTAGTAACTGATTACAATTCTTATGTAATCTACCCAAAGCTGGATATATACAATATTTCCATATAAAGTGGAAGATGGTTAAGGTGGTAGTGAAATAGGTAGGTCTAAAACAGAAGAAACCTAAAAAGAAAAAAGGTTGTTTCGTATTTAATATTATTTAATATTGTGTAAATGTATTTAATATTATTCTGAAGATGTGATGAGTTGATTGGGATGAGGTTAGAAGTGCTGGAAAATATGTAGTGTTTGGTGTGCCTTCAGGAACATATTTGGGGAACATTGACTGTGCCTTTTTGTTTTGTAAAATACAGTAAAAATGTGTACAAATAAGTAGGACAATCATGATTTAAAAGGAGTGCAAAGTGAGTTTAACGTATAGTACAGTAATCAAATTTCTGTTGTGTAGGTCTACTGTAATGTTTGGGTAAGATTTGGTAGGCCTACTTTAAAGTATTTGTATGTCTGTTAATGACCCTTAAACCACAAAGGCTATAAACAAAATGATTTTTCCCCTGAATCAAGTTAATAGGGGCCAAGCACCGAGGTGCAAGGACCCTATTGTTCTTCAATGAGTAAGTACATCTTTGATGTCTTTCAGGTATGAAGTTTTTCCTCTATTTGGTAAATACACTTTAAATCTAGATATCTTATTGTTTTTAAATGATGATGATGTATGGTTTAAATTATTCTTTTTACTGTTTTTATTTTTATATTAATTTTATTGTGTAAGCCGAACAGCACATTGGTGAACAATGTTGTGTTTAATGCTGCTACACAAATAAATTGACTTTTAATAGCCACAAGGTGGCGCTGTGATCCACCTTGTTTTGTCAGTGCCAAACAATGGATTATGTAAAGAAATTGGACAATAAATACTTTATAGACAACACATAACAGAGGCCATACACTGATTTTATGCAAGGCATTTTTTCATTTACATCATGTGACTTAATACGTGAAGAGAATCTGTAAGATTGTACTGTTTATGCCATGTGTTGCTATACTATTAAATAAATTTGCCTTTGGGTAAGATATTTCTCAACTGATTATTTTAACTTATTTGTCATTAAAAGTGTAACAGCTTTTAACATATAATTATAATAAAAAAAATTGGCCCGGACGTACGTATCTTCACACGTACGTAGTATCACACGTTCATTGATCACGACGTCTGCTCACGGAAAAGTACGCGACCATCGGCACGACTGATTGCTTAGTTTGCAAAGCAGATGCATAAGCCACACCTCATAATTGTGGGGACCAATTGTCCCCACAAAGATAGGAATACCAGTATTTTTGTGACCTTGTGGGGACATTTTGAGGTCCCCATGAGGAAACAAGCTTATAAATCAAACAAAATTATGTTTCTTGAAAATGTGTATGAGAAGGGTTTCTGTGATGGTTGGGGTTAGGAAATGGGGTAGGTTAAGGGAATAGTATATACAGTTTGTATGGTATAAAATGCATTACGTCTATGGAATGTCCCCACAAAACATGGAAACCAGAATGTGTGTGCGTGCGTGTGTGTGTGTGTGTGCGTGCGACGTGCGTGCGTGCGTGTGTCAATGAGCATGAATGCATTTTTCATGTCACTCAGCATAGATTACTTTTGTTAGCCTGGTTAGCCAGACCTAGCCTGGTATAACCAGACTCTCGTACATTCATTTCATTTGTACAGAGAGTCTGGCCACGCTCCATAGCAAAGCGTTACTTCCGTTAAGGAGGGTCCATTGTTGAAGTTTAAAACTATTGGATCTGCCCAGAGTTACTCAGGATCTGCCAAAGCCAATCGCTAACGTGTGGTCGTGACGTATATCATGCACCGAAACCGGCCGGAAACAACAAGTCAGAATAATCAGACAAACAAAACTTAGCAAACCTGGTTCTTGCTCCGGCTTTAACTTGTGTATATTCGGCAGTTTTGCAACAACGGACCGAATAGATTTTCTCACGTCTTTCTCCGCTGCCATTACTGAACTACAACTCAAACTGACGCACGACCTCAACGTCATCGTTCTTAGCCACCCCCATCTGTTCGCTGATTGGTCCTGCAGATTTTTGCAGGAGAAAACGAAACTCTATAGAGAAATCCCAGACGTACTGCTGAAGCGAAATGAAAAATAAGCGGAAGCACGTAGGAGGGCGGAGCCAGGCTAAGCCAGACCTACATCAAGATGTAAGGTCTGGCAACTCTTCACACAAACGGCTCAATGCAAGGGGCGGGATATAAGGTTGTCCCTCAAAATGCCTCTGCACGCAATAGGATAGCGCTATGACGGATCAGAGCAACGAAGAAGGTGACGTAGTTACCGTAACCATTCGGCAAAACTCCAAACACATCTTTCTTGCTTAAAAAGGACTTCAGTAGGGTTTATTTGCTCTTCTCTCAAAGAAAAACATAAGTCTAAGTCCTCCAGAGTCGCGGCCAAAGCCGCTTCAAAAGATAGCTGTTCGCCAGCAGCAGCAGCCATTCTCTGTTTTCAAGTAGGAACCGTTGCAGCTCTGTCGTCATCATGTTAAGCCCGCCCCACAGACGCTACACACGATGTGATTGGCCTGACCAAATTTTGGTTTTTGGAGCTGTTAAGTGTATTGTGAGCATAGATATGTATATAAAGGCTAGATGGCTCAAGGCGGAGTCAGCTGTGTCGTCACTTGGCGGCCATCTTAGGTCAGTGCTGCCATAGTGCTGCTCCCTGCTGCTGTGGACGGAAGGTGAGTGACATACGCCAACTAAAATGCTCGTAACTTGCTGAATTCTTGACGGATTTACAAACGGTTTGGTTTTTTACAAACGTTATTAACGTGGCTATAATTCTGGATGCTTTAACATGTTTCATGAATTTTTTATTTATTTTTAGTATACGTATTCAGTGTCATAGGTACATCTTTGACGTTTATAACAAACCAATCCGTTTGAAAATCGGTAAAAAATTAAGCAAGTTATGGTCATTTAAAAGTACCTGCATCATTAAAACTCAATGCTACGAGTGAGCGAGCGCCCTGTCCTAAGATGGCCGCCAAAATGCGGACGTTCCACTCAATTGGCCATCAGCGCGGACGAGCCATCTAGCCTTTATATACATATCTATGATTGTGAGTGCCTAGACTAAACCCTGGCAGCAAATATATTTTGCGGCCGCTAGGGTGCGTCTAGATTTCTAGGCTATACTTTTGTAAGAGTCACAATATTTATTTATTGATAAATACAATCTAAATTGCTCTTCAAAAGTTTTTGATGAAGTTAACAGTATCCAATCCACATTCCAATAATTAAATTAGTTAAACAACACTTTAAGTACTCAGTGACAATACCTAAGGTAGGTAATCTTATATTAGCAAATAGTTTTTATTAATACATAGTTACCTATACATATATTCAAATATTTATTTAAATAGCTGTATATACAATACATTATGCAAATCTGTACATAAGTAGATGTAAATCACTATTATTATATATTTTTTAAATGTTCTTCTTCCTTGTCATATATATGTATGTGTGTGTATGTATGTCTGTAACCAGAGCTCATTTTGTGTGTGGTGAATAAAACTCATCCTGTTTCTGAAAACTTAAACTTTGAAAGTAAACAAAGGTTATTTTAAAGAGTAACTAAACCCTAAACCAACTTTTTTTAGTTAATGATCTGTAAGAATGGGGCTTTATTAGTGCTGTTCATTGATTTTAGTAAGTTTTTTGACATTTGGATATAAAGTGTTTCAATACTACAATAAGGTGTAAAAACGTCTGAGTGCTGCCCTCTTCAGGTTGAACGGTGGCTACTGCAGTTGAATTTTCCTATTGGATGTTGGGTCCAAGAAATAACTCGTGACGTAAGCAGGTTCAAGCTCACCACGCCTTGTTACGATCTCACCACACACTTAGTTCGTCCCCTCTATCTCCGTTGGGATCTGCCCACTTTTCTTGCATTTTTCAAATATTGCAGTGGGTGGAGTCAGGCTCTGACCAGGGGTTTAGTTACCCTTTAAGTAATTGTTTTGAAAATGTGATATCAAGAAATTCGAGAAGAAAACAGCAACTAAAACTAGGAGTATTTTTATTATTTTCTGTCACCCCCTAAATGTAAAGAGGTCTACGTAGAGGTTCACATATATTCTGCAAAAATATGATTAAAAACAAGATTTAATGTTGTAGATTCAAACCTATGCCAAGTATGCAACATGTTTGTCGAAACAAATAAATATTTTTAGTTAATTTAGTAAATTACTTTTACAGTCTAATTTGGGTTTTTTTGTATTGCGTTTGAACTCTATTGAATATATACAAAAATTATTAATCACAGCCTTGTATTTTGGTCTGTATCCTCAGCTCTTGATCTTTCTGATGTTGCTGCCTTTCTTTAGGATTAATGACAAGATATGAATGGTTCCAGTAAACTGCATGTTGAGTTTCAGTAGAGAGTGACATGCGTGCGTGTGCGTGTGCGTGTGTGTGCGTGCGTGCGTGCGTGCGTGCGTGCGTGCGTGCGTGCGTGTGTGTGTGTGTGTGTGTGCAAGTATGCAATGTTTGTCAAAACAGTAAATTATTTTTACAGTCTTTTTTGTTTGTTTTTTTATTGCTTTGAACTCTATTGAATAGATACAAAAATTATTAATCACAGCCTTGTTAAATATTGCTTTATAAATACATTTGACAAAAATGTGTTTTATGTTGTGAATAATTTACCGATTTAAATTTTAAAATGGTATTTTTAACATATTTTTATTTATTTGATTGTGGACAAGCTGTAATTTGGTCTGTATCAGCTCTTGATCTTTCTGATGTTGCTGCCTTTCTTTTTCCAGTCTGTTTGGGATTAATGACAAGATATAATGGTTCCGGTAAACTGCATGTTGAGTTTCGGTAGAGAGTGACATGCGTGTGTGTGTGTGTGTGTGTGTGTGTGTGTGTGCGTGCGTGCGTGCGTGCGTGCGTGCGTGCGTGCGTGTGTGTGCAAGTATGCAACATGTTTGTCAAAACAGTAAATTATTTTTACAGTCTTTTTTGTTTGTTTTTTTATTGCTTTGAACTCTATTGAATAGATACAAAAATTATTAATCATAGCCTTGTTAAATATTGCTTTATAAATAAATTTGACAAAAATGTGTTTTATGTTGTGAATAATTTACCGATTTAAATTTTAAAATTGTATTTTTAACATATTTTTATTTATTATATTGTGGACAAGCTGTAATTTGGTCTGTATCATCAGCTCTTGATCTTTCTGATGTTGCTGCCTTTCTTTTTCCTGTCTGTTTGGGATTAATGACAAGATATAATGGTTCCGGTAAACTGCATGTTGAGTTTCGGTAGAGAGTGACATGCGTGTGTGTGTGTGTGTGTGTGTGTGTGTGTGTGTGTGTGTGTGTGTGTGTGTGTGTGTGTGCGTGCGTGCGTGCGTGCGTGCGTGCGTGTGTGTGCAAGTATGCAACATGTTTGTCAAAACAGTAAATTATTTTTACAGTCTTTTTTGTTTGTTTTTTTATTGCTTTGAACTCTATTGAATAGATACAAAAATTATTAATCATAGCCTTGTTAAATATTGCTTTATAAATAAATTTGACAAAAATGTGTTTTATGTTGTGAATAATTTACCGATTTAAATTTTAAAATTGTATTTTTAACATATTTTTATTTATTATATTGTGGACAAGCTGTAATTTGGTCTGTATCATCAGCTCTTGATCTTTCTAAAGTTGCTGCCATTCTTTTTTCGGTCTGTTTGGGATTAATGACAAGATATTAATGGTTCTGGTAAACTGCATTTTGAGTTTCAGTAGAGAGTGACATGCGCAGACAGATCGTGAAATGGCATCAAAGTGCCGCGAGAGTTATACGATCTTTAAACTCCACCTCCTGCATTGACGTAAAGTGATGACAGAAATGCGCGGGGTTGCCAAGTCCGCGTGTCGCGTGACGCTAAATTACTTTAAAAGTGTTGCCGCGGGTTGTTGTTTTTTCCGCAGGGGTAAATGAAAGTGTTTTGTTAATCAGTTATCCAATGAAGGCATGATGATTTGATGTTTTAAAAAAAGACCATGTTAATGATTACTTCCGTATATTGGGTTTTAAAGAAGAATTTGTGTGCAATACAAAGCACTGATTGTAAAAAAAAAAAAAAGTATTTAAGGAGGTGGCTTGTTTTGAGTTTTCGGGTTTGGGCTAGTGTCATTGGGCTAGTTTTTATTGGCCATTGGACTGGGTTTATTACGCAGACCTGGCAACCCGAGAATGTGTTTCCGTTGCTCAAATAAATCGTCTGCAGTAAAACACACGTCGTCGTTCATCGTTCGGTTATTCGTCGCTGGTGATGTTTACGTTCGTGTACCGTTCCCGTTTGATCTGAAATCAGCGCTCATTGGAAGTATCAGGGGTGTGTGTGACTACAGGAAGAGCTAAACTCAACGATATCAGCGGTATGAGCTTTATTCTAACTATCATCCATTCATCTCATCATCTAACTTACTGTCATCTTTGCAGGTGTACAAAGTTATGTGCAGTGTTTGTATTTGTCCGCGCGCGTGTTTGTAAATACTGTATATGTTTTATATAAGTTATGTTTATTCGGGTTTTACGATCTATAACGTACAAGGATAGTAGCTGAAATTCATATTAAACATTGTACTAGTTTGTGTGTGTGTTGTGTATAAGAACAGCAAAAGTCAATGTAAAGTCCCTTAATCTAAAGGCGTGTTTGTTTGTTTGTTTGTATACTGAATCGTTTAATGAATCTGTTATAATGCCTTATGTTCACTCCTAATGTTCAGACCACAAACATATGTAATATTATATATGTTTGTGGTCTAAACATTAGGAGTGTACATAAGGCATTATAACAGATTAATGAAATGATTCAGTATTTTCTGAAGCTGTATATTACCATAAAATGTTTCATAACATTGTGACAAATAACCCTGAATGCCACGTAAATCATCACTTAAAGTGAACATTTTTATTTATATTTTATATTTGGTCTATGTAGGGGACAGTCGTTGTCGTCATATACTGTACATACATTTGCATATCTATTTGCATGTGTTTGCACCAGACCCAGGATCTGTAAAAGCCCAAGGTAAAATAACTTGTGTTTATAAAGCATTAATTTGATCATTAGGTTTGATACAGAAGCTCAATGGGGCAGTTTTCTGTACAGGGTTTAAGGCTAGTCCCAGACTAAAATACATGTTTGAGCTGTCTTAATTTAAAAACATTTTGCACTGATATATCTTAACATATATCAGTACCACTGTTTTGTCTCAAGATGCACACTAGTGTTTTTTGTAATGTATGTATATAAAAACTACTTGAATGTCCTCATTTATTACACAGCGCTCTAAAATGCTTGATTCTAATTGGCCAGTCGCGACATTCCAAGGTTTGTTATTCTGAGTTATACCACAGGTCTGTTGAATGCTGTATTCTGATTGGCTGAGAAATGTTCCGTGGGTATGCATTAATTTCTGATAACCGCACACCTAACTTGTCAAATGTCTTAAAAATATGCACCAGAGCAATGTTTGTGGTAATCGTGGTATAAGAGGAATAATTGACTCCGGTCCTTTGAATTATTTGAAATACGGTGTAACTGCACTCCACGAAGTTGGGTGTGCATTATTTTCTTATAATTCAATGGCCGTCGTCAATTATTCCTTAATTATACCACAGGCCTGTTGAATGTTTAATTCTGGTTGGTTAAGAAATGTTACACAGATGTTGATTATTTTTTGATAAACGCACACCTGACCTGTCAAATGTCTTAAAATAAGCATTAGAGCAGTGGTGACCAACCCTGTTCCTGGAGATCTACTGTCCTACAGAGTTCAGCTCCAACCCTAATCAAACACACCTGAACCTGGCAATCAAGCATTTCAGGGCTACCTAAAAATTAGGGTGAGGTGTGTTGAAGCTGGGTTGGAAATAAAATATGCAGGAGGGTAGATCTCCAGGAACAGGGTTGGTCACCCCTGCATTAGAGCAATGTCTGAGTAACCGTGGTATAAGACTCCAGTTCTTTGAATTATTTTAACTCCACTTCATGTTGTGCCGCATTACCACCTTGGTATGCATTATTTTTTAAATTATTTAAAGCCCGTCATCAATTATCCCTTGCTTAACCTCCACCTGAAACTAATAACGCATGGCTGCAAATCATTTTGACAGGTACAGTTTAATATTACACAAAAGTTGTATATAAATATATCTTTTTATAATATTATATTGACAAATGATTAAACCAAATAGTATGTTCATTACATTTCAAATAGTATGTTCATTACATTACATACAAGATCTCTAGATAGAGTCTATATACCCCCACGAATTGGGATTTTTCTGTCTGTTTCCATGAGTCTTCATCATTCTGTGTCCCATTTAAAGATATATTTTTGGTTGCTTTTTTCCAGCATGACCTTAATTTGAAAAAAGACCTCTTTGGTGTTATATTAAAGTGTTACTGATAAACGTGTATAACAATAAGATCATTTTATATGTGTGAAGGCAAGCTAACATTGTGTTTTATATGTATGTGAGTAACAGGTGTCAGATATGGCAGAGTTACTGCGGCTGCTTCTTAATGTGTCAGAAAAAGCCGCCAACGTGGCCCGAGTCTGTCGACAGGAAGCGCCGCTCTTTGAACTCTTGGTACAGGAAAAGAAGGGAGCTGAGAAAAACAAGAAATTCATCAAGGACTTCAAGACTCTTGCTGATGTCATCATACAGGAAATGATTCGCCATGACGTTTGTGCACAGGTGCCTAAAGATAAATCTTCAGTTCATATCAAATATATATTTCTGTAGTTTGTTTTAATTCGGTTTGTGTTGTTCTGTAGTCATCTCGATGGTTGCCCCTTTTTTATTCTTGTTTAATAGTTTCCAGAGTTGAATGGGTTCGTTCATGGTGAGGAATCAAACACGTTCGAGAATGGACTTGGTAGGTTACCCAGAAAAATCTAGGTCATAGGGAAAGTTTGATTTCATTTATTGCATTTAATACACAAGGAATAATTGACCGCAGGCCGTGGAATTATTAAAAAATAATGCACACCCAACGTGGTAATGCGGTAATGCATTGTCTTCAATTAATTTATAATACCGGAGTCAATTATTACGCTTATACCACAGTTTCAGCAGTAACAACATAAACAAACAGCTTTCGTGGAACAAATGTAACTTCCGGTAAACTTCCACAAAAAAATCAATAACAATAAATCATTTTAGAGTAGTTCATTTCTGAGACCAAGCAAAATATCAGCAAGTAGATTACCTTAGTTTAAATCATATCTAAAGCACTTTAAAAACGGCACTGTATACATGAATTTTACACAGTAACCTTAGCTCAATCTTAACTACTGATCGGCTGCAAACCTCCCTTCACATAGCACTGATCCATGATCGACGTCTCCCATCATCTTTAGGAAACCAAAACATTTGTTATTTTCGATGAGGTATTTGTTCCAGAGTTCAGTTCAGCCACTAGCCAGACCATTAAACAAACAGAGACCAGAGGTTAAGTTCCTTCCTGACGCCTAACCGCAACAACGCACGAGCGTCCGATTAAACCATCTGTACCACGGTTTCCACACCCCTCTGGCTTTTAATGTTTATTATGAAATCCATAAAGATCGGCATAATTGTGCAGTAAGGGGTTGTCATAATAGCTGATACAAACTCAGTAAATAAAAAAAGTTTGTTTTAATCAACATAAACTGCTTATTAGTTAAAGGAATAGTCTACTCATTTTCAATATTAAAATATGTTATTACCTTAACTAAGAAGAGTTGATACATCCCTCTATCATCTTGGTGTGTGCACGTAAGCGCTGTGGCGCGCTGCGACACTTCGATAGCATTTAGCTTAGCCCCATTCATTCAATGGTACCACTCAGAGATAAAGTTAGAAGTGACCAAACACATCAACGTTTTTCCTGTAGACGAGTAGTTATACGAGCAAGTTTGGTGGTACAAAATAAAACGTAGCGCTTTTCTAAGCGGATTTAAAAGAGGAACTATATTGTATGGCGTAATAGCACTTTTGGGAGTACTTCAACTCACCTGAAAAATCCGCTCCCCTTCTCCCTCTCATAATGGGAGAGGGAGGGTGTTACTGCGCCGAGTCAAAGTACTCCCAAAAGTGCTGTTCCGTCAATCACGTGATCTTTTTTAAGCTCGCCAACCGAAATACACATGATTCACCTCAATAAACTTTATGAAATGTTACAGAACTTTTATAAAGACAAACGTTTGTTTTAGTTTTAAATATAAACACATATCGCAACACCGTAAGGGACCACAATCTACTCAATACTTAAAATAATAATATTTATTTAAAATTGTAAAAATATATATATTTAAAATTAAGTAATTATATTCCCTAATTTTATGCACGGATATGTAAGAGAATAATAACAGCGTTTTTCACAATGTACTGTTTAAAATTAAGTCCGAGAGATGTTGGTTTTGCCGGTTGTTGATGAGTAACAGCTGTGAATGATCACAACAATGACCCTAAGCATACTTCCAAATTACTTACAAAGTGGCTTAATGACAAAAAAGTCAAGGTATTGGTAAGCCCTGATCTCAATCCCATAGAAAATTTGTGGGCGGCACTGAAAAGGCGTGTGCGAGCAAAAAGGCCTACAAACCTGACCCAGTTACACCAGTTTTGTCAAGAGGAGTGGGCCAAAATTCCAGCAAACTATTGTAGAAAGCTTGTGGAAGGATACCCAAAATGTTTGGCCCAAGTGAAACAGTTTCGGGACAATTCTACCAAATACTAAGGAAGCGTATGTATACTTCTGACTTTGATGAAAGAATAAAAATTCTCCCTCGCTCGATTCTGACATTTAACAAATGCAAAACATATGTTAATATTTATTAATCTAAAAAAGAAAAAGTTTACTCGGATTTAATGTATGACAGAAGAGAAATAAAAGTTTTTGTGTTCTTTTCTGAAGTAAATATGTAAATATCTGGTTTCAACTGTAATGGTGCCTTTAAGTTAGAAAAGCACACAAAAATAATTGAATATATTTTAGCCTTTCTACTTTTAAAGCTTGAGTAGTGATAGACACTAAACACTGCTTTTGTAAAGACAACAAACAGGACTATTGTTTTAGACCGAGTTCTCCTTTTTTTTTTTTTTTTTTTTTTACTGCTGTTTTACCTGTATTTTGAATTTAGTGCTTCTTTTGGGTTATGTTTTAGGGTTAACAAAAATGTCTATAAAATTATTACATGGCTCTCTAAAATGCTAGATTCTGATTGGTCAGTCGCAACATACCAAGGTTCGTTCTTTTCGGATAACTACCGCTCAAAACTAATAACACAAGGTTGCAAATCATTTTAACAGGTACAGTTTAATATTACACAAAAATTAAATATAAATATGACATTATATTTACAAATGAGTAAACCAAAGTGTGTTTATAACATTTAAACATTCTTAAAACCGAAAGTAAATGTGTTTTCCTCATGGAAGGTTGGCATTCATTAAAAATGAGCAAATAAAATATTTCATATCAATATTTAATATTCCTTACCTTACTTATAATATCTGTGTAATAATTGAGATAATGTACAGGCAGCAGGTTGTTATCATGAAATAAGCCCCTTCAGTGTGATCAGGACCCGACGTACAGCAGAGGGTCTTATATAACACCAATGGGGTTTATTTCGCCGATAACAACCTGCTGACTGTACATTATCCTTTACTTAATGGATAATGTCTTGACAGAAGATGGCCAATACGTTTTCTTTACATTTTTCTACAGTGTAAGTTAAAAGAACGAAGGTGATGGACACACTGTAAAAAATACTTTGCTGCCTTAAACTTTTTTGTTGAATCAACTTGGATATACAAGTCATTTCAACTTATTATTATTTATCTTGACTAGAGATGAGTTGTTATAACTACAGGTGAGTTGTTATAACTTATAAAATTAAGTTGACTTTTCTCAACTATATTTTATAAGTTGTGACAACTCATCTTTGTTGACATGACTTTTAAATCTGAGTTGAGGTAACAAAAAATTTAAGGCAGCAAAGTATTTTTTACAGTGCAGTGTTTCTCTCTACTCTCTCTAAACGATGAGGGTTAATATTGTAGTATTTGTTTTGGATTTGGGATTTGGGGTTATGCAAACTCTTTTAAAATCAGATGTGATATAGCCAGTGGTCCGGATGTGGTTACTGTAACCTGCAGCAGGTGGCTGCATGATGAGTAATGAAAGATTGAAGGAGTGGCATAGATGTGAATAAATCATTCAGGGTAGGGCTGCAAAACGATCAATCATGACAAATTGTTTGCAGAATAAAAGTTTTTGTTTACATAATATATATGTATGTACTGTGTATAATAATTATGTATATATAAATACACATGGATGTATACTTTTAATAAAAAATCTATATATTTAGTGTTTATAATTATTACGTGTGTGTGTGTGTGTGTGTGTGTGTGTGTGTGTGTGTGTGTGTGTGTGTGTGTGTGTGTGTGTGTGTGTATGTGTGTGTGTGTGTGTATATGTGTGTGTGTGTATATATGTGTATATATATATGTGTATATATATATATATATATATATATATATATATATATATATATATATATGTATATGTATGTGTATATATATATATATATATATATATATATATATATATATATATATATATATATATATATATATATATATATATATATAAAATCATGTAAATATTTGTTGTATCTGTGTATATTTATATCTAAATAATTATTATACACAGTACACAAAAATTATATTTTGCACAGGGTTCTTGCAGGTTTCAGCAAGTTAAATTTAAGACCTTTTTAAGACCTTTTAAGACCATTATGAGTAAAATTTAAGACCAACACGACACATTACTAGAAGCATTCAAATGATCTCAGAAATTCTTAAAACTTTCTATTTTTATTGATTCAGTTATAGAAAAATATAAAATGAACGCAGTTTTAAAACAGACAATCAAAATACATGGAAATACATTATGCTTAACTCTATTAGACCGCGAGTGTTGGCGCCGACAAATTTGATCCATAGCCCTTTAGGAAGAGACTTCTGACAAAGGAAGCCCAAAAATGGCTCATAGTGAGCCATTGAAATACATTGAGTTAGAGGCAAAGAGCTGTGATTTTTCTTAATCAATAGTCAAGAAATGCATTGATTTACAATATTTATACATCACACTAATATGTGTAAGTAGTATTTTTATAAAATTCTATCAACAATGTTTTTTGACAAATAAAATCCACAAATATTAGATCAGTTTGCATGGTCAGCAGCTGGTTTGTGCCTAGTTTTACACTGCCTCATACAACTTTAAAGCGCAACTAAACCCCTGGTCAGAGCCTGACTCCGCCCACTGGCAATATTTGAAAATCGCAAGAAAAGTGGGCAGATCCCAACGGAGATAGAGGGGACGAACTAAGCTCGTACCAAGTGTGTGGTGAGATCGTAACAAGGCCGTGGTGATCTTGAACCTGCTTACGTCACGAGTCATTTTTTGGACTCAACATCCAATAGGAAAATTCAACTGCAGTAGCCACCGTTCAACCTGAAGAGGGCAGCACTCAGACGTTTTTACACCATATATTGCAGTATTGAAACACTTTATATCCAAATGTCAAAAAACTTACTAAAATCAATGAACAGCACTAATAAAGCATCATTCTTACAGATCATTAACTAAAAAAAGTTGGTTTAGGGTTTAGTTACTCTTTAAAGCTTTAAAATGCATCACACTCTCTAGTACGTAAGCTTATAGGGGAGGTTTCCCAGACAGGGATAAGACTAGTTTTAAGAGCTTTCCAAGCTTGAAAACAATTTGCACTGACATATCTTAAAATACATCAAAATGCCCACAAGTAATGGTTTTAATAAGGCATGTTTATTAAAACTAGTTATATGTCATAATTAAA
This sequence comes from Paramisgurnus dabryanus, assembly GCF_030506205.2. Taxonomy (NCBI): domain Eukaryota; kingdom Metazoa; phylum Chordata; class Actinopteri; order Cypriniformes; family Cobitidae; genus Paramisgurnus; species Paramisgurnus dabryanus. The sequence continues at coordinate 29,646,474 of NC_133350.1, read as the reverse complement.
CTAAGGCCTAGTCCTGGTTTAAGCTAATCCCTGCCCAGGAAACCACCCCATAATGTTTAATGTACAACTGACTGTGTGCTATTTTGTGCCTGTTTATAAATATACAAAGAACAAAAGATCACTTTCAATTATTATTAATCCCTAAAAGCATTAATAAATGCATTTTATTAATACAAGTTATTAATAAATTAATGTATTGCATTTAATTGAATACAGAATCACAGAGCCAAAAAAACACTCCACCCATAAGTTTTATGCATAAATATGCACTGTATACAGCCATCAGGTTTAATAGCCTCTCTAATTACACAATAACGGATAAATCTGCATTAAGAAAATGAAATTTACCATTAAAAGGCTGTTTGATATGTGTTGCTAACGTTAGATACGTTAAGACCGTTTCTCAATCCGAAGGCTGTAGCCTCCGAAGGGTCGCATTTCTAAGATGGATACGTCATACAAACTGTCTTATTTCAGAATATTAACTTTAAAATATTAATTATTATTCTTAGTTAATTGTTAATTGTTGTAATATGCTTATGACTTGCGAATGTAATGCTCAGTTAAATAAACCAGGCGATGCCGTATGCAGCAGCCTGCCTATGCGAAAGGGCTCTGATTCTACCGCTGTTCATTTAACCGTAACTCCTGAAGCATTTGCGCCATCAAAAAGTTTGAATTGTTCCTAAAAGAAGACAATTGCACTTTTTTGAAATATATGGTTTATTACGGTACTTTCTTGCTTTCCGTCTGCCAATCGCTGCTGTTTGTGGAGAGCTGAAGGGAAAGCGCGTTAGGTTCAAGTGCATCGCAGCAGAGAGCAATATTAAAGTCTAAAATATTAAACTGTGTAACACTAAAGTTGACACGCTGTTGGTGGCTCGTGACTCGACGGCCCGACTGTTTAAGTTGATTTTCAATAAAGCAGCATTGATTTTTGTGTCCTCTATGTTTCAGAACCTGGCAAATGCTCAGGTAAGCCACGGGCTTATAAATTACCCCGAAAAAGATTTTTGCTTATACAAAACTAAATTTAAGGATTGTTTCTCGCCAAACCCACAGTATACAGTCAGATCACAACACCTGAAATATAGCTCATGGCACGATTTGCGTGGATTATGACAAAGTGCGGAACGTTTCTTTTTAGACACCCACCATCATACACTTTCTGCCTCCGCCACTGATTAAGTTAGTTCTTCAGCGTTTTAAATTACTATTTTATATTCTGCGGACAACGCTTTTCGGGACTAAACAGAGGTAAGAAATTTAAGACTTGGGTTAATTAAATTTAAGACCTGGGATAAAAATCTGGGTGTTTTTAAGACTTTTTAAGGCCTTAAATTTAACATTCTGAATTTTAGATTCAGAATTGCAGCTCAGAATTGCAGACATTTTGCAGCTCTAATTCAGGGTATGGAGGAGTTGAGATATAGTTGATTACAGATAAATATCGGTGTTCATTTGAAAGAGCTGGATAAATGTGTTCATGTAGAAAGTAAAACAAGGCTTTTTTGTCTTGTGGCTCTTGATGGCCACCTCTGTATCTACAAAGTCATCATTATGCTCCATAAACCATAGAATAAAGCCATCATCGAGATTTACATCATTTTTCTTACTGGCCCCGGACCTCAACCCCGAGCAATCGAGCACATTGGGTCGAGTTGGAAATAATCTGCACTTGTACATTTAAAGAAAAACCTCTGGATTGCGAGACAGACAGAGTAATTTGACTGTGTTGTTTCTTCAGGTGAGAGTGTTACTGTAACAGTATGTGCTAAAGAAGAGGACACGATGGCTCTGCTGGCTAAAGTTCTGGATGGTGATCAGACTGCAGCGTCTCTCTTAACCAACGCCATCCACCAGAAGCTTCAGCTCAGAGATGAGAAAGCAGAATCTCTGCAGATATCACTTAACCCTGATGATGTGGCCATCTGGATTGATCCTATTGGTAAGAATCATGTTTTCATTCAGCTTTGGTTTATATGCATTATGGGTCAATGAAAGAAAAAATACAACTTTTGTGTGAATTATTAGAATATGTCTTGAATACAGCAGGTAGTTAACCAAAATGTCTGTTACTGCAGCAACAGTGAATAAAAACCATTTAAACGTTAAAAAATCCTTTACATTAAAAGAGATCTGTTATGGCAAAATGTAAACACTGAATGGGGCTTAATGCAGCAATATTAAAAGACCAAATTCAGTACATACACTGTGAAGCATAGGCTAGTAAAGTATGTTTAAAATGTGTGTGGCACTCCATTCACTGTGGGGAGGGGTGAGGTTTCAATGTTTAACCACAATTAAAGTTTCCAGGTTTTCTCACGATCTCATTTGTTTAATATTTGCGAAACCGACAGACGGATGTAAATTGGGGGCCAATGGCAATGATTTAGATCAGGGTTCCTCGAGTAGTTTTCACCACGGGCCAAATTTAAAAAACAACACAAAGTGAAGGGCCACTGACCACAATGTTTGCTCTGCTATTGCTTTTTGATGCTTTTGTTTTTTAATAAAGAAAAAATCTGGATTTCCATGCAACTTTTCATATTAATTCCAGTCACAGATTGGATCAGAGGACATTGGATCGGTGCAAATAAAACTTTGATTTTCATACTTAAAGAGCATTTTTGTTTTGTTTGTACACATTAAAATACTAGCCTCAAACATTGTTAAACAAGTGAACAGTCATTAATGAAATAAGAACAATGTCTTCCCTGTTTATATTTAATATCATGAATATTTTTCGACGCTACAAAGTGATTTTCTCTTTGTTTTGTTAACATTAATGACACAGACAGCAGGTTCACAGTACTGTCACTTTAAGAGCAAGTTCTGCATGCAGCCACATCAAAAATGTTATGCGTGCGTGCGTGCGTGCGTGCGTGCGTGCGTGCGTGCGTGCGTGCGTGCGTGTGTGTGTGTGTGTGTGTGTGTGTGTGTGCGTGCACATGTGTGCATGCAATAGCATGCGAGTACAGAACTATGCTAAATCCATACCTCCAATGTTGATGCATGAGCTATATTTTTACCTAGCAAATTTTACAATAATATCATGTTACCCTGTGCTACAGTAATTGTAACGGCATTACAGCTGGATTTTTCCAGCATTTAATTTTTTTTTGTGTTTGCAAAATGAATTTTTGTGTGGCCAAAGCATCATTTAATAATTTAATGTGATGTTAATTAGACTTCTACGTGATGTACATAGACTTCTGAGATTTGAAGGATGTAATACTACTCTAGGTACTCAAAATTTCTTTAGATGAGCAGAAACGGCGTGTGTTATGGGGGCTTTAACGTTGGGGCTTTTGTCATCATAATCCTTGAACATTATATTTGAGTTTAGCAGGTCAAACATTGTTCTCTTGGGGGCTGGATGTGACTTTAGACTAAAATGCCCAATAGTGGAGGTTTCCGCCAGACAGCAATGATGTACAGGAAATATTCTTGAGAAAACAATGTAAACAAACAGAAGAGTCATGTATGAAATATAAAGCTTGGCATTTTAAATGCATTTAACATATTTATGTAGGAATTGGGTTATAAGCCCTCTGAAAATTTATTGTTTCTTTCCTCTGGGCAGATGGGACGAGTCAGTACATTGAGGGGAAGGATGAAGAGGAGCCAGATGAAGGCTTTTGTCCATCTGGACTCCCCTGTGCACTGGTTTTGATTGGAGTTTACCTACGAGCCACTGGCCAACCAGTCATGGGTGTTATAAACCAGCCATTCAAGTGTAAAGACCCCATGGCTCAAAGGTAAGAGTCATAGCATCAAACAAAAAATTATGTACTCCCCAATAAAGTAACTACATACTTAACGTTACATTTAAGTTACTTTTTCTTACTTGGCTGAGGCTTGATCTCTTTCAGGTCTTGCAGGTGTTCTGCATTTAGAAATTGCATAAAGTAATTTTTTTACCTTCACAATGGCCACCACATCACTTCCATTTCTCCCATTAAATTTTTTACACTAAATGATAAATGTTTAAATTTAATGGTAACTCACAAATGATGTGCAGCGCATAAACACAGACTTTGATTACAATGAATTCATTAGAATTTTTTTTTGTTTACTGTAGCAGCAGCTCACGCATTATTGGTTGCTTGGTAACAGACCTAAAAGTTGGTAGTCGAACATGATTAAGCGATTTAAGATTTCCTAACTAGAGATGAGATAAGACTTGGTGAAATAAAATTGGAATCCTAAATCATCTTAGCTCACGTAACACATGCTGTTTCTGCATTTCTGATGTTAATCTGGAGAACCTATAGAGTAGTATTACATCCCTTATATCTCCGAAGAGTCTTTAGTTTAATCAGATTTATAAAAGAAAGATTAGCTGTACCGAATATTTCCGATAACGTTGGAAAAAATGAAGAAGGAGGAGTTACTACCGCGGGAGGAGCGAGTACGAGTCATGCATGCGCTTATTTCCAACATAAGACAGAAGTCTTACTTACCGCAAGCAACTCATGACCCGGTTGGGAAAATCCAGCGCATCAAACACACACGCAAAACTCCGCTGCTACCCCGGATAATAAACTATATATATGTTTTCATAAGGCTGGCTATCTTCTTTTGGATTTCTTTCACATCCAAAAAAAACACTTCTTCTTTCGTGCCATTGTTGAGTTTTGAAATTAAACAAAGCTATGTGGCATGATATGATGTTTGCAAGCTCTAGCGTCTCCCACTGATTGATTGGGTGGGCGGGGTTTTCCGGGGGAAGTGCCCATATAAAGAAGTGATACGTATAGAAACCCCTGAAACGTCAGCTGAACTTATAATCGAAAAAAACTTTCAGAAACTTGTACAAACCCTGGCGAAGTGCATTTGGCACAGAAATACTCTGTAACACGCCCAACTGCTTTTTTGACACTTTGCCTACGTTAAGCATGAGGAAACAACTATATAACTGTGTTAATAAGTCAGAATGCTTGAAATACCATTGACCCCCCCCCCCCCTTTTAAGATTTGCTTCTGTAATATGAATCCTAATTTCTGTAATACGCCCTCTGAACTTCGTAGTATTTTTCCGCAGAATCTAAAGTTTGATTATTATCTGTGAAGAGACCATGCGGATGCATTTTTGTTTATGATGAGATCACAAAAGAGCATGCGTGTACGTGTATATGTAAAAGCTTTCTCTCTTTGATGAAATAAACTCAAGCAACTTTTACACACTCGCTTAATGAAACTTATGAAAGAGGTGGAGAGCAGCCCCTTCAGTTTTATCAATAAAAGCTTAAAGACTGTGAGTTTGCACTAAAACTCAGGTCTGATGTTAAAACATTGTGCTCAGTACATCTCATTATTAGATCAATAGGTGGAGAGTAGGTGGCATTTTGTGGCTGCTTGAACTTTTTTGACCGCATGAGCGTCTACGCAACAAAAGCAATCCGGTTTTCAATAGGGCTGTCAAAAGATTAATCGCATACAAAATAAAAGTTTGTGTTTGGTAGGGATGGGCATGATTAATCGACGATCGATAATTGATCGTTAAGAATTTAGTAGATGACTTTAATTTGTTATTGATTAATCGAATACTTTTTTTATCTAATGCAGGTTGCGTTGCCTAGCGTAGCGTGTGTCTTGAAGCAATTAAATGAATTTCACTGTGTGGCAGCAATTCAACATTTTACCACCAGGGTGCAATATTTGACCCCATACTCCGTTATCTGTGACCTTCTGTTTTGATTTAAAAATAATAATAATGAAGAGGTCATGATTTTTTGGAACAAATGAAGTCTCTGTTTAAGAATGCGGCTCGCAGCTGCAGGTTCCGCTGCTTTAGAGCACCGCATATTCAAGAGCATATATGTTCCATTTGTCTAACTAAATGTAGTTTAACTGTTTGCCACAAGTTGATCTTGTAATAAAGGTCTCATGGAGGAAAACACGCTGTATTTTTGTATTCAACATTTTTGAATTATAAAAGTTAAATAATTATTTTTATGATAAAAATATTAATGATTAATCGATAGTCGATCGTTAATTCTCCCGACGATCGACTAAAAAAATTTAATCGAATGCCCATCCCTAGTGTTTGGATAATATATTTCAGTGTCTTGTGTAATTATTGGGTATATATAAATTAAAGATTGATACATGCCACGCACACACAAACACACGTTTCTTAAATACATACTTGCATCTGTGTATATTTATATATACAGTATATCACTTAAACTATGCTTTTGGTCATATTTTGATAGATAGTCTAAAATCTAAAGTGATAAATAATTTCAAATAAATCTTGTAATTTACATTCGCGAATATAAACACGTTAACAATGTATTATATTAGTCAGTGATGAATGTATAAATGTCTATTTGTTGTGATTGTAGATGGACAGGACAGCACTTCTGGGGTGTTTCATACGGCGATGTGAATGCTTGCTCGTTCACACAGCGCAGTCTGCAGAAGAGAGATCATCTGTCTGTGCTGTTGAGCTCCAGTGAAAAACAAGCGGTGAAGGACGCCCTGGCATCGCTTCCCAACAGTACGCTGATGTATGCGTCTGGTGCGGGCTATAAGATCCTGTGTGTCATCCAGGGTTTAGTGGATATGTATGTGCTGTCAGAGGGCACTACTTACAAGTGGGACTCTTGCGCACCTCATGCGCTGCTGCGAGCTATGGGCGGTGGGGTATCAGACCTGAACGAGTGCGTTCGCTATTACGTGAACAGTAACGATGGGCCCCGACCTGAACTGACCTATCATGAGGCCCAACTTGGAAGTGAAGGTGTGGACAGATGGGCAAATCGAGGAGGAATCATCGCATATTTGGACTCGAGTGTGATTGATAAAGCTGCAGCGGCACTTGCTGGAAAGATATAAGGAAAATGTATCTTATATTGAGAGTCTGGTGCTTGGCAAGTTTGTTTTTATGTAATCTTTTGTCTTTTATCGAGTAGACATATTTGTCATTTTTAATTTAAATCTATAATTTTAAAGCTTTATCTTTACATAATCAGAATATAGCAAAATACTTTTAGCAGGTGGACTTCTATTTATTTACTATGGAACCGTTTTGTCTCAGTGTAATGTTACTGTTGCAGCTTTAAGACATTTTGTGTAGCAATTATGTGTCAAAGATGTACTATTACATGAGAAAAGCCTGAAACTGACAGGTGTAGATTATATATTTATATATATATATATGTATATTAAACAAGGCACTGACAATTCATAAGATTGTGGTAACATTAAAGTAAAAACAATCTTTAACTTTACAGAAGTGTTTAAGACTCGCCAGTACCAAATGCTGTTTAAAGCTCACCACATGGAATTTGCCAAAATACTTTTTTAAACGATTTGCACCCCCTTATGCCCTTTTACTCGAATAAATATATGCCATGTTTGCTACTCATTCATTCTGAGCACAAACAGTAAAAGCAGACGTTACCTGTCACAGGAATTCAGCTTAATTACTGAATCCCAATTTGAATGATTCAAATTGTCAAAATATCTTCACCTTTAGGTTTGCAAAACGATTATATTCAGGGTTCCCACGGGTCCTTGAAATCTTTAAAAGTTTGTGAATCTGGAGGAAAAAATTCAAGGCCCTGGGAAGCTTTTTAAAATATACATACATAGATACAGGTCATTGAAAGTGCTTGAATCTATTTTATGCAAGAAGTTTTCTGGGAAAAAATAAAAATTATTCAGTGTGGAGTGTAGGATAATATAATCTAGACTTTTTAAGCACATGTGCTTAACTGTTCACTTTAAATACTTCTTCTGTATACTTTTTTGCATACTTGTGTTTGACAAATGAAAATGTCTCGGGTTACGTATGTAACTGTTGTTCCCTGAGAAGGGAACGAGACGCTGCGTCTCCCTTGCCATACTTCATGCATCCCTGTAACGCCGTCTTTGGCAATATTTCAGATAGCGATATACTTCCTGGCTCCCGCGTCACCCAGTCTTTGTTGTTAAGCCTCATCATTGGTTGAATTTGATATTCACATTCAGACACACTTACCCCTAGAGGCACCGCCAAAGTTTATTTATTTATTTATTTACGTTTATTTGACAGGAACAATGCACAATATGTAATTGGACCAGATTATAGCCACAAGGCTAATTTACATCTGTTGTCCCTGGACAGCAGTTGATGTTATAAGTAAAAAAAAAAGTTAAAAAAAAAAATTATAATAGCAATACAATTTTAAACTAAATAATTCATAAAATAAAAAATAAATAACAAAACAAATAAACACAGAAACAGGAATCAATGACTAAAAATGTTCACAATGCTGGTTTGCTTTCAACCATTTCTTAAGGCCTAATTTAAAGGTGGTGAGTGTAGCGCTTTGTCTAATACTAACAGGAATGCTATTCCACAACCCTGATGTTTTCACCGAGAAAGCGGTTTGGCCAAAGGTGAAATGCCTAAACACACGTGTGCAATCCCGCCAAAGTGATGCTCTTGTGGTCCTAATGTTACTTGTAGGTCCACGCAAGCTCACAAATTGTTTAAGAGGTGGTGGTGCAAGATTATTTATAATTTTAAAGAATAAACAAGTATTGGAAAAAAAGAAAGTTGTCTAAAGTTAATAAACCATATTTCTGTATGATAGTGCAATGATGATAACTGTGCTTGTTTATATACTTTATGCATTAATGACATAATGGTTGCATTTGCTTGGAACCAGGTGGTCAAGCAATATGATATGTGTGTTAAAAAAAATCATAGAATGAAAATAAAGTTTAGCTGCCTCTGTTTTCATCTGATTATTAATCAACTTAAAATTGAAGAGATTCCTTTTAATTGTTCTATTTACTTTTTTGATATGTTTTTTAAAAGTCAAATTTGAGTCAACAATGACCCCTAAATATTTAAAATCATCTACTACCTGTAATTTTTGACCCTTAACAACTATGTCAGGATGTTGCGTAGTGTTTTTTCGTGAAGAAAAATACATGCAAACTGTTTTTGAAGTGTTTAATGTTAAACACGAGTAATCCAGCCAATTGACTATTTTATTAATTGCTGTTGTGAGTTTGTATGCCGCCTGTTGTTTTGTCTTTGCATGAACATAGATGACTGTGTCATCGGCAAACATTTGGATGTTAATGCCGGGACATACAGAAGGAAGATCATTAATATACATACGAAACAATAGTGGGCCTAGGATTGAACCTTGAGCCACCCCTACTGAAGAAATATTTTCTTTGGATAATGTGCCATTAATTTTAGTGCAATCCTTCCTTCTCATCTGATGCAAACCACTTAATTGTGTCAGTTGAGATGTTATGACTGGACAGTTTAGAAACTAAGACATTGTGGTTTATGTTGTCAAAAGCTTTCTTCAGATCCAGAAATATTGCTCCAACCACTCCCCCATTGTCTAATTTGGATTTCAGTTCTTCCACAAAGTAGCACTGAAGTGTTTTTCCCTTTTTTGCATTCAAAGCAGCTTTACAGTAAATACTACAGTAAGTAGTTAAGTGTAATAAATGTACAAACTCAAATATAGTGGATGAAATATATAAGATATATGGTAATATTACAAAATAAAAGTACAGCAGCTGTATCAAATGATTCATAGCACTCTCAGATTTTCTATATATCAGCAGTACTAACAGTTTGTCTTTAGGATTGTAATCTGAATAGTTCTAATGCTATTAAACAACTAATCTGTGAATGTTATAAACAAATGTAGAGTTTCAGTTAAGGAAAGCATTGACAGGACTGATATACAGCAGGGTTTTTCAAACTGTGTGTCACAACCATATGGTGTATCATACCTTCTAATATGATACACCATATGGTTTTTTGATATTGCTAAACTTTGATATCGGTAAACTTACATCTTATTAATCAAATGACAAGCAAAATAAAAACTATTATAGAAAAAAAGTGTTTTCTTATATTTCCATTTAAGAATTGTTGATATATTGGGAGAGATTATACCTATTTAAGTGGGTCGTGAAATGAAATGTTTGGGACAGAATTTTCATTTTAAAGTGAACTATTCCTTTAATAAAGCAACACAAGACCCTTAGAGAAAACATTATAATAAATCATTTTATCAGACACTTTCATCCAAAGTGACTTAGCATTCAGGTTATTCATACACTTATACATCACCTGGCCTTCGAAGCCGTGACCTTTGTGTCGAATTACAGAAATATCTCAATGTTCAGAAGAAGAGCAATGAATTCATGTTGCAACTAAACCAAGACATTGATGAACGGATTGGCAGATTCATTTATTAATCATCTGAACTTGATTTGGTTTCATTTTCAAGTTTGTGTTGCGTTGTTGGTAACCAATCATTTGTAAAGCCCAAAAGATTTAAAGGATGGCACAAAGTTTGAAGAAATCAGCTTTAATAGAGTACGGTTGGGGTGAGAGGCACTGATTATATATAGATATATATATATATAATCTGTTTATGACAAAGTGTCCTGTACATTACAGACATTATGAATGATTGTCTAAATCTCCAGTGATCTGCAGCACTTCTCTTATGTACATTAGATCACTTCAACATGATTTACTGGTGATAATAAACCATAGCACTTCAATATCTCCTATAAATTCAGTGACATTATTGAATTTCATCAATAAATCTCTTCTTTAGTCAATAGAATATATTGCATCGCTTGCAATTACAATCACATACATTACAACTGAAATACATGCAACAAAAACATGTTTGTTTATTAAATTGATAGAAACGATCCCTTGGTTTGTTCTTTTGAAATATTTTTTGTGTTAAGTGTAGTAATACCAGCATAAACTAAACCTAATGACTTACAACAAAAAAGAAACGTAGACCAACCATTATGATTTAGGTGTAATTGTGTAGTGGGTTATTGATTTTGTGTGTGTTCTTCTTCATTATTTTAAATTCATTTCACATTTTTATCATGTTGAATTTTTTTTACCTGGAAAAGCATATTAGGCTTTATGATCCTGTGTAATGATTTTATAAAGTCACAGGCTGCAAAGATCATCAATAGAGAGCAAAAACACAATTGGATTTATTTTGATTCTTGCCGTTGCCATTTAAGACTGAACAAACGCTTTTCCTCATGAACCTGAACACATATTATGAACCAGTACGTTTTCATCTTTTGAAAAAGAAAGCAAACGCCTTTTAAAGTGAAATGAAATACAATTCTGCATCAAAGATAACACAAGTCATCAGGTTTTGATGGTACCTGAGTGTTATAAAGTGAACTTTCTGTTAAAGGGATAGTTTGGTGTTTTTTTCAAGTTGATCAATTAAAACCTATGCATCAAGCTTCTTCATTATACAATATGTCATAAAACTTCCAGTTGTGTTTCAACTGAACTCAAATGTTTTACATTACAATTTATAATCTAATTCACACTGAAGTTTTCCTCTTACAGTGACTCAATACATGAACCAAAAGATAAACTGAACTATTGAAGCGATTCAGACAAAGCATGAGCGGTGATTCTTTCATGTCCGGTTATCAATCTGTTTTCAGTTAAGGGACGGTTAACACAATCATTTCACGCCAGGTAATTCTTCTCAATTATTATAGACTATATCATATACCTGCTCCCATCCACTTCAACAGATCAAACCACAAGAAATTGCTTAATTTCTCGACTTCAGTAAGTGGTTGAATGATTCCTCAGGAGCTCTGTAAATCTCTGTCTCGCTCTCTGAACGGAAAGAGAGATGATCCCTGAGGTCTGAGAGTGATTTCAAATATATCCTAACATGACAAAACATACTGCCGTGTCCTAAATATCACCCAACCGATTCACTTTATCAAACTCAATGCAAACAGAAGATAACATTCATTCGGGAAAGAAAGAACGCGATTTCAATTTTGTCAAAATAGAAAAGGAAAAATGACTTCAAACGGCAAGATCTTCGTCTTGCAACTCTTTTAAGAAAACCAACGCATTCACTTCAGTCTGTATCTTCACAAAGCCAACACTGGAATGTTATTTTTCTGAGGTCTAAAGATTCGTCCCTTATTTAATTTTTGCACGAATCAACATCATGGCAACCGGCAGCGCTCCATCTTAAACGCTCTCACTGTTTGATTACACTGCTCAGCGCTGGAACGGCTTGCGAACTTTCTTGCGCCGACGCGGAGGCTTTCCTCCTTCGGTCCAGTTATCGCTGGGTTCGCTCCGTTGGGTTCCTGAGCTGAAGAACCCGGTTTGCGGAGGAGATCCTGAAAACATTCCTGCGGTACCAGCAGCAGCTCCAGGACCATGATTAGATGAAGGTCCTTCAGGGAAGAACCCTCCGTTAGCAGATACGTTATTAGGAACTCCGCCCTGGAAGAAGCGATTAAAGAAATCCTGCAGATCTGCGGGTGAACCACCACCTGGAGGACCATGATCTGGAGGAGGTCTAGAGGATACACAGAGAAAACCGTCACTACATACTTAATAATGACTAACTAACAACTGACTGAACACACTTGACCAACCACAGCTTTTATCAACCATAAACACACAAGACACACAGCGCTCTCTCGCCTCTTATTTACTCTTAAGCATAAAACTGCAATTCACTTGTGCAGTGAATAGTTTTCATCATTACACAAGTTTGGCTTCGGCTCTGTTTATATGCACGGGTGAATCTGATGGTTTGAGCTATACAGGTTTAGTTACAGATGATCATCTTATCAGATTATAAAAAAATAAATATCAGTCAATATGGTTATCCAAAACTCTTGTCTTATGAGCAGGTAAGTGGTTTATTGTTTACTCTTGTTTTAATTCATTTAAATTGCTAACAGGTTCATTTAACCAAACAGATCAACGGCTATCTGTTTAGAAGATAGTTACTGCAATAAAAAATATACCGCACATGTTGAAAAAGATTAAAAAATTTTCAGCTAAATTATTGGGGTCTTCTTACACCTCTCAGCCATATTTGATTGTCGTTTATGACATCGGTAAACATACACAAGCTAAAAATCCCTTGACACTACAGTCAGAAAATTTCATATGAGTTTTTCGGTATTCATCATCCTAAAAGTTCATCACGCACCCAAACCTGATGAGTCTGATGCGTATGTGCAAAACAATACAAACAGAGTCTTGATAATGTTAGCGCTATTCACTACGAATTTATGAAGCACTCTGTCATTCTTACACCCTTGGTTTTTCCTGCAAAAAATGACTTTCTTACTTAGTATTTTTGTCTTGTTTTCAGTATAAATATCTAAAAAAATTAAATCAAGATGTATTTTCTTGATGAGCAAATGACCTAAGAAAATAAGTCTAGTTTTCAGACATAAGTATACAATTTAAGTGCATTTGTGAAAAAAAATCTGCCAATGGGGTAAGAAAAAAAATATTTTTTTCTTAAACACTTTATTCAAGAAATAGACTATTTTTTTGCTGTTTTAAGCACAAATTCACTTAAATTTTGACTTATTTTCATAGGTGACTTTCCTCATCAAATAAAAATACATCTTGATTAAAGATTTTTTTAGATATTTGTACTGAAAACAAGACAAAAAAACCTAATGCTGGGTACACACCAAAAGATAATCGCGCTGATTTTGGGCATATTTCCCCCCCTTCCAACAATCCTAGCTATGTCCTGATTATCTTGATGGTCCTACTGATTATCAGATTTTCCCGTGGTGTGAGGTGTGTCCAAAAGAACATGTTTAATATTTATGATCAGAACTCCTGATGTGTGGGGGGAACCCCAAGGACAAACGAACACACGCTCTTGAGATTATCACATGAAATGAAACAATATCCAATAAGAAAGCGAGACGATGGATGACAAAAGCAGTCATGGTGCAGCACAAAGTGAAGTAGATGCAAAGTGAACTTGTTCAGACCATGTTCCATGACTTCACCCAAACCCTTCACTTTTATTTCTTTAAATATTCTGTGAAAATCAGTCTAAACACTATTATTGAAATTTCTGCCATGCTTGTTCTGAAGTTTCACAAGATTTCCTGTTTTCACGGTCGAGACTCTGGTTGAAAATCTGTTTGTGTGTGGTGTGCTGTTTTAGACACATTATGGCACAACACCACTATAGGAGCAAAAATCTAGGTTAAATCTAGGAATTTTTATCCTCATGTTTGTGGTCTATCACATTTTGAAAATCTTATAAGATGAAAAAAATCTTTTGGTGTGTACCCAGCATAAGTAAGAAAGTCACTTTTTATAACTTTGTATAAATAAATGTACACACATGCATGTATATGTTTTAGAAATGTTTACATGTTTATATACATTTGTATACTTATGTATAATATATTTTATATATAAATACTTAATATATACATTTTCTTTTCTTAAAATTATACATGAATGTGTTCATATTTATATATATACATATTTATTATACACAGTTTACACACATATGTGATGTAAACAAAAACTTTTATTCTGCTAACGATTAATCGCGATTAATTGTTTAGCATCCCTAATCCCGATACTTGTGTGCCAATAGAGACAGAGCGCAGTTATGCAAATGTAAAACTACGCCCACCGGGGGGGACAATCCAACCGTCTCTATTGACTTTGTTTTGCGAGAGGCCGCCTCCTTGTCATTTCTGGCTTATAACAAAAAACAGAATAATGCCTAAAAACTGCTGTGTGACAATATGTACAGCTAACAAGCCAAAAAACACAGAAATAAGTTTTTATAAGCTGTCGAGCCAGGGGCGTAGCCAGTAATGGGCCAGGGCGGCACAGGCCCGCCCACATAACTCCCTGGCCCGCCCAGGCAAGTTTAACCAAAATACATTTTTTGTTTATTTTTATTATTCAAATGTATTTAATAAAATATATTAACTTAAAACGGATTTATTATTGACTGGTGTGTGTTTAATTTGCTTTCTAAATAAACTGGAATTGTTGAAGAAAGTTGTAGGAAGCTTCCGAAACGTAATTGGTTGCTTGGTTGCTAGGAGTTCTGATAGATAGACTCTGTGGGGGGCGGCGGCCGGCGGGCTCTAGCAGTCTGCCAGCTAACTTTGCTAACTGCTTTTTTAGCTAATATTAACATTGCCACAATAATGGCTAAAGTTTCTTTAATGTGTTATTTAAAAAAGCAAGATTAGACGAAGAAGATACGCCACTGCCTCCATCTACCGAGTCTTACCAGCCCAGTTCTTCAGACGCTGGTGGCGCCGGCTGCCGCTTGCTCCCTGGCGGCAGTTCCAGTGCTCTCTCCCGGTCAGTCTGACACAGGTTACCCGCCGATCTAACTGCAATTGATGAACCACCTTCACAACCCAATTTGCATCCATGAGTTACTACCCGCCTCAACAACCTTTTGTTTTTTGAAAAAGAACTCTGTGACTCTTCGGACTATAATGAGATCATTTCTGTTTTCAACATCAAACCCAGGCGTTTGCGTCTTGTTTTGTAGAATTAAAACAACAAAGGTAGGCATGCTGTTTAACTAATTTCCTTATTTTTGCTCGTGAAGTGATTTAACTAAGTGGTGTGTTGTGTATAGATATATGCCAGCCTTATAGATTAAACTTACATTGTTTAATTTTAATGAGTTGCTATTTTTGGCACAAAAGCTTAATTTCCAACTGGCTGATTGCACTGTATATGGTTGATTTAACATAACTTAGGCAGTGTGTTGTTATTTATTTCAAACGTTGCTCTGCTGAGAGTTTTCGTCATTTCAATTTATTTTTAGCCTACTTTATTTCAGGTGAACTGTTTTTGCACTGCTGATGACTAGCCTGAATAAGCCTGGTTTGTCCAGCCTTTATTGAGCTATGTTGGTTTAACATGTTTAGACAGTGTTTTATTATTGACTTCGCCAAAAATTGAAAAGTAAAGATGTCACTGTTTTTGCAGTTTGTCTATTGTTTTTTTTCACTCTAAGGTTTATTTATTATTTAAGTAATTTTATTCTGATAAACTATAGGCCCACTCACTTTTGCTCCGGCCCGCCCAAAATACAATTTCTGCCTACGCCCCTGTGTCGAGCCGTAAAACTCAGCCTTTAAGAAGGAAAAAGTGGATCGCCGACTACGTTTCCCCCAGTGGTGCCGTCCTACTTATAGTAGTACTATGAAAAGTTGCCCGTTTCCACTTTTATGTCTTTAAACGCTTGTTTTTGGGGTTGCGAGCTTAAAAAACTTATTTCTGGGTTTTTGGCTTGTTAGCTGTACACCTTATCACACAGCAGCTTTAAGGCATTATTCTGTTTTTAAGTTTTATCTGTAAATAAGTTTTTATAAGCTGTCGACCCCAAAAAACAAACGTTTAAAGACACAAAAGTGGAAACAGGCAACTTTTCATAGTACTACTATAGTAGAACTGCGCCCACTAGAGGGAAAAGTAGTCGGCGATCCACTTTTTCTTAGCTTGACAGCATATAAAAACGTATTTCTGTTTTTTTTATTGTTAGCTGTACATTTTGTCACACAGCAGCTTTTAGGCATTATTCTGTTTTTTGTTATAAGCCAGAAATGACATGGAGGCGGCCCCTCGCAATACAAAGTCAATGGTGGGCATGGTTTTCAGGTTATGACGCGCTGCACTATGTCTCTATTTAATACATATTGCGATGATGAGGGAATTGTGATTTGTTGTTTCAATCTGATTTTTGTTTGCCTTAAAAGGCTAGACAATTAAAAATACTTGATCATACCCTTAAACAGACTGTATATGAGTCATATTACCAAAAACAATGCATTAGGCCTACATCTTTCAGAATTTCATTTCAGGAGCAGACCACATACATAGTACATATTTTAAAGTACCTTAAATCATAAAACTAAACATACATAATGAGCAAAATAAGGATAGAAACAATCTCTGAAATAAAATAAAGTGCTATGTTAAACTGTTCCAATAAATAAATAAGCTACTGAAAAATGTAATTTAAAATGTAACACATTAAAGAAGTAATATGTGCTACAAACTTTAAACTAAACTAATGCTTGAAAAAAAAAAGTGCAGTGCGTGGTCGTGACTTAATTCCAGTTTATTATCGGCATAAAAACCGGAGGCATGTTTGAGACTGCACATGCGCATGTGAACATGATTGACATAATGCAAGGTCTTATAGTTTCACTGTGAAAATTTCCGACTAATGAAGTTTACCTGTGCCGGCTGGTGTTGCTGCTGCTGCTGGCGCTCCCTTTAGAGCCAAATGAGATATGATAGGGAACGCGATGTGTATCAGGAGAGATGCCTATCCGCTGACAACCTGCCCATTCTGTGTAGACATACAGGCATGTATTTCAATATAAACATCAACAAACACAATACAAGTCCAGCAGCTTATCCATAAGTGAAGTACCAGTGATGTCAAAGACTTTTCCATCCATATAAGCAAAGTATGTGATGCGCAGTCCCAGCATACTAGATTCAGCCCACAGATCGCCCTCCTCAGCACTGTGCCACTTATTACATTCAGCACAGAACCGAGCTTCGCTGGGTTGCCGGTCCATCTCGAAGCGCCTGCGGATGAGACAACCGCTCAGATCATTGTACACATATAAAACAGGTCTGAGATCGTAGGACCAGATTTACGATGACAGCGATACGCACTTGTGTTTGCCCTCACATTTAGTGCACATCATGGTGTTCATGGCTTCTTTCAGGTCATCCTGCAGTTTGGTCAAGAATTCATTCATGGATTTTGAAAGCTCTGTAGTTGCCATCCGCTTCCTAGAAAACATTTAAAAGGGGTCAAAATGACACAAACATGCACAGGCCATTTTAATATACACATAGATGCTGCTTATAAAGCTTCTGCCATACTGGAACAGTCAAAGTCAGTCCATAAATGCTTAAAAGAAAGCATAATTCATGGATTTTTACTGTGTGACAAAAACAACTATAATCTTGATCGTTCCAAGATGGCAGACGCATAAATGTGTCTAAAGCAGTCAAACGTGGCATCTACATACACTGTATATCTATAGACCGTTTCAGCAGTAACAATATAAACAAGCGGCTGTCACGGTCCGCACGTAACTTCCGGTAAACTCCGCTAAGAATAAATAACAACAAAGTTCTTTAAACGTAATTTATTTATATAACAAGCAAAAAAACAACACATAGATTACCTAGGAAACCAAAACATTTGTTATTTTTGACGAGGCATTCGTTCAAGAGATCAGTTTAGTAACTAGTCAGACCATTAAAAAAACGAAACCGGAAGTAAGGTTCGGATCCAGACGTGTATCACGTGCGTCCAATGAAACCGTCTATAAAATACACAAGACTTAAAGGTGGTGGCGCAGCCGATGGTGTAGTTGGCGGTGCTCCGACATGTGGTGCTTTCGCACTTTCAGCGACCAGAGTTCGATTCCCGGCTCGTGGTCATTTGCCGATCCCATGCCCCTCTCTTCTCCATGTACTTTCCTGTCCTCTCCTTAATCGCTTTCAAATAAGAGGCAAAAATTGCCAAAAAATATAACTTTAAGACTAAAAGGTGGTGTGTGTACATTTTAGCAGCATCTAGTAGTGAGATTGCAAAGTACAACCAACAGCTCACCCCTTAAGGGGGTCGCACACCGGGCGTTCAGCGCCGCACAGCGTCGCGTCCAGGACAACTCTGAGGTATCGTAAAACCGGAAGTGCACATTAAATAGCGCAAGCTTAGTCAGATAGCGTCTACTTCAAAATGCAAAATATACGTTAGCATCCAATGTTAATCGTTAAGGATTTGGGGACAAATATGATTTATTTAATGTTAAACTATTTGAGTGGCGCGACAGGTATTTGAGCAACTTCCTGAGTCGTAGCTGGGTGGCACGGACAAGCCACCTGTCGGCATCGGTGTGCGTACACTCATAGAAAACAATGTGTTCGATTTTTTTAGAACGGTGCAGCGCTATGAGATGCTGAGCTGCCCATCCGGTGTGCTACCCCATTTAATTTCAAAACCCATATGGTAGCCGCCACAGGACAAACATGTCGTCGTCTAAAACAACGTAGGGATACGCTCTATAAAGCAGTTTGTTCATTTAGGGCTACATGACAGCGACTTTCATGTAAGGGGACTCACGGTGTATGTACATAAAAACGGTTAATTTTACACAAATGACAATATAGTAATGTAGATTATATTGCATTTCTGTCAATAGATCCTTATAAAAGTTACACAACGCACATTTAAGACCTTTTTAATACCACCAAAATTTAAGACCAAAGCTGGAAATTCACACTGTGGTCGTTCTGGCCTGTGTGGTAACCTGGTCGAACCCCCAACCACACCACCAGTTTCTTTAAGATATTTTTAACACCACAAATAATTATTTTAGACAAGCAAGCCTGTTAAAAGAAATACACATAACAGAAATTGTTTTTCACTGAGTTCTTAACACAAAAGACTGAAGGGTCGTTCATACTATAACGATAAAGATAAAAATGAACAATATTGTTGGGATCACTTTGAGTGAATATTTTTATGAAATGGTGAATGATAATCCACTGACAGCCAATCAAATCTATTTGAACTTTAAGTGCACCCACATTTGAAGTGACAGGCACTGTGGAGAAGCTCATGAGCGCCATAACATAAAATTACTTTTAAGTGTCCAGCGCTGCTGCAGTTGCAGTGAAATTTACAATGTTTTTTATTCTACTACACTATTACACCAAAAGGTAAGATATTATATTACACAAACTAGATTAATTGTTTACAGTTACGCTAAACCCAACATGTTTAGGACATCTGCTGGTTATAGCCGTTTTAAATGCACATTTACACATTTAATGACACATGAAATATTCAATATTATTTAATGCCATTGAAGGTAAATGATTTGCGCAGTTACTGAGCCTCTCGAGCGAATTAGCTTAAAGTAATTGTTATCGTTCAGTGGTGTGGACCCTAATATAGTTATCGTTATAAGGTGAACGCCTCTTGAACCTCCCTATTCCTGACTTTTCTTATATTTTTTATATAAAGTTATCAATTGCATAGGAAATCTACCCAGGAATTACAGGGTTAATTCTTATGATAGCAGGGCCACTGAGGTATTCTTGTTAAATGCCTGTAAATGTGCACGGACATACAGTCAAACACAATTTTGATAAATAAAATTGTTTTTTTTTTCTTGAATGATCGCTTTATCCAAATGCATATATGTCATTATGCTTAATGCATCAAACTTTGAAAGTTTCCCAAATCAATAACTTGATCATTTTGCTGACTAGAAGAATGGCCACCAAAGCCTAAAGGCGGGCGTACACGGTGCGATTTTTGCTGTCGTAGGGGCTCGCATGCGATTTTTTTCCTCGGGAGCAAATCGTTCATGCTCGTATGGTCGCGGCTCGCACCGTGTGAGAGGAATTACGAGCCGAGCAGGTTACGAGCACCTTACGACCTCCCGATCATTTTTAAACATGTCAAAAAAGTTCGGGAGCTGTCGGTATAAATTCGTAGTGTTGGTGCGGGTGTACGAGACGATCTGGCAAAGCACTTGAATTTGACCAATCAGAATGTACAAAAAGCAGAAGAAGAAAGACAAATGTAGCACTGCTACCTCAAATATTGATGACTACTCTATAGCTGGCTATGTTTCGCGCACACACACACCCCGGTTACCGGACATCATGACAAATATGACAGGTCCTTTCAGTGACGACCTCTTGATCAGCTTATTTGCCTGAAAAAACTTGTCATACGTGTTTTTGTGATGTCGGGTCACAGCTTTGGATGTGTGTGGAAACAGAGTGTAGTTGTTTTAGGCTATACCACTGTTCTGATAAGTGCTACCACAATGCATTAAACGAGGCTTTTTGATATTAAAACTTTTTTGTTTTACTTGTTGATTTTTCTTTACTTGTTAATATGTTTTATCATTATTTACAATGTAAACATAAAATAAGCCAACTAAATTATGTAATAAATAAATATAAAAATTATTAGACTCCACTGGTTTAAACAGTACAGGATGTACAAAGAATGTCGCAATTTTTGTGTAATCCAAGCTGTGCCAAATTTGCTGTAGTTTCATAAATGATTGGATATTAAGAGGGCTGTCGCGACAGAAAAAAGCAACGGAATGTCCATGTTTAATAGGCTAAGATATGCATTTATTGAGAGAGTACATAAACATGATGATCATATGCGGAGACGATGTTTCCCATCTTATTATGGAGCTTCTGCTTTAACAAGTGAGCTTGTTCGGTATTTTTACCCACATATATATATATATTTTTTTTTACATATTTTCGACCAAAGAAACAAATGATATAGCCCAGTGTAAGTTATATGGTAGCCTTAGCTTGTTTTGAAATGATGAGAACATTTAAATGACTAAAAATGTAGGCTATCTCTGAAACTTTATTTAAATAATGATTAATTTGTTTTCATACTATATTTGTATTGCTATGTATTAATTTACATAAGCCTACGGTGAAAATGCCCTATATTAATATGCAATGCCTTCTGTATGGCATTTATTTGTGCAGTTACAGGAGCATAAATGCTGCGGTCTCACTTTTACTTCAAGACACCGCATTGACCGAACATTTGCACAACAAGCCTAGACAGTGTGCTTATATTAAATTAAATTATTTTCGTTTTACAAATTAATATTTGGCTATAGATGTGTTGTCTTAATAATTTAATTATAAAGGGAAAGGCGTGTAACGTTAGCTTGCGTTTTACCTCATTGCTCCTCATTCTGCATTTACAAATAAATAAATAGGCCCACTGAATGTGTTTTTTGAACGGTCATATTTATAAAAAAGCAACAATATATGTAACATTAATAATAGCAATATAGATATTTACTTGGCACTAAAAACATGATATATTAAGACGGTAAAACCGCATATGTGCTAGCACGAACAATCACTGCCAGAGAAATTCCTTCACCGCCACAGCAGACCTATATTGCAATTTCGGAATGCATAAATAGAAATTCAAAAGAACAGAAATTCCAGGCTGTTTTATATACTAAGCCAATATCTTTACCCTATTCTTTTTGTTTTATTTTTTGTACATTCTGCCACAACGAAAGGTAGCCTACTTCATCCTCACAGGTGTGAAAATGCCTACGTCAGAACTCGTCAAGTCGTACAGTAAAATCTTGTCGTGTGTGACTGCGTCCGAATTATTTTCGTATAAACTCACTCGTGTCGTGTGCGAGAGCTCACGACGTTCCGAACGTCAGAATTCGCACCGTGTACGCCCAGCTTAAGGCACACCTGTGTAATAATCATGCATCTTAATACACAGATTTAGACAGATTTGTGAACAATATTTGAGAGAAATAGGCGAAATAGTGTGTACATAGATCTTTGAACTCAGCTCATGAAAAATGCGGCCAAAATCAAAAGATGATAGATGATGAAGAGTTTGTAGCTTGTCATCTTAATGGTGGTATTTAATCTGTAAAGCTTTAAGTGACGATCATAAGGGGAAACGTCATGTAAACATCTCAATTAGAGGTGCACCAATATATCGGCCAATAATTGCTATCAGTTAATAAAAGCTGTTTTATCGGACAACAGTTTAAAAACAAACGATAGTCATGGCCCATATATCCTGTCAATCAAACGAGAACTGGAAAAAATAATACATTTGAGTTCTGTGTATAGAAAATGTTTCATCACTAGTTTGATGTTCAATATTCAATATTAATGGTCATTATATAAATGAATAACATTTAGAAAATGTAATCTTCAGAATAGGGGTGGGCGATAAACCGGTAGACAAAATTAACCGGTAGAAATTTGTCAACCGGTAGAGATTTTGGACTATCGTTTCTATCGAGGTTACGTGCCCACGTCACGCTCCTGTGCGTGTGGTCGCGAAAACGTAACGTTTGTACACGTATTTAAGCACTGCAGTTTTAAAACAAGTTATTTTAAGCCATTGAAACACAGACAACAGATCTGTATGCGTGCGTTCTTTCTGTGTGTCAGGAGCGGACAAGTCGCGCAACCGCTGCTCTTTCTGTCTGTGAGGAGCGCGCAAGTCGCGCGACCTCTGCTTATTAAGCTCGTGAGCATTTTTCCCGCTTTATTGGCCTTAAATACACATATGCGTCAAAATTCCCGTCTTTGCAAGCATCATCATAAACACGACCAGTAAGGTCTTAAGAGAAAGTAAACAGCTAAAAGAGAAAGCGCATGTGTAACAGTGTATTGGATCCGGACTTTGGTCTTAAAGGGGAAGTTACCTAATTTTGCTCCTGTCTGTCACTCGTGTTAATCAAACAGCATTGAGAAAAAAATCTCTCACTGCTCCTGATTAAATCACTTTTCTACCTTAAATAAAAATATATATAGGCCTATACATACATGCATAATTATTTATTATCATTCTTATTGACTGTGTATCTTCAGAGAGCTTGAGTTTTGTTTGTTTTTATCTTCTTTCTATGCTTGTATATGTTTTTTGTGAGAATTATGAACATTTCTATGGTATTAAAGATTTAAACCTTATTAAAACATAAAAACTCTACCGTGATACATATCGTTATCATGATATAAAATTAATCCTATCGTGATACAAGATTTTGGTCATATCGCCCACCCCTACTTCAGAATTTAGTAGAAGTTAATATAGCCACCATACTATCAGTATTGGCATCAGTAGATATAAGTCTCTGAATAGGTAAGACAAGTAAAGAAATGGGATAAAGCACAACAAGTGTACAGAAAATTACACCACAAATAACTGCAATATTATAGTTTAAACAGAGATGGCGATAGAGAGGCCAAACCTTCGGATCTTTAAATAAAAATGTTTGTGTTACAATGATGAGAATTTTAGGAGAAATTTACAGGAATAAATATGGTCGTAAAAAACTGACCTCTTTTAAAAACCTTTTGTTACTTGTGTGAAGAATGTCAGTTCACTCTCTTTCAACTTCGTTACATGAAATGAATCTTGTAAACATTTTATTTGGGAAATGTACTCACAGTTCATACTCTCTGCGTGTTTCTGGATTACTGACAATGTCCCACGCTGCTCTTAACACCTTGAAAGCCTCGCCAGCACCCGGGTGCTTGTTTTTGTCTGGATGAATCTACAGGTACAACACACCGTCACATATTTCACATGAAAACTGGTTTATCAAAAGTCAGGGCAGAGATTTCATGTCACGTCACCTGTACAGCCAGCTGTCTATAAGCTCTCTTAAGCTCAGATTCAGTGGCGTGAATGTCCACACCCAGAACATTAAACGGGTCCAACTCCTCTTCAGGGATCTGCATCACAGAGCAACATCAACACAAGTCTGATTTACTACTATGGATAAAATGCCAAACCATTAAGCAGCACATTATTATTTCAAGGAAGCCAGCCATCTTTCATATTTCGGCCAAAGATGGAAGTTTCCCATCTAGAAAAGACCTATTTCTAACCTTAAAACATGTTCATACACACACACAGTAGACATGTGCTGATGTTTGGTAATGTGGTACAGCAGGGTAGTGATAATGCACAGTAGTGTTACTGCAGGGTTACTGTAGGGATGTAACAATAATTTGCGATACACACAAATAATACCAGTCCGATATTGATTCTGAATTGCAAAGGTTATATTATGCACAGCTCTTTCATGTACTACGACTCTTTGATCAGTAAGAAGTCCTTATCGATCTGAAATCACTGTTAGTTTTATGCAAACATAATCATTATATATATTCTTTATTATCATGAAAATACCTGAAAAGGTTTGAAGAACAGTGATATAAATATGCTAATAGGCAATTCCTGGAGATGTGGGTGTAAATGTTTTTTTTTTCTGCGGATCATATTGAGTTTTTGCATGAGAGCACCCTCTGGCTTTTGGATGTAACGGCATTTCACTGTAGTTCATTGAAAAGCATAGCAAGCAGAACCGGACATTGCACAAATTACCGTGAAGAAAATGTGCATTACCATTCTTTTGACCGGTTAAGATGGGTGGGTATGCTGGTAAGTGTGACATGTAGAGGTCATCACTGGTCCACTTAGATCCCAAAACCCGAGACGGTCAGGTCTAATGCTACGTTTACACCAGCCGCGGTAAAGCGTCGGGGCGAGTGATTTTTATGTTAAGTCAATGTGAAGACATTAACTTAACTGGCGCTGTAGACGCAATTCCACCTCATTCGCGCAAATTGAGCGTATGGCACGGTAGGGTTGTGCCGATGGACGATATCATCGTTCATCGTGATGGTTGATTGACATCACGATGGAGACCCACCCCACTCCGATGAGTGGACATACAATAACTCTCTTCTATAGACTATAGTTAACCTAAAATCTTTGCGGGAATTGTTCTATAAATTAAATTGAAAATATAACTAATGAATATATGCTATTTCAAATACTGTAGTCTATGCCTGAGACGTGACGTGTGTTAGTCTGTAAAAATATCCTGTCAGGCATTTGATCTTGACATTTCTAGAATCTTGTCTTTTGACATGTTGTACTTTTAACTTAAAATATTTAATTTTGTACAAGAAAACAGCCCATATTAATAATTTATTAGTAGCCATTGTAGTGTCTCGGGAGATCGTGCTCATTGTTACAGAGCTATGTGGCTATACTGCCCTGAAGAGGCAGTTTAAGATATAAATCCAAAATTCAGCGAAGAAAAAGGGAAACACACTCCGATCGAAACTCAGTCAATTGGGTTCGTAAAATAACAAAATTATAGCTTTTAAGTACAAAATAGTATTTATGTAAAAATCTATATTAAAATAAAAAAGTGCACAACTCTTCTATTTGCCATCCTGCAAATAGACAACCGCATAGCACTTGCCCCTCCCACAAGAAGCAGATTTTGCCTCTGACGCTCGTCAAAAGCTTGCTATTCTTCTGCGCGTCTACTTCGCTCTTGACGCGCGAATGCATTTAAACTGTTCAAGCGGCAAACAAGGCGCGGTAGACGCAATTTTGACACCTAAAACGCGGCTGGTGTAAAAGTTTCATGTGTGCGTCGGACACGCACGGGTCGGATTTAATAGTGCCATCGAGTCTCTTGTAATTTTAAATTAATTTTTGCCTAACCCTAACCGAAGACCTTAACTATCTTGCGTGCATCGAGTCCTTTTCCAACACCTCCTCTGTTTGCCAAGAGCATCCGTGACATTGTGTGGTTGGCGGTAGGTTATTTTTTTGTTGAGACAGACCTGTCAATACATTTTTAAATGCACGTTTTAGCAGTTTCCTAGGGGTCGTCAGATAACAAATGAAAATTAATAAAGAAGCGGGCCAAATTGTTTGCAAGGCCACTGGGCTTCTTTTGTCGGACTGGTGCAGACTGCACAAACATCAGTGCCGTTTACATTTGGGTCTAGTCAGGTTAAAAAAATTACCACTGCGTCGGGTTGGACTCGGGTCTTATTTTCGCAGATTTGTCTCGGATCGGAGACTTTCTTTAAAAAAAAAATTTTATGCACCTTGGGTTCAGGTAAATAGTGATTCGGGTCATTTCGGGTGGGGTAAATTTCTTTGGACCTGAGAAGACCTCTAGTCACATGCACGTGCACACTGTTGTCTCACATGGAGAAAAATGGCAGGAGGAGGAGCACTGCAGATAATATATCCCCTTTCTATATATGAAAGTCCGTGGTATGAATGCCAGGGCTCGCAAAATCGCTCGCCCGACGTCCCGGGGCTATTGTGAATTACTGTCGGGCTACCAAAATGTATCTCTGCCCTGCCCGTCGGGTTATCTTGGGGAGGAAATAATATTTTAATGTTTTTGCTTTGTCTCAGATTTAGTTAGGTCATTATATTGCATGTATTTCGGCGTCCTATTGTCAGTCATTATCCTCACGTAACAAGTGAAACTGTCAGGAAATGAAGTGAAGGCATAAATAAAACCATCCTTAAATGTGCACGTCTGATATGCGCGAGAGTCGAGACCCTCTGCACGGCACGCGCTTCTCCCGGCTTCGCTCTTCACGAGCACCTGCTTGCTTTGTGCTCAGCAAGAAAGCGCGAACTCAAGTCATTTAAAAAATAGCGTCATTTCATTTTTACCTCATAGACTAACATTGTTTTAGCGTTTCTTTTTTCTTTCTTCAATTAGTAACTTAAATTTGTGAGAAGGAAAATATGTTTGAGTGATTTCCGGTCGATTTGACACGTCTAGCCTATTGAGAGTATGTGATTTTACAAGCTGATAGGTGACTAAACAGCAGTGGTAAGATAAGTTTACCAAAAGCGGATAGAATGTGTGTTTGTCATTTCGTTTTACCTCAGAGTCTAACATTATTCTAGCAAAAATAAACTGCTATGGTAAGATCTCTTAACCTTAAGGGAATTAAATGTTTATTTCTTTTTAATAAATATCGCCTTTAAGTCTTTTATATTGTGTTAAAGTCACTGGTTGTTTATATATTTGATAAAATACCTTGTTATCTAAATACAATGTGTGATGTGTTGAGGTATTTTTTATAAAAAAATAACCTGTGTTATAATACATTCATATAATATTTCAGTAATATAAAAATTATATTATTTTAACGTTAGGGGAACGTTAAAATACCCTTAAAATAACATTAGGGGAATGTTAATTTTCCTAAAGAAAATATTCCTGGCTAACCAAAAACCTTGGAAAATAGGGGAACGTTTTGGGAACCAAATTGTTAGCTGGGGATGAGCAGGAATAGTTGGCTTACATGAAAATCCAGGATTGATCAATATTCTACATTAAACAGTGTATTTTTTATTCGGGCTACTTATATTCATTTCGGGCTACCAAAAATTAAAGAGTGTCTGCCCGAATGCCATATAAAAGTGTTAACTAGACTTCTAGAGCTACGCTTAAGTTTGAATCTCGTAATTTCACAACTAAATTACATGAATGGCACAGCAATTATGTTTAAACCTTCTTTCTAAACTTCTCTTCTGAGATACTTGGACTGACTGATTTGTTATACACAGGTTAGTGGTAGACTGATGCGATATTTATAACCGTTCATTATAATCAATCTGTTTAAAGGAGTCATTAGGTTGTGCATTAGACATTAGCAAATGCGAAAACTAACGAGAAAAGAGATAGTGGTTAGTTTAGAGCAGGGGTGCCCAATCCTGTTCCTGGAGGGCTACCGTCCTGCAGATTTTAGCTCCAACCCCAATCAAACACAGCTGAAGCAGCTAATCAATGTGTTCAGGGTTACTTGATAATTATAGACAGGTGTGTTGGAGCTGGGTTGGAACTGAAGTCTGCAGGACGGTAGCCCTCCAGGAGCCCTCCCATTAATCTCATTGAATTATTAAATAAAGCTTTGGCGGGACAAAAATTTGTTTTGAATGCCACCAAAAATATCCAATGCGGGGAAACCCCTTGTGTCTATATGAAAACCTTATATAATACCTTGGCCAGTGCTAGGAGTCTCTGTAGCTCTTCTCCAGGCTGACATCTTTCCGTTCCTCTGCTGGAAGACTCTGGATTTGAGTTTTCATTCACGATGCCTCGATTAAAGAACCACCTGTGAATTCTCATGCTCACATCAGACAATTTTCTCCAAACCCTGCTGTTCTGTAGGGAAAGCCACCATTTCTTGCCTCGCTCCCCTGTCAGCCTCGCCAAGACACAACTCATAATTTGAGAGGCGCAAGACAGTGCAACACGGAGAAACCTTACATTAGAGACGAGCGAATGTCGAACCTGACCTGTAGTCCTGCCAATGCGCTTTATTAAAGCTACACCCGAACACCAGCTCCGGTCCCAGATATGCCTCAAATCGTGCATTGTGCCGGGAATATCGGTGAACTTCCAGAGCAAGTGTGCTCCAAACTCGTACAGCGCAATTCCTGCCGATTCCACAGCAATCCCGCAGCGGTGGGTTAAAGAGATGATGAGTTCAACAAACATACGGATGCAGGAAACGCACCACGGGCTAATGGATTCTGCCACAAAATCTCGACATGTCATTACGAGCTGAAGTCCGTTTCTCTGTCGCGTACGCCCGTGATTGTGTACGTAGTGGTTTCGTCGTCTCACCTGCTTGTGTCTGCTGGGCCCAGAGGAAGAGAAGTAAGATTTGTGAGACACAGAGGATGAAGAAGTCCATAATGGGGTCTGATCACATAAGCCCTGCCCCAATCCACTTTTTTTGGACCTTGCTTTCTTCCCGGTTCCAGCGTGGCGAGATTTAGACTCTCCGTCGATTGTAACCTCTCTATCTAATTCATTTTCTCGAGCGTTATTTTCAGAATTCTCATCTTCCTCTTGATCATCATTCAGATCTTCAGTTCTGGAATTGTTTTCGGTTAGTTCTTCATTCTCCTCTGCTTCCATTTCACCAATGTACGCATCAGTATATTCATGACCCTCAACCGCATTATTTTCCCACGTTGGCCCAGAGGAAATCGTCTCATGAGTGTCATTTCCTTCTGATGAACTAAGCAGGGAAACACCGGGCTGCTCGAAGTGGGTGGTATTCACTACCGTATCCCAATGTACAGCCATATCATCTTCCATCTCGTTCATACGAAAGCGTTTAATCCCTCACACTTAAGGACAGGATGAGAAGATCCATTGTGAGCTTCAGGAGAGCAGCAGACTCAAATATGCATGCTTCACATTTAACATGGACAACTGTCTCTTACTTACAAAAGAAACAAATGTAAGACAAATGTGGGTTCCTTTGCGTATCCAGGTGTTGCAGACACTTACGAACCATTAGACCATCCAGAATCCCTAAAACTGAAAAAGAAACAAAACAGTCAACAAACTGAAGCAGTAATCCTGGATGACACAATAGGTCAGTTTCCCAGTGAAGCAGCCGATCCGGTTAACCCGGTATGTCTGTCCCCCATTACACAATCTTATACTACTTCTCGCTTTCCCAACACCCAGCTGTTTTTTATATTTATTGTATTGTTTTATTTGTCATTGTGAGCTGTATAGGTTTGTACAAACGCTGTGCAAATGCTAAAAAAAACACCCAGCTGTTCTTAGGTGCCTGTGCATGCGCTGTCAGCAAAACTCCTTTGGCGACTCGAAGGTGAACAAAAACTCCAGAAGGGAACACAATCGGCTGCTTCACCAGACAGGGTTTAAATAAATCCAGGACTAGTAGTATTAGGATATACGTTAAGATATACATTAAGAAAGTTCAAACATGAATTTTAGTCTGGGACTAAGATAAATCCTGTCCCGAAAATCGCACCCATTTGTTTAAGTACAAACTTAAAAAATATACATCTAAGACCTTGTTCACGCTTTCAGTCCAAATCCGATTTTGGTGCATTTCAGATTTGACAGACTCACTGTCCATATTGTGTATCACAACTGTTCAGATCCGATCTGTGCGTCCTGTAGCGTTCTGCCGTTTTCCGGATTATCTGCACTGTTTCTACGGCAACGACGTCACGTTGGCACGACAATCTGCCTCGACATCTGACGTGTTTACGTTTTACGTGACGCAACACCAAGACGTAACCGAAAACTTACCCAAATGGATTTCCAGAAATGTGATTTGAAAAGGATTTCAAACCACCTCTGGTTGTAGCCTGAAACGGATTAGGGGAGAAAAAAAAGGATTTCATGTGTTTTTTTTCTAAATGTGATTGGATTTGGACCAAAATCGGATTTGGATTGACAGTGTGAACGAGGTCTAATAAAACTTCATTTTATTAAAGACTAAGGGGCTGTCCACACGGAGACGCGTATCACTGTAAACGTATACATTTTTGATCGTATTGGCGTTTCTTCCACACGGATCCGACGTTTTGGGAGACTGGAACCGCTATTTTTTGAAACCGGTTCCTAAAGTGGATAAATCTGAAATCGATACCCTTGCGGTTTCGTGTGTACAGCCAATCCGTATATTTTGTGAAGCGAAAACGTCATCACACTACGTGTCGGCAGCGTCACATGTAACAGCAACAACAATAATGGCGGACTACGTGATTGTGTTTGTGCTACAGAAGCTACTAAGCCTACTAGCTTTATTACATCAAAATCTATTGCTTCTATGCAATTGTGGTGAGCAACAAGCAATAGTGGACAACACCATACGCCACATGCTCTTAGATCCACCGCGAAAGACAACCAGGAGAAAGACTCCGCTCTTGCTCTTGAAGTTGTTGCATTCGCCATCACTTCTTCTTCTTGATTCGTATACAGCGCGTAAGGTTATGCGCATGCTCAAAGTCTTCTTATAGTGTATATCTGTGGCAGAATTACAGCACCCCATACTGGTCTGGCATATATACAACACCGCTTTCAGTCGGTTTAAGTGGTTTCATGTGTGCGCAGATATTTCTTAGAACGAGGAAAGAAATGATCGGATAGGAAATGCACCGGCTTCGTGTGGACAAAGCCTAAAACCACCACAAAACTTGAGTAGGACACACATTATTTTATTTTTACCATAAATAACAATCCTATTAATTCATCCTTAAAATTCATCTTTAATCCTTAAAGACAAATATATCATAAAAAATTATAATATATATTTGCTTCAGATGAATTCACAAGTCTTATCTTCAAGTCTTAAAATCTTTTTTATGATGTTTAATTGCCAAATTCACTAACTAAATAATAATACTGACGAAAGATCTTGTAATCAGAAGCAACAGTTAAAGGTATTGTGGAGGATTTTCTTTTTTCCAGTTGGATCATCAAGACTATTGGTCCTCCTAGTTGTCAATCAGGAATGTTGCACAATTGCATTTTTTTTAAAGTGGAGAAGGCGGTTCTTTTCTAAAATTCAAGAAAATCCTCCGCTACACCTTTAATACAGATGATGATGTTTCACTCTCAATGCCTTGAGAAATACTTCAGATACTTTTGTTAATAATACCTCATACGTGACCCTGCTTGTGAAACCCCAGCTCAAGTCATGTTTTGTGATATATTGATTTTTACATAAAATCAACCTAAATAATGTAAGAATATTCTGTAGAAATATAACCTTGTAATCTTTAATACATTGGCTGAGTAAGATCAGGTCAATGATTCAAATCAATGTGAGAATAATGGCTGAAATCAAACTTTGATCCTCCAAATCTCAGTATTGGATTTTGAGACTTGAGCTTGGTTTTCACAGACAGAGTCACATAATGTCATACAATTATCATTAAACTAAACTTATGCACAACTCTTTACTGCACATCTGCATGTTTTCTACTTCAACTAAAAGTAAACACACAAGAAACCTGCTAGCACTCTACAAACTAAATGTGCCCTATTAAAAGCTTGTTTTATTACCAACATATATAACCCAGTCCAATAACAACACTTTCTAAATCTATTTGAGCTACGATAACATTTACGAAACTCTTCAGAAATAAATAAGTTGCTAAAAGTAAATAAAAGTATGAAGATAAACATGCTAACGTGACAAACACTTACTGTACACACGAACTGTTCAGCTGATTTAAATGACTCTCATTGTGATTTTTCATGTTTACTGGGTCTCTTTATAAATGCTGATGTTAGCAGGTGAGATCATTATTATTGCAATACACTAACAATGAAGAGAAAGTAAAACAATTTAAGTGTTTATGTTCGTCTATATGCAGCTACTCTCACCGTCCTTCTTCATTTCTGTTCACTTCCGAGAGGACGGTGACGTCACGTCCGTCACGTTAACTCTGTTCCAAAGATCCGCTCACTCGTTCATTCCTAAAAGTCTTATGAAAATGAGTACAAGTTTGGAAACGAACATAAATATCATTCATCAGAGTACTGTCGCGCAAATTTTCCTCATTAATTTAAATTTATCTGTGTCGTTTTATAGATTTTATCATAACATGAGTTTATTTTCACACTGTTCAGTTGTCACAAAGAATGTATTTGTTGATAAAAAAGAGGAAAAAACATAATAAAACATGTTAAAACATATAAACCCTAAATGTATATCACATTTTATTTAATTACAAAAAAACTGAAAATAACTTTAAGGAAGAACAAAAAAATAAACACATTATGTAAATTTTAAATAAAATTATCTGTTCTTTGTTGGACTGTACCCGAAAAGCTGACCAAAATCTAAGTTTAGTTGTTTATCATAGCTATTGAAGAAGAATTATTTATTAAAATGATTTCTCTCTCATTTTTTTTTTTTAATTAGTTGATGTGTATTTTAGAAAATAAAATTAAGATATTTAATGAATAAAGTCAAAAGTCTTGCATGTGTCAATAAGCCAACACCATACTAGTGGTGAAGCTACATAAGAGCTGGGGTGGCACTGGCCCAGTCAGAAGAGAGACTATTTTTGTGGAAAAGCCGAAGAAATCAAGCATAAATTATAATAATCTATTTAATAATATATGCATTTTTCAGAAATAAATAATTAAATTCATCATTTGCATGTGTTTCTAAACCTTGCAAATGTTAACATTCAAGCCACTTTAAACAATCTGAGTGCAAGATGTTAAAATGAGCTGTTTTCTGTGCGCGCAGACGCACACATACACAAATGGACACACACTATAAGGGCACGCACGGAAACACGCATTTCAAAAAGCATGCAAACACCTCTGCTGAAAAAAAGACAATAACACCATTACAGAAAATTCTAATGGTTTCCATTAAAATAACAATAGGAACAATAAAACCACTACACTGTAGTGTGTTTTGGGCCATATTCCATTAGAACCAATACATAGAACCAATAGAACAATACATACCATTAGAGGCCAACAAAGACCAATACACTGTAGTGTGTTTTGCTCCATATTCCATTAGAACCAATAAAATTCAAGTTCATGTCTTTAAGTAAACGCAAACAATTCCGAAAGAAATCAGATGGATCCGTGCTTTTCGGTCTTAAAAAGGTCTTACTGGCAGTATACCTCAAGAAATGTGCTTATGTTTATCTCATTGTGTTTATCAAACAACCAGTGGCGTAGCGTCTGGGCTTGCAGGGTATGCACGTGCAAATGGGCCCGGGCCAATAGGGGGCCTGGCCCTGGGCCCGCCCCAGCTTTTAATAAAAAAAAAAATTCAATTACATTTTTATTTGTGGCAGCAATAAATATATTTTTGGATGCATATCATGTGTAGTGATTTCTTATTTCTTATTTTTTTTCACAAAAAAAGAAAAAAAAAAGAAAACACAGTGTTTAAGTGCTATAATTGGCTCCTTATTAATTCTATAAACCTAGGAAATATGAAAAAGAGAAACCCAGTAGCTTAGTTTTGGTAAACCATTCTCAGCAAGGATTTAAAAAAATAAGTAATTGAACCAACCACAGCACTGCCATTTAGTGCAGAGATCAGCTCATTTGCATTTAAAACGACACACCCAAAAATGCACATTTTTGCTCACACCTACAAAGAGGCAATTTTAACATTTTATAATAAATTATCTAAAACTTCAAATAGGTACTCTGGGGACACCAAATATTTATTTGACATCTTAAAAAGTCTTGTGAAACGTCCCCTTTAAAGAATGAAGAAGACAGTCTTATTATTAATTTGATTCAATTTCTGTAAATACTGTACTTTAAAACCTGGTGAATCGTGTGGGTTGGAGACTACACTCTAAAAACAAACGGTGCTATATAGCACCAAAAATGGTTCTTTGCTCGTAATCATAGAAGAACCGTTTTAGTGCCATATATAGCACCGGTGAAGCACCTGTGTAGAACCATATGGGGGCCATATAGCACCACATATGGTTCTACATGGCACTATGTGGTTCTACACAGGTGCTTCACCAGTGATATATGGAACCATTTTTTTTTTAGAGTGCACTGCCGCTGAGCCTGTCTGAACCCTTGGCTCGCACCGCCTTGACAGTGGAACACCGGCTCTGGTTCCATCTTCAGGTTTCCGAGGACGCCTGCGGAGAAGAACAGACCCAGTTCCGGTTTGGCCTGATGTTCATCCTCGTGCTGCCCAACTACAATCAGTACCCAGAAGCAGCAGACTTCTGTATCTCTCCACAATCTGCTAAATTTGCCTGCTTATCTGCCTGGTTGCTTCCGCTTTCTGTGCAACATTTCTGTGCAAACTTAGATTACAAAACACTTTTCTTCAGTGCTATCTTTTAGCTGCAATCAGTAACATTATGCTTTTCCCTAATTTTATTTAAATCAGACCTTAACCACATGACATTTGCTCAAAACTGACTTTTTTAATTTATAACATAATTATCAATACAAATACCATACTCATTACTCTATGCATTTTTAATATAAAACAAATGGGCCTGATTAAGACGCATATATTTTCAACCAAATATGACAAAATTATATAATATATGACTAAATAAAAATTTCAAAGTGCAAGTTTTTTAATCATCGTCTTCATCGCATCATCGTCTTCATGTAAACTACATAAATGTGAATCCGTGATAACCTTGAAGTCATGCGTATGTGTTTTATTCAGTCTATAGCAGCATTTCTCAAAGTGTGGGGCGGGCCCCACTGGTGGGGAATAGGAACATTACAAGGTGGAAAATGGGGTCATTGTTGTGCCCATCTCTTTGTTGTGCCTTAATTTATAGACCATACACTTAAAACCATAGGTGGTAGCGGGTATAAAAGTTAACAATGGTTAAGTTTGTCACACGTAATTGAAAAGAAAACTGGAGATTTGGCAGATGGACTGGCGGGCAGTTTGACAGACAGATAGACAGACTGACAGACAGATGTCACAGTTAGGCAGTTTGCCAGATAGATAACAAATAGACAGACAGACAGGCAGGAAGGCAGGCAGACAGACAGGCAAATGCTATAGATTAGTCCTCTTATACCACGGTTACCACAAACATTGCTCTGGTGCCCCTTTTTTAAAGACTTTTTAAAGGTTATGTGTGCGGTTTACAGAAAAATAATCAACACCCATGGAACATTTCTCAACCAATCAATACAGCATTCAACAGCCCGTGGTATAAGTGAATGTTAATGAATAGAGTTACAATTTTATGTAGGTAAAGGTTAAAAAATTATGTGAATGTAAGTCACGCTCACTGGCAGATGTGCACCATAGTGTTTGTGAGTGACTTGGCCACATATTGAAATAAAAATGATATATTACTTATAAAAAAATTACTATTTGTACAAAGCAGATGGCTATTTATGAATTTAGTTTCTTTTTATTCAGAACTCATTCATAACAACGTAGAATAACAGCTAAAACACAATGCATCTTTAAACATTGTTATACCTCACCAAGGAGGTTTAGTGAGTATTTTAATAACATCAAGGATCTACTTTATTATTAACATTAATAATCATCCAGAACTGCAGATTAAAACAGTTCATCATCATCAGGTCATGTGTGTTGTAAGATGACGCAGAAACTCTCCACGAGTGCTTGTATGTCCAGGAAAAACAGCATGACAGAACTCACAGATCTGCGACTGAAGCGTGACTCCAGACATGAAGAGTCCTCCAGCCTGACTGACCATCTCACTGTCCAAAAAAGAGGAAGACCAGGGCCTCTATGGGACAGACAGACATTCCCAAAATATATCAATTACTTTTAAGTATTAACATTGATGTATTGGATATGTAAAACCATAATAAATACTTGTAATTTGGAAGATAACATATTTTGACATACAGTTGCCAACAGAAATATTCAACCCCCTCACCTCAAAATACATTATAGTGATGTTGATAAAAGATAATTTAAAAAACTTGTGTAATAACAAAAATATTTATTGATACATACGAGAGTTATTTTGACAACAGAAGTTGACTAAACTTTGAAGTTCAAATGAAAATTGTAACTCTTGTAACACATGAGCATGTGCAGTATTATTCAACTCTCAGCTTCAGTACCTTGTTGAGTGTCCTTTATTTTTTATAACTTCTAACAAATGGTTTCGATAAGTGCTAACAAGCTTCTTACACCTCTCGATTGGAATCTTTGCCCATTCTTTACGTGCAAAAGTCTGTAACTCAGTGATGTTTGATGGCTTCCGTGCTGCAACTGCATTCTTTAAATCCCACCAAAGATTTTTAATTGGATTTAAATATGGTGACTGAGAAGGCCACTCCAGGATGCTCCAGCATCTTTTTCCCAAGCAAGCTTTAGTTGATTTGGAGTTGAGCTTGGGATCATTGTCTTGCTGGAAGATCCAAAGATCACCAAGGTTTAATTTGTCAACAGAAGGCAAAACGTTCTTCTTCAAAATTACCTGTTTTTCTGGTCATCCATGATGCCAGGTACACGATCAAGATTGCCAGTTCCTGCCGAAGAAAAACAGCCCCACATCATCAATGACCCACCTCCATGCTTGACCGTGGGGATAGTATTCTTTTGGTCATAAGCCAGACGTCCATGTGTCCAAAAAGTTCCAGTTTGGTTTCATCAGTCCATAGAACTGTCTCCCAGAACTCTGTAGTTTTATCCAAATTCCTCCTGGCATATTCTAGTCGACTCTTGATGTTCCTTGACGTTAAGAGTGGAGTGCGCCATGAAGTCCTTGCTTATTCAGTGCACGTCTTAGGCCTCATCCACATGGACGAGCACACATGCTAAGTTTAAAAGAAGTATCCGCCAACATGAAAACGCAAAAACACGCTATCACGCGCTGTCAAGAGCATGCCACACCAGCAGGCAGTGATTTAACCCTAATCATAAAGCCACGTTTGCCAATCAGAAGCCTTAATCAGAAGCAAAACCCCCCGGTTTTAATGTCTACACGACAACACTGCAACCGCCGTTTCTGAAAATCCTCACCCTGGCAGGGTTTTTAAAAAATGTTTGGTTTCAAGGACCTGATACTGCGTTTCTGTGCGGACGAACCGCACAAAGAAGTCACGGTTATAAAAATACCCATATCCGTGTGGACAAGGCCTTATAGTTGCCACTGAAGCACTTGTACCAACCTTCATCAGGTCATCCTGTAGCTGTCTTGCAGTCACACGGGGGTTTTTCTTAGCTGTCCTGACAAGTTGCTTAGGGCCCATTTGCAGCTGTTCAATAAGTTTTCAACTTCCATATAATGCTCCCAATGGTGTCTCTTGGAATGTTAAATATTTTGAAAACCTTCTTGTACCCAAGGCCCTTCAGATTTGATGAAATAATCTCCTCTCTCAGCTTTTGTGGAAGCTCCTTTATCTTTCCCATGATTGCAACTCACCTTGAAAACCTTCATGGTTGGGGTTTATATATGCATTACAACTGAAAGCTTTAAAAATAACTATTATATAGGGGTTGAATAATTGTGACATGGCTAACTTAACAAAATATACTGTTACACACAAATACTACATCATACATTTTCTGTGTTGATTTTATGCATCACTTAACTCGTAAAAAAGTCATTCAAAGCAGAATCCCGCAATTTGAAAATATTTTTATTCATAAATCCTTAAAACTCTTTGGGAGTTGAATATTTATGAATGCAGCTTTATATATAAAAGTAAAGTACCTTAAAATTATCATATGCTTAGCAAGTAGTGCTATTAAAATAATGCACAATATGCAACATTATCCAAAACAAAGATTGAAAATGTAAAAAATCTAAAGTGAACCGCAGCAAACCTAACACAGTTATGATACAAACCCGTCTCAGTTGTGAAGTCTGGGTAGCATTATAGTGTTGTTCAGCTTTTCTCAGGTCTTCCCAAGGACTGTTATTCACTGTACTAAGAGGATTTTGGACAACGGCCCTATCATGGCCATCCTGTTTCTGATCCGGCAGGTCCAGATTTAGATGTAACTTGTCTAGTTTGCCGTCAATATGACTGACATCATTACCACCTAAAAAAAACAAAAGCATAAAAACTAAAATGCTGAGAAAAACAGTGCTTTTCTAATTCAATAAAAGAATTAAAATTTTTCTAGAAAAGATGAAAGTTGTGACGGGTAAAGGTGCTAAGGCCAAATCTAAACGCTTACATTACAAAATCAAGTGCACATTACTTTGAATGATTTTTCATAGGGTCTGACATACTCATAAAACTGTACTTAAAATAAGAGACAAATAAGTTGACCTTGCTGTTTTTGTACAATGTCAGAGAGATGTTGTAACATTGCTGCTTGCTTTAAGCAGATTGACTGGAGATGAAGAAACTCTTGATAAAGTGCTGTGTAAGCCTCCTCCATTTAACACACCGGTTACAAACACAATGTTGAAAATGAATTCCTCAGAAAGTTTTGGGCTTGCAGTCACTGACTTCTGATCGAACGTCAGCTCTGAGGATGACAAAAACACAAATATAATTGTATTATTATGTTTAAAGTGATCTGCACTGCTCTTACTGTGGAAAAATTGTGTGATATTAACCAGAAAAAAGGTACAATGTTATTTTTATTTATTTATTTATTTATCTAAATGTACAGTATTTACGAGTTATGGAACTCAAATAAACTGTGATACACACATTTTACATGTTTCTGGCTGTTTTCAATCACAATTTCTCAAGAATTTAATTATATATAGCTATTTAACAAAATTATATATAACAAAAATTGAAATCTTTTGAAGGCTATTTTTCAGAATCGCTGTTTACTTAAAGACTGCATGAGAGACTGCGGTGTCAAGTGAAAGTACACTCCTAACTTACCTATTTGCATAAGACAAACATTTCTGGCCGACTTTATCAAACTACAAACTGTTGTCAAGAAAGTTAATCCGTTGAATATTAATAAATAGACCGTAAACGTTGTACAGTAGAAAATATCCTGTGGGTTTGGTTTGGACAGTAAAGCGTCCGGGAATCTGAAACAGGAAGCCGCGCGTGAACTCCCTCAGCCCCTCCCCGTAGTTTAAAGTGATGAAACTCTTTAGAAACTGAGATTGAAAGATTTTACTCTTTTGTACGGATATATTTACAAATATATCTAAATACCATTTCAGTCAAAAAGTTGGCATAGTAGTATGTTATTCGGGATTTAAGATAGAAATAAGTTAAAAGTGATATGTCAGCACTAGTACTAATTGCTATAATAAATTGAACAGATCAAGTCAATTAAAATTGTAATTCAGACTCTGACATATAGTTCTCTAAAGTATTATGTCTACAAAAACTTATAGGGAAGATGTTCTGTAAAAATCTATAAAATATTTTCTGAAAAAATATTTAGAAATATTTAAAAATATATATTTTCACCAATGTACTGGCCATTTCTGTATATTTTAAAACATCTATTTTAACATATATTTTAAAGCATTTATATTCACATCACACTAGAAGAGAAACTTTATATTTCAAAAAGGTTTGAGAAGGTTAAAAGTATATATTCAACTGTAAAAAAAATATACTTTATACATTTTTATATTTTGGACAGGATTTTTTTCCCATATGGGTTGTAATATTAGAAATGTATTTGTTGCCCTGAAATACATTTTGAAATATATTTTAAGGTTAAAACTAAATATATTGTCAATAAAAACTCAGCCTTTAAGTTAACTCCTGTCAGATTTGCATTGTGAGCGAATCTTTCAAACATGGTAGCGTCATTTCCATCTGACGTCAAAGACATTCAGACCAATCACAATTTACAGATTAGCTGTCCGGGACACATAGCTTTTTAGATTTATGAGGTTTGTACAAAATCATTGCGTTTCTGGAAGACAGTATATGTGGAACTACAAAAATTTACGGTATGTGCAAAATAATGTGTTTTTTAAACCATAAACCATGCAAACACAATGTATTATACCAAATACACAAAATGTTTTAAGCAAAAGGAATAGGTGCCCTATCGGCTTTACTTTCTACAAAATGTATTTAGCATATATTTGAAAAAAAATTTTGGCCAAAGAATTGTTTTTTTTTGCCGCATGGAAGTGTATTTTTGTTAAATACCAGCACACAATTGGGATAATATGGTGCCTTCAAGTGCTCCTGGGTTGTTCGTATTTATGAGCTGGTAAGTTTTCGTCAGTGCAAGATGCCGGTTCCACAATGTTTCTCAACGACACGACCACAACTCCTAAATTTGGGGCTTAGAGAAAATCTTGAGTTTCCCAGTGGTACTACCTTGTGGTGGCTTTTATGCACATTAATCTCGTAAATATGATATATTCGACATGACTTGAACACACCAAAGCTGAAGTGATGCACAGGCTGTCAGTGGTGATAACTTAAAGGGGCCATAGCATGAAAAAATATTTTCAATGTGTACAGCAGGGGTCTCCGTTGCTATGGTGCTGTTTTTCAGCAGCAGGGTCTGAAAGATGTGTAAGGTTTGAGCTCTAAGCGCACAGTCAAGACAACACAGCAGTGATTAAAGAGTAACTAAACCCTAAAACAACTTTTTTTAGTTAATGATCTGTAAGAATGATGCTTTATTAGTG
Source organism: Paramisgurnus dabryanus (assembly GCF_030506205.2). Classification (NCBI taxonomy): domain Eukaryota; kingdom Metazoa; phylum Chordata; class Actinopteri; order Cypriniformes; family Cobitidae; genus Paramisgurnus; species Paramisgurnus dabryanus. Next base: position 29,605,372 of record NC_133350.1, on the reverse strand, counting down.
CTGTTTATTGATTTTAGTAAGTTTTTTGAAATTTTGGATATAAAGTATTTCAATACTACAATATATGGTGTAAAAACGTCTGAGTGCTGCCCTCTTCAGGTTGAACGGTGGCTACTGCAGTTGAATTTTCCTATTGGATGTTGGGTCCAAAAAATGACTCGTGACGTAAGCAGGTTCAAGCTCACCACGCTTTTGTTACAATCTCACCACACACTTAGTTCGTCCCCTCTATCTCCGTTGGGGTCTGCCCACTTTCTTGCATTTTTTAAATATTGCCAGTGGGCGGAGTCAGGCTCTGACCAGGGGTTTAGTTACGCTTTAAGGGTCAACTCTTAATCCTGGAGTGACACAAACAGGACCTGAAAATGTTTGTACTGACGGTCCCCATCCAACCTGACTGAGCTTGAGAGGATTTGGAAAGAAGAATGGCAGAAAATCTTCTGATCCTGAAGTGTGCAAAGCTTGTTGTGTCATAACCAAAAACACTAGAGGCTGTAGGCTAATTATTTTTTTGAATGAAAAATTGCATATACTATGTTATATGTACTGGATAAAAAAATGTTGGTTTTGAGACAAATGCTTTAAACACAGAGGTATAATGTTAATGATTGCAGCTATAACATCACACTTCCGTTACAAAAGAATAAATATAGTTTTGTTTGGGCTGGAAGTTTACACAGAAAGTGGAAGTAGAAAAAGCAGAAAGAGGAAATGACCATGATACAAAAGTGTCTGTGGTGCTCGGTTCTGGTTAAGCTAGTCTTGTGTATCTTCATATTTTGGCCAGGAAACACATATTTTTCGCCATATGGGATGTAATATTACAAATATATAATTTCAAAATGTATTTCAGCGACAACAAATGTATGTTAATATATGAATGTTAAAACTAAATATATTTTCAAATTCAAAAATATATTTAATTAAGCTTTACTTTCTTCAAAATGTATTAAGCATTATTTTAAAACATATTTTTAGCCAAAGAAATGTATTTTTTTCCCGTATGGGACTTTTTGTATGAGTCAGAATCAACTACTTTAATGATCCAAGCTTCTGAATTAAAGTGTATTGCATAGTTGCCACTCTTTTTGCATTAACCTATACACAGAGGCATCATGCACCTTCAAACTGAGGGGGCATGTGCACAATTAAATAAGTCATTATACAGAATGTAAGTAAACAAAAAATGCTATTTCTGATATAAATATGATGACAATATGTCATTATTCTTATTTAATTAATTGATATAAGTTTTTGATATAAAATTCAATCAACACATTTATTTTGGTAGTTTTCACATGAAGGCAGGGAGCTTTGATTGTTAGACATGTAAAGTTAAGTAGGAGTGGCGTGGCATCGAAAAGACTGTGAAAACTCTATAATACTTCTTTTATTGTCTGTGTATGCACACAATTCTGTAAGCTGTGCACACTGTGTTATGCATGACACCCCTGCTTCAAAGGTTAAACTAAACGTAAATTGGGACCCAGCTTTCATTAAATTTCATTCAGCAGCGACCAGAGATGGCTTTTGGTCTCTAACACTCCACTCCAGCAGGGGGCGCACATTCACCGGTAAGAGGTGATTCTCAACCGTTGGTAACAGGAGGAGAGAAGAAGAACTTTCCCGTTTATTTAGCATCGACTGTTTATGTTTCTTAAACAAAACAAACGAGGAAAGTAAGGAAGAAATATTGATAATAACACTATAGTCTAACTAAGGAGACTCATCTTAAAGGTAAAACATAAAGCTTAAGCATTTGCGTGAGATCGCTTTATGTGAATGTGTCGCGTTTGACACAATAGCTTTAGCTGTCAATGCTAATAGAATGATTCACCTTTAAACTTCATATTTTAACTAACGTATGTGTTGTAACATTAGTTAATGTTATATAAGTCATGCTTACATTTAACGATTGTGGTTTGTTATTGCATCATTGTAGACTTAGGTTAGTGTAGTGTATGTGCATGCCTCCCAAATCGAGTTAAATGCAGAAAACACAATAACTATTAACTATATACTATATAATGTAACTATGCAACTATTGTAACCATGTGTTTTTGGTTATCCTGTAGTAAAACCATGGTTATTTATCGATAGGGTCGTCTCATTGTGGGCATATGTCTGTGTGGGGTGTTCATTTAGTTATTCTGTCTGTCTGTTTCTAGTTGCTTCTTCATGACTGGTGAAGTGTTGATCAAGAGATCATGGAGAACGGTAAGACAACATGAGTGATGTGGACATTTAAAACAACAGACATACAGTCAGTTCCAAAAATATTGGGACAGAGGCATATTTTGTATTATTGTAGCTGTTTTTCAACATTTCTTTCAGTCATATAATGAATATTGTCTAAAGTGCAGACTCTTGGCTTTATTTAAAGGGGAATTCACATTCAAATTGGATGAAGGGTTTAAGAATGACAGCCGTTTAATATGTAACTCCCCCTTTTTAAAGAGACAAACAAATTATGGGACAGTTGACTTAAAACTGTTTAATAGACACAAATTGTCTATTTCTTAAATGAATGAAGGATTTTAATGGTCCGGAGTTGATTTTAAGTGTGGCATTTGCATTTGGAAACTGTGGCTGTGAACCCACATCATGTGGTTCAGAGAGATCTCCATGCAAGTGATACAGAACATGGCTGCATCCGAAACCGCATACTGTACAGTCGGTACCGAGTGAGATGAAGTACCTACTTACTTACCTTTAAAACAGTAGGTACTGTATAGTATGAATCCTGGTAGTATGAATGATATTCGGACATACTACATCTGCCATGTTGCTACATCACGTGACATACGCCATCATCACGTCATGTCGTTCCAGCGCGAATACAGCCTAGTATGACGACGCGTCATCTTCTTCATTGCATAACTCCTCTCCCGGGGCATCATGGGATAATGAAGTGTCCATCTTATACACACAGGGCATCCAAGTACATTCGCATACTGTTTTTCGAAATTCTGTGTATTCCGACATACTACTCGCCTCACCTACTGCTTTTCGCATACTATATATAGTATGGAAGTAGGCGGTTTCGGACGCAGCATAGATTTAGCTTTTAAAAACACAAATACGAGGAACATTAGTAGATGCCAGATCAACAATTTGGTACGTTCTGAGAAAAATAGCTCAAACTCAGCAATATATTAGATCAGTGTATCCCAACCACTGTGCCATGGCACACTAGTGTAATAACACTGCCACAGGCCAGGGTTTTAAAAATATGCTTGAAGCTAGCTAGCAGGTTGCTGAGCTGGTCACAGCTGCGCATGTTACCGTCATGAATTCCAGCCAGGATATCATTTGTGTTCATCAAAACAAGATCAAGTTTTACGGTAAATGTGAATACTACGTTTAATACAGTATAATATTCCAGTTTAACAAGTCATTTAAGCATTGCAATACAGGTTTGTGTAGATCTGTTAATGCTTATTGTGAGTGGTGTGCCGTAGGATTTTTTTTTCTTATCAAAACTGTGCTTTGGCAGAAAAAAGGTTGGGAAACACTGTATTAGATAACAGTGGTGGATGATGGCATTATCCTCTCCATGATAGACAAATTCTTTTACAATGTCCAGAGAAGTGAAAATTAATCTGAATGCTTCTGTCTTATATTACATCCTCTTGACTGACTGATGGATTTGTTGTGTTTTTGAATCCTTTATATCAGGGGTGGGCATACCTGGTCCTGGAGGGCGACTGTCCTGTAAAGTTTAACTCCAACCCTAATCAAACACACCTGAAAGTCATTTCCAAGTAATCCTGCAGCCTTTGATAAGGATTTTCAGGTGTGTTTGATAAGGGTTGGAGCTAAACTTTGCAGGACAGGGGCCTTCCAGGACCAGGAATTCCCACCCCTGATATATATCTATATATCTATATGTATATATATAATATACAGTCTGTATCACTTGCATGGAGATCTCCCTCGCAAAATGTGGGTTCACAACCGCAGCTTTTAAATGCAAATGCCCCACTTAAAATCAACTCCAGACCTTTAACATCCTACGTTTATGAGGAAATTATAAAAAAATTGACAGCACCTGTCCATAAAACCTGTATCATTCATTTTGTCCTCTTTAAAAAGGGGGAGTTACATATTAAACAGCTGTAATTCCTAAACCCTTCATCAAATTTGTATGTGAATACCCTCTAAATAAAGCTGAGAGTCTGCACTTTCAGATGATAATCATTATAACTGTAACTGGAATAAATGTTGGTAAATAAAATGTCCCTCTGTTGTTTCAATATTACTCTAGCTGACTGTATTGCAGTCATTATACATGGATTCATTGTACAGTGTTTATTTAGATAAAACTGAATGATTATTTCACTCATATACAATGATATTTATATTGTTGTTTAAGTGAGGTTTTGCCCAACTTTGAAAAGCCAAAATGTATTTGTTCTGAAAGTCATCTAGAAAATAAAAGTATCAGTAAGACTTAAAAATTTTGGTCAAGTTCCAATTACACTTGTATTTTAAACATGATGATTTATTTTAAAAGAATGAGTTTGGTAAATCAATTAAACCGGAAAGTGATTAAGTGATTGGATCCAGTGATAGTGTTTTTATTTATTTAAATATACAAACTTTCTGCAGCATCTACAATTTTGCTGGGTATAGGATAAGTATTTTTATAGCTCCCTTTTCCCTACTACCATCATTAAAATAAAAAGCCAAATTAGTATGCATTTCACCTTTAGTAGGTTATCCTAGCCAGCGTTAGTTTACTACTGCATTAGTAGCCTTTTGTGTGCTTGACATAACGTGTGGCTAGCACCATTTTCAGGTTTAGGGAACCGGGATCTATCTGAAATGATCTTGTGATATGTTGTAGATGTGAGGGAGTGCATCACTTCCCCTGTGACTGCAGGAGCTTCAGTCGGACCAGCGGTTTCACAGAGCAGATCTGAGGATGAAGAGACTAATGCGATGAAGAGAACGCCTACTCAGACCTTCAGTGGACCCGGATTAATTCCCAAACGCAGAAGCTCTTCCAGGTATAACAAGCCATCACCAAAAATAATCACACCCAGATGCGTTTTGGATAATCTTCGAGTCATTTTTAGGTAGTAAGATAAACTCAGAGGTTTGTTTATATTTATACGTTTATTTCTATCTATTCATTATTTTTAGGTCAATAAAGAGAAAAAAGTTTGATGATGAACTTGTTGAGAGCAGCCTGGCTAAATCTACTAGTCGGGTCAAAGGGCAGCCAGTCATTGAGACAATCAGATGCCCCGGGAGTGACCTCATGTCAAGTGACAAGAAGAAGGTAATGGTTATTGTTAAAAAGGTTTTGATTTGAAAGGCCTAAAATGAATAAAACCAAAGAACACATAAATTAAAGATGGATGAATGTGTGTACAGAATCAACTTGCGTGTTGGATTGGATGAGAACAATCACAAAACAATATTAGTCACATTCGCATCATAGTTATATTTTCAACGTTGCTTTGTTTATCGCCAGCAAATTTCCAAAGTAACCCATGATAATTCTGTGTCTTTGAACTGTTGTGCTATTTGCTGTGCAAGCATTTCATTAGCATATAATAATCTCATTTGCTTTATGAAAAAATATGATTTTCTAAATAATATTTTGGTTATTCATGTGGACGGTAGGGTTTAAAGTCTGGCAGTTCTCTTACACCTCCTCTTACCATGGTCCTCACGCCTTCATCGATGTCCAAACGTATGAAGAAAAATAAGCAACCTTTACAGATCACTAAAGACCTGGGACGCTGGAAATCTACTGATGATCTTCTGCTCATTAATGCTGTCTTACAGGTCAGAATGATGAGTGATGACTGCATATATGTGTTTGTCATGTAAACTGGTTGGCTAAAGTACATTTTTGATGCCATGTGTTGATTTATAGACCACAGATCTGACATCAGTTCATTTGGGGGTAAAATTTAGCTGTCGTTTCACACTGCGAGAGATCCAGGAGCGCTGGTACGCTCTGCTGTATGACCCTGTCATTTCAAAGTGAGTTTTTCAACCAGATCATCATTCTTAAAGAATTAAAAATAATGAAAAAGTAAACCCTGTCCTGTTTAAATATTAACTGTGTGTTTTGTTTGTGTTGTTCAGAATGGCGTGGCAGGCCATGAGGCAGCTTCATCCAGAGGCCATCGCAGCCATTCAGAGTAAAGCTCTCTTCAGTCAGGCAGAGGAAACTCTTCTTGCCAAAATCATCTCTGTAAGTCTTTCAATACACAGCTTTAATCCTCACCATATTTTCAAATCAACATTTATCAGATCACCACCATGTTTACATTCACCTTTATAATGGGTTTTTGGCAATATTGCGATTATACTTAACTTTTTTGCTGTTTTTAATGGCAGTATGCGTCCATGTAAACGCTTTTATTGCATGTACCACACTTACTGTTTTAGTCATGCACCTTAAGCGTAAATGCATTTTAAACTTGACATTAGGAAGTTTTTCCTTTTGTATTGAGGTGGGGCTGGGGTGGTCCTTGACCTCCTGTAAGCATAATTTATAGGAGGGACTCCCTAAAAATACCCGGGGGTCTCCTTTTTTGATTAAAATAGAAATACTTCATGAATTCAAAATTCTCGTGCTGCGCTGCCACAAAGCGATACTGTCCATTAATTCTCCCAATTTTGTAAGTAACTAATCCAAAAGATTTCTGTCTGAAATAAATGTAACTCTCAAGTGCGCCTCATGGGGGCTTAGCTAGGTGACCCCCATAATCTTTGACATAATTCAATCACTGAGTAAATGAAAACAGTGGACAGTATATGTGAGTTCATCATCTGTGTGCTGCATTTTGCTATGTGTAAATAATAAACGCAGTCATTAGTGAATAATCAGAAAATAAAAGCGCATGTAAACAGGAGTGAAGAGGTTAACTCCTGTCATGTAAACATCTTACTGACCCCCCTCTCTCTGTCTCTCTCTCTCTCTCTCTCCTGTATGTGAGTAGAGCAGTCAGCCTAAGATGGAGGTTTTTCAGGATTTGCTAAACAAACACCCAAGTGTGTTTTACCCGTCCCGTACAGCTAAGAGTCTCCTGATCCACTGGCAGCTGCTTAAACAGTATTATTTACTGGAGGATCAGAGCGGTGAGCTGCTGTTATATTTCACTGCTGTCTGATGTTTTCTACATGTGTTCATTGCTCTCATTTTACTTAAACATCTTTTTCCTCTATAGTTCAACCTCTGCCTAAAGGAGAGCAGGTGTTAAATTTCTCTGACGCAGAGCAGGTGGTTGATGATGCCAAACTCAAGTAAGTACTCTATATTTAACCTTAATATGATCGAGTCCATTGCCGCTGTAGAAATAAGAGTGATTGTGCTATATGTGCAGTGGCGCTTGACGTATTTCCAGTGAAATCTCAGGATGCTGGACTACTTCCGCCAGTCATAGAGCTCTGTGATATTCAGGAACGTTGGTTGCCAAAACAGCACAGCTAATTTTGTTAATGCTTGTTTACTTTATATAGAAATAACTTCTACTCAACACTTAATACCATAATGACATTTAAACGTATGAAAGTATATTTTTAAAGATGGGAAGACCAAACTTTTAGCCACCACTGCTGTGTTATAATGTTTACAGCATTAGATTTACTGGAAAGCATGATCACTTCTACACTGCTACCATGTATCTGCATTACCACTACTTTTAGTTAGAAATTGCACTGATAACAGTGCTATTCATCTGTTGTTGATATACTTTTGAATTTCGTATAATTATTATCAGTACTAGCGAAGATAACATCTGTGGTTATACAAGCGAAATGTTAAAACAGTAAAAACTCCTATTTTGCATATTTGTGTCTGCTTTATTAATAACAAATGCAAAAGACAAATAGAAAATGAATATCAATGAAAACAAGAATAACTTCAGAGAAAAATAAAATGCATACACAACAAACTTAATACACAGGGTATTAATATAAACAAACAGCACCAGAGATAAAAAAAAAAAAAGAGAAAAATATACATTTCTGAAAAGGACTTTACAATAATCAATAATCCTTTTTGCTTTGTTTTTTTTACATCCTCTAAAGTTTCAAGATACTAACTCAAAAATATCCAAGTAAAAATGTTGACAATCGATGTGAATACACAAAAAAAATGGTAAAAACTCAGAAAAAACATCACATTTAAGCTATCAGTCCTGCTGCAGTTCGTGTTGCTTTTTCCTAACAGCTCTCATTGAGATCTCATTTGTGTCTCTTATTTTACCTGACACTTTTAGACAACATTACAAAGACATTAATATATTACTAACATGATTAGCCTGCTGGACGAATTCATACTCTGCTACAGGCTAGCTAAACATTGTCTTAAAGGCGGGGTGCATGATTTTTGAAAAACACTTTGTTAAAAGGAGTCTGCCATCCCTCCGCTTTAAATCTCCCGTACTGGAAACTGAAGAGCAGCCTTGAGTCAAACATGGAAGTTAAGCATGTATATAGAGTCCTTTTGCCAAAACGGTGAAAAAGGGTGGCACCGGGTGTGCCTCATAAGCCTTGAAAAGTGAAGCCACTGGCTCTTTGATCGCCCCCTGGTGGCTGGCTGCAGTACAAGTCATTAACCCCGCCCTCTCCATTCTAACAAATGGGACTCTGCTCTAAATAAAAAAATTATTTACACTTCCAATAAAAGTTTCCGATAGATGGTTTTGGTCCTTTCAAGTAGTTTTTATCACGCTGGTATATGTTCAAGTCTTCATTATTGTGGTAAGTTTCATTTTGAAGTTTGATACCGTGGCTCCGCCTCTGGCTCCACGGACGATTCCTTCTGCGCATGCCTTGGCTCCAAACTGACGTGTTTTCGTAACATGGCGGCGACCGTGGTCGGACATTTTTGGCTTCAATTCATTACAATGGTGGGAGGCAACGTCGCGTCGTCCATCTTTTTTTACAGTCTATGGGTGGCACAGTGGATCAGTGGGATAGCAGTGTTGCCTCACAGCAAGAAGGTCTGGTTCGAGCTTTGGCTTGTCTGTTTATTCCCACAGTCCAAAAACTTGCAGGTGAACTGAAACATGAACTGGAGATGTCAAATTTGTGAAACTTGTGTGTACATTTAAATTTTGTAAAGATTAACCTGTTCTTGCCATGAATTTAGCCATAAATGCTGGAATGACTTTAATAAATAAGCATGTATCAACTGTGTCTGTGCTTGCCAAAGGGCTATGGCTGACAGTCTAAAGTCTAAAAATATTATACTATATATAATTGATATTTATTTGCGAATAAATACAACTCGAGCAATACTTCTGCTGATATGCTAGTTAATGCTATATGCTAGCGTTTAGGCTGAAGTTCTACTATTGACGTTACATTTACGTTTTGCAGGTCCATACTGAAAAAATACAAACTTACCACTCAGAAACATCCATTAACAATCTCCAAACAATTGACTATTAAAATACGTATCTTCATCTAATAAATCAGAGCAGGGCTCAACTTTATTATTCATGACCCTTTGAAATTGGGTAATATTAGGTAATTTAGGGGTAATTTTATTCTAAGGGCAAATCCTAGGGTTGTAAATAGACATGTAAAACCGGCTCTAGATAATTTTTGCACTTAATAAAGTCACAAACCTTCTTTGTAGATATAAGAGAACAAGTTAACAGAATTTAAAATAAAAAAAAGAGTATTCAGTGTTTCCCACAGATCTGAAATTTACTTGTGGTGGTAGCTGGTGAAAAGGGCGATCATTATTATCCACCGACAAAAAATGGTCTACTATACATGTAACAAAGAACTAATAATGTGTGACACAACACAATACTTTGATTTATAAAACATTCATATTAATTTCACATTATAGTTCATTAATCTAACCACCCCAAACTTTTTTTGCCATAAACAAAGCTGACACTGTTTGTCAAAGCACCACGAAAACACTTACTGTTTTTGCACTGATATATGAAGCAATTTGATGACCCCTTTTATCAAACTCAATTATATACAATACTATGTATACTATAGCCTATATAGACAGTGCAGGTCTATAGAATAGATTATAAATGTGACTGATGTTATAATGTTAATAACTTCTATAAGATAGGCACTTTTACTGCTTCTGCTTTCTATTTCTCTTTTGCCGATTAAAAAAGCTTAATCCACTAATTATTTCAGATTTAAAAGTCTACTTGCTGTCCCGATGACAGACTTTACATTACAGCTTTGCGTTTATTATATCCTGAGTCAGCTAGAGCTTTGCTAATTCAGTATTAGCACTGCTTTTTGCTACAATCACTGTGCAAACTGTTTAGATTTTAGTAAAGATATTGTCTATTAATAGTAAGATTATTAAAAAATGGGATAAAGAAAATGAAGCGGCGCGTGGTCGTGACAAGAGCCAGTTGCTATCGCCATAGAAACCGGAGGCACGCTAAAACAGCACTCGAGCTTTAGCGCGGTAGCGCTCACGGCCGTTCTCCGATCGACTCGGGTTTTACACACAATATTAATCAGACTTGGGACCCGAAGTAATGAACTAGGACCGACCCGGACCCATCTGACCATTTAAAATATAAACCCGAAACCGTACGGGTCCCGCGTCCTCAGTGAAGAAAGACCTCTAATGGTAAAACTCTGCTCAAGTTCAGAAACATGAAAGGATACAATGTGACACTGAGGTTGCTTTGCGTCGCGCCCAATTCATTGAGAAACAGAGAGCACGTGAACGGACACTCAACCGGAGAGACACAACGTGCTTGCACGCAAAATGAAGCCAACTTAGATGCTATAAACACATATGCACATAAGCATATGCGACCATTTTGGTCGCAGTGTGTTCCCTGGCTGCTCCGTATGTGCTGCTGCAGTTGATCCAGTTTGCCGCGCTGGATGATGAGTTTATGACGCGTGCATCATCTTCACGGTCACCCGACCCCCACCTCTCTCTCTCGCGCTCTCTCTCTCGCACTCTCTCTTTCGCGCTCTCTCTTTCGCGCTCTCTCTTTCGCGCTCTCTATCTCTCTCTCGCTCTCTCTCTCTCTCCAAAACACGGGTCATCCAGTCGAGTTCAGAAAATACGGAAATTCGTAAAGTGATTTTTTTACTTGGGCGGGTCGCAATTTACCTGGGCGCAGCGCCCAAGTAGAGCCTATGTATGGGAAACACTGGTATTTATCTGAAATAACAAGCAATGGTTGTGTTTAAAATAATAGAATAGTCTGAGTTTAACCACGCGTCACTAATCATTAGTGTCTTTTATTATGAATAGTTTTAAACTGTTTTAATGAATAATGTGATTGATTGTGTTTGCCAGGGAGAGTCGAGATGAAGTCCTGGAGCACGGTTAGTGATTTCTTACAGTCTGTTCATCATCCATATATATAATCATGGTGTTATATAGAGTAGAGTATGATTGTTTAAATGTTGTCTTTTGTTTGTGTGACAGAGCTGATGATTGCAGACAGACATCAGAAGCGTGAGATCAGACAGCTGGAGCAGGAACTTCCTCGCTGGCAGGTGTTAGTGGACAGTATCACAGGTCTGTCTCCAGTATATTATCAGTATCTTTACTCAAATCTTTATGTGATCGTGTAATGATAATAAATGTGTCTTTTCTCAGGCATGAATTCACCGGACTTTGATAATCAGACGCTGGCAGCTTTACGCGGGAGGATGGTCAGATATTTGATGCGTTCAAGAGAGGTTAGCTGACATGGATTTTATTTACACTGTTAACCTACAGTAACATTACAGAACGCTTATGAAGACATAAAATATCTCATTAGTTGATTTAAAACCACATTAATACAACACTGGTCACATATTTGTCTATTTTGCAGTGTTGTCATTTTTCCAGTACTTTTACAAATAAGAGCACGTTTATTATTTTGTGTAAGGACAGAATCTGCAGAAGTAGCACAACCCAATGAATCATATTATCCCAGCATCTGACCTTTTGTATTATTTATATCTGTGTAACTTAAATCTTCCACTGACCTGAAGTTCATAGCAATGCATTTTGTAATTGAGTTTTTCAAGGAATGTGCATCATTCCATTTCTGAGAAGTGTTAGAAAAAGTGCAAGTATGTGTTGATTTATGATTTCTCTGTAAGCACACTTGCATAAAGTCTGTATCTGGCCATACATTTAGTTCAGCTTCATCCTGTGTGTGTCTGTTATCCTTTTGTTGTTTGAATTTGCTTTTCTTCTGCTGAATTAATCTTTTTAGTTGTCAGCTCGAGTATTTGTAGTGTATATATCTCATTGACTATGACTATTATTAAATGGGTTTGAAATGTTTCAGATCACCCTTGGACGTGCTACTAAAGACAAGCAGATAGATGTGGATCTATCTTTGGAGGGACCTGCGTGGAAAATCTCCAGAAAACAAGGTTGACACATTATCCCATTATTTCCCATTAAACCCTATCAAATTCTTCTGTAGTCCACAGTATGTTCATACAGTAGATGTGTTGCCGTTAGGTTAACGGGTCATTAGCTGATCAGTGAGCACATTTTGTAATAGAGTTATAGGATCGGTTAAGTCATAAATGTGATATTTTGATGATTTACCACGAGGCTAGCATGAATTATCATGAAGCTAGCATGATTAAGCATGAGGCTAACATTAAGCTAGCATGACTAAGCATGAAGCTAACATTAAGCTTGCATTATTTAGCATGAAACTAGCATGGTTTACCATGGGGCTAGCATTATTTAACGTGAAGCTAGCATGAATTATCATGAAGCTAGCATGATTAAACATGAAGCTTACATTAAGCTAACATTATTTAGCATGAAGCTAGCATGGTTTACCATGAGGCTAACATTATTTAACGTGAAGCTAGCATGCATTATCATGAAGCTAGCATGATTAAACATGAAGCTAACATTAAGCTAGCATTATTTAGCATGAAGCTAGCATGGTTTACCATGAGGCTAACATTATTTAATGTGAAGCTAGCATGAATTATCATGAAGCTAGCATGATTAAACATGAAGCTACATTAAGCTTACATTATTTAGCATGAAGCTAGCATGGTTTACCATGAGGCTAACATTATTTAACGTGAAGCTAGCATGAATTATCATGAAGCTGGCATGATTAAACATGAAGCTAACATTAAGCTAGCATTATTTAGCATGAAGCTAGCATGGTTTACCATGAGGCTAACATTATTTAATGTGAAGCTAGCATGAATTATCATGAAGCTAGCATGATTAAACATGAAGCTAACATTAAGCTTACATTATTTAGCACGAAGCTAGCATGGTTTACCATGAGGCTAACATTATTTAACGTGAAGCTAGCATGAATTATCATGAAGCTAGCATGATTAAACATGAAGCTAACATTAAGCTAGCATTATTTAGCATGAAGCTAGCATGGTTTACCATGAGGCTAACATTATTTAATGTGAAGCTAGCATGAATTATCATGAAGCTAGCATGATTAAGCATCAGCTAACATTAAGTTAGCATTATTTATCATGAAGCTAGCATTATTTAACGTTAATCTAGCATGAATAAGCATGAAACTGGCATGATTTAACAGGAATTTATAATAAACTTTTGTTTTGACTCCAGGAATCATCAAATTGAAAAATAACGGGGATTTCTTTATTGCTAATGAAGGCCGAAGACCCATTTACATTGATGGCAGACCTGTTTTATCTGGAAACAAGTGGAAGCTCAATAACAACACTGTCATGGAGGTATAGTGTCACAACTTTGGCTTTCACTTGAATTTCTATAATAGATTAGTGAAAGTGACAGGATCGTCAAATATGTCCATACTTGAGCCCATATGTGACCTCATTTAACCCACACACACACACACACACACACACACACTTAAGTCGCTTCCTGCCAGTCTTGGGAATCAAACAGGTGCTTCTTCATACAGCTGTGCAGCTTTAAAGTCAGGCGTGTCTAACAGCACGAGCTTCATGTGACCACATTAACACAGCACAATGATTGACAAGGACAATGGCGCTAGCAAAAGCTTAAGAGATTTTATTTTATAAATGTTTAATTTCTTCCTTTAATAGAAGTGAATTTGTCTTTGTCTTTGTTTATAATAGTAAAACCCAATGTTTGGCTTTTACATTTTTTTTCAGGTACCCTTTTACACTGTATGACCACTGAATCATACATCATATTAGACTGCTCACGACTTGCATCCAAAGAACAATAACATTTACAATTTTCATCAGATTTTTATCATTTGCTTTATGTGGAGTAAAACCTTTTAACATGGAAAATAATTCTTATTGAAAGGAATTGGGAAAAATCACGCCTTGTGGAGACATCCTTAATGTAATATAAGTTAATGTGTGTAATTTAATTAAAATATAAACATTATTTCAGTTTTTATCCAAAAAATCTTCCCTGTAGCTTCCCGCTTAATGTTTACATTTAATCCAGTGTAGTGGACTCATGTATGTATTGTAGCATCGAGCCAAATTTAGTAACACAACATCTAACAGGTCATCTTTAAATGACACCGGATGTGTGTATGTGAGAGTTACACAAGCAGAAAATACACTGTCTTATGGCGCTTTTCCATTGCATAGTACCCCACGGTTTGGTTTGGGTCAGGTCGGGTCAGCTCTCTTTGGCTTGGTTAGCTTTTCCATCGAGTTTAGTATCACTTCGCAGTGGGAGGGATTATAGGCGTGTCATTATATTTGCGCTGCATACTGCTGTGACATCATACACGTGAGAGCGTTGTTGTATTTTCCCATACATTTATTATTTCTCAGTCCGTCACAAAATTAAAATTGACCACCACAAATAGATGTTCGCACATTGCGTTTATCACCACCTCTGTCTCGCATGACAGTTTCTGTACAAACACCCGTGTTGTCAGTCGACGGCGCTCCGCTGAGCCTCATTGAAGTTGCATTTAAGCATATATAATGCTGACGTGCTCGTCGCGAATGTTTCACCACAAACTGCAAGTCTGAAAAACTGTTATGTTGTCCCTGATTCTCAACCTGTAGATGTTTTTTATCGCTAAAAGGGAGTTTGGGAACTTATAGCAGAGCACAGATGACAACATGTTTGCTCGAGGTAGAGCTTATCGTTTACATTATAGCGATGACGTGATGATTCTCTCAGACCAATCAGTGATCTACAGTGTTTTCGGGTCACGTTTGGTATCAGCTCGGGTGGCTTGGAACCCCAACCTAGTTGGTACGAAAAAGTATCGGGTACTACGTACTGCACCCAGTGGAAAAGCTCCCAAAAGTAAGCTGACCCGACCCAAACCAAACCGTGGGGTACTATGCAATGGAAAGCGCCATTAGTTATTGGTTAGTTGTAGTCTTTGTGGTACCCTAGTGTCAATTTGTTGTGAAGTTAATGTTCATAATGTTGTGTTTGTTTGTTTTTTTCAGATTGCAGGTCTTCGTTTTGTGTTCCTTATCAACCAGGACTTAATCTCTCTTATAAAAGCTGAAGCTGCTAAGATGAACCAGCCGTAAAGCTGAACCTTCTTGTCACGCTCATGGGCAGTCAATCGTGTCTCAGTTTGGGACCACAGGAACACCGACAAGTTGTGCACTGGAGCCAACAAAGCCGTAGATGCTTTTACCTTCATACTGCAGGATTTGCATACAATATTACACCTGAAGCTGAGACTGGAACTGACCAAACATTTGGAGACTTGAAAATATATCGTCAGTATGTTCCTGTTAGACAAAATTAACAACAAACAATGAAGAACAAACAAACAGATTATTTGATCTTGTTGTCACTGCTTGTTAGTGGTATAAGTTTGTTTCTTTGTTTGTGTAAGTTACATTTGACACTTCATGTCTTTTGTAGACTTGTTTGTAACTATAACCCAGTAGCCTAGTATTGTCAAGTTTTTATTACACGTCAAATGTTTGATTGTTGGATAACTCATAAAAATATATATTCATAATTCAAGTGTTTGCAGTTTAAATCCAACCACAGACTCTTGACTGTTGCCAATAATTGTGAATTTGACCTTTAGTAAAGTCAGAGTCTTCTGAAACATCTCAACTCAATTCACATCAACACATTTAAAGATTTTTTTTGCCACACATACAAAGAGTGTATCGCAGTAAGATAAAATCTGACAAAATTTATGAAATAATTTAAATAAGATGAAATGAAAATATAAGTCTTAAAGCACTTTAAACCATGTAAGAGTCAGATCATACTGTGTGAGACTAAATCGTTTAAAGGATGAGACATAAAAAAGATAAATAAATTGTGTTAAAAGCCTGAAGTACATTAATATCATAAACATAGGAGACCGGGCCTTAACAGTGCCTAAAGTCCAAATGTGAAAGTGTTCACCAGTGTATATATACAATCCAAACAAGTCCTTGAAACAAATCTTTAATGGCAAGAACTTCAAAATCCAGCTCATGCATGTTTACAATATAAATACAGCAGTTTACTCATGTCAAATGTAAATGCAGACTTTGTATCTACAGCTCAAATCGTAAACCAGCAGGAACTGATTAAACAGGGAACTGGGTCGACGTATACGGTGCATAACATGAGACGAGTCCTTATGAACTCACTGTGTGTGAAGTGTAACCACTATTTCACCAAACCATAAACTGAAAACAGTATACTAATGGGATGTCACTTATATATATTCCCAAGCCATTTTTCTCATATCTGGAGAAAACAATCTCTTCATTTATACAAGCCTAAGCAAAAGAGTCTATAACATCTTGGCCCTGTTTCAAAGACAAGGCTTAAAGTGCCCCTATTTTCATATTTTCATTTTTACATTTCTGTTGTTGTGTAAGTGTGTGTTAGTAGATGTTAACCATCTGCAAAATTACAAATCCTTGTGTTCACTGTAGTCTAAGAAAACAGATTTCAGTTGGAGATGATAAATCACGTCATCATAGATTATGAGATTTGAAGAGTTTTGTTGCAAAACAAGATAAATCCGTTTTTAACATTTTTGTCAAAACATGTTTATTATTATGTTATTATTTTGTTTTATGGTGCTACTTAGCTGTATTTTTTAAGTTATGAAGGTTTAAATCAAAACAAACCAACTGCAGTTGAATTGATATTAATTGGAATGCACAACAAAAAAATGAGATTTTAATAGATAATAATTTTGCATCATTTTACCAATAAAAGAACGGTCTTTTTTATGACAAACAATACATTTATTCTGGTACCGTCAAGCTCTAAGCTTTGTACATTAACATTTTCCAGAGTTCCCCTCTGCCATCCTTGTAGAGTCTTGAAGTGTATGTTCACCCTGTTGGGGTTTTATTCTGGGATATCTGTTTGTTATCTCTTACATATAAAAACAAAAAATATTTTTCTGTGCCCATAAGAAGACATGGTCGTTGCATGCAGAATCGGCAGGAGGAATTATGAGAGTAAAGTGTTCATCAGTTGTACCCTTTAATATCCTTCAGCCTTAAGGCCCCTTTGAAGTGATCACTTTTGAGCGTTTTAGATTGGAATGACCCTTCATGTAGGCAATGAGTGTTCTCTTAAGTGCCTTTCAGAGGTGGATTTATCATGTTTTATAAATAATCCCATCCTTAAACAAAGTCATCATCGTGATTTGATTTTCAATAGTTTTTTTTTTCATAAGAAATAACTCTGCAGTGAGAAATGGTGCTTATATCAAATTCCATGCTAGCAAGGCCTGTCTGCAGGAACCGGACAAGATAACCATAAGAGAACATTTAGACTTTACCAAAAATGTATAAAAGAGTATTAAATAAACAATTAGGAAATACATAGCAAAATAAATAACTTATTTTTATTCTTCATAAACTATTTAGATATGTCGTCATATCTCATTCCACCACATCCTCCTCTGGATCTTTAGTGGGCGTGTTCGACTTCATGTGACGCAGCGCGCAAACTCCACGGGTTATGACGTCACAGCACCGCGAGAGCGAGTGAGCGACTCGAGACTTGTGCATGGCGTATTCTGCTTCTCCTGGAACTGCAGTTTAACAACAGTAAGACATCACATTTATAAAAATTCCTAAATAATCGTACATCTTTGTGATTAAAACCCTCTCGACCTCTCGTGTTTAACACGTTAGTATCTTCGCGATGACTCGCATGATAATTTTTAATGCGTTACATTTCTATTCAAGTTACGCCGGCCGGTTAAGCTCGTTCTCTTTAGATTGAGACTTTACATGTAAAACTTTTGAATATATGCATTTTGCATTTCAGGTTTAATTGAACGCAGCACATCAAATATGGGGATGCTTGCTGACGTGAGCTTGTTTGAATGCTAATTTTCTTGTTTCTAAACCCGGTTCCCGATCGATCATTCATACTTGGACTGTCTAAACTTAAACAGTATTTGTTTGATTATAAGCTAGTATGCTTTGAAACTATATGAGACATTACACAAGTCTTTCGTCCTCGGCAGGATCGATCTCTCATATGTTTGCGTAGTAAGTTACACGCACACGAGCTGCATGAACGAGCAAATCTTGTTTTCATGTTCACGTGGTGAAAACGAAACGCATTAACATTACACAGTTTATATTTTGACGTTTATAATTTCATTTATCTCAGCTGCTCTCTCACGGTTGTATTCGTCTACTCGCGTCTGTTTTTTTTTATCACATGCAGATAAGTTTATTGCCGGTTATAAAGCGTTTAAACACCAGTAGCTCATCATTAGCTGTATAATAAATGACTGATAAAAGCTATCAGACTCCAGTCTCGATTATTAATAAGATATGTACTGATAATTTCAGTAAATTCATATGATTTTGTCTTATGTGTAAAATGTTGAGGTGCAGTGAGTGAGTTGCAGGTCTCTTTTGATTGGTCGTTGGTAGGAGGAGTGCTTATTATTATTTTGTTTTGGTGAGGTTTGGTCTACCAGTGGCTGCAGTGATAAGACGAATGTTTGAGTTTTGATAAGTTATCCTCGGTTGTCCATAAGGATCTGTAGTTCTCGTGTGGGTTTGTTGACCTCTGCCCTGAGCAGACCCTATGAAGTTTTTAAAGCTGCAGTCTGTAACTTTGTCAGTTAAAAATAAAAAAAATGACATAATGAATTAAAGTCTTCATTATTATTGCATAACTCATTTTTTGCAGGATAAAGTTTACGTTTATATTATTACACACATGCATATATAATTTTAAGAAAAACATAGATGTATACATTATGTATTCATATTTATATATAATATAAATTGTATATAAATATAAAAATTAATATAAACATGTAAATATTTCTTAAATGTAGGGGAGAGTGGAGCACAATCTAATGCATTTTGGTTTTGGCTCAATCATCAAAAAATATTTTTTGTTTGATTAATCATAATAAAAATGTATTATATTTTGACACAAGCAACACACACATATACAGACTACCGGCACATCCGGGAACTTGACTGTAAATTTCGAAGT
This sequence comes from Paramisgurnus dabryanus, assembly GCF_030506205.2. Lineage (NCBI taxonomy): Eukaryota > Metazoa > Chordata > Actinopteri > Cypriniformes > Cobitidae > Paramisgurnus > Paramisgurnus dabryanus. The sequence continues at coordinate 29,585,997 of NC_133350.1, read as the reverse complement.
AACTTTCAAATACGAAGTAAAATCATTCATGTCTTCCCTGTTGATTTAGTGAGGTACCAGTAAATGTCCGGGTAAAACACCTTTGGCCAATGGGAAGCGTTGTTACATAAATATGACGCTGTGAGAATGAAAGGGACATGTTTGACCAAATTAAATGTGTTAATGTATCTTTCGCGCTCTATGGCAGGCAGGGTGGACAGATAATTACTCAACATGTTTAATCTGAGTGATTTCATAAGTTATTTACGCCAGCCGGGTGTGTACGAACGTTGCTTTTTGTACTTCCGCTATTTTGTATGGAAGTCAATGGGAGGTCTAGTTTGTTTTCCCTCAAAAGTGGGCGTGAACCTGTTCAGAGACATTCTATGACGTTGCGCCGGTTGTGCGTATCTCTGCTACAAATGAACATTTGAAGTTTGTTTCTAGTACTTACCATTCTTGGACGGTCACACCAAACGTGACAGAAGTGCAAACGTTACAACTTACCCCATAGGTGGGGTTAATTGTAACAGGCAGGGGCTTAGTTGTAACACTTGCTAAAAATTAAGTTTATAGGCAAATATTTCAATACTATTTTGTCTATATACTTGAAGTGGATATAGTTTATATATCTGTCTAAAATAGACAGGTATATACACTATTCATTCCTCATCTAACCATAGTTCAATTATAAATGGATACAAATGTCTAAATATGTGAGAAAATGACAAACTATGTGACCCAGTCTGTAAACCATACTAAAGTCTCAAAATCTATAGGTATTGCAGTTGTGATATGTCAGAGGAGAACTGACTGACAGAGTCTGGTTTCTCACAAGGTTTTTTCTCCATTTATACGTCATTAAAGTTTTGGTGTCTTGCTGCTGTGAGACTGCTGATATTATATTAGTTTAGGGAGTAGTAAAAACATAACAGTTTTATTATAATGATTCACATATAATCTTAAAGACGTCACTACTTTACTTAACAGTATGTAATTCTAAAGTACATGGCATTATTGCAAAATCTCTATGTATGTTAAACTCCTGTTCCTTATAATTTTGTCTTTCCATTTCTATGTAAGTTGTCAAGTCATGTCAGTTGTTTAATATTACACCTGTCATCTGTCATACTCCTTGACTGATTGTCCTATCGTCTCAGAAAAAAAGTAGTCTGTTTTAGGAGATTACTTTATGAGGAAAATAATTCCATATAGTGTATATTTAATCATTTTCCTATTTTCTGTTTTTTGTTTTTAAGTAAAGCTGCTTTGGAACAATATAATATTGTAAAATGTGCTGCATAAATCAATTTAAATTTAAAATAAATTTACTCTGGAACTATAAAAACTTTACAAGTATTTTTTTTTCATCATCGTCATGTTAACCTTTAGTTTCATACAGTAATAATGGCAGTAGATTGTGACTCCTTTAATAAAAACTAACAATTCATAAAGCTGCCAAATCCCTTAAAGCAGATTGTCCAGTCACTGTTTCTGTGTTTATAAAGCAAAATCATCATTTGACCGGTGATCTATTCTGATGATCTTTAGATAAAACACTTAACCCTGTGTCCTTGTACTTTGACAGATTTGTTTTTTTATTTCTTTTCTCAGAGTGCCATGCAGAACATCAGGCATTGCCAAAGTCTTCTTATCAGGAGTAAAAGGTAATTCTGCCATTTCATATAAACCTTTGTCCATTCAATCATTTCCAAGCAAGACAGAGAGAGGATTGTGCAAAGTTTTATGTAAGGAAGAATTGACGACAACCTGTTGAATTATTAAAGCAATATAGCTGGAGTAGGAGTGTGATATAGCTATATAGACAGTTTTGCAAGATTTTAACAACCCTGGTCCAGAAGCACTTAATGTTTCAGTTTTTTAACAGAACATAAATGTTGGGATAAAATACCACCAACAGATCATATAGAACTGAACCAAAAAGTTAAACAAACATCTTTAAGATATGAATAATAAAGAAATCAGTTACAAACTAAAACAGGAAGTGTTTCTGTACCAGTGTTGTTTACATCTTGCTAAATTGTCTATATCATCATAAGGTAGGCTATATCACACGACTCCGAGAGCGATATTGGTTTCAGACAACAGTTCGACGGCACAAGTTTGAAAAAAGAAAACGAAAAAGCCTCTTTTGCGAAGAACTGAAGGCTAGAATTTGTTTTCAGTGTCTGGCATTGCCAAATGGCCAAAAATGTTACAGCGGTTTACGTGGCGATACTGGTGGAATATATCACGGCTATCAGCATATCAGATTCAAGAACCATAAAGAACTGTTGTATAATTGAAAATAATGCACACCCAAGGTGGTAATGCACCTTGATGCAAATAAATCAAAGAATCAATTATTCCTCTTACCATGGTTAACAAAGTCATTGCTCTGGTGGTTATTTTAAGACATTTGACCGGCCAGGTGTGCATTTATATAATTATAATAAATATGTGTTCTGCGTGTCGAGAGATCCTGTGTGCATCACGTGTTTTGTCAAAATAACCGCTTATGATAAAAGAGACACTCACATTCACAAAATACACGCAAGACACTCCCTTAAAGGAACAGTATGTAAGAAATGTATATCAGTTAATCATAAAAAGGCCCTGATATGTCACTAGATCAAGTTCAAATACTTATATCACTGACAACAGTGGTCTGGCCAGGATATTGTCATTTAAAAAGTGGAGTTGCAGCCGTCAACTGATGTTTATGTTGTCATTTTGTGTATTGGCCACCAGTTGTGTGATTGCAGTACCAGTTTTAGCCACAATCCTACATACTGTTCCTTTAACAGTAAACTTTGATAACGCATGAGATTATATGAGTGTCTGGCAAACATAAGCGTCTCTTTTATCATAAACCCTTTAGACGCATCTGCAGCAGGCACTTATTTTGGCATGACACGTGATGCACACACAATCTCTCAAAGTGCAGAACACATCTCTTGAAAAGAGGAACCACACACATGACTTCACATCTAGCGCCCTCGAAAAAGAAGTCACTGCCCGCCACTGTACTCTATGGATGTAATTTGTAGGATTAATAGTTGAGTTCATCTGGTTCATCAACAAAGCAGCTTGCTTTAATGATTTGCTTGACATGATGTAAATGATTACAAACCTTTTACAATCCAATAGGACTAGTAAAAAAATTCATTGCTATGAAACTAGGGCTCAAACTTCTTTTAAAACATTCGATCACACAAATTGAAACGTTGATATTAATTTACTCATCCTCTGGCCATGCAGGTTTATGTCTTTAAAAGTCTAAAATACAGATACAGAAAAACACAAAAGTAATCCCCGTGGCTCCTGAAGACACATTGATGTCATATAAAGCATCCATGAGTTCTTTAAATGGAAACTCTGGAGGATGATGGGCAGCTGTATCTAATCATTTATACGTTTGGATCACAGTTGGCATGAAGGCTGAAATTAAAAACAACATTTCTTTTTATTTGAGATGACCTTCAGGTGACAAAAACCTTTTCAAGGGTGCAGAAACATGGTTTAGGGCATACCGGCACCTGTGGACCTGCATTTTATCATATACCAAAACCTTGCTTACATTAAGTTACAAATCTTTACTAAGGAAACATCTTGGATGGCCTGAGGGTAAGAAGATTTGCATTTTTAGTTTAACTAACTCTTTAACTCTCTTTAGTTTGAAGTTTTCGAACAGTGTTGTCCCATCAGTATCTGTTTGGGATGGGCGTCTCTCTCACCGTTGGCAGAGTTCTGGAAGTCATCAGCGGCAGGAATCTCACAATGAAAGAATCTCAAAGTACAGATTTGCTCTGGCAGGACTGTTGGCAGGTGCTGGAGCGGTTCTCGCATATAATCTTCATGATGGCAAGGTGAGACACCTCAAACTGACAAAGGTAGATAAGCACAGCTCAGCAAGTTATCTGAAGATTATCTGAAGAATAAAACATCAACATTTAAAATTATTATATTAGCAAATGTAAGATTACGTTCAGCCAGGGACTCAATATGGGATCAATATATGGCACATGAGCCAATGATCGACAGGCAACCAAATGACAAAATATGAAGAAGTGCATAGAGCAAAACAATAAGGCCCTTTTACTTGGATTTAATCGGTTATGGATATGAACAAAATTTTTATTTTTAAATGTATTTATTAATGTTTTATGCCAAACGTTTGTAAAGTTAGCCTGAGGTGACTCACAATAGCCACATCTCTTGTTTTTTAAGGCCATATGAGCAAATGTAGAGTTAAAGTTTGTAAATCTAAATCAGTCAATGCACATGGATAATGTGAGACTCTTTGTATTTCTCCCTTCTTCACTATTAGTCATTGCGACACCATTTGGGATATGAATAATCTGCTCACATCTGTTTGGTGTCTTGGCATAAAATTGACCACATTTGGTAAGAATAACATGAATCCCTAAGGGGAGTGATATTTAAAAGATCCAAGCTTGCAGTCGTCCAAATAAAGAATCTGTATTTAATATAAAATGGCCTACTTTCTATTGGACAGAGTTAATGTATGTACATGTGACTGTAGACACAACTGACCTTAACATTTTTCAAGGACCACAATGGAAATAACTAAGGGCCTGTTTACACGAGAACGCTCGAGGTTAAAAACGTAAAAATATTTTATCGGATGTGCCTTTCGTTTACACGGCGACGGCGTTTTGGGGGCTTAAAAACGCAAAAAAAGTGAAACCACCCTTCAGAGTGGAAATCTTAAAAACGATCTACCGTCGCGTTCTCGTCTAAAGAGTAAAAACGCAAAAGTCTGCTCACGGTGGCTCTCGTCGCGCACACGTTTACGTCACAGGCATGCGCCAGTTCAGGAAAATAACAACAAACATGTCAGATTATTTCCATACGTCGGACCTTCAAGTTGCCATAGCAGCTCTGATAAATATACAAGTCTTTCCAGCAGTTGTACGAATTATTCACAGCAAGTATTACTGATCAGAGAAGGCACATTAATTACCTCAGTGAAACTGTTGATGCGCCAATTCGTCGGAGGCAAACCAGACGGCTTTGAATGAGACCTGGGAGAACCAGGAAGAAGGTTGTACGCAGGCTCACGGACTTGGTGTTGTTGTGTGTCAGTGCTTCACATTGCCACCTAGCCGCCTGGAGTGCATACTACATCGAATATCACACACTTTTGCGTCACTATATGCACGCAGATTTCCCCCTCAAAATGCTCGTATAAACGCGGAATAAAAAGTGATAACGCAACACCACTTTTGCGGTTTCTTTTCAGATCGTTTCCATGTAAACGTAGCCTAAGTAATTTTTGTTTTACTTTATTGTGTTATCCTTCACAAATGTTTGTATTTCACTTTGTCTATTAAATAAAATCACTTTAGTCCACAAACTACATCATCTTTAGTCAGCAACCATTTTGGCCAGGCCTAACATCTTACAAATGTAATTGAAAATTTAAATGAAACTTCAAGTATACTAAGAGCTTTAAAAACACCAGTATTAATGTTTAATAGTATTAATGTTTATGTTCAAAATGACCTAGTAAAATAATATCAAATTTAAATCTGACGATGGAATATGATAATATTTCTTGAATTGTTTATGAAAAAAGTAAACTTATTTCAAGAAAGATTTTTTTATTCCATTGGCAGATTTTTTGCTTGTTTTAAGCACAAATTGGCTTGAATTTGATATTTTTTGTCTAAAAACTAGACTTATTTTACTAGGTCATTTTGCTCATCAAGAAAATACATCTTAATTTAAGAATTTTAAAGGGATAGTTCGGCCAAAAACGATATTAAACCCATGATGACTCACCCCCAAGCTGTCCAAGTTGCATATGTCCATCGTTTTTCAGACAAACACATTTTCGGATATTTTAGAAAATATTTTAGATCTTTCAGTTGAATAAATGTAACGTTACGGGGTCCAGCCATAGTCCACGACCTTCAAGTCCAAAAAACGTGCGTCCATCCTTCACAAATTAAATCCAAACGGCTCCAGGATGATAAACAAAGGTCTTCTGAGGGTAATCCGTGCGGTGTTGTTGTAGAAATATCCATATTTAAAATTGTATTTACATAATTAACTACCTTCCGGTAGCGCCGCCATCTTAGACTCAGGAGAGAGTATTAGCGTAGTGTACGTTCTTTTCTTAGTGACGTATGACAAATTCAGAGGGCGGGGGCACAGAGCAGCAGCAGAGAAACCTCCATACGCTGCGTAAGCTCTCATCCTGAATGCGGACGCGACTAAGATGGCGGCGCTACCGGAAGGTATTTATTTACGTTAATAAAACTTTAAATATGGATATTTCTACAACAACACCGCGCGGATTACCCTCAGAAGACCTTTGTTTATCATCCTGGAGCCGTTTGGATTTAATTTGTGAAGGATGGACGCACGTTTTTTGGACTTTAAGGTCGTGGACTATGGGTGGACTCCGTAACATTACATTTAATCAACAGAAAGATCTAAAATATTTTCTAAAATATCCGAAAATGTGTTTGTCTGAAAAACGATGGACATATGCAACTCGGACAGCTTGGGGGTGAGTAAATCATGGGTTTAATATCGTTTTTGGCCGAACTATCCCTTTAAGAGATTTTTACTAAAAACATGACAAAAATTCTACGTAAGAATTCATCTTTCGGATATTTTGACCAACTTTGAAGCCTTGCATTTAAATATGGCTGTAACTAATGATTAACTAATGATAATTAATTTTTGACATTTAAACAATCTTACAAATATTGGAGTGAATAAAGAACTATTATGACAATTCATACAATAATTATCTTAAGATCAATTAGATAAACAAACAGCAATAAAGACTAAATATAAAATATCAAGTGAAATACATTTTTAATTTATGATGTAGGGCTTTTAATGAAACACTTTCACAAATATTTTTTAAATAAAAAATCTCACATTATTTTGCCAGGAAAATCATCCAGTGGTTTAAATCGATGGAGAAGGGGTTTCATGTATAGCATGTGCCAGCGCTGCCGCCACCCTACTGTCGACTAATAAAGAGCACTCGGCAGAGTCGGCACTCTGGATGCGCAACAAACTAAACAGGGTGCATTCTTTAAATTCGATACGATGTGTCAACCGCAGATGCTTTGCCATATTGTTGGTGACACCCATCTTGCAACATTATAGTTTGTCACAATAATTACACAATTTACACTTAGTAATGCATGCTTTTATATCATCCAGACTCGATTACTGCAATAATTTATATCTGGGGCTGGCCAAAAATCAGCTGTCACTTCTGCAATTTAGTGCAAAATGCAGTGGCCAGACTTTTACTGGAACAAGGAAATATTCAAGCATTTATCTGGTTCTGGCCTCTCTGCATTGGCTGCCCGTGGACTTTAGAGTAAGGTCTTACTAATGGTTTTTAAAGGATTACATGGTCTTGCCCCAGAGTACATCTCTGCCCTGTTAAACTGTCATGACCTTGCTAGATTGTTGCGGTCATCCCTGGTTTTAGAAAATACTAAAGGGGATCGTGCCTTTCTGTGGCTGCTCCAAACCTCTGGAACAGCCTTCCTCCCAATATTATAGCCTGCAACTGTTTTAAATCCCTACAAAAAAACTCCTCTCTATTCTGCTGCCTATAATTGCACATAGCGGTGATGTCTTTCTCTTAAATAGCCTTTGAGAGACATGTTTTAGTGTATTGTCTATGTTTGATGTGTTTTTGTTTTCTTTTCTCCCTTGGGTAAGTTGAGAGTGGGAAGCACTTGGTCAAGTGTTGTTTTAAATGTTGTGCTATGTAAATAAATGTTGTTGTTAGCTAATTAAAAAAAATTCAGCTATGGTCCATCGTGCAAAGTTTTCAAGGATATAAGGTCTCGCGCACTATTCACAAATTGCTATAGGTCAGGTGACTTCGGTCTCGACAGATGACATGAAAATCTGTCCCTCCAGAAAAACGAGATTATGTGATCGCATGATTCAATGCATAATCAGCCAAAGTTTGCATATTTTTACAAATATGCTACACTTTTTGCGCATATATTCCAGATTTCCGCATGCAAAATATGCAGGTTTGCATGATTTTATAATCCCCCGCATTTTCATATAAAAAATCACATATATCTTAGCAGAAAGTTGAAAAATGTTGCATTTACTTCACACAAGCTCAGCCATGTCCCCTGTTACTATGGGAACATTATGAAGTGATGTAATTACACTACATGAACATCATTGAAAGCTGCAAACCCAAACCGCAGGTTCCCGCGGTTTTTGCAGGTTCCCGCGTTTTTTGCAAGTTCCCGCGGTTTTTGCAGGTTCCCCCGCGGGTTTTGCAGGTTCCCCCCGCGGTTTTTGCAGGTTCCCCCGCGGTTTTTGCAGGTTCCCCCGCGGTTTTTGCAGGTTCCCCCCCGCGGGTTTTGCAGGTTCCCCCCGCGGTTTTTGCAGGTTCCCTCCGCGGTTTTTGCAGGTTCCCGCAGTTTTTGCAGGTTCCCCCCTGCGGGTTTTGCAGGTTCCCCCCGCGGGTTTTGCAGGTTCCCGCAGTTTTTGCAGGTTCCCCCGCGTTTTTTGCTCGAACACCCCCCCCCCCCCCGCGCGGTTTTGCAAGTTCCCGCGGTTTTTGCAAGTTCCCGCAGTTTTTGCAAGTTCCCGCAGTTTTTGCAAATTCCCGCAGTTTTTGCAATTTCCCGCAATTTCATTGTATAAATGTCCCTCGTATTCCATCACATTTTTTAAGAAAACCGCAATATCAAGGATTTTTTGCCTGCAACAATCCCCAAAGTTGTAGTGTCACAAAATACTGCAAGACTGATATAACATTACCATCACATAAGCATTACCTGTAAATACTGTATGTGTGAAGTATGAAATGTTCAAAAGATGAATGGGCAGTTTATGGAATACTATTTAATTTTGTTGATACTTTTAACATTTTTCATTTATTTAATGCTTAAAAAGATCAAATTCAATAACTGTGTTAAAAGCATGTGATCTTGTCTTGTATGTCCCCCCATTCATAAGATTAGCTTGTTGAACAATGAAAAACCTGAAATTACATAGTTCTCACAGAGTAATGTTTTGTATCGTTCTTTTCAGCCGGAGCGTGCGGATACCTCAGGACAGCTACCAGTACCTGACACCTCATCTTTTCCAGTTTACAGCCTAGAAGAAGTATCAAAGCATCGTTCCCTTGACCACGGCGTGTGGGTCACCTATAAAGGTGAAATCTTTGATATCACAGATTTTGTAGCCCTGCATCCTGGTGGTGATAAAATACTTCTGGCTGCGGGCGGAGCTCTCGAACCCTACTGGGCTTTATATGCGGTTCATCAGCAAGACCAGATTGTGAAAATCCTCTCTGAATATAAAATCGGTGTGCTTAATACAGAGAGTTGCAGAGAGCAAGAGAAGGCCAACTCTTCAGACCCTTACTGTGCCGAGCCCACGCGTCACCCCGCGCTTCAGATCAACAGTCTGAAACCTTTCAACGCTGAGCCCCCTGCTTCTATACTGACAGACAATTACATCACCCCCTCCGCCATATTTTTTAAGCGTAATCATCTTCCGGTGCCCAAGGTGGATCCTGAAACGTACAAGTTGGAGATCGAGGGTCTTCCTGGTGGAGTCGTTGCACTGACGCTGAATGAGCTCAAGTCTCGTTTTCCCAAACACACGATTACAGCGACGCTTCAGTGTGCCGGTAATCGTCGCTCTGACATGAACAAAGTCAAGCATGTCAAAGGACTCAATTGGGGCGTGGCAGCAATAGGTAATGCTACATGGTCCGGCGCGCGTCTGAGGGATGTGCTCCTGTATTATGGCTTCGGACCAGAGGTTGAGGCAAAGGCTCGACACGTTCAGTTCGAAGGGCTAGACCGAGATGTGACGGGTGTGGCGTACGGCGCGTCTATTCCGCTCAACAAGGCGCTGAGTGAAGAAGGTGATGTTATTATTGCGTATGAAATGAACGGAGAGGACCTCCCCGCCGATCACGGCTACCCTGCTCGAGTGATTGCACCTGGAATTGTCGGAGCACGTAATGTCAAATGGTTGGGAAAGATTGTTGTAAGTGATGAAGAAAGCGAGAGTCACTGGCAGCAAAATGACTACAAAGGCTTTTCTCCAAGTACTGACTGGGACACCGTAGACTTTAAATCAGCTCCAGCCATCCAGGAACTCCCCGTACAGTCAGCTATCACTCATCCGGCTGAGGGAGTGTCTGTAGACCCCAGTGCCGGTGAGGTGACTGTTAAAGGATACGCATGGAGTGGTGGAGGACGGGAGGTTGTCAGAGTAGATGTCTCAGTAGATGGTGGGAACACATGGCATGTAGCTAAACTCAGGAGCGGTGATGAGGAGCAGAAGGACACTGCGCTCCCACCTCCTCCACCAGGAAGAGCCTGGGCTTGGAAATTATGGGAGCTCGACATCCCGCTGCCTGATAAGGCAACGGAGCTGGAGATTGTTTGCAAAGCAGTGGACTGTAGTTACAATGTACAGCCGGACAGTGTTGCCCCAATCTGGAACTTAAGAGGTGTGCTTAGTAACGCATGGCATCGGGTAAAAGTCAAAGTGAGTGACAAAGATTAAATGAAGTATTAAAAAATAGGAAACCTCTTATATCAATCTTATATCGGACTTCGATCGGTTCTTTATTGCTGATTGATCTTCAGCTTTGTTCTTTCGTGCAAAGTTTTTTTATATACGATTGCACCTTTGAGTAGGAATAATAAATGCTTTCTTAATGCATATTGACATATTACTAAAGCCATTTCAGAGTTATACCTTGGCAATAAATTATGCTTTTTTGGACCTCAGTATAGACGATTTCATGGGACGCACGCACATTGTCGTAGCTACGCTTCCTGAGGGAACTTAACTTCCGGTCTCTGTTTGTTAGTGGCTAAACTGAACTCTGAAACAAATACCTCGTAGATTATGCATACAATGTTGTTTATTTAGCTTGTTATCAGAAATAAATTACTCTAAGGGACTTAGATTTTTTGCGAAGTTTACTGGAAGTTATGTTTGTTCCACAAAAGTCGTTTGTTTATGTTGTTACTGCTGAAACCGTCTATACATAAAGTAAGACACATATCACCCTAAACCACCAGAGGGTGCCATTGCTCACCAACTTATTTGAAGTAGCGTGGCACTCAGGCACGTGCACACATAGACATCAAAGGGGGCTTGAGCACCTGCCCTTTTTATTCCTGGAGAGAAAGTGCCCTTTTTTCTCGGGGGCTTTTTAAAAATAATAATAATAATATGATCTTTATTCATATAACAACTGATGTCTGTCTGTTTCTTGTGTTTTTTACTTGTTGCTTATTTAATTTAACATGAATTTATTCAGAAATCATTTAAATGAGATTTAAACTCTTATATAAAGAAAAATAGCGCTATTTGTGGCACACAAACGGTTAACAGGAGTCCCGCCTCCAAAATTCACATCGCTAATATGATTGGCTTTACCTTTCCTTAGTCCCGCCTCTCTAACTTACTTCGCTTTATGATTGGTCTGTCTACACTCGTGCTGCATCATTCGCGCTTCAAGCGCCAAAGCTCAGCCTGAACGAGACGCGATCATGTGCATGATTATGCAGGCAGCTACCGGTAAGTGTGTGAGGAAGAAAGCATTCTTATATTAACAGTTTTATGCACAAAATATGGGACACGTTGTTACACATAACGATTCAGGGACATTGTTTTCCACGGCAATCCCAAATTAACCTGAAGAGTTGCAAACTTGTATCCGTATAGTGTATGTAGTTTAAACAGACTGCTCATAAAATAATAAAGCACAAACAATAAAATAATTGCTAACTACAGTAGTAAGCTTTTTTGTTTGCGTTTTTTGTAATGGCTGTTAAATAATTATAATGTGTTATACTGGAGTGCTGGAGTAGATTGGGAAGAAATCTGATGGTTCAGTATTTTACTTGCCCAGTCTGAATTTTCACTGACATCACAAAAAAGTAAAATATAAAATACAAATAAAATAGGCCTAACCTATATTTGTTGTTTCTGACATGTGTAACCCTAATAAATATGAAACCTAAGATTAAAGGTGCCATAGGATGTGTTGTCATAATATGTTAAATTGTTCTTTGACAATTACATAGAAGGTATGTGGCTTTATTAAGTGCAAAAATTATCCAGAAACGTTTTTACATGTCTATTTACAACCCTAGAATTTTTGCCCTATTTGAAAGGGTCATGAATAATAATGTTGAGCTCTGCTCTGAGGCTCATGCCAGAAGCTCAAATTAGTAAACAGACCTTATATTTTGAGCCCTTATCAGACAAAAATACATTTTGAGTAACAACTAACAACTAATCAGCTAAACGCTAGCATATGATATAGCATTTATTGGCATGTAGCGCTAACTCAGCAGTCACAACTTTGTTTTTAGCATTTTAACAAATTTGTAATTAATGTGTAATTTAATGTTTTCAAAACATGCACATTGTGTAATGGCTTCCTTTGCTGCTCTATAAACCTAGACTACTAAGGAGACCATGGTGTCTGTGTGAACTGATTATTTTGTAGACATCTTTTGAAAATTAAACAATTGGGTGAGTTTGAGAAAGATAAAATTAATTAACTTTTTTAATATTTTTTTTTAAAAAGGAAGTCAGAATTGCGTTAATATATATTCTTTTTGTTTAAAAAAAATAAAAATATATACATAATTATGAGAAGTGCCCTTTATTTCACTTGAGCCCCTGCCCCTCAAAATGTCTGTGCACGTCCCTGGTGGCACTATATAGAGTAAACATCAGTGGCGGCTCGTGACTGCTCATCCGAGGGGCACAAATTCAAAATAAGTGTTCGGAGTGTCGTATGTTGCTTGCGTTTTGAAAATATGTGTTTGTTGCGTCATGTGAACAATGTGCATCACGTGTTTTGTCAAAATAAGTGCCTGCTGCACACGCGTCAAAACTGTATACGATGAAAGAGACGTTTACGTTCACAAAATACACGCAAGACACTCCCTTAACAGTAAGCTTTGATTACGCGTGAGATTATGCGAGTATCTGGCAAACACGAGCGTCTCTTTTATCATAAACCCTTTAGACGCATCTTCAACAGGCCTATATTTTGACAATACACGTGATGCACACACAATCTCTCGAAGCGCAGAACACATTTTGAAAAAAGGAACCACAAACATGATGGGCTACATACATGTTGTGACAAACTTCGCATCGAGCGCCCTCGAAAAAGAAGTCACCGGCCAATACTGCTAAATATGATGGTAAATAAAGTTTTTCATTACTGTTTGGGACTTGGACATCATGCAGTGTGGCAGCTAATACGTGTACTGGTCTTCATGTGGCATATATAATGGGATCAGTACCATGAGAGTGAAACAGATGTGTTTGAATGTATAGGAAATGCAAAACTGTTAGTCATGCAAGCTGAATTGTGTCAGTGTTTAAAAAGCACATTTTGTCATTATTACCACTAGAGGTCGCAAAACAATAACAAAGGCTTAGCTTGATGGGAGTCTTTACCTTCACCTCCGCCAATGATAATCCTTCCAACAGGACTCACAAATCATGTTCATGGATGATGTCATGAAATGAAGTGTTTTTTTTAGTATTTTTTTATGTTATTATGTAATCCGAATAGAGTAGCATGCTAGACAATAACAACTACTTTCACAGTTTTTAATGCATGCCATGTGTTCCTGACAGAGAGTAATTTGACAGTAATGCTGTTAAATGGTTCTTGCGATACCTTGAAATGTGAAAATCTTACATATTGTGCCAAGATATTTTCAAGTAATTTTTATTTTATTTTATAAAATTATCAGTGCACCTTGTATACTGAATACCATTTTAATAAATACTAATGTTTATAAAATCAACCTCTATCATGTTTGTTGACATTAAAGGAACAGATATAAAATTTAAGTTTATTTGTACTGTGCCTTCACCACACAACACTTTACAGAAAAATGTTTCAATTGTATAATCATTCATTCTGTTATCAGACAGAGATGAAGTCAAAGTAATGTATATAAATGCCAATGATATAGCTGTAGTATAATAAAGATATTATGACTGATTAAAAAATTGTCTAATGTAACAATATACAGAAAATTGATATAAGACATTGGGAAAGGATATATATATATATACACAGTCTTGTTCAAAATAATAGCAGTACAATGTGACTAACCAGAATAATCAAGGTTTTTAGTATATTTTTTATTGCTACGTGGCAAACAAGTTACCAGTAGGTTCAGTAGATTCTCAGAAAACAAACAAGACCCAGCATTCATGATATGCACGCTCTTAAGGCTGTGCAATTGGGCAATTAGTTGAATTAGTTGAAAGGGGTGTGTTCAAAAAAATAGCAGTGTCTACCTTTGACGGTACAAACTCAAAACTATTTTGTACACACATTTTTTTTTCTGGGATTTAGCAATCCTGTGAATCACTAAACTAATATTTAGTTGTATGACCACAGTTTTTTAAAACTGCTTGACATCTGTGTGGCATGGAGTCAACCAACTTGTGGCACCTCTCAGCTGTTATTCCACTCCATGATTCTTTAACAACATTCCACAATTCATTCACATTTCTTGGTTTTGCTTCAGAAACAGCATTTTTGATATCACCCCACAAGTTCTCAATTGGATTAAGGTCTGGAGATTGGGCTGGCCACTCCATAACATTAATTTTGTTGGTTTGGAACCAAGACTTTGCCCGTTTACTAGTGTGTTTTGGGTCATTGTCTTGTTGAAACAACCATTTCAAGGGCATGTCCTCTTCAGCATATGGCAACATGAACTCTTCAAGTATTTTAACATATGCAAACTGATCCATGATCCCTGGTATGCGATAAATAGGCCCAACACCATAGTAGGAGAAACATGCCCATATCATGATGCTTGCACCTCCATGCTTCACTGTCTTCTGTGGCTTGAATTCAGAGTTTGGGGGTCGTCTCACAAACTGCCTGTGGCCCTGGACCCAAAAAGAACAATTTTACTCTCATCAGTCCACAAAATGTTCCTCCATTTCTCTTTAGGCCAGTTGATGTGTTCTTTGGCAAATTGTAACCTCTTCTGCACATGCCTTTTTTTTAACAGAGGGACTTTGCGGGGGATTCTTGAAAATAGATTAGCTTCACACAGACGTCTTCTAACTGTCACAGTACTTACAGGTAACTCTAGACTGTCTTTGATCATCCTGGAGGTGATCATTGGCTGAGCCTTTGCCATTCTGGTTATTCTTCTATCCATTTTGATGGTTGTCTTCCGTTTTCTTCCACGTCTCTCTGGTTTTGCTCTCCATTTTAAGGCATTGGAGATCATTTTAGCTGAACAGCCTATCGTTTTTTGCACCTCTTTATAGGTTTTCCCCTCTCCAATCAACGTTTTAATCAAAGTACGCTGTTCTTCTGAACAATGTCTTGAACGACCCATTTTCCTCAGCTTTCAAATGCATTTTCAACAAGTGTTGGCTTCATCCTTAAATAGGGGCCACCTGATTCACACCTGTTTCTTCACAAAATTGATGACCTCAGTAATTGAATGCCACACTGCTATTTTTTTGAACACACCCCTTTCAACTAATTCAACTAATTGCCCAATTGCACAGCCTTAAGAGCGTGCATATCATGAATGCTGGGTCTCATTTGTTTTCTGAGAATCTACTGAACCTACTGGTAACTTGTTTGCCACGTAGCAATAAAAAAATATACTAAAAACCTTGATTATTCTGGTTAGTCACATTGTACTGCTATTATTTTGAACAATACTGTATATATATATATATATATGAGATTTAATAGGAGGGTTTGTGAAGTGCGTGTCGTTAACTCAATCCTTCACCCTTTCTACGTTAGTGTTGGACAGTCTAACTCATTTCTGTGAAGCGGTTCTTTTAGTCAGTTTGTTTTAAAGAACCAGTTAAAAAATAGCTTCACCAGTTATTTTACATTATCATTATACATTTTCAAAATCATAACGCCATTTTTCAAGAAGCACAATCATTTTGCTGAACTATAAACACTATTCCCTTCTTTTAACAAATGAGTCAGATTTGGTGAACTGTTACTTCAAAACTTTGCACACAAATCCCTACTGAAAACAAATTGCACTGACATATCTTAAAATACATCAGTGCCCTTTATTTTCCCTCAAAATGCACACAATGTTTTTAGTAAGGCATGTTTGTTAAAACTAGTTATATTTCCCAATTAAACTAAAGCCTAGACCTGGCTAAAGCTAATTCCTGTACAGGAAACCACCCCTTCGAGTCAAAATCAAACACATATCAATCATATCCTTTAATAGATATATAAAAGGGCCTGAATCAGTTCACTGAACTTTGGAAAAATGGATCCACAGAGAAATGAAGGAATAGGTCGAGGTGAATAATCATCTTCAGAGCCTTCAGGGAGGAAAACAGACAGGTGTACCTACAGTAAGACTGCTCTGTACAGTAACTTTAGAGTGCATACACTGTTGGACTATGCTACTGGAATAAAGAAATGCATCAAATTGCAGGGCGCCACACTTCAGTGGTTCTCGTTATATTGGTCTGACAGAAGTTTCTTTGTATTGATTGGGCACTCTTCCTCCTCAACTTCCCCTCTCTTATGCGGGGTCCCACAAGGCTCTATTCTTGGACCCATTTTATTTTCACTTTATATGCTGCTTATTTGGTCTATTATGAGCAGGCATAATATAACTTTCCATTGCTATGCAGATGATTTGCAGAATTTATTTGCCCTCTCCAAACAGATTAGACATAATTTAGTTATACCATATCATATAAAGAACACAAGACTTTATTCATGATATTTTATTAACAAGCAATCTGCAAAAAAGTTAACCTTGAATGCAAGATGTTTTTGTATAAGATAACTAGTCATGACAATTACAATGGTGAAGTAGTGCACTTAATAATAACAACAACACTACAAGTGCACTACATATTTCTTTTGCTGGTTATGACAAATAAGAGAAAGATGGTATCAGTATTTCAAAAATAACCCAAACAAAATCCTGCACATCCTTCCAAATTAAATCCATCAAGGCAGCAAAAAACCCATCATCCTGACAATGGCATACCAAACATCATGAATTCATGTTTTAAATTATACATAAGAACAGCCATACATTACAACATACTTTTGATATACGTGTTAAACATGAATCTAATCCTCATCGTCACTGAGTACTCGCTGATATTTGCGTTTGGCTGGAGCAGCATGAGGAGTCTTGTCATGTGACTGAATGTCACTTTCAGATGTTAGCTTGGATGAAGAATCCCCATCTGTAAAAAGTGTTAAAAAACATATGTAAAAACACCCATACATGCACACATATATACAGAGAGAGAGAGAGAGTTTTGCATATCATTGCAATTTCTTTGATGGAACTCTAGATGAGGTTTTTAAAGATGTTGTACCTTCCTGATCATCATCATCGTCACTGTCCAACACTCTGCTTCTCTTCTTTGAGCTCAACCCTTCACTACGATCACTGAAATAACAAGATCACATCTATTGTCAGTATTTGGTGTGAATCTGCACAGACTTTAAGCACAAGTGTATGTGATTATGTTGACTCTACCCATGATCCTCAGTTCCAGTATTTTCCTCACATGATGTCCCATCTTGAAAACAAAAACAAATAATTTCCATGGAAAGCAAACATTACTAGAGTCATTTAATGACATATTTGAACTAACTGTTATATAAAAACAGTCAACATCAGCAACTAAGTAAAATCCATGCTCACCTTTCGACTGAACAGATGAATGTTTTCTTTGTCGTGACAGCAGCAGAGCTCTCAGCGCTTGAGATCGTAGCTCTTCATTATCTGTATTGTCCTCCATTTCTACTGCTGAACTGTTTTCTGTACTCTGTGTCTCAATATCCCCATCAGCTGAAGTCTCTTCATATGGGTCAAGAGACGCCGCTAAACGCCTCAGATGAGAAACATTCAGACTGGCAGGAATCCTCCAGAAAGACTCCTGGTAAAGACGCATTCATGCATTTGTGTATAGTGAGCAATTTTATTAGTGTAAGTACAGACAATAAACCATAAATAAGTGACCAAAGAATGAAAATCCAAACCAACCTGCCCGTCTGCTGGTGCTCGGATCCCAACTTTACCCAACAGTTTTTGGAAAGTCCTATTCTCCATTGCTTCCTCGTTCTCCTCCGTCAGAGGAACCAGTGGTACAGGATGAGAAACACCTGAAGAAAGAAACTTGACATTTATAATTCTTTTACATATTTTATCCTTTAAAGTCGTTGTTGAATGCTTTATTCTGATTCTGATTCTTTTTCAATAAATGCAACCTGGTCTTAACATAACCACCAGAGCAATGTTTGTGGTAACCATGATATAAACTAAATAATTGACTCTGGTCCTTAATTTTTCAGCGATAATGCACACACATATTGTAATGGCATTACCACCTTGGGTGTGCATTATTTTCAAATAATTAAATGATCCATCGTCAATTATTCTTTACTTATACCACAGGGCTGTTGAATGCTGTATTCTGATTGGCTGAGAAATGTTCCGTGGGTATGAATTCATTTCAGATAACACCTTACTTGTCAAATATCTTAAAAATAATGAAAATAATGCGGTGTAACCACCTTGGGTGTGCATTATTTTCTTACAATTCAATGGCCCGTCGTCAATTATTCCTTAAATATTTAATGTGCTCTCTGTTTGTAACACCACAGAAAAATAAGATATTAACCACCAAGCCAAATGTAAAAATTTAAAGAAAAACCCCGTTAATGAAAGATTTAAAAAAAAATCTGTGAAAAATAGGTAGGAATCGTTTAGGGGCGGGCCATGCTTGGTGGTTCCAGTGCAACAAAGGCACTGTTTTAGCCGCGCCCAAATTATCCCGAACACAAAAATGTGATGCGTTCTGGGACTACCCATTGGATGTCAAGCGGAAACATTTTCAGAAACATCAAAAAATAAGTTGACCGTCAATTTTTTGTCAAAATTGTGTGTTCATCTTGTCTATCAGCTCTAAAAATATCAAGGCAAATTTCACTTGTTTAGTGCAGTAAAATAGGCATTTATAAATAGCAACAAGCAAGTATACAATCTATATTGTAGGAAGGAAAATTTTCTATTCAGCAATATTACAACATATTATAGCTCACATCCATCTTTCATGATAATAAAAAATATGAATAATGCTATTATTCAAGCAGCAATTGTGGGGTCAAGCCAACAAGGGCACGAAAGTTGAGTTTGGGTGAACAGTTTAAAGAACTTCCCCCCATGTCTCTACAATGTTATGATGCTGAGATATAGGAGTTGCAAAATGGTACTCGGATACCAATTAACTCCCTAGCAACCTAACAATGATTATACTTCAAGCCAATAATCCATGATAAGTCATGATTGTAAATGATGCAAGTTTGCAGTAGTTTCAAGCAAAAATAACCACTTTCCAAATCTCGAGATCACTAGGTGGCGCTACGGCAAAACTGTCCAAGCACCCTAAGTTCCTGCCTACCATCAGAAGTACCAAGTGGTGTGTAAATACACTCAAGTTTGGTGAAGACAAACAAGAATTGGCAAATTCACACGAATTCCATAACTTTTTACAATAAGTGTCTCTAGATGCTACACACTGATTTTCACAAAAATCAGACAAAAGGATTAGGATGAGTTTGAAAAAGTAGCTTTTTTTAAATAATTCAAAATGGCGGAAAAATATTTAGATGAAGAAAGAAGGAAGTAGAAAGAAAAAAAGAGGAAAAAGAAAAAAAAATATGGACTTTATGGGTCATAAGTTAAAATCAAAAAGTATGTGAAATTTTAGACTGTTGGTGGCGCTAGTGGATTTGAGAAAGAGACTACAAATTTACTGATAACTTTTTGGACTGACCTCTATCAGTGTGCCAAATTTCATAACTTTCCTATGAAGCTTTTATGGGCTGCCATAGACGTAATAGAAGAAGAAGATCCTAAAAACCACATGTGCTTTAAGAAATGCAGTTTTCAATTTCCCCCATGAACAGAGATAATCTCACCTTCCTCCTCACGATCATCAGCAGTTCTGTTGAGTGAATTCTGTAGCCAAAGAATAGGACCTGACAAACCTGTTAACAGACAAACATCAGCAATCCTTCTTTTAAAAGACAAACAATCTGAAAACAATGTCTGCTCAAGTACCTTCTTGTCGTAAAGTCTGAGCCATTCTTCTCAGATTCTGATTTCTCTCCAGAACGCTTTCAGATCTGCTTCTCTGTCCTTTACTCGCCAAAACGTCAGCATGCTCCTCACTGTCATCTTCATCATCATCATCTTCCTCAGATTCTTCCTTCTCTTCCTCATCTCTCTCCATGTCTAACTCCTGCTGCTCTTCTGTCAAACTGAAGAAGTCTTCCTCTGTCTGAGAAATGAAACGCGAACTCATTGTTATAAATCATTTTTGAAAAGTTGTCCAGACGTTTGTTTGTGACATTGACTCTGTATGTAAATGTTGATTAACAAACCATTCCTTTCTTCTTCTGAGGAGCATTGCGTTGTCTTTTCTTGTAAAGTTCCTTGCGATCGGACACAAGACCCATACTGAGGATCTTGTCTACTACACGCGCCCTTGAACGTTTGGCAGTGATGCGCTTTAAAATGTTTCCCAACACATCTGTGGATAAAACAGAAATTAAAAATGACATCATGTTATAGAGTTTGACCAATGACATTTTTATCACTCAAGACTTCAAATTATGATCCATGTAGTTGTTCATAATTATTTGATGAGGACATAACCCCTTAAAGGTGCTCTAAGCGAATTGACGCGTTTTAGACCATAAAACATATTTTGTTACATACAGCAAACATCTCCTCACTATCTGCTTGCTGCCTGTCCGCTGATCAAACTGTAAAAAAACGCGATCTCTGTAGACAGCCCAGGCTTCACAAACGGCAATAACAACACAGTGGCCAAACCTACAAACAGAAAGTGAGGTATTTTTGTGCTTGTCAATGACAGGCATAATCCATAATTTTTCTGCGCAAATCTGCAGGAGCTGTTAGATCTGATGATGACTTTAGGCAAGTACTAATCATAAACTAATGAAGAGTCATCATTAACTACAGCTTTAGGGTACCACCCCAGTGACAGAAAAGGTAAAGCTTTGTACTTTTATGCAGTACATTAATAAAAATGACTTTAGCTGGGTTTTAACAGACTGGGTCACACATATTATTATTTCCCTAAGATGAATCAAGGGCTTTTTACAATGCACTTAGCCCCGGGATATCTGCATTGTAAACCCCGCTTTTAATCCTAGGTTAACCCTTTGTAATTTTTAACCCTTTGTAACCCTTTGTACACACTTTGTAATTTGAACACTGACATTCGGTGCCAAACGCATGCAGTGTGAAATGTGAAACTGAAGGGCAGGTACCTCATATCCCCATCGGTGTACTGCAAACACCTGAAATAAAGTAAAAGTGACATCCCAGGAGGCTTTAAACAGCCAAGAGAGATTTACGTTGCGACCTGTTCTGTCACTGATGTGGAAGTGCGAGACAAGCGGTTATTTAAAGCGACAGCACACGATTTTAATTCAGTCTGTTTGAATTATTTTTTATCCAAACATGACTGTTGACACCACAAATACGCAACTGACCTATAGCTAAGCCACGCCCCCTCCACTCACTAGGACAAACAATCAACACTGGTGACAGGCGCTATGGCAGCTGTCACAGTAGGAGACATTTCACAGGAGGCAATTGATGATTTTTGGAGACAGATTAACTATGCATTTGTAGGTTTATATTAATCGTTTTATTGAAGTTCGATGAAAAGCTTCAGCTCCAGGCAAAAGGTCACAGCGTAAACGCGATAAACCGCATCTCGTTGCCATCATGATCAAATTAAATATGTACAGGCACACGTTTCCAGGAAAAGCATTTTTACCATCTTTACTAAAAGTACTTATCCGTTAGTTTGGTGAATCATTCAGCACAACATTGCTATTACAAATAACATTTATTATCTCGGTTATTTACAGATCCGTTAATGAAGCTAAGTGACATGATGTACAACGCAGCTAGAAGCTAACGTTAACGTTTTCTAATGTTAGGCTAACGTTACGTTAGAGATGTTAAGGATAACGTTCAAATACGTTGTTGATTTAGCTTAGATGTAGACATCCTTGTTTAACCCTCTGGGGTCTAAGGGGTTTTTAGGGCCCTGGGGAAGTTTTGACATGCACTGACATTTGTGCTTTTTTCAGTTGCTTAAAAACATATTAATGGCAAAAGTCTCATAACACTGTGTTCATCACAAACTGGGCTACAATATCATATAATCAACATGTATGTACATGTTTGTATTTTTGAGAGAAAAATGTTTATGCGTGGTTTTTGAAAAAGCAAAATTTTTAAGTCACTGATATAACTCCACAAAACTCATTCTTAACATGTTTCCCAAGACTTTCCAAACTGGATCTAGTAGTCTAGAGTTTTTTCTTCAAAATGATGTGAAAATCATATGGCCTACTCAATCACATAAAGCAAGATATTGATTTACAATTTCTAAGACACTTTTGCTTGAGAGAGGCCGTATGCGTGGAGGCGGGAAAGCTCCTGAATAATCAGTGATTGACAGCTGAGAGACAAAAGAATTGAATAATGAGCCTTGTGGGGATGTTCAACAGGAATGTAACTACCTCTGTAGTAAAACCATGATAAGGTTTACTTTTCAATATAATGTAAATAGACACACACACACACACATTATATATATATATATTTCTATTGAAATATTTTCTATTCATTTCACAAGTATAAGTTACCTTTTAAAATCCATGGTAGCCTAATCCTGGTAAAGATACTGTTTGGCCATCGTAAAATGAACACACTTCAACACAGGGTTAGTGTTTGGTTGGCCAGCGAGAGGTTTACTTTTGTGCAGTAAAAAGCTCAAAAGAACAACTGCCTATCGTTGTCTGGACTCCTATTTGTGTTTTTGTAATCATTATAGTAGAAACACAACCAGGGACACGCGTGATAAACTTATCAATGTTTGTTTACAGCCGCCGCCATTACCTCACGTGTTGATCATGAAAGCAGTGAATGTGTGCACATGCAAGTGATCCTGTGTTTAATAAACTTGCTGTGCGGAGATATGACGCAACTAAATAAGGATTGTACTGTTTGCAATCGCGTATTTTATAAGAATACCAAAAAGCGCGTCGAGTTTCCTGACTCGCGTGTTTGTGTATGTGCGTTCCCGTCGCCTCAGCTGTTTGACGGAAGACAAAGAAAACACTCGCGTCTGGAGATACTGACACACATCCGCAAGTAAATAAGGATTTATATGTCGGACATCGATCCCGTCACACTGACGAAGCACACACACTCGCGTCTGTCTGGAGATTTAGGCGCGAGTAAACAAGTATGTGATGTGTGCAATCGCATCTTTTATAATGATACCACAAAGCGCTTCAAATATGAGGCATTGTGTGTTTGTGTGTGCGTTTGGACGTCGATCGAGTCACACTCGCGTCTGGAGATAACTTTAGTTACAGTCACGAGTAAACAAGTAGATGTCATGTTCCCTGGTTTAGAAACAGTGTAAAACGTGAAACAGATAACCCAGGATTTCATTAACGTGGTGTTTAGAATAAACCAGAGTTAACTATTTCAAGTGTGAAATGTTTTCTACATGTCAACCCTGTTAAATTAATGTAAGTGAACACAAACCATCAGAGTCTCTATACTCCTGAAAGAGCATCTGAAGTTCCTCCTCCTGTTCTTCAGTCCACAGCACAATATGTGTTCCCTTCCTGAAGAGATTCAGAGAGGTGTCAAGATTCACAAATACTGTAACTGTATGCGAGTAATGATCATAGACACTACTGTTAAAATAATATTTCACTCAATCATAAAATCATATTATAGATTTAACATAAGATCTGCACCTCTCTTTCTTTAAATCCTTCACACTGTCCACCAAACCCAACGTCACCATCTGAGAAACCACCTCACGTCGTGTACGGCTGCTGCTCAACAACTGGATCAGTGTCTCCACTATATCTGGCACTGACAAAGAAATCATTCAAAAGAAAAAATATTAGAAAATATTCAAACAAGAGTTGAGACCGAGAGATGTTGTGGGTGGATGCAGTCTCACCTCCAGAGTTCTTGTGCTCTTCATACAAGTGCTTAAGCTCTTCTTCTTCCTCAGGTGTCCACCTGGATTTTTTCTTGGAGCCCTCACTAAACATGGACATATGAAACAAAATATTAAACATCGTGAAGTACTTGTGAATGAAAGTGTAGTGAATGAGTCTTACCCATCTTTACTATAGCCCTCGGTCATGTCTCTCACAGCACCCACATTCTTCCAGAAGAGCATCTCCACAAATGCTTTGTTATTGTTAGCAGCAAACGTGAAAAAACGGTTAAGAACAAACTTTGTAAAAGTGACAAGCTCCTGTCAGAAACAAAGACAGAAATATTAATGATTACCTAAATAACTTAAACAGAATCCAGCTCTTATAAATAAAGGCACTTCATTGGTAAAGTGTGTTGTCACCTGATATGCGGCCGCTGCCGGGTCTTCCAGAATCTTATTAAATAAGTAGAAGACAGAGAGCTGATAAAATAATGCATCCATCTTCAGATCTACCGCCAGTCTATGGAGTAGGCGTATGATGCAGTGGTTGGTATGAGGAGAATTTTGGGAATATGAACTCAGCAGGATGAAATATGGACGCACAATGTTTGGGTTGGCAAATCTGTCAAACAGAATGCAAAAATAAAATTTTAAACAAACACGAATCATATTTTTAGCTCTGCAAATGTAGGGTTAATTCAGTGTGATTGTGACACTTTATGACATTCATCTCAATGTTTCCAATGGTCCCACAAAACCTAAATCCAACTTCTAGACATGTATAACAATCTTTCTTTAGCCAAATACATTATATTAAATAATATACTGGCTCTCCTTTGCTTTATAATGACTCTAAACAGGGTTCAATGTTTTCAAGCTCCTAAAGCGCATCTATCTATCCATCAACTCTTTCCCCACCATTGAGGAGTTATCTCGTCAATCTGCAATACCGCTATTATCCACCAGGCGCTATTCCGCAACTTATAAAACCGAAGTATTGCCCTAGGGCAGGGGTCGGCCACAGGCGGCCCGCGGGCCAAGAGTGGCCCGCCAGCAATATTTTCTGGCCCGCCGGATTATTTTGGAAGTCCGTTTTTTTATCAGACTATTTTTATTTTACAATAACACTTTACAAATATGGCTCCTATCATTCCTTCATTCGTTTTTTTTTTTTTAAATTTAAACCAAAAAGAAAATAAAGAAAAACGACTTGTTTTTCTTTTATTTATTTTCTGAACTAAAATGAAAAAAAAATTTCTGATTGTGCGCTCAGATCAAAAATAGAAAAAATTAATGAAACGGGTTAAGACTAATTTTTATTTAACACCTTAGCAGACATATACCAATGAAATAATTTTAAACAGATCAGGTACTATTGTGGTAACAGATTACAGCCGTTTTAATAATGGTTTGAATAGCAACCATGCGCCAGTTTTATTTGCTTACACTCCGACTTTTGAACTTTTTTCATTATTATTTATTCGTAATAAATAATATGTATTACCTGATAAAACATATTTGCACTAAATGCTGCACAAAACTCTTCCACTAGCCTACTTGAGAAAAGCCGTAGCCGCGCGGCGATTTCCCCGCTGCATACTGTATGAAACGCCCAAAAGGATTCATGCGGCGCATGATGAAATTTTAAAGTATAAAGACGGTACCGGAACTTATAGGGGTACCTATACTTTGGACGTGTGGTCTGACTGACGATAGCCCTCTCTTGACAGCGTATCCGCACTTCATTCTGACCACCTGTACAGCTTTAGAAGCTGTTTGGTACTGAAACCATTGTCAGCCAACAACATTATTTTTTGTGCAAGTATGTTTGAAATAGTTTGGCAGAAAGCTTACTTCATTTGTCAGTAGGGCAATATGGTTTCCGTTTATGTTGGTTAGATATTTGAGTGATAGGCTTTGTCCTATTTAATTTATGTTATTTATATTTCATAATTTTTTCTGTGACTTTTTTCTCTGCTGACAGTACAATGTTAAAATAATATTTATATTGACACGAACACAATTTTTGTATAGCATTTATAATTGTTATAGGCTACTTAATCTCTCTCTTTCAGTTAGAGACATTTGAATTTGAGATTCTGGAAACGAGATTTAGGTTTTGTGGACCCGTCAGGTCGGGAAATAAAGCGTGTGAACACAAAGTGTATTTTAAGCGTTGCTGAACAGAAACTTGTATTAGCTGGCGAAAAAAAAAAAACAGTCTCGCGCAGACCTCTTTACACACCTTAGTTGTGTATGTGTGTCTCCTGAATAAATGATAATTAAAAAAGGAATAAAGTTCAAAAGCCCGACTGTGAGAGACTTTTATGGGAGCATAAATGCCTGTAAAATGTTACCACTAGTACTTGAGCTGCTTAAAATGATTTCATTGATATATATGCCTATATAGTAGGGCTGGGCAAAAAAATCGATTTTTCGATTAATCGTTCTTTAAAACGTGGACGATTCAGAATCGATTCTCAAAGAGCAGAATCAATTTTTTTCTTTCATATTTATGTCTGCAAACATTCAACGAAAGATTAACATTAATCGAAATCGTCTTCACTACATGTCACCCTCTTTTTTGCCTAGCGCATGTTACCAAGGAGCAAGAGGCAAGCCTGTCATTCATTCAGTGCTTAAAATGGCGGTTTCAGGTGCTTCGTCAATTTTATTGATTACCCACTTGTAACCTGCTGTTCACTGTTCTTTTTATTAATATAGTATTTGTATTAAATCTATATCCATTGAGTTGAATAGAGTTTAAAACCGGGCCGAGAACCAGAATCGAAAATTGAATCGAAATCGAATCGATTTGGCAGCTTGTGAATCGAAATCGAATCGATCTGGAAAATCTGAATTGATACCCAGCCCTACTATATAGGTGTTAAGTTCAGGAATAAAAAAACAAGTTATTTTTTCATTTTTTTTTTGTTTATAATTTGAAAAAAACGATTGAACGAATGATACACGGACCCATCATATTCCATGATTATAGGCCTATTGCAGGTGCAAACAGACAAAGAAACAGCAGAACAACCATGTTTTAAGCAATTTTTAATGCCATCTTTCGTCTTTTAAATAGAAAATAAAAACAATGTTGCTTGACAAAAGATCAGATTAAATTCAAAATGTAAAAAAAATTCAGCTGCCCCGCCATCTACTGGATAAAAAAAAATATTGGCCCGCGACCAAAGTTACTTGCCGAACCCTGCCCTAGGGCAAACAGCTGTATGTCCGTGTATGTTTTAAAGATCGCTCTGCATCTCATCTCTATCAAAAGTTCTCACAGAAATTGGAATTATCTCAGCTTTTTGCTCAAAATTTGGTGTTTTTGATGAAACCTACACATATTTGAGAGGTGATAAAAACAGAACAAATGAAGGTAGGATGATACTGATTTTTTTGTTTGAAAGCAGAGGGTCTGTTCTTTTATTTCATATATTGTATGTTTATATATTTAAAAAGGAGCATTTTCTGGAAGGCATTAAACTTTTGTGAAAATCATCTCTAATAAAAGCCCTTTACATAAATGCAATTATTTCAGCTTTTTGTTCAAAATGTGGTATTTTTGAAGACGCTTACCCATATTTGAGAGGTGATAAAAAGAGAATTAATGAAGATAGGATGAAACACGTTTGAAAGCAAAGGGCCTGTTCTTTCATTTAATATATTGTATGTTTATATATTTATAGAAGAAAATTTTATGGACTGTTTTAAACTTTTGGAAAAATCATAAAAATGTTGGCACTGGCTGGCAACTTTTTTAAATGCTGGCGAGGAAAGAGTTAAAGTAATCAATATGACTCCATTGGGTAAATAAATGTCTTCTAAAGAGAACAAATATGTTTGAGAAAAAAAAGCAACTTATATTTTGAGTTTATTTAGGGATGAATGTGTCACCTTTGAGTGTAAACATATCTGTAAAATTCAGTAAACTCAAAATGGCGACCCGCCGGCTCCATGTTGGTAATTCATTTATTGGTTTTCATTCATTTAAAACGTGGGAACCAAAGAGATTTGACATGCCACCGTATTGTCTGACATGCATTAATGCATAACATATCGATATTTATATTGTAATAGTAATTTCTTATCTTACTAGGGATGTAACGATAAAATCATGTGTCCCATTAACTCTTTCACCGCCAGCGTTTTTAAAAAAAGTTGCCAGCCAGCGCCAGCGTTTTTCATGATTTTCACCAAAGTTTAATGCCTTCCAGAAAATGTTTTTCTTTAAATATATAAACATACAATATACCAAATGAAAGAAC
Organism: Paramisgurnus dabryanus; assembly: GCF_030506205.2. Taxonomy (NCBI): domain Eukaryota; kingdom Metazoa; phylum Chordata; class Actinopteri; order Cypriniformes; family Cobitidae; genus Paramisgurnus; species Paramisgurnus dabryanus. Next base: position 29,557,624 of record NC_133350.1, on the reverse strand, counting down.
AGACCCTCTGCTTTCAAACAAAAAAACCGTTTCATCCTACCTTTAGTGGTTCTTTTGCAATCAGCTTTTGAATATGGGTAGGTTTTTGCAAAAACACCATATTTTGAGCAAAAAGCAGAGATAATTCCATTTTTGTGACGGACTTTTCATAGAGATCCCATTCAGAGCGATCTTTAAAACAGACACGGACATGCAGCAGCTTGCCATAGGGCAATACTTCCGGTTTTAAAAAGTTGCGGAAGGGCGCCACCTGGTGGATAATAGCGGTATTGCGGAAAGACGGAAAATCTCGTCATTGGCGGGGAAAGAGTTAAAAATGTCTGTCTGAAATCGATTCTGAATCGCAAGGCTGTGATTCTTTGTTTCATGCACAGTTTGTGTGTGTACTACGGCATTTGGTCAGTGGGAAGTCCTTATCAATCTAAAATCTTTATGAGTCTGAGTCATTTATAACGTGCATTTAAAACAGCAACACTCATTAAATAAAAATCATTCAAAATATTCATTATTATCCATTAAGAAAACGCGCATTTGCACGGTTAATCGTTACAGCCCTATTTCTTACTATTTACTTTTAACTCTTATTAATTTAATCTACTTTTTTTTAAAACTAGTCTATATCTATAAAATATTTACCCTAAAAATGTTAGGGAGAGGAAAACATTTGAGTTTTTTACCTTCTACTTGAAAAGCAATAAAATTCATAAACAGGGTATGATTGTATCTGTGTTTTCATTGAGAAATCATTGGACTGATGTGAAAACAAAATTTTAGAAAAGCAAGATGCACGTTTAACAAAAATAGGGGGCATAAATGTTCTTGTTTTTCTGCCTCTACTTAGACTTTTATATACCATTTAAAATGGTTAAGAAAAACAGTTTTAAAAGTGAATAAAAAGTGAATTTAAGTACATTTTAATAGTTAAGACCACACTGACAGGTAGCTGGATTAACATCTGTCTTTAAGTGTGAATGTACCTTTTAATGAAGTCTTTGAAGTTGAACTCTGTTTCAGACACAGTCACAGACTCCAGTTCTTCCTCTTCCTCCATCTCAATCCCATCATCCTCCAGAGCAGAATCTACAGGAGCTGATCCTATACACAAACAAAGTCCAGCACACAACTATAAACAGTGTCAGGTATAGCAGTAAACCCCCTTATTTGCTGGTCATGGTATACAAGGATTGATTATATTGCTACAGTAGCACTGTGTACTCAAGACAACTGCTCAATAGTAATAGTACACATATGGAAGTGCACTATAGTTAATGATAGTATCAGTACAGTAGTATAATTTAGTACTGTTGAGTATGGTATATAGGTAAGTAAGTACAGTGTTCTTACTGGGGAGTTTAGTGAATAGTATCTGTTTGAGAAGTTCAAGTTCCTCCTCAGGTGCGACCTCCACAGATCCAAACGTCTCTCCTTCTGGCCACACCGACCTAATTAAACAGAGCAATAGATGTGTTCATGAGTATGTTGTTGTTGTACAGTCAAGTAGGGGAGAGTGGGGCTCTTTGGCTTCATTATTCAAAAAATAAATATTTAAGTTAGATTATCTTTTTTTACACAATCAACACACACATCTCTGCTACAGATGAACACTTAAAGTTTGTTTGTTGTACCTAACATTATCGTACAATTACACCAAAAGTGACAGGAGTGCAAACGTTACAAGTGGTGGATATTGTTTATATATCTGCCTCTAATAGATAAATATCCAGACATTCATCCATCCATGATCCTTCATCTAATCATCCTTGTATTATTCATGAATGCATATAAATAGATTGTTCCTAAAAATCACAATTGTGAGATATTTCCCCTGATATTGTACTAACATACATCATTTTGATGAATAGTATTTACATTGTTTACCTGAGGCTTAATTGTAACTGTGTGACAGACTTTTTTGTGTGGCGATCTACTTTTAAAATGATAAAGCCGACAAGACCTACCTGCTAAAAAACACAGTTAAATTTTTTTAATAACACTTTAAATGTGTGTTCGGACTATAATGCATATATCTCTACGCTGAATTTAGGGCTGTCACCATTACGGCATTTTTTTTGAAAAGTTAAAAAAACCTTTTTTATTGAGTAGGCTACATGCCGAGTATTCCTTAAATAAACGGAGATGCAGGTTTGATTAAACAAACTAGAAAAGGACAACAGTATCAGAAGCATCTCTCTCTCTCTCTCTGTCTCTCTCGTTCGTTCGGTCGCTTGTGCACATACACTGTGCGTGTGGATTAGCTCCTGCATGAAGGCAAGAATGTGTATCCAAATATCGAAGTTAGACGACTCAGCTGAAGCGGGCAGGCCTAAAATTTATATAAAGACACACTTGAGAAGAAATGCACAGCAACTCAAAAAGACTTGTTTCTAAGACCAAAATGCCAATTTCACGCTTTGGTTTCTGAAGCTCGTGCAGCAGCATAACTTATGTGCGATCTACCGGCATTGCCTTTGCGATCAACGTATTGGACACCCCTGGCCTAAAACAATTCTTTTTTAAAGATACATAGCAAGAGAGATTAAAATACACTTAGCAAATAGAGCAATGTCTTTATCTGGAGTGTTTGTTAACCCATGTCACCTTCCTGAAGTGCTGGGCACGCTTTTTGGATTTAACCCAGCTACTGTATCGTGTACAGGACAGGTACACTGATATTTATGAACATATCAGTGCATAAGCATCACGCATCAGTTAGTTATCATTGAGCAAAGTTTGCATGATCTTACCGTGCAGCACGCAGTAAACTCAGTGCTTCAGGTCCACTGCGAGACATCAGACAGTCTTGAATCCTGATCAAAGCATCAGTCCTCTGTTCATTTACTGGAGTCTCAGCTGCAGCATCAAAGGGTACAATGCCCTCGGACAGACTCGCAGATAACTGCAACCACACACAAGAGACAGGTTTTAAACTCATCCTGTACATTTGACAGGTGCTTTAATCCAAAGCAACTCAAACGCAGACATCACTATGTCCTCAATGCTTAATTAAAACAGTGCAAGAAAACGATGTAATTAATTTATTGTACAAAATTTGCAAAACGTTTTATACAGGGTTCCCACATCTTAGTTAACTTCACATTCAAGGACCTTTCAAGGACTTTCCAGGTCGAATACCCTCAAATTCAAGGACTAAATGTGGGGACACATTTCAAGTGAGAGCAAGGTTACATCGTGTTACCTTTTAAGATACATTGTTACAGTTCACTTTCGAGGGAACTTGCGTTGCGTCACTGCGGTGACACTTTGGGGACGCTTCCAGGGGTAATTGCGTCTGAATGTGTATATCAAATTCAACCAATGGTGAGGCTTAACAACAAAAACAGGGTGACATGGGAGCCAGGAAGTATATCGCTATCTGAAATATTGCCAAAAACGGCGTTACAGGGATGCAGGAAGTTTGGCAAGGGAGACGCAGTGTCTTGTTCCCTTCTCAGGGAACAACAGGTACATACGTAACCCGAGACGTTTTCATTTGTCAAACACAACTATGCAAAAAAGCATTTTGGTATGAATCAACATTCGCATACAGAAGATATAAGCATTTAAAGCTAACAGTTTAGCACGTGTACTAAAAGGCTAGAAATTTGATGATATTATCCTACACTACACAGGGAATAATATGAATTTTTTTCCAGAAAACTTCTTGCATAAAATAGATTTAAGCACTTTCAATGACCTGTATCTATGTATGTATATTTGTAAAAACTCCCCAGGTCCTTGAATTATTTACCCCAGATTCACAAACTTTTAAGGATTTGAAGGACCCGTGGGAACCCTGTTTATAACTATGAACAATAATAACCCCAGATGCAAACCACTCACCCTTTGATAAATTTCAATGTTTTTAAATAAAAAATCTTCCATTTACATAATTAGACATATAATGTCAATCTTAATTGTGAATGTGATAAGACATTTACAATAAAAAAACTTTCCTTATTAAATATACTCAATAACAAGTAACGTTTGATATATTTGTCTATATACAGATGGTATTTAACACTTTTACCACTGTGGCAGTTGTACCATTATCATATTAATAAAGTTTAGGAACGTTATATTTTTCAGTTATTGAGGAGACAACAAGGACAACTGTGTGCTTATCTGTGTGGCTACAGAGCAACATCCCCAACATAGCTATACAGCTACGTGAGCTAACCACATAACTGTGTAAATTATATTGCAATCTACAAACAGCATGTTGAGTTGATATTGTATATGCAGGAGGGAGAACACATTTAACATTCAAAGGACCACATAAAGTGCAAATGCATTTCTTCTGTCTATTACTTACACTACAAGGACAACAAACATAGCACAATTAATTTGGATTAAACAAGTATAATTTACATAAACTGCACTGTATTTATAAAACAAAGTGACAAAAACATGGGATTGTTGTTCTTTTTTTATTTGCTGCATTTTTTTTATCACCTGAAAGCCAGAAGCTCGGAGCTCTTCAGACACTATCTGAAATGTCTGTTCCAGATCTTCAGTAGTCATCTCAGGCTGAACGGTCTTCTGACTTCGTTTTCTTCGTTTAACTTTCTTTTTCTGTGTGTCACACACAAAAAATTATTTGCTTAGTCCAGCTTAAAAAAAAAACCGACTAAAGCACCATCACAGCAATTTTATATCTTTAGTCCAAACCATTTAAGAGATATGTGCATACTGGTTGATCCTGAACCCTACAGCTCCATTCAAGCATCTTCTATAAAGTCAACAGTTGAAACTTTTACCAATATTATTTAATTTCAATGGACAAAAAAAATAACCACTTACAATTAAATGTTAATATAATAAGATAAAGATAACTTGTTGGTAAACCATGGTTGATAGATACTCTACTCATTAGTTTATTAAAAAGAAACATCTCATTGCAAAACTGCAGTACTACTCAAATATAACATTTCCTCCCAATGTTTTTAAGTCATGTAATCTCAACAAGTAAGGCAAAAACTACTAGGTAAGCCTAAATTCAAGTGATCAAATGTAAAATAATACTTCATAGCTTTTATTGTATTAATGTGGTACAGATTAATCTAGATTAAGCTTCAAAAGTTAATCAAGAGCAGTGAATGACTAACATTAAAAACAGATAGTTGCAGGTTAAATAGGCTGCTGTCACTTTAATGCACAGATTCAGGGCTTGACATTACATTTTTTTTGCTAACCAGCTGAAGTGGCTAGTTGTCTTCCAAAGTTATTTTCACTGGCCACAAGAAAATACATTTTTTATGATCAAAGCTGACTTTGGCATGCTAAAATAACTTGATTTAGAGTAATTTTACTTGATCACCTGGTATGTACCTTTACGTATTGTAAGAATGCTAACATTTAAATGAAAACTGCTCAGTCAAGACACGTACATGAATTTTACTCTCAATTTATAGATTATATTTATGAGCTTGATGATGGTTTCTGTTAAAAGTGATTTAAGATTTCTTTTAAGTCGCTTTTTTACTGACAAATGACGAGAGAGCGTTATTATTGTGCAAACGTGCAAAAGAACATTATTTTGCGCAAAGACAACCTTCTCCTCTCAAGGATTTCATTTGCCTTCGCACAAAACTGGAGGACCACTTTAAGATATCCGCTGAGCTCTTTAAGATATTTCTCTCCGCTCTCTCCCACACACTTTAAGCTATCCAAACGATATCATTTATTGCATCTTTTTCGTTATAGTTGTGTTGTGAACTGTACTATTCTCTTTAATATAAAACCATTTGTGCACGCATACAATTACGTTCTTAAAAGATGTGCTGAATTTGTATTATTATGGATGTGCAGGTGAGGATTTTTAACCTTCTGAAATTATTAAACACACCACATATTTGTTATTTTTTGCGCCATTTTCGCCTTTATTTGATGGACATTTAATGAGAAACAGGAAAGTACAGGGAGGAGACAGAGGTATGGGTTCGGCAAAGGACCTTGAGCCGGGATTAATACTTGGGAAGCGTGTCTGCACCATGTGTCGGAGCCCACCCAGATAGCATGCAACCATTGAAACAATGTTAAAAATCATTGATTTGTCAATGTTAATACCATTGAATCAATATCAGGTTTGCACCCTCCATTAATATTGAAATTTCAACAAATCACCATTATCGTGATCAGTGTTTGCTTTAGTTGGGCCCTTTACTCTTGTGTTTTAATGTCAAGTTTTCTTTGGCTGTTGAAGCAGTTTTTTTTTTAAATACATCTGCTATTGCAAAGAAAACAAAGATCTATCAAAGTGTTATCAAATAGTTATCAAGTAGTTTAATTATTGTAGATATACCTAAATAACCTTGTAAAGCAGTTTAATTTTATATAATCTTGACATCTTCAAAAAATCAATCAGTTTCAACTTAATTTTGAAACACATCTTTCTTTTCAAATGCACATGTGTTTCTACCCAAACGAGTAGAAGAAAATAAAGATTTTACTTAGTGAATGTCAAGAGTCAAGGACCCAACTGAATCAAACACTGATCACAATAATGGTGGTTTGTTGAAATTTCAACATTTTTTCTATATTAATGGAGGGTGCAAACCTGATATTGATTCAATGCAGTTAACATTGGCAAATCAACTGTTTTTAACATTGTTTCAATGGTTTGCATGCTATCTGGGCAGTCCATTATACCATTGGCTCCGACGCACACCGCGTATTTTAAATGAAAATATATTTGGCGTAGACGTTCAAAATCTGTAGTAGATTACTTTTGATCTTTAAGATATTTCATTATCTTGAATAAAAATGATTTTTTATTATTCTTAACATAAAGCTAATAAAATAGTGTAATAAAAAATGCTCATATTAAACAGCTTGTTTTATTAATAAAAAAATTGATGGATGGTATTTGTGTTCTAACACAAATAAATGAAAAACTACTACAGTGTAAAACATGGACAAACTCACCTAAGTAAAGCGAAGAAATTTACCTTGAATCTTTTGTATTGTCGAAGTTTTCTGACTTTCATATTAACATTCATTTTGAAAGTAAGGAAATTATTTACACCATATGAGTATCATTTACTGCATTATAATTTACTCGAGATCATGTGCGGTGCTGGTGTGATCATGCTTTTTGCGTCACAGAGAGCAAAATATTTCAGTAGGTCATTCAGGCATTTAAGAGGCACCGAAACGATGCACCGAAATCTGTGTTTTGATTCAGTCTGGTAGATACCGACCATATAGGCTTTCGGTACACAACCCTAAGGGTGAGTAAATCATGGGGTAATTTTGATATTTGGCAGGAGTATCACTTTATTGCATATTTTAATCTTGATTTTGCACAACACTACATTTTTCACATGATGGGCTACAGTTAAATTCATAGCTTGATTTGGATAAAAAAAATGAATAAAAACAGACTTTCAGAGGCTATCAGCCATCACAAAAAAACATTCAAGTTCTCACCTGCACAACAAGATTGTTTCGTCCCTTACAGAATCGCTCAAGCATTTTCAAAAACAGATGCGTGGACTCCACTAGATCTTTAAGAAATGAACGTGGCTGTGTCCGTTCATCAAACTTGCGTAAAAGAGTGAGGAAAATCTCTCTAAACTCCATCAGATAGAAGATATTACCTGAACAAAACACCACATATTTAAAGTAACAGAAAGACAGATAATAGCAACCGTTTTGAAGTCATAGGCATTTATAAGCACATACTCTTGATGACACTGGCGCTGTGCCGGATATTGTCGACTTTTGAGCGGTCCATCTCATTTACTGTCAGCAACAGCTCCTGATATGCCTTCAGAGCAAAGTGCATCCTGGGAAATGGAGGAATAACTGATCAACATCAACTGGGCTCTACTCATCTCAACCTTTACAAAATCATTATTCATATTCTTCTATTCTACTGAAAAAAACACAGAGGAAGTAAAACAATATGTATGGACACAGAAGATATGATAAAATATTGTTAAAATAATACAAGATTTCACCGCTTTATTTTTGTAACAAGACATGAAACTAAGTGAAGCTATCGACCTTCATTGGGCTGCTAAGAAGATTCATGTGATGGCGGTGATGCCCATCTGAGCAATTTGCCAATCGGTTCAATATTTAATTGAGAATTGTGGCATCCATAATATAAAAACACACACACACACACACACACACACGCACACACACACACACACACACACACACACACAAGTAGGAGTGTGACTGACCTGCGAGACCAGGATGTGGCACTTTTCCGATCCATGAGGATCATCTCGTAGTAGTTAGTAATGTTCTTCTCAATAAAATGAAAGGTGCGGATGGACATGGTCTCAGATACAAGGTCCGGTCTGAAGTTCTGACCACGATTAAAGGCCATGAAGAAGGTTAACGCCCACAGGTAATACGTCTCATCGTGCTGTTGGGCCCGTTCACGGATCAGATCCTCCTGCACAGACAACAAGACACATGAGCATTACAAATATTGGGAAATGTGCTATTTGAAAAATAAATATTGTGCACCAGGGTCCAAAATGACAGAGGACTATAAAAGTATAATTAAATGTTACATTGAACCATATATATTATATTTATGTCGAGTATCATCATTTACTTTTCAAGTCTTTTGTGAGCGCAAGTTTGTTATTTGAAATGTAGACGGGCAGCAAGAGCATTCAAATAGGTCGATGCGAAACCCTCCTTTTTACAGGTGCATCAGTGATTGAATCAGCAAATTGAAAATATTTTAACTTTTTAAAATGCTGTGTTCGCACCGCAGGTCATGCGACAAGAACCAACCAATCAGCTTTACCCTTTACATATTAACATTGCATCATACATATCAACTCAAGGAGCAACTGATCATGGCTGTACAATTCATCTGCCCCGTTAAGAAACGCTATTTTATATAGATAACTTAAGTCTTAGTACTACAGATAATCAAGTAAAGGTACAAAAGGTTGTGGGAATGATTGCATTTTCTGTTAATTTACATCTAACATAGCATCATATTTCACACTTGTGCACCTACAGGCAGACAAGGGAACTGTAATACTTTAAAGGAGCTGTATGTAGATTTTTGAAATTGAGCCGTAGTTTGAGGTATAAATATCCACAAGAGTGGGTTTATAATTTGCAATCAACAAAAACATTGCAACCATAAAATTTAGCAGATAAACTTATGCTGTTCATTGTCAGTGGTGCTCCTGTTGTGTCTGGCAACATAAGAGGGGGACGGAGAATAAACCGCCTCCAATATTAGAAATTTAGACTGCGATACGTTTAGTTGCTAGAGGTCAATGTTACATACAGCTCCTTAAGATTAGCGATAGAGTGGGGCTTCTTGGTTTTCAAATATTGTTTAAGTAATTAAAAAATATTTCAGGTGCCACCCTATCACCCCCCAAACTCTGCCTATGCACAGCATCCCAACTCTTTAGCTAACTTTAGTGGGTATAAATCAAATGTTTAATGAATGTCAAATGTTAAACTAATTTCACTACAGTCTTAGTGTACAATAGGTAGTATAACAAATCATGGACACTGTAGTTGGTTGACTCCATCCACAACAACAATCAAAGTAAGGAGCTTGACATCTGCCATTGTTTGCCAATTTTACTTTTTAGGTAAATTATTCCTTTAATTTTTTTAAAACGAGTTTAAGTTAGACATAAGAGCAGACACAAGAGTTTCATGACCATTTAAAGTGCAAACAACAACATAAAGGCTTTTTTCAACATGTTGTAATTTTGTAAGACAGCCACATCAAACATACTGCCACATTTCCCATAAGATTTGAGTATTTATAACATCTTTAGTATTTTGCTCATTCTGTCCTTCGTCTTTACTCACCTTTACCAGGTACATGAGGTGATTGTAGCAGTTCTCCAGAAAGTCAATGCAGAACTCACGCAGGAAGAGACGTACATTCAATGCAGAGCGCCGTTGTCTCGCAGAGTCTCTAGCAATCTGTTTGCGTTTGGGCACACGTCTCACGTTCTTACCCAAATCATGAGAATAGTTCTTGAACTAAAAAAAAAATCCCATTATTCATACAGAGGTGCTTCCTAAAACTGCTTCAAGTTAGCTGTCCTTAAATATATAGCTCAAATAAAATGCTGACATGATTAATGTTTTGAAGAGTGAAGCTTACATTGTGAAGTCCTTGATGAAAAATCACATCTTTCTCTCCAATGGACTTCAGTCCTTCAATGACATATGAGCCACGGAAACGAGAGTGTCTTTGAAAGAAAAAGATCAGAAATGCTTGCTGTTATTCTTCAGAAGTTTATTTAAGGAATATGAGTAAACAGAATAATAAAAAACACATGTCCAAATAATAAAACAATGTTTAAATGAAACTCCACCTCCTTATATAATAAAGCATAAAATGACACTGGTTAAAGCATTAATCAAGTATTTTGAAGGTTAGCAAGTTATTCTGTTTGGATAAAATATAGTTCAATAGTTCGCCTGTGCATTCATTCTGATCTTAATGAATAATGGTAAACAAACTTGGCTTGCTGTCCTCGAAGGGAGCTCTGCAGCTGAGCTCTGAACTTTTAATCGCTTGTCAATAACAAACACAGGTAACGCAGAGTGTCAGAACTGGATCAGTCCTTTTATTAGTCCGATTTCTGATCCAGCAAAAAAGGCTCGAATTGGCCCCGATACCAATCCCAGATATCGTATCGGTGGATCCCTAATTTAAAACTCTTATAACCCTTTTCCCTTAAATCTGAATCCATATCAACAAATAAAGCTTCTGTAGATATATAAGTAATCCTGATCAAGCTTTACTACATTTTCTCACCTGGTTCCTCTCTGCAGAGCACGACTGTGTTTTGCTGCTATCTCTTTTCTTCTCAGTTGCTCAAGTTCATCCGCGTCTTTCTGTTTCTCCGCTGCTGAACGTATCTGTCCTGCATTCACCAACATCTCTGCAGTCTGAAACCAAAATACAGAAAACCACTTTCACCAAAACTTCACTTCATATACAGTAAATCTGAAAACTTGTTAATAGCTTTATTAATCTGTAATACCTTATTATTACAATGATGTTATACATGTTATAATCAGTTAATGCAATGTAATAGGCAATATAAATGATGAATTTTTGTTATTTAAAGGATTAGTCCATTTTCTTAAAAAAAATCCAGATAATTTACTCACCACCACCAAAATGTTGATGTCTTTCTTTGTTCAGTCGAGAAGAAATTATGTTTTTTTGGGGAAAACATTCCAGGATTTTTCTCATTTTAATGGACTTTAATGGACCCCAACACTTAACTCAACATTTAACAGTTTTTTCAACAGAGTTTCAAAGGACTCTAACAATCCCAAACGAGGCATAAGGGTCTTATTTAGTGAACCGATTGTCATTTTTGGAAGAAAAATAAAAAATATTCACTTTTAAACCACAACTTCTTGTCCATCTCCGGTCCTGTGATGCGCCAGCGCGACCTCACACAATACGTCATCACGTCAAGAGGTCACGGATGACGTATGTGAAACTACGCCCCAGTGTTTACTAGGGGTGACCCCGAATAGTCGAAGATTCGATGCATCGATAGGAGAAGCCTGATTCGACTACCAATCTCATAGTCGAATCGTCGCAGATGTGTTATGAAATGAGGATCATTCAAATTTGGCCGTATATGGGTGCACACATTATCTGATTTCACATAACAGCTTTCTCACAATATATTAATATACAGCATATTATGATAATGCTGCAAATAATATGTGAAGTAGCAGCTTTCAATAAATATTTTAAAATGCGTTAATAAATCCAACAACCCCAGTGACCGGGCTTCACGTCCATAAAAGGGTCTCTATGTTAATAAAGCCTTGCCTCTTTGTTTCGACATTTAAAAGACAAAGCTGGCAAATTAAACTATGACTTTCGTTCTTTTAATAATTTCTATATTTTATTTTATTTATAAATCACTTTGGGTTATCGGATTTAATTATTTGTCTTGTGTTTTGTTTCCGTGCACTTGAGGCATTTTGCATATTTGTTCTGCACTTTGTTACTTCTGACCTTATTTTATAAAAAAAAAATTTATTTATTATAAACGTAAATTCCGATCTAATTTAAGTATGTAAATTTTGTATAGCTTTTCGTTGTATCGATGTTGCGCTATTGCGTGCTGGCCATGCTTGCGCATGTAATTTAGCCGAACGGGCTAGGTGCTCTCTGCGTCTCATATTTAGGAGTTTATCAAACTAAACATTAAAAAACGGATGTTTTTCGACGAGTATACGTTTTTAAAATGTATTTAAAACAGAGTGGTTATATTGTCTATCTTAAAGTTAAACTACAAAACAGGTAAGCCGGTTTTTTTATTTCGGTGATGAAACGGAAACTAGTATCTGCACCGAACCTATTTCTGCCTGACACGAATGTCTTTCTTGTGATTTAATATTATGGTCAGTCGGTGTTCACTTTCAAATGATAGCAAAGAGTCATTTCTCATTTGTCGGGTTTTTTTGGTCATGACTGCTTTGACGCGCTCTCTCCAAATTAAATAAAAACACTAAATTGTAGCCGAGTTTCCAAGGCAGGATCACCTTTTTATTTTTTTAGGTTTAGTTATCAAAATGTATTTTTGTGTGATGTTCTGTAGATCGTGGCTTTAAAATGTTATGAGGAATAATGAAACAAATGTTGCCTTACATTTTATCTTAAAAAAAATATATATATAAATGCATCATCAGTTTTGTCTTCGTTTATTACTTGAAAGACAGTTTTGGTCACTTTATCAGACAGTTGTTTATGTGTGCTGCTTGTGAAAGAAAATAAAAGTTACCAATTTGTACCTGGTCTGGCCCCCTCCCAACCCATGCACACAAACATAGATGATTGGACTATCGGTCGACTATGGAAAGATTCGAAAATTCTGATTCGAATATGTAAATCCTTAGTCGAGGACACCCCTAGTGTTTACAAGTGTGGAGAAAGAGGACCGTTCCGACATTGTTGTATGTGGAATGATACTAATTCATGTCTTTGTGTCAGTTTATTGTTTAAAATGGTCCGCTAATGTGCGTTTCATATATGTAACATGTGACCTTTCTACGTCACTACGCAATTACGTGAGGTCGCGCTGGTGCATCACAGAACCGGAGATAGAAGAGAAGTTGTGATTGACAATCGACAATCGTTTCGCTAGATAAGACCCTTATGCCTTGTTTGAGATTGTTTAGAGTCCTTTGAAACTCTGTTGAAAAAACTGTTAAGTGTTGAGTTAACTGTAAGTGTTGGGTTCCATTAAAGTCCATTAAAATGAGAAAAATCCTGGAATGTTTCCTTAAAAACATGAACACTGAACAAAGAAAGAATCAACATTTTGGCTGACATGGCGGTGAGTAAATTATCTGGATTTATTTTAAGAATACGGACTAATCATTTAAACTAAACGTTTACAACATTTATTAATTTGATGCAAGAGAATATTTGTGGAATTATAATTAGCATGAATCTAAATAAACAAAACATTAATAAACAGCCACTGAGTTGAAAAAAAAAAATAATATACAGCAGCCGAAAAAATGAAGAGACCACTTCAAGATTATTTTCAGTTTATCTAAATGTATTATTTATTGGTATGTGTTCAAGTAAAATTATCCTAATAATGTTTTAATTTGCATTAATTTGCAGAAAACTGAAACCAGATAAACGAACAAAAAGATGCAATGTTCTCAGTCTTGAATGCTCCAAAGAAAACAAGTTTATATTCATTTTCAAACAACACAGTGCTAATATGTATGATACTAATACATGTATCAGTACTGTAACAGTTTACAATAAGGTTGTATTAGTAAAGATTACTAAATGCATTACTTACATGAACAAACAATGACCAATATAGTTTTTCAGCATGTATTAATTCTTGTTAATGTTAGTTAATTTCAGTACAGTTCATTATGCATTAACCTATGTTAATTAAGTATTATCCATGTATTTAAGGAACAATTCAGAAGTAAATATTTGATGGAATAAACCCTGATTTTTTTATCACATCTTTCCTGTGTCTTTCCATGCTCTCATTCTTTTACTTTGCTGTTGGGTGACTGATATGGTCACAATACATGGACAAATGATGGTTGAAGTAAAAACTGGAGCAGTCTCTTAATTTTTCCACGGCTATATGTTGCATTCACAATTTTATTAAAGAGATGCGTGTAAATGTGTGTGTGTGTGTATATATATATATATATATATATATATATATATATATATATATATATATATATTTAAAAAGGGGTAATGGTGTCACCTGATCTTTGAACATGAGTGAAATGATCTCAAGTATGTGAAAGCTCCACTTCTGTTCACTCTGAGCACAGGCCAGAAACTTGAGAAGATCATCCAGTCCACTCATGTGAAGAGCCCACAGCAGTTTATCATGAACACTGGCATCATCATCCACATTCTGCACAAGATATTAGACAGTGTCCCATTTAAACTTAACGAGCAACCAAAAAAGTTACGGTTAGCATAATGACCACGTTTGTATATTTTAGTTCTTTCTACTTCTATTTCAACCAGCATGTAAATTAATGGCTTGTTCATGTGTATCACTGTGTTATTGAACATGTCTGTATGTCAACTCACTTTTTCCTCATAGGGGTCTGGAGGAATGTGCAGTACATTTCTCACCAGCAGCAAAATTCTCTCTATCAGTAGATTATGTTCTTCAGTCCTTTCCTCCCAATCCTTAAGGAAAAAACAGGATTAGTTTTAGGAACACAGTCTTGAAAAGTTAAAGCACAGTTTGAATCCTCACCAGTTGCAGAAGGTTGTAAAGCGTCTCACTCAGTACAGTGAAAACCTTCTCATCCGCAAATGCCTGCAAGAAGAGCAAATTATTTTTATTATCAATAACTACTAACCTGCAGATGGTATTTGTTAATAATAGGAATGTGTTGGGGCTTTTGGTGACATCATGCCTGAATGTTAAATTATTGTTAAATAACCTAAAGGAAGAAATTAATCTGAGATTAATATTTATATAATTAATATGCATGTTGAAGATGAGTGTGTCTACCAGACATGTTAAATGTTGGACAAAACATGATTTGTAAGGGAAAGGACCCTGCCTGGTATCAAGGGGGAATGTGGCATACTGGAAATGGAAGTGTCAAAGGTCCTATGCCAAATGCAGTGGAAAAGTTGGTGTGTATGTTAATTCTATCTTTTAACAAACTTTATGAGCAAACGTAAGCAGGATTTATTATTAATCCTACTTTATTCCTTTTTCTGTCGAGTCATAGCATCACATTTGAACTTACAAATGCTGAAATCACTTGCGTTATGTAATAGTCTGTGGGGAACCTGCAAAGTCTGCGGGAACTTTCAGTGCAGCTTTTCAGTGATTTTTTTCAGTGGGCTTGTGTGTAAATGCAACATTTTTTCAATTTTCTGCTAAGATATATGTGATTTTGCATTATGATTATGAAATCATGCAAGCCCTGCATATTTTGCACATGGAAATCTGCAATTTATGCTGCAAAAGTGTGGCGTGTTTAAAAAAAAATGCGGCCCCCGCATAAATATGCAGAATTTGTCTGATTATGCGTTGAATCATGCTATTGCATAATCAAGTTTTTCTGGAGGGACAGATTAGTGCTGCAATCTAAATGAGGGAATTACAATCAAGCAGTTTTAAAGCATGTAGAAATTACTGTCGCAGAATTTTTTTTACATATGCTATTACGATGCTCAAATATGAGTTTTAGGTGATAAAATTATCGACTACAGGAAGATGTATATACGTTATACAAATAACCTTGACATGGCCGTTTCATACATTATAAAGTACCTCTTTATAGGCCTGAAGATATGATGTCACTTGCAGAAAGTGATGTCTGAATGTCGGATCATCTGGAACTTTTCCAAAGCAAAGCAGCGCTGGTTGGGTCAAGTTCACCATCAGCCTAAGGAAATTTTTAATTGTTACGCATCTTATTTTCCTTCATTCTAGCCATTAGACTATAAACTTTTTGAATCAAATAACTCAAAATACTGCAGCTCAGACACCTAATACAGGCATCAAACAGTGGCTTGTCCTCCGTGTGCTGGACGATGATGGGTATGAGGTCGTTTTGAAGAATCTGTCCTGCTCCCAGCTGCTGTCTGATGTCCCGTGTGTCATCCTCATGTCGCAGGTAGCGGATAAGATCTTTCACACTCTCTGTACACAATTATGACCAAAGAAAATACATTCAAAATAATTAAGGAAGGACACCTGTTATGCAAAATCCACTTTTACAAGGTGTTTGGACATAATGTGAACACAACAACCCTATGATAAAAAAATCCACCTGCTCCTTGTTTTTTAATCCCCATTAAACATGCCGTTTTGATTCTCGTATCAATGAGGTCACATTGATAAAGCCCCACCCACTTACAGTCCTGTCATGGTTGAACAATATTTTTTGTTTCAAGTCACCCAGGTGTACTATTTTTTTATTAAATCATTGGGGATATACTACAAAAATATTTTGCTTATGTGAATTTAAAGGGGTGCCAATAATTATAACACATTTTTATAGAACCGTTTGTGTTGCAATTGTTTGTTTTCAATGAGAGCAGAGTTCTTGTTTTAATATTTTAAGCAAAAGGTTAAATAAAATATTTTTTCACAGCCTTCTTTGCTCATAACAAGGGTGCCAATATTAGTGGAGGGCACTGTATACTACAGTAGTAATAGCTGTAAATTCATATGTATATAAATATGCCTCGATCTGAAGGTGTGTAATGGATTAATAATTACCGAGACAGTCTGGTTCTTTGTGATAAATGTCTCCCTCCAGATAACCCAACGCACTGCATGTGGCCAATAATTCACAGTTCATCATGAATAAGTCCATGCAACGGTCCAACCAAAGAAAATAACTGGGACCAAATCTGCAGAGAAAACACACAGTTTAATCACAATAAATGACAAATTTATTCCTGTCAAATTTAAAGGCAGATTTTTGAAAGTTTTAAAAACCAGGCAGTTAATTATGGTTTTAAAATACTTTTTATTCAAAACATGACAAATACTTTCCAATAAAGTGATCAGTTGAGGTAGAATACAGATTAAAATATTACTAGTAAAATCAATATCACAATGTCGTCTTAATGCCCTTGCATGATTCCCTTGCAACAATGCATGATTTGTAAAAAATCTGCTACACCTGTTTGTCAGTTAAGTCAGCAAAGTTAATTTTGAGAAAAATCCAAGATTTTTTTAAAGGTTCAAAAACAAAATTACCACATCGATTTTAAAATCACTGGTAAAACTGATTTAGCACACACAAAGTAAAAAGAAATCTATATTTGTTAAACTTTTTCTTTCTTTTATTGTTTGATTGACATTAAGATAGACAGCTTTAAGATCTACTGTAATGCAAGAATCGAATGTAATGTTACACATCAGATTTTTTTCCAACAACAGTTAACGAAATATTCACTATTATTTATTATACAGTATATTTGTGAATTCTTGTCAAAACCGATATTTTTAACACTGTCATTCTTTGTGTATATATCGGGGTCGACATTCTTCAGATGTGTCAGTCAGTGCGTGGAAGATCGTTTTCGAGTCTTGTCTCTCTTAATAATTATTTTAACATCAAGCAAGTCCTGCACTTTATTTTCTAATTCCTGCATGTTTTAAAACCAAAATCTCAGATGCGCAAGAGGATGAACAACCATATTTTGTGTATTAGGATGGTAGGCTACACCTCTTAAAAATCGTACAAATACAGATCATTTTAGATTTGGATTCGCTAGATGAGAGGTTAATATATTTTTATTTTTATGAAAACCTCTGACCGATTTAGACAGCACAGGTCACATTTACTGTCTGAGGCTGCGTCTCAATGCATCCAAATAATCCGACCTCGGGCAGAGTAATACTGACAGAAGTTAGCGCGAGAGGGGAGGAGTCAGGAGTGATGATGTAACTGTGTGCTGAGGTCGACGTGCTGCAAACTAAGTGCTCTTCCACCATACAATACAGTTCTCATTTTTATCTGTTTAAAAAAAATTGCCAGGTTTTATTTTGTGCCACTATACTTACTCATGTTACTACTCATGTAACAGTCTTTTAATAGGGAAAACATGGAAGTGTTTGGTGGTTTCTAAATTTATCCCTGTCTGGATCCTAAGGAATGAATGGGGCTAGGCTAAATGCTAACACATTCACGACACGCTGTACAAAGATTAAGTGCACACATTGAAAAAAGTTAAGAATGTACTAATTTGTCTAAGTTGAGGTAACAACAAATAAAATATTGAAAAACTGTGGTGTTTTCCTTTAAGAATTGGGCTACTTATAAACTGTTTTCGTGAGATGATTTTTTGTTACGCGGAACTGGCAACCAACGCAGCTGCGCACACAGAAGTGCAATTGTCGGTACGTATGGTAGATATAAAAATGTATATTTAATTCACTAGATAGGAATACTACATAAACAGTTGGCAGTAAATATTTGGCTGAGATTCTCAGTATTTTAAATGCATACATTTTTAATTTCCTACAGTTTTTTGCAGTGTAAGGACTAGGCATGGGCCGGTATAAGATTCTGGCGGTATGATAACCTTTAGCAAAAATACCACGGTTTCACGGTGTTGCGGTATTGCCATTGCAACACTAAAATGTGTTATTTTCAAATGCCAGGTACAATAAAGCCTTTAAATTATAATATGCTTTCAAAACATATATAATATTTTCGTAATATATATTAAATGTAAACATCAAATCAATCACATGACTTCATGATTTAATGAATTTTGTATAAACACAGCTCATACCTTGGAGACGGTATCACAGAACATTTTAGTGGTTTTGAAACCTTGACTGTTTTAAACCTCGGTATACCTTGAAACCGGTAATCGGCCCATGCCTAGTAAGGACAGTGGGTTAAGCAAGTGTGTGCTGCACACTTCTGCACGCAGCAAGCTTTTAAGAAAAAAATTGATAGAAAAAGTAAGTAAATAGGGGGAGATTTTCATTTTGGGGTGAAACAATACATTTAGAGCCTGTGGTAGAGCGTATAACAATATAATTTTAGATTAAATCATGATAAATCTGTTTGGGTCTTACCTGGTTTTCAACAGCAGATCTGGAGTCCAATGACACCAGTTATTCGCTGTTCAAAACCTGCAAAATATAACTAAAAATTAAACACAATAACACTAAACATGACACACAAGAACCTAAAGATATAGTTGTACACAATTATTTAAAACAAAAGTATAGATCAGTAACTCACATAGCCTATACACAGATGGATGTATAAGGGAAGACCAGTATAAATGGTTATATTTTTAATTATTTTGATAATTTGGTACTCATTGTCGTGAATCACAAGATGTTACAGGCCATAACAATATCATATTTTCTGTAGAAAGTGTCTAATGAAGCTGAAAATCATGATTTCCTGATGGCCAAATAAGTCAGTGTCAATTCTGTTACTGTCAAACTTTGTTAGAGTAACATTGTTGACAGTTGTGTGTGCATGTCAGTTCTGTTACATACTGTCAACACTGTTACTCTACTTTGGTAACAGAGTTTGGCAGTGATTTGTATAAAAAAGGGAATTCTAGTTTAGTAATAATAATGCGGTTTATTTGAAAATCTTGTTAAAAATTTGCCATCAAGTTTAACGATTTCACTTTCAAAGTGCATATTTTGTTCGTTTCTTGCATGCGTTTAGTTTAACTGGCACAAATCTGGACTAAACCCTTTATCTAAGCACGTGCATAACAGTTACAAAGAATAAAAGTTGCTGAAACATAAACTTTTGATTTAATATGTTACGTAATGTAATGACACACATTTATGTTAAAGTGTGTCATATTTTAGGCACTACGTTAATTTAACATCTCATCCCACTCTCAGTATATCTTTACAACGTCTACACAGAAAACTTGCTGCAGAAAACAAGCTGTCGATATCCGTGCAGTAGTGTGACTGTAGTTTATATGCTAAGAGATCACTGTACTCTTCGTTATAAAGTATTAATGAAAATCATACATACCAGATTATATATGTTTGATATGTGCTTGTCCCCCCACTATAAAACTATTCAAACCACTCGACCATAAAATAACTATTCAGGTAAAGTGAAAATTAATAACAAAATAACATTGTCTAAACACATAGTCCATCTTGTATCGTCTAGCGCGCGCTCTTCAGAGCGGAAATGACGCAAGGCCTTGAGTCTTAAAGGAGCCGTGTACACAGAAATAGTCACGTTTGGCCACTTAAAAAATATATAAACTGGCCTGATTCATTTAAAATTGTGCAGCTACCACTACAGCTGTGGCACTATGATCTTGTTTCACCTCATTTAAGAAACAGTGGTCAATTTAAAAGACCCTTCCAATGTTCAAGAACAATGCCAATAGTCAATGAATGTGAATTTGTCCATATTATTTACACAGAAATGCATTTCTAAATGTTTAAAATGCTTTCACATTCACTTTTATTCATCTCATTATGATTATTTTTTACGTCATGATGAATTAGCATTACTTATAAGACTGCCTTTTCTGTTCAAATAACATTAATGGATAGAAAACTATTATAAAACAAACATGAAGGCTAAATATTTGTAATAGTTTTTCTTACCTTTATAAGCGTACGCGTGTTATTTTGTTCTGAAACAGAAGCAGGTGATGAGCAAACCGCATCAAACACTAGCTCCAGTACACAGTAGTTTTCACAGTAACACAGGGAAAAAACAAAGTAACATACAAATAAGAAAACTATTAACATGATTTGATATCACCTCTTTTATAAAATAATCACCCATAACAGATGTGTTAGCTAGGGAACTTCTGAATAATACTTTGCGTGTCAGGATTATTAGAAAATCAGTCAGGCAGTTCAATATATTATCCACGTGTTAACATATTTTTTTATAAATTATTTCATAATAAAATTACATTTCACAATATTCACACAAACTATGTTGTTCGGCTGCAAGGTTACGTGAATGTGTGATAAAGTAAAATGTACCCCTTAAAATTCCTGAAAAGGGCTAAAAAAATGCCTAAAAAGGACACAATTTGTACCTGCTGTGTTGATTGTATCTTAAAACGGTTTACATGATTAGAATCACAAGAATTCCAGCTTTCCAAAGATATGTTAAATTAAATAGTTTTTTGTTTTTGAGTTGTTGTATTTGATGAAGTTTTCTGTCAAATAATGCAGGGTCCCTCCCAAGGTACCCTGGAATTTTAAGGGGTTTTAAAACTCTTCTGGCACTGTCATGCTACATGATTTTGCCAATTTCAAATTTTTTATCACAGACTGTAAAGTTTTTTATCTGTAACGCTTTAAAGGTTGTCAGACAAAATAGGCAATTTAAGGTTAATGCATTATTGCTTTATCATATTTGCCCCAAATAAAATTAAATGGTTGCAATCTGTTAGGTTGTTCCGGGACCTAAACAAGGTCTTTTTGCCAGAGCAGAGGGATATATATATATATATATATATATATATATATATATATATATATATATATATATATATATATATATATATGAAACTAAGAATAAATAATTTCATTCCATTATTTAATGGCTTGAAAATATACACATGATGGACTTACTTCTCGTTTATAAATCATACTGGAGTAAATACATAATTGTAAATGTCTAAAAACTGCCAAATGAGATACGGCGACAGCACCATCTAGTGGCTGTATGTGGATCTCTCATGATCTAACAGCATCCTGCAGATTTTACGAGTTATTGCTGAAATGTATTACTGTTGCTGCACAGTAGTGAAATTATGTCATATTTTAACATCTGCATAATACAGTTTTGCTCAAACTGTCAACTTAATTAATTAAACATTGTTTAGGTGACTATAAACTGCTAAAAATGTAAAAACAAAAAATAAAACTGCCCATCAGAACAACATTATATGACCAGGTGTGAAATATGTATTTCAGAAAAAAAATAGTTGCTTATAGCAGTAGTTCTCAAACTTTATCAGCATGCGGCCTCCCCTTGTATACGGTGCCCCCCTCGTGCCCTTTGTGACCCAGTGAAAGAAAATTTATGACATTGTAAAAAATAAAATTTTAATTAAACAAAACATATTAAATTATACAGTGTAGTGCTGATGGTTAAATGACAGAGAATTTATGATAAATTAATGTATTTTAAAAAATGTCATAAAACTGGGGCCCCCTGGCACAATCTTGAAGCCCCCCAGTTTGAGAACCACTGGCTTATAGCATTTGGGCTCCTTCCTTATGTTTGGCTGTTGTTATGCAACCGTGGGGTATAATTACCCAGCAGTTGGGTTAAAACAACACAGCATTGGGTCAATTTTAACCCAGCTATCCAATATTTACCCATTTTGGGTCAAAAATAACCCAGCCATTTCTAGAGTGTTGAATCCACAGAGGTCAGCTGGATGAGAGCCAAAGTGTCCCTACATTTACACCAGAATTTACCGACAACTTATGCAGAAACCGCAGAATATAATCATATATGCTTAAATATTTTATTGGGGAAAAAAATCAAAAGCAATTGCAAGGAAACTTGTGTTTTATTGATGCTGACAAAAATCACTTCAGCCAGACAACAGAAAAAATTAATACAATGTCAAAAGATCTGCCAAATATACCAATAACACTATCAAGACAATAACACAAAAGAAACAAATAGTAACAAAATACAAAAATATCATAAAGACATGAATTCAATTGTTTTAAACAATAAAGATGCAATTAAAACAAAAAGGTGCAGCTTCATAGACAGGGTTTAGACTAGGCCTTGTAGATTTTACAAACAAACTTGCAAAAAACCATTCTGGTTTGCATCTTCAGACAAAACAATGGTACTGATACTAAGTGATGTGACATATTTCAGAGACTTTTGTTTACCAATTCCCCTTTACAAAAACGGTTAAACTCAGATATATTTGTAGGATGTCTGGTGTAAACCGCTCTCTTGAGGTCATTCAGGTTAAGGTCTGGGCTCCAAATGACACATTTTGTTTTCTTTAGCCAGTCTGTGGTGGATTTACTTCGATGCTTATGGTCATTGTCCTGCTGCATCAACTAACTTCTACTAAGGCTCAACTGCTGAACAACCACCCTGACATTATCCTGTAGGATATTTTGTTAAACTTGGGAATTCATTTTCCCCTCAATGATGGCAAGTGGTTCAGGTCCATGCACAAATCAAGATGTTCCCTCCACCATACTCCACTGTTGGGATGATGTTATGATCTTGGTAAGCTGTGCCCTTTTAGTGCCATTGTATTTTTCCTGAACAATTCAACTTTTGTTACATCATTCCATAAAATATTTTCCCATTAGCACTGGGGTTTGCCAAGGTGCTTTTCCAAACTTTGCAGGCTCACATCAATGTTTTTCAGGAGAGCAGGGGCTTTCTCTGTGGTGTTCTGTTATAGACACCATGCCTGTTCAAAGACTTTTGTATGGTAGATTAATGAACAGAGATGTGTGACAGTTCCAATGATGTCTTCAAGCCTTTAGCTGACACTTGTGGGTTCTTTACTTCAATTATTATTCTGCCTTATGCCTTAGGAGCCATCTTGGCTGTGCGCCTACTTCTAGGAAGGGTAGCTAGTATTAAACTGTCTACATTTATAGACAATTTGTCTAACTGTAGACTGATGGATGTTTAAACATTGTGAGATTGTTTTGTATCCCTTTTCAGCCTTATGGAGTGCAACAACTCTTGATCGGATAATATTTAGAAAGGAATGGTTCATAAGAGCTGATGCTTGTTAAAGACAGTAATCTTAAAATGTTTTCTTTTTTTAAGTGTCTTTTAATAAATCTAAGTTGCTCTAAACCACACCTTTAAACTCATTTTATTAATTGGACTCCAGTTTGCCCACTTCAAACACAAATTCAAGTAATTAGTCTATGGCAGGGTTCCCCAAATCTTACCCTGGAGGGCCAGAACACAGAGTTTAGGTCAAACCCAAATCAAACTTACCCATCTGTGATTTTCTAGTGATCATGAAGACCTTGATTAGCTTGCTCAGGTGTGTTTGATAAGGGTTGGAGCCAAACTATGCAGTGTTCCGGCCCTCCAGGGTAAGATTTGGGGAACCCTGGTCTTTGTGTTCACTTACATTTTCCTCCAGCACTGTGAATGTTTAAGACACATCCTGGAGATTTACTGGCCTAACACCATTACAAATGAAGAACTCTGGAAAATCACACAACAAGAACCAATTGAAACTCAAATAAAACGCAGGAAATGGGGTTGGATTGGGCATACCTTAAGAAAACCATCTTCTAACATGACCAGACAGGCCTTAACCTGGAACCCACAAGGAAAAAGAAAGCCAGGAAGACCAAGAAACAGCTGGAAAAGGTCTGTTGAGGCAGAACTCAAGAAAGCAACATCATCTTGGAAGGAAGCAGAGAAGATTGCCCAACATAGAACCACCTGGAGGAAGTTCATGAATGACCTATGCTCCCCAAAAAGCAAAAGGGTGTAGACGTCTGTGAATGTTTAATGGATGTTTTCAAAAAGGGCACAAGAAACTAGAATTATTTGTGTGTTATCAGCTTATGACTATTGTTGTGACCTAGATGAGGATCAAATCACATTTTATGTCAAATTAATGTAGAAAACCAGTTTATTCCTAGGGGTTCACATCAGAAATACTAGCATTTGTCTGGCCTATCATGGGGCTCTTGGCCAGACCCACAGTCTAACTCTAAGACTGAAAAGCTTAACATCAATGTCAGTGTGGTTTTCATTGTACACAAATGCAAAAACAAAAGCAGTCAAAGCAAACAACGGAGACAAAGTTTGGATTGCAGACATGGCCGGCGCTACCCATAGGCAGAGTAGGCAAATGATTAGGGCCTCAAGCTTGGAGGGGGGCCTCTATAACGGCTAAATCCATGTGCACTAGTCCGACAATCACAACTGACAGCAATAAATAAGTTTTAAGGTGATTTTGACTTTATGCGGTGCCGCCGCAAGAACCACAGGCGGATGACATTAAAGTAACGTGAGAACAATTAATAAGCAGACTCCTCTGTATGATTTCTCGATTCGCTCTCGCGGTGCTTTGATATCATCCACCTGTCGGTTCTTGCAGCGCCGCATAAAGTCAAAGAAGCCTAGATGAACAGCATTCAAATCTCTGCAGTTGACCGACTTTAAGTGCCTCCGAAAGCGGCTATTACATCCTTTGTTTCCTGCTTTGAAAAAGCGGCATGCAAAACCAATTCAGCACATGATGCAGGTATTTTGAAATAATGCGTTTTAAAAATAAACTTAGCTTTGTTCTGTGTATCAACGTCATTTCAGGACTCTGTTTAGACACTTTGAATGCATGTGCACGATAGCATCGCGTGGGGAGCTGACTATCAAAATAGTCAAGTTAAAAAAGTTTGTATTTAAAGCCAAACAGCAAACAAAACTGGCGTTTACGGAAGAGGATTAGTGCCACTGGTGAAAAAAATATTTGAATTCTGACTTTTTTCTCAGAATTCTGACTTTAATCTCAGAATTCTGACTTTAATCTCAGAATTCTGACTTTAATCTCAGAATTCTGAGATTAAAGTCAGAATTCTGAGATTAAATTCAGAATTCTGAGAATAAAGTCAGAATTCAAATTTTGAGTTTAAAGTCAGAATTCTGAGAATAAAGTCAGAATTCAAAAAATATTTTCACCAGTGGCCCTAATCCTCTTCCGTAGGCGTTACCTAAATACTGTCTGTATATCTTGTTAGTCCTCTACACTTTATTTTAGTTTTCAAATCATGAAAACATGATTCATTAAAAAAATTCTGCTTAGTAGTTTGTCTTTTTAACTTCCAATGGCAGCTGATTTGTATGGATATTTAAGGTATAAAAAGGTATTGAAATAAATATGAATATATCCATAGTCTAATAGATAACTTTATACTTTATATTGGTTTAGTAATAGTGGAATTCCTCTTCATACCAAGCTAAAATAAAAAAACAATAAATGTTTTCTAGGAGGTGTTCATCTGTAGTTTTTTACAGTTAGGATTTTTGCAATGTAGTGTTGTCTTTTTAATTTTACTCTTTGGAGAAAGCAAAACTGTTATCCTGTGTTATCCCCAAGAGGTGGTGTTTTAAATAAATTACTGCATCCACAACAACAACAAATTTGACCTGCCTTAAAATGTTTAACAGATGTGGTTTTGCTTAGTTTCTAATTAAATTTTAACATAAATGTAATCAATTTGGGTAACACTTTATTTTACAACCCGCAAAGTACCGCGTAATTAAACCGAATTTACAGCGTACCTATTTGTAACAACAGGGTACCTCTACAGCAATGTTCCCTCTAATTTTTTTCAGCACTGAGCAAATAATTTTTTTTCTGAGCACACATTTCAGTACTGTGAGGAATTCGCAACCACACGACCTGCCGAAAATGAACATGAGCCTGCGTTAACCATAGGAGATTCAAAGAGATGACAGTGTAGCGTGTAACGGGGTTTAGTGTATACACACGTATAATGTTCAATGTGGGCCTGTGTATAAATCCCAATACATGTAATTAACACTCTCTTTGAATTTACCAGGTACCTGGGTTTAGCAGATTGAACCGTTCACCTCAAGCTGAAAATCAGTTCTCATATACTACAGTGCAAATAAATAAATAAATAAAATACTTGTAAAAGTGTAACACTGTTTCATTTTGTTTGTAATCCAAATTCATGATTCACTTAAATGACTCTGTTGGGTTGAATTCATGAATCAATTGACTCGGTTCAAAGGACCGTTTGTTCCTTTATATAGTTCAAATAGTTCAGTTCAAAGTCAGTGTCCTGTCCTTTAAAGAAAATCCAAGAAAATACGGAAAATGAAGTTTCAGCGAATTCACGTCCTAGTAGTTGTCCGAAACAAAAAGGAAAAATACCCTCCTACCAGTTCTGATGAATTCAAAGCACAGCTCTGGTTGGCTCGCCTTTTTGTATACACCTTCACTTAATTGTCTCGCGTGTCCAAGATGGAGCAGGAGAACTTTACAGATGTTCGAAATTCTCACAAAAAAACCCAGCCTTGTAAAAACACAAGGCAGAACAGTAATTAATCTTCAGTTCAACAGATTTATCAATAAGCATCATGTAAACATTTCAAATAACAACCTAACTCAGGGTTTCAACACTTATTGAACATATTGACACTTAAAATTTTATTTTTTAATCACATTTACGTTACTTGACTGTTAACTTTCAAATGTAAATAGCTTCAGCTCGTTCGTTATATACCAACGGCCAATGTAAACAAACTAATAAAACTCATAGTTTGCTGCCAAATTTGCAACACTTATGCCACAATGTCAAGTTAATATTTAGAATATAACTCACCAAAGCATACATTTTAACTTCTTATTTAAAAGAAGAAGTTCATTCGCAGTGTTTTGATGCTCTGTGATTCTGAATCTGCCTCCGTTCTAATTCTCTATTTTGCTCTCTCCTCACTCTAGCGACAGCTTTTCCAAGTTATCGCATCACTTCAGGAATCCAATAATTTGTTTTAAATCACTGTTTTGAATCTGAACTTTTTCCTCTTAATAAATATTTTAGTTTCTTGAGATCGACCCGTGCAGCTGCTCATCTGGCTCGCTCTCACTCTGTGCTCGTCCGTGCTGGCAGCGTCACTGTGTGAACTGAATGCGCTGCTACCATTGGCTCATAAAAGTGTCTGTCACCGTAGCAAGATCAGCGATTGGTTGAAAGTTTCTTCTCCTTCTAGAACACTCGCCTTCTCTCTCTCTTAATTCTTTTATATGGGAAGCCGATCTCCTCAAAAGAAGGACGAAACTGCGCCACTCGATTGATCCGCGCTGCGCGGACCAATTATACGCGCGGCCCAATGGACAGAGCCGCGCGACTGTCTGGATAGCGCAGAGATGAGTTGTTTACTTGCGCCACCCGATGGATAGCGCTGCGCTGACCAGTTTCATCAGAGCAGCGCGACCCACTGGGAAGCGCAGAGCGACTCTTATGGAATAGACTCGATTTACCCAGAATTCTCTGCTAGTGGGACAAAACAGTGTTCGTGCTGTCAAAACATTATTAAATATTAAAGATAAAAAAATAAAAGTATCATTATTCGACTGTTTATTTATTGGCAGGCAACGAATTCCACTCCCTCTCTCATAGAAGCAACTTAAACCATTTTGCAAGATGTTAACAACGCTGGTCTAGAAATTCCTGTCTCAGTTTGTAGCAGTTTTCTTTATTTCACACATATCTTAAAGATGTTTGTTTAACTTTTTGATTCAGTTCTATATGTTCTTTGTATTTTATCCCAACGTGTAAAAAAACTGAAACACAAAGAGCTTCGACCAATTGTTTACGACTTGCAAAATGGTCTAAATAGCAGTGCTTGGTTATTGGGAACAGTTGAGATATTAAAAAATACAGCTTATCTCACTTTATCAGTGCGGGACTAACAAACCAAAGTAACTTGCAAACCCACATTTATTTCCTGATATGTCAAGAAATGCAGCTGGGACTACCAGAAAAATATATGCAAAACAATTGCATAATGCTATAATGTCATTATTAAATCATTAAAAATTATTACAAAAATAAAATAATAAAATAAATGTAACTGCAATGCATAAAGTATACAAATGACGAAGCAAAGCAGCATCAGAAGTGTGTTTAAACGGACTCAGAACACCATATAAGATATTATAAATATAAAACGAGCACTCAAGGTAGATAAAAAAATCGTTGATCATTGCCATTCATATTGTAATCATTTTTATTAATGTCAAATAACAGAATAGTAGAATTCGTGCATATCTTTAACACAAAATAAAAAAAATAATAATAAACAGAGATAATTTACGTCAGACGTGTGGTCACCTCTATTAAATTAACTACCAAGAGGAAGAAATTGTTATTTATGGTTACCCGATTATACCAATCAAGCTGATAAGTGTTTTAGATGCTATTTTAACTTATGCATTAGTAAATTAAGTTGTCTTGTGGCAAAATAAACAAAATGGTTATTTAAACCGGAAATAAATTGTATACTAGCAGAGAATTGTGGGTAAATCGAGTCTATTCCATCAGAGTCGCGCTGCGCTTCCCAGTGGGTCGCGCTGCTCTGATGAAACTGGTCAGCGCTGCGCTATCCATCGGGTGGCGCAAGTAAACAACTCATCTCTGCGCTATCCAGACAGTCGCGCGGCTCTGTCCATTGGTCCGCGCGTATAATTGGTCCGCGCAGCGCGGATCAATCGAGTGGCGCAGTTTCGTCCTTCTTTTGAGGAGTTCGGCTTCCCATACTTTTACAACAGCAAATGCATCAATGTTTATGTGCGGTCTGAAAAATGTGCGCGGTCTGACAAATCTATTGCGCGGCCACTTTGGCTGGCCTGCGCGGCCGCGCACGCGCGCAGCTTAGAGGGAACATTGCTCTACAGTACGTACTTGTAGGTATAAGGGAATAATATTTTAAGTTTGGGGTAATAAGGGGGTAAGAATATGAAGAATTATAAATTATTTATACTCTAAGTATGACTTAGTCAAGTATGGGGAAATTATGTTTTATTTTTTTATTTTTTTTATTGTGAATTTTTCATATTGACTACTGAATGTTGTATACAGTCAATGTCTACGAGCCACATCGGCAAATAAATATAACAGCACATCACTTTTATTTTAGTAGCCTATATTACTTGCTTTTAATAACAAAAGTCCAGCTGATTTAATGTGGTTATCTTTTTTAAGGTAAGTACAATAAAATAGCAACTTATTCCCTATTTACCAGAAAACTCCCAAATTTGCGGACGTATTTGAAGTGGTGCTTTGAAATGTATTTACTGTAAACACAAGTATTTTAGCCAAATATAATTTATGCAATGGCAAACCAGAATGAAACAACAGCAGATATCAGCTTCCGCTAAAGCAAAAGACGACTACATGCGTAGGCTACTGCGCAGGTGTAATATGCGCAGCCGTCTGCAGGAGGTTTGCTGGAACGCGATCCTGAGGTGAAATTTCGGTAACACTTTATTTTACGACCCGCAAAGTACCGCGTAATTAAACCGAATTTACAGCGTACCTATTTGTAACAACAGAGTACCTCTACAGTACGTACTTGTAGGTATAAGGGAATAATATATTAAGTTTGGGGTAATAAGGGGGTAAAAATATATGGAAAATTATTCTCTAAGTATTTCATAACTACAGGGTACCTATTGTGATATTACGTGGTATGTATGACTTACGTCTATGGGTAATATGGTCTATTGGTTTTATTTTTATTTATTTTTGTCATGTTTGCTACTTACCTGATAAAGTGTTTTGTATAGCCTACAGTTGATGTCTACAAGCCACGTCGGCAAATAAAATATAACACACAATAAAAATAATAGCAACTTGTACCTCTCTGTATATGTATACATGAGTTACCAGGTAACTCTTATATTTGCGGGCTGTAAATTAAAGTGGGGCTTATTCCCCGATTGTTCTGTGTATGTACCTGGTAACTCTCATATTTGTGGGCTGTAAACTAAAGTGGTGCTTTGTTCACCTCTTGTTATAAATGTTATAGGGTAAATACCATAAACATACAGAATATTGTTATTTTTATTTTAAAACAACTTATTTCGAAACATCTTTAAAACACTATAATTAAGCCAACACTTAATGTTTATTATCACATAACTTTTATTTAAAATAAAAAGTCATGACAATTTTTCATTGTTTTTGCGGCTGGCTTCCTCTGTTGGTGTTCTTGTCCACTCGAATGTTGAGTTGATGTCGTCTCACAAATGCTGTTCTGCATTACATATAAAAAACATAAATGAAAGCCTTCAGTTAATGTTTCTTCATGTGCCTTGACAGAAACAGACTTTTCTGAGCCAGTTACGTTAATAACTTTAGGCTAACTTATGTGCTAGCTAACCATTAGCTGGCAAATTTCTTGAAAAAACGTGAAAATGCGTGAGTCATGTATTAACAAAACCAGTCACCTTATCCAGCATGCGGATCCTGCTAACATCACTCGCAGCCGTACTCCACAGTGTAGAACATTTTTAAAACCTCTTAAAGAAATTTCGGTAACACTTTATTTTACGACCCGCAAAGTACCGCGTAATTAAACCGAATTTACAGCGTACCTATTTGTAACAACAGGGTAGGTAACCTGTAGGTATAAGGGAATAATATTTTAAGTTTGGGGTAATAAGGGGGTAAGAATATGAAGAATTATAAATTATTTATACTCTAAGTATTTTATAACAACAGGGTACCTATTGTAATATTACGTGGTATGTATGACTTAGTCAAGTCTATGGGGAAATTATGTTTTATTTATTTTTTATTGTGAATTTTTCATATTGACTACTGAATGTTGTATACAGTCAATGTCTACGAGCCACATCGGCAAATAAATATAACAGCATATCACTTTTATTTTAGTAGCCTATATTACTTGCTTTTAATAACAAAAGTCAAGCTGATTTAATGTGGTTATCTTTTTTTTAAGGTAAGTACAATAAAAATAGCAACTTATTCCCTATTTACCAGGAAACTCCTACATTTGCGGACATATTTGAAGTGGTGCTTTGCAATTTATTTACTGTAAACACAAGTATTTTAGCCAAATATAATTTATGCAATGGCAAACCAGAATGAAACAACAGCAGATATCAGCTCCCGCTAAAGCAAAAGACGACTACATGCGTAGACTACTGCGCAGGTGTAGAGCGCGCGGCCGTCTGCAGGAGGTTTGCTGGAACGCGATCCTGAGGTGAAATTTCTTTAAGAGGTTTTAAAAACGTTCCACACTGTGGAGTACAGCTGCGAGTGATGTTAGCAGGTTCCGCATGCTGGATAAGGTGACTGGTTTTGTTAATACATGACTCACGCATTTCAAACAATGTTTTTCAAGAAAGTTGCTAGCTAACGGTAGCAGGTTAGCTAGCACATAAGTAAGCATACAATTTATAAACGTAACTGGCTTGGAAAACTCTGTTTCTGTCAAGGCACAGTGAAGAAACATTTACTGAAGGCTTTCATTTATGTTTTTTTATATGTAATGCAGAACAGCATTTGTGAGACGACATCAACTCATCATCCGAGTGGACAAGAACACCAACAGAGAAAGCCAAGCCGCAAAAACAATGAAAAATTGTCATGACTTTTTATTTTAAATAAAAGTTATGTGATAATAAACATTAAGTGTTGGCTTAATTATAGTGTTTTAAAATAAGTTGTTTTAAAATAAAAATAACAATATTCTGTATGTTTATGGTATTTACCCTATAACATTTATTAACAAGAGGTGAACAAAGCACCACTTTAGTTTACAGCCCGCAAATATGAGAGTTACCTGGTACATACACAGAACAATCGGGGAATAAGCCCCACTTCAATTTACAGCCCGCAAATATAAGAGTTACCTGGTAACTCCTGTATACATATACAGATCAAAGAGGTACAAGTTGCTATTATTTTTATTGTGTGTTATATTTTATTTGCCGACGTGGCTTGTAGACATCAACTGTAGGCTATACAAAACACTTCATCAGGTAAGTAGCAAATATGAAAAAAAAACCTATTACACATAGACCATATTACCCATAGACGTAAGTCATACATACCACGTAATATTACAATAGGTACCCTGTAGTTATGAAATACTTAGAGAATAATTTTCCATATATTCTTACCCCCTTATTACCCCAAACTTAAAATATTTTTCCCTTATAACTACAAGTACGTACTGTAGAGGTACTCTGTTGTTACAAATAGGTACGCTGTAAATTCGGTTTAATTACGCGGTACTTTGCGGGTCGTAAAATAAAGTGTTACCTAATGTGCTTATACCTCAGGCTTTTATTCAACTGATCCTCACCCTGAAACCATTCATAAAATGTTTATCTATCAACACCTAACACTACACTGTTAAAAAATTCTGTAGAAATTACAGTATTACTGCAGCTGTTTGCCAGTGACTTATGTAGATTTAAATGTATGTTATTTACTGGCAACAGTTTGTTCAGAGCTAAATGAACATTAAACATTAACAAGTCTTTATCTTTACAGAATAAAACTATAAAATAACAGCCTCAATCAAAGCATTCTGGAAACCAAAATATGAAGGAAACAACAGAAAAAGGTTGATGAGGATTCATGGTTCCCAAAATGCTTTGCATGAGGCTGTTATTTTATAGTTTTATTCTGTAAAGATAAAGACTTGTTAATGTTTAATGTTCATTTAGCCTTGAACAAACTGTTGCCAGTAAATAACATACATTTAAATCTACATAAGTCACTGGCAAACAGCTGCATAACTACAGCTATTTTTTTAACATTGTGATAATAAACCAGTGGTTTAAAATCTCTCATACTCAGGGTTTAACATGATGACTTGAGGCTCTATAAAGCACACATACTTTACCATCAAAAATGTTTTGAGTAACGTCACGTAATAATAATGACTGGTCAAAAATATGTGTAACATATATAATTTTAATCATTCCATGTACTACTGTAAATTCAGACATGCAGATGATGTCCACCCACCATGCTCTCAGTGACCCCATTTTTTCTTTCAAGAATAACAGTTCATCTGCAGGAGTAAAGCTGTGCTGCTGATAGATGCCAGTGCTCTCCTCACTGCCAGTCAACATCTTTGGCAGCTAACATTATTATACAATATCTAGCATATGATTATGCTTAAATCAACTACAATTCTTATGAACAATATATTTATGTTTTATTTTCACCTGTTACTTTTTTGTCCACTCAAGTTGCTGCTTTTGAAATTTCCCCCCAAATATTTTTTTTTTACATTTAAGTTACTTTTAAAGTTAAATATATTAAAATCATTCATCTGCTGAATATTTATTATATAGGTTACTTACAGTAGTAGCCTACATATTGTCTTTTAAAAGTTAAGATCCGTGTTACATTTAATATTTCAGACTCAAAGTTCATCATGGATCCTTTTAACGTAGGGTTAGGCAAACGTCGGTTCTGGAGTGCAGCAGCCCTGCAGAGTTCAGCTCCAGCTCCAATCAGGCCCAAATGAACAGGCTAATCAAGGTCTAAAGGTCACCTGAGAACCACAGGTGGATGACGTTTATTTAGGGTTGAAAATAAAATCTGCAGGATTGCAGCACTTCAGGACCGGCGTTGCCTACCCCTGTTGTAACGCTAAAGACGAGCATACACCGTGCCATTTCAGCACAGTCGTGGCTAAATGCCAACGTACACTGAACGAGTAAATCCCATACGACGTGAAGCCAAAGCTCACGAATTGTGTGCTCACACAATACCAGGGGTCTCTGACCCTGCTCCTGGTGAGCTTCCGCCCTGCAGATTTAGCTCCAACCCCAATGAAACTTAGCTGAAGCAGCTTATCAAGGTGTTCAGGGTTTCTTGATCATTACAGACTGGTGTGTTGGAGGTGGGTTGAAACTGAAGTCTGCAGGACAGTAGCCGACCAGCAGCAGGTTTGGAGATACCTGCGTTATTTGGTCAGATCGCAGAGCTGCGACTTGACTGCTCACACTTCACCTCTGAAACAAATCGGAGAGATACCCGAACTAAGAAGTGTGTGGCTGTTTGACGGTTTCGAAGAAGCATCCATGCATTTCTGGGAAATGCACCGCCTTTCTCATACAGTTTGTGCGGTCCCTTCAAACGAGCGCAAAATATGTGACAAAATCAGTTGATACAACCAAGTGTCACAGCATGTAGGTTTCTGTAGTGTCCCAGCCAACATTTGTATATAGGGCCCATATGGGTATGAATTGGGCTGAAAAATGGGCCCTATATAGGATTGTCCGCGGGTTCCATAATGGCCTCATGCTAATTGCCCACATGGATTTCATGCAGGACTGCACTTGCCACTAGGTGGGCCCCACCTGGGCAATATGCACAACACCCATATTGGGCCCAGATTTTAGTTTTATGTGGGTACTACATAGGGACAACACGGTCATGAAATATGGGTTGTAAGTAGTGTTGTTTTTGGCAGCCTGTTTTCATTTTAGTTTTAGTCTAGTCTTTGTGTCAAGCTGTCATTTTAGTTTTTATTAGTTTTAGTCACGTCATACTCTTTTTAGTCTAGTCAAGTTTTAGTCGACTAAAATTCTTGCCATTTTAGTCTTATTTTAGTCAGACTTATCCATTACTATTTTAGTCTAGTTTTAGTCGACGAAAACTGATGACATTTTAGTCTAGTTTTAGTCAGTGAAATTGTATTTAGTCTCTTTTTAGTAATGCATTCTATTTAACCCATATAGTATAATGACCTAATAGTATTATAGACAAAACAATATTTTCTTTTAGCCAAATCCCATTTCAAACAAAAGTTATATTATTGTTACCTTATAGACCCAAGAATACATCCATTCCAGACATGGAAGATGCTCTGATTTGAATAGATATTTATTTTACTATCCTCTGAGTGAGTGACTTGACTGTTCGTAAGAGTCTACATAAAAGTCTACATAATCAAAACAAAAGTAGTCTAAGCAAACACACAAACACACAAACACACAAGGTCAAATGGGTCACACACAACTATAGTATGTGTGAGAATAGAAATATGCTACTGTTAACATTTATAATTGTATTTTGAAAGCAGCACAAACTACAATCATACATATGTAATTATATATTATTATAGTTTATATTTCTGCATCTGTACGTTACCACCAGTGTACCTAATGGACTTTGGCTTAATCTAATGTGACAAAGCTGATCTTAAATGTCAGTATAAATCCAAGCAATTTTGGAGAATTACTAAATGTTTTTCTTGTAAGTAAATTAAAAGTCAGCTTTAAGAAAACATCAGATGTCTATTAAGAAAAGCAAAGTTGGTATGTATGGTTATGTTTTCAACAGTACAGGTGTTTGATTGATTTTATACTCAAGTATTCAGCGAAGTATGTTTTGTTTATTTAAATAATAAAGAAATGTAGTTATTAAGCATATACAAAACAACGAATGTCTTTAGCATAGATTTACAATGTTTCAAAACGCAACGCAGCACAATGTCATTTAAACAACTGTTACATGATATAAATTTGTACATTGTTATACTGGTGGTGTCAGCAATCAAAGCTATAGATTTTAACAGGCTTGTTGAACTGACCTGAAAGTGATGCACGGGATTTATTTTGGACTTTTCTTTTACATTTGGAGCCAGAATGCTGCATCTTCCCGGTCGGAATCGCCGCGCGGCTACAGCGTTTCTCATGTAGTGGAAGCGTTTTGTGCAGCATTTAGTGGAAATGTGTTTATCTTCAACAGCGACTGCCATGAAGAGTCGTGTCCGTAAAAGGGAGAGGATCTTAGGTGCACGAGCAAGGCTTGTGGACCAACTCCGCTTCACCTCTGTAACCGCCCCCGTTTCTCCGCTTTCCGCATGTCTCGCGGTTGCCGCGTACACTGTTTGAAATGCCCATTAACGTGCAAATGGAGGCGTATGATATCAAAGCATTGCGAGAGCAGACTGCTCCGCATGCTTTCTACTCACTCTCGCGGTACTTTCATGTTTTGATTGATCTACGCAGCGCCAACAACACACGTGATCACCTGCAGTCAGGTGGTGGGGGCGCGGAGATGCTGAGATGGGTAAAAGACGAAATAACGTTATAACATTTCGTCTCGTCTCGTTTTGGTCAACGAAAATGAAGAGACATTTTAGCTTAGTTTTTATTTTGTAAACCACTTTTAGTCTCGTTTTTATTCGTCAACAATATTGCATTATACATTTTATTATAGTCATCGTCACATGACCAGCATTTTCGTTACGTCTCGTCTCGTTTTCGTCACGTGAAAAAGGTTCGTTGACGACTATATTTCGTCATACTTTTCGTTGACGAAAGCAACACTAGTTGTAAGTGGGATTGTCCGCGGGTTCCATGTTTGCCCCTTGTCAATTACCCATGTAGGTTATCTGCAGGATTCCACTAGGTGTTTGGTGGGCCCCAATTGGGCAATATGCATAATGCCTATGTTGGGCCCAGATTTGAGTTTTATGTGGGTACTACATAGGGACAACATGGTCATGAAATATGGGTTGTAAGTGGGATTGTCCGGGGGTTCCATATTTGCCCCTTGTCAATCACCCATGTAGGTTATCTGCAGGATTCCACTGGGTGTTTGGTGGGCCCCAATTGGGCAATATGCATAATGCCCATGTTGGGCCCAGATTTGAGTTTTATGTGGGTACTACATAGGGACAACATGGTCATGAAATATGGGTTGTAAGTGGGATTGTCCACGGGCTCCATGTTTGCCCCTTGTCAATTACCCATGTAGGTTACCTGCAAGATTTCACTGGGTGTTTGGTGGGCCCCAATTGGGCAACATTCATAATGCCCATGTTGAGCCCAGATTTGAGTTTTATGTGGGTACTACATAAGGACAACATGGTCATGAAATATGGGTTGTAAGTGGGATTGTCCGTGGGTTCCATGTTTGCCCCTTGTCAATTGCCCATGTAGGTTATATGCAGGATTTCAATGGGTTTTAAGGTAGTTCCCAAATGTACAACATAAGCAAAACCCATCTGGGACCCATATTACAGCTCTAAATGGGTGCTACATGAAGACTACCTGATCTAAAATCTGGGTTGCTGTTGGGATTGTATGTGTTTCTGCTACATCTACTTGAGTTTCAGCTTTGAAAAGCTGTGGGAGAGGTTGAACCAAAAATTTTAAATGTTAGTCTGAACTTGCATTAAACTACACAAGAAAAACTATTTGAGTCTGTCACCATATACATTTGTTGCAAAATTGATCAAGCTTTCAGAATAGGAAGTTGTGAACCAAAGAATCATACAACCCCCTTGACAATATCTAGGCAAAAAATACCCCAAAAGACACAATTCCCAACAAAAGGTACAAAAAAAATTATAAATCTTAGGTCAGCAGCTAGTAAATACAATAACTAGTTAGGCTGTAATTAATTTGTTGCAGGTAAATACATTATTTTAGTAAACTGCATATTTAATAAGACATATCCAGTGTTATCCAGTTAGCATATTGTAATGAGATGAGTGTGATGAAGCCCTGGATTAGCAGGGCAGAAGAAGCACACAGTGACACTGAAATCCTTTCAAATTCCATTTTTATTTAACTAACCATCATGCCACATTTGTTACAATGGCACAAAACTATTTTAGAACCTTTTAGGCTCTTGAGTGTATTGAAAAGTATATCCTTCAATAAATACAGTAACAAGATAAAGTCTATTAACCTTTTGGAATTTCATAGCTTTCTAAATAAATTTCAAGTCAAGAATATTGAACAAACATAATGGTTCTAAAAAAAATTAACAATAAAGAAATGAAAGAACAGAATTATTTAAGAACAGCCAAAAAACTCATAGTGCTTGTGAAAAAAGTATGTGAACTTTTAAGCCAACAAGACCTCGAAAAAGCAAATTGGAGTCAGGTTTTATCACACCTGGAGTCTCTTTAAGATAATGCATTTGGAGGTGTGGACTACAGCTACTTTGAAGTTTACTTTTGGAGTTAATTTTTTTATATGGGCCATGCCTAGGGGTGTGCCGGTTTCAGAATTGGTGATGACGGTTATGACGTGAGTCAAATGTGACGGTTCGTCACATAACAGTCGGTGGGGGGCGTTTTGCTCGTTTAAATGCTCGTGGTTGACGGGAAAGTGTCATTTGACCATAAAATCATGAATGTGATGCCAAGTGTGTTTTAAACAGTAATAACTTTGAACAATTTAACAGAAAGCAATTAAATATTTAAAAAAACACATTGTTGCCAGAAGACTGCGCTGTCACTCTCTGCCCAGCATAAATTAATCCTCTATCTATCATCTATCTTAATATTCTTCAGAGAAACAGATTTGTGCATTGGGCTTTTTATGTCTGTAATTGTGTCTATATCTGTCATTACACGGACCAGAACAGCACGAAAACAATGTGGATTAAAAGCGTATTGAAGAGGTTTTGCTCATAAATGCAGGTAAAAGAAAGTAATGTGAACTTGAGATTGTTATTAAACGCAGCCGGTGTAAAAGCACAATGGCCACGCGCAGCAAACGCTCTCCGCAGACGCGCTGCACAGTGCTCACCCGGCGTTTGAATAAACTAGACACTGATAAGCTACTTGCTCTACGTTTCTTTAAAATTTACATCAAGACAACTAGCAGTGAATGTGCGTTCAAGAGAGTTAGTAGATTAGCATGGGAGGATTTGAACTTGAAAAGCGGAGTGTATTGCCGCCTTTCCGCGAATAAAACAACATTCGTCGTTCTCATGGTCATTGATGTTTATTTGATGCTATAAATTAACTAGAAGGAAGAGATTTGAAAGGTGAGACTTTGTTTAATATGTTAAATCTCAAAAGTAACCGAAAAATAACCTGGTCTGTCCTGTATGTCAGCGCGTTGTCAGTGTCTGCTCCGCTCTGTATTTTTCACTGCATGAGAACGTGAGGGGGCGTGTAACACAGACTGTTAACAGTTGTTTTTAATTAGTATTTAAAAATTCTTTATGATAAAATTTTTTAAAAAAAATAATTTTAATAACACGGTTTTGGCGGTTATAGAGTTCTAATGACGGTGTTCAACTATAACCGCCGGTCTCACGGTTATATAATGACCGTCACACCCCTAGCCATGCCTCACCAAAAAAAAAAGCTTTCAGAAAAGCTACAATCAAGAATTGTTGCTTTACATGAAGCTGGAAAGGGTTAAAAGTTATGTCAAAGACTTTAGAAATTCACCAGTCTACAGACATACAATCTACAAATGGAGATGCTTTTGGGACTGTTGCTACTCTACCAAGAGATGGACGCCCAGTCAAAATGACACCAAGAGCACCACGAAGAATGAGGTAAAGAAACAACCCAGAATGACATGCAAAGATTTGAAGTCATTATTGGAACTCTCTGTATGATTGTCTACAACACGTAAAACACTGAACAAGCAGTGTATCCATGGCAGGACACCAAAAAAGTCACTACTTACAGTACTAAAAGGAACATTGCTATTCCCCTGAAATTTGCAAAATAACAAATTGACATTCCAACAGTGGTATTTGGCAAAATGTTTTGTGGACTAATGAAACAAAGATTGAACTATTTGGAAAAAACACACAGCACTACATCTGGCATAGAAAGGGCAAGCGATATCATTGTGAAAACATCATCCCAACTGTAAAGTATGGTGGAGAAAACATGTTGATTTGGGCCTTTTTTGCTGCATCAGGGCCTTGCCAGCTTGCAATCATTGAGGGGAAGATAAATTCCCAAGTTTATCAGACAATTATTCAGGATAATTCTGTAGGAGGATTGTCTGGGTGATGCAACAGGACAAAGATCCAAAACACCAGAGCAAGTCCACAAGAGAATGGCTTCAGAAAAACAAAATCCGCCTTTTGGAGTGGCCAAGTCAAAGCCCAGACCTCAACCCAATAGAGATTTTATGGATTAACTTGAAGAAGGCCATACACATGATAAGTCCAAATATTGAAGCGTGAGCGCTCTTTTGCTGTTAACTGTCACATTAGCAGAAACTTTAAAAAGAGAGCGTTTACTCCGACCTTGTTTGAGGGTGAAAGGTGCACAAAGACGCAGGAGAGAGTGAGAGAGTGGAGTCCGGTTCTTCAAAGCAACTGTAAACTTCCCTCACCACAACGTAAGGCCTGCCTCTCCCCTCATTCGATTGGACAATGGAAAGATGGGAATGACGTCGGGCGCTTTTCCGCCCTCAGCTCTCCTTCAAAAGTTCGTGCTGCGACTGGCGGCAAAAACCACAAGGCGTTCGGCACCCATAAACAGTGTACAAACACTCCCTGCCTAAAGAATATCATTCAAAAAAGGCGCCTGCAACTGCCATAAACACGTTTGATGTGGTTGGCCTCTAAGTGTGTTCAATATAGACATGAAAGATCAGAAGTTGTGTTATTTTTTAGACACATTATGTTAGATGGAGATCAGATCACATTTTATGAAAAATGTATTTAAAAAAAGTATGAAATTCCAAAAGATTTACATTCCTTTTCTAGCCACCGTATATAGTATAAGGAGGTATGTACTTTGATAAGTTTATTGCAAATAAAATTTGAAAACAATTATATTTAAAGGGGCCATATCATGAAAACCTGGTAAACCATTCTCTGCAAGCATGTGAAAAAATAGGTAATTGAAATTTGGCTCCCCTTGTGATATCAGAAGAGGATCTTATTATAATAATAACACTCCTAAATCTGCACTATCCAAACATGGCACTGCCATTTAGTGCAGAGAGTGAGAAAAAATAATTGACAGCACAACTGAGTTTCAATCTCAACAAACCACCATCATTGTGATCTGTGTTTGCATTTTAAAGGACACGTTTAAAGGACGCAGTTTTGCCCGGACCTGCAAAGTGGCAATTTTAACATGCTATAACAAATTATCTATATGATATTTTGAGCTAGAGCTTCATATATGTACTCTGGAGACACCAAAGATTTATTTTACATCTTAAAAAACTTTTGTGAAATGGCGCCTTTAAAAGTAAATGAAAGTAAGATAATTACAAACACAATATTTTACTATGTTCTTCCCTCAACTTAGCCGAATAAATACATATCTCTCTTTTCTCAATGTGTACACTTAAACTTAACTTGATATTTCGCAGAGTCTGCTCAATCTACTACGTTAGTACAGGCGTGTTGGTTATATTGAAAGTAGTTTAAGCAAGAGGAGGAGTAGTCAGGAGTGATGATGTTACTGTGCCCAAGGTCGAAGTGCTACAAACTAAGTGCAATATAGTTATATTTTTTACCATACTTCCTCGTGTAACTACTCATGTAACAGTCTTTGAATAGGGAAAACATTACGGGTGTGCAAAAAAATCGATTCACATTTGATTAATAGAATTCCAAAAATCGATTCATAAATTTTTTTGTAATGCTGTGTTACTAATGTCCTGAAATTAGTTTATCTCAGTATTCCCATAGATGACGCTGCGTCGTATTCACTCTGACGCCCGCACACTCTTGTCACTCATTGGGCCCTATCTTGCACCCAGCGCAATTGACTTTGTCAGTGACGCATGTATCATTCGTATTTTGCGCCGGCGCACAGCGGGGTTTTTCCCTCCACAGATGCACGTCAGCAAACTAGGGAATGAACTTGCGCTCCCTGGGCGGTTCAGCGCAAAAAGGAGGCGTGTTGCGGCGCAAACCATCTCTTATGCTATTTTGCAGTTTCAAAAAACAATTGCGCTACTAACCAAAAAAAACTAGTCTAAAGTCAGTGGCGCGTTGCGCGTGGTTCATTATGCTATTTTAAGGGCGCATGCTTGACCATAATGTATAGCG
Organism: Paramisgurnus dabryanus; assembly: GCF_030506205.2. Classification (NCBI taxonomy): domain Eukaryota; kingdom Metazoa; phylum Chordata; class Actinopteri; order Cypriniformes; family Cobitidae; genus Paramisgurnus; species Paramisgurnus dabryanus. The sequence continues at coordinate 29,515,331 of NC_133350.1, read as the reverse complement.
TGCACAACGCGCATACACTTTGCTTATCTAATCTACACAGATGCAACAGTTATTTTTGCAAATCATAAATTGTTACACTTAAAAATATTAATACACGAGATAAGGGGAATCATAGTGGTGAGCATTGTGGTGATAGTTTTTATTTATTCTCATGCAAATAACGATTAAAATATTTTCATAACTTTGTTGTGTGGCTGTATTACGTTTATTTTATGTAAATAATAGTTAAAATGTTTTCATAAGAAACCTTAATGTATATGAACTTGATTTGTAAGAGTACTTTGGGGTTGGACCTTGCTTGCGTTTCTTGGGTCCGATTTCAAAGCCCCCAAACCCTTTCAGCGGTGAGGGTGGACGCAGCGATGTCCTCTGCTGGCGTCAAGTCCTGAGGCAGATCCACCTCCCGTTACACGGCGTGCCCGATTTATGCTGGCAAGCGTGGGATTCCCCCGTACAAGGACGTCGGTCTCCTCGGCTGTGAACCGCTCCTGGCGTGCGCCTGGTAAATCTGTCATAATAATAGCAACCCGCCATGGAACTTGCGCCCTTGCGTTTAAAGGGAATGTTGGCTAGCGTTCTGATTGGTTTATTTGACGTTACGCCCAAACCACACCTATGAATAATGAACCTACTTCAGACCAACCCCTTATTGATTTGCGCCCGGCGCAAGAGTTATTTCTCACGCCGGGAAAATAGCAACAGCGCCCAAGATCCGCCCACAAACTCACTTGCGCGTTGCGCTTCGCACTTGCGTTTCAGATCGTTAAAATAGAGCCCATAGTGTTTCCCACACATTGACTTTACTTGGGCGCGCTGCCCAGTTATATTAACAAGTGCCCAAGTATATCTGGCATCAAATTTAGTCTTTTATGTTTTTCTGTGATGATGACACTCTTTAATAATGACATTTTGTGTGCGACATGAGAAGTTCGGTACGTTCACAAGCTCTCTGTTTCTCAATGAATTGGGATGCGACGTGAACAAGCTCGTGTCACATTGTATCCTTCATATTTCTGAACTTGAGCAGAGTTTTACCATTAGAGGACTTCACGGAGCACCCGCGGCCCGTATGGTTCCGGGTTTGTATTTGAAATGGTCAGCCTGGTCCGGGTCAGTCATAGTTAAATTACTTCGGGTCCCAAGTCTGATTAATATTGTGTGTAAAACCTAAGTCAATCAGAGAATGCCTGTGAGCGCTACCGCGCTAAAGCTTGCGTGCAGTTTCAGCGTGCCAACGGTTTCTATGGCGATAACAACTGGCTCTTTTCTATTATTATTAATAAACCATATCTTTTCCAAAATCTATTGCACTGAATGAGCAAAACTCAAGCTGACTCAAGATTTACAAAACGCAAAGCTGTAATGTAAAGTCCCCTGTCACTAACAGCAAGTAGACTTTTCAATCTGAAATAATGAGTGGGTTTAGCTTTTTTAAATCGGCAAGAGAGAAATAGATAGAAAGAGCAGAAGCAGGAAAAGTGCCTATCTAATAGAAATAATAACCATTATAACACCAGTCACATTTATAATCTATAGACCTGCACTGTCTATCATTAATGTACTATATTATTGTATTTAATAGAGTTTGATAAAAGGGGTCATCTAATTGCTTCATAACAGTTTTTATTTTTGCATAAAGACATAAAGTAACATCAAACTACATTTAGCTTGTTGTGTTTCTTTTCTTTAAAATTGTATATCTACTTCAATCAGTCACATAGGAAAAAGTAAACTACATTTACATAATGTGAATCGTTTGTTAAAATCAAGAATCGTTTTTGAATCGAAAATCGGTTTTTCTTTATCGAATCTTGAGCCCAAAAATCGGAATCGAATCGTGAAATTTTCTGAATCGTGCACCCCTAGAAAACATGGACGTGTTTGGTGGCTTTTAAATTCTTCCCTGTTTGGATCTTAATGAATGAATGGTGCTAGGCTAAATGCTAACATATTCACGCCACAATTCACAACAAATAAAGGCAGGGTGCATGAAAGCCAATGTTTACATTTGAAATCATCCAAACAAACACACCCTTACACTAATAGAATCTGGACCTTTTTTTGATAGACCCGTCCCACAAATACGCAACGCAGGAAACGATGTCAGTTAGTAGACATGCTGCTGATTGGCTAGAAGTGTGTTTTGGTAGTCGGCCCGACTCCCTTTTCCAAAACTTTATTTTTCAGAAATTGTGCACCCCACCTTTAAGTGCACGCATTGAGAAAATAGAGGTATGTATTAATTCATCTAAGTTGAGGGAAGAACATGGTAAAATATTGAAAAAGGTTTTCCTTTAAGAAAAATAAAAGAACTATGACAGTTCAAATCAGCAACTGTAGTTATAACCTTTCTCAAACAGACATCCTTTTCTGCATTCTTGATGCTCTCTGTCCTCCTCTGTCCCTTGCCCCAGTGAACCATTTTGACAGTGCCTTCTCAGCTTCTTGCTGATTGACCTTGGACATCAGGGCGTTGTCCTTAAGAGCATCTGCAAAACCAAATAAATTTTTAAGATAAAAATATTAAAAATGACACATTTGTTCTTTTTACAATGACAGTGTTTGGCATACAGTAGGTATTAAAGGATGGATACTCAAACCGAGCCCGCGGGACCCGGTGGTACCCAACGGGCCGGGTTCGAATAGACATTTAGAAATTATGTTCTAGTTAAGATAGTTCATCTTAAAATGAAACACGCGCATTCACACATCACCTTCTTATTCATCTAATGTTTAATAGCAGGTTGCGAAACAACTTCATAGGTGCATACTGCTACCTACTGTTTCAGGTGCACGTGAGGGCATATAACACTATACGGGGCTCTATACGATTTTTAACTGTGTTGGGCTCAGACATAAATATTGTAATGCCTGTCGGGTTACGGTCGGGTTTGGTTACTGCCCTGTCGAACGTGGCCGGGCTCGGACAGAAAAATGCGGCCCGATCCGCACTCTAGTAGGTATATGCTTATGTTAAACATAATTTTTTCCCCACACAGCCATACTAACGAATATTAGGTGTGTTCATCTTGAAGTGGCATTGTATACACTGATTGATGTATGAAATCAAAGTACTGTAAGAAAAATTAGAGAGCCGATCAAACTAGGCATGCACCGATACCACTATTTCCGCTTCCGATACCAGAATTCTGTAACAACACTGCTTATTCAATGTACAATAAACAGTTAATAATAATAATAATAATAATAATAACAATGTTACTAAATTCTGAACAAAAATGTAATTCAAAATAGTCTTGCTTCGTGATGTGCATCGTACCGTGACCTTGTATCGGGATACGTATCATATCAGGAAATTGTTGGCAATACACAGCCCTAATAAATACAATGCAATTTTTATTTTCCACTTTTTATGGAGCAGCAAATCCCTAAAGAAGTGCTGCTTGGCACACTTGACTGCAACTACATTTCTAGTGAGGTAAGAAAGCAGGCCATGATGCATTCTATTGCAGTAGGGAAACTTTATATTCAAGAAACGTTAGCAAAATATTAAATTCTAAATACTTACATGGTATTGAATAACAGCTACTAAGGATCTGAAATAAAAATGACAAAATTATATGAGTTAACAGTTGGCAAATACTCTTAAAGTTCACTAACCAAGTCCATACTATACAGTATGTAGGCTACTATCTTTTTTTCATGTAAAGTTAAGCATAGAAGTGCAACAACAGTCTTGTTATAACGCTGCACCTAATTGCTTCCCTATATCCAAAATGACATTAAAACTTGTAATAGATATCAGTGATCAAACTGAGCAAACAAAATAGTGCTCTTTACAACAAAACATGCAGCCAAACGAAAACGTGATTTCCATAGGAGGGGACAGCCGTCGATATTATACTTGAGTTAAAATATAGTAATTCGTGTTATCTAATATTATCAAACTAATGTGTCACAAAAAGCACTCACATCTGAACAAACATTACTTTTTAGAGTGAATCAGACGCCAATCGTCGATGGATTTTCTTCCTGCTGTAATCATGGCTGTGATTCAAGTGAACATTTTAACTTACTTTGTCAGCTCCCACTTGCGGCGTAAGCTCCTCCCACTTGCAGTCTCTGGGCTGCAGCGATAGAGACAGAGCGCCGATATGCAAATTTGAAAACCACGCCCACCGGGGGGGAAAACAATCCAACCGTCTCCATTGACTTTGTATTGCGAGAGGCTGCCTCCTTGTCATTTCTGGCTTATAACAAAAAACAGAATAATGCCTAAAAGCTGCTGTGTGACAATATGTACAGCTAACAAGCCAAAGAACCCAGAAATAAGTTTTTATAAGCTGTCGAGCCGTAAAACCCTGTCTTTAAGGAGAATAAAGTGGATCGCCGACTACGTTTCCCCCTAGTGGACACAGTTCTACTAATAGAAGTACTATGAAAAGTTGCCTGTTTCCACTTTTGTTTCTTTAAACGCTCGTTTTATGAGGTCGACAGCTTAAAAAAAACTTATTTCTGGGTTTTTTGGCTTTTTAGCTGTACACCTTGCCACACAGCAGCTTTTATGTATTATTCTGTTTTTAATTTTAATCTGTAAATAAGTTTTTATAAGCTGTCGACCCCAAAAACGAGCGTTTAAAGACACAAAAATGGAAACAGGCAACTTTTCATAGTAATACTATTAGTAGAACTGCGTCCAATAGGGGGAAACGTAGTCGGCGATCCACTTTATTCTCCTTAAAGACAGGGTTTTACGGCTCGACAGCTTATAAAAACTTATTTCTGGGTTCTTTGGCTTGTTAGCTGTACATATTGTCACACAGCAGTTTTTAGGCATTATTCTGTTTTTTGTTATAAGCCAGAAATGACAAGGAGGCAGCATCTCGCAATACAAAGTCAATGGAGACGGTTGGATTGTTTTCCCCCCGGTGGGCGTGGTTTTCAGGTTATGACGCGCGGCGCTCTGTCTCTATACATACATGCGTTTATCCGGGTCTGACGCACAGGTCGCGCGAGCATTTTCTTCTTCGAATACATTTACCGCTTTTGTTTCAGTAGATTGATAGTTCACTTGCATCCACTTCATCTAACACTCCTATTGGCGTGTTTTTAAGTTTCACGACGTTACGAGAGAGAAGTGCTGCAGATGTACAGATGATTCAGATCTTGCAGCAAACGGAACAAATCATTCAAATTGATTCAAACCGTTCAATCAATACCTATTTTAGAATCGACCCGGTACAAAACAGTAATTCCTTTTGTGAAGAATCGACTCGTTCAAAAGAGTCATTCATTCACAAATCAAATGCTTCGGCAAATTATGACAAAATAACAATAATCTGACGTTCGCATTTCGTACTGCATTAAAATAAAGTGCGTCATGCAAAACTGAGTGCATGTCATTTTCATTAGAAATATCATCGAGTTACGAGTAAAAGTAAAAATACCCACTTTAACTGTTAAATATATCCTAAAGTGCTTCTTAAGTACATGTAACGTTAACAGAGTAAATGTAGTGTGTTAAAGAGCACCAATTATGCTAATAAATAAGCACGTTAGCACGTTATTGTAATATCCCATAGTATATACATATTATTAAAACTTTAATTAATGCATTGTGAGTCTTATAAATTGCTTACATACCTCACCGATTTCTGCCTGTCTGGAAAACGCTCGGTTTAGTTCCTGTCTCCGCCTCCCAAAATGTCTAGTGTATTCGGATTGGTCAGATGACTACTCAACTGTTATTGGTCAACTGGGTTCGGCGTGTGTTTGAAGGGTTACGCCCCTGACTAGGCGTGGGTTTTCCGGTTCTGACTGAGAGTCACAGGCAACGTAAACAAGCGCTATATTTCTCTATAAACGATGGTGTCTGTACTGCCTTACCACTTCGAGCTCGATCCAGAGAGTTCAGACGGCCGTTACGATATAAACGATCTCCGTCAATGAACGCGATTGGATTTAACTTTTTTAGGTGTCCTTAGTTCTGCCAGAATGCTAAACGAAGACGAAAATGTGTTGCAAAGACATCCAAAAGGTAATTATAATGTACTACATTACTTTGCAAACTATATGGAAACACCAAATGTAGCACATAGAAAGTATTTTTTGAAATGATTATAAAACTATTTCACTTGTTAACATTATTTTACTATAGTAAACTTTATTATAAAATACTGCTTACATACTATATTACTGTGCAAACTATATGGAAACACCAAATGTAGCACATAGAAAGTATTTGTTGAAATGATTATAAAACTATTTCATTAGTTAACATTATTTTTCTATAGTAAACTGTATTATAAAAGACTGCTTACATACTATATCACTGTGCAAACTATATGGAAACACCAAATGTAGCACAAAGAAAGTATTAATTGAAATGAATGTTCTACATTATTTCTGTCACGGTGATCCGTGTCATGTTTTGTTTGTCTCTCCGATTACGTCACCTGGACAATTCACGGACTGATTCATCACACCTGTTCCCCGTTAAGTGTTGTGTATTTATACTGCTGTCTGTTTCTCACCTGTCGCCGGATCATTGTCATTGTCGCCGTTCCACGTCTGTTCCTGTTGTTCTCTGTATTGGATGTTCCTGTGTTGCTGTTTTACTCCTCGTGTTTTGTTTCTGTTCATTTTATATTAAATGTTATTTATTTCATGGTGAACCCTGCACTTGCGTCCTGATTCCTGTTTCCCAGTCATGACAGAATGATCCGGCCAGACTGGACGCAGCGGGTTCACGGAGGGCGGCTCCCCCAGGAATTTCGTCGAGGGGGAGTAGTGACATCGGGGTTCATTCCCCATCAGCCCCGATGTCTCTTGGGGACCACCGTGAGCGATCGCTCGCTCCTGCGAGCATGCGGGAGGAGGATCGGCCCAGGCGGTCCCCCAACAGTTAGTTCGTCGTCGACGGTCACTCGGAGGACCACCGTCCCGCTCGTAGGGGGATCCGGAACGGACCACGCCCGATCATTTCCCCGGGGTGGCTACCGAGTGAGGGTCTCCATTTCCATGAGGGGACGGGAGATGACTTCCGGGGGGCACCTCATCGTCGACGATTCCCAGAAGGGGGGTAATTCGTCTGCCTCGGTTCTCGGAGCGATCGCTCCGGTTCTCCTGGCGCAGTCCGGCCTACCGTTCCTGTTGGTCTCATCCCGGCGGCTGCTGGCTTCGCCAGGGTCCCCAAGCCCTCCACCCCTCCCTTGGACTCTCGCTACCAGACTTTTGTGTTTGTTTTGTTTATGTGAGTGTCTGGTAGCCACTCGTAGAGGGAGGGGTCATGTCACAGTGATCCGTGTCATGTTTTGTTTGTCTCTCCGATTACGTCACCTGGACAATTCACGGACTGATTCATCACACCTGTTCCCCGTTAAGTGTTGTGTATTTATACTGCTGTCTGTTTCTCACCTGTCGCCGGATCATTGTCATTGTCGCCGTTCCACGTCTGTTCCTGTTGTTCTCTGTATTGGATGTTCCTGTGTTGCTGTTTTACTCCTCGTGTTTTGTTTCTGTTCATTTTATATTAAATGTTATTTATTTCATGGTGAACCCTGCACTTGCGTCCTGATTCCTGTTTCCCAGTCATGACAATTTCACTATGTTAAAGTTTATTATGAAAGACTGCTTACTTAAAAGTGCTCTTTTTACTTATTAGGTTTTAAGGAGAATGTAACAGGTTCCAGGGCCTCTTACCTGCGTGATTCATCATCCAGGTTTTGCACAAATTGTCTAAATCCCTACACACAGAACATTTATTGTACCGACTATAAGCCTTTGAGGTGCAGGACTAGAGTAAGTTTTATTACATTTTTAAACCAATAACACTTAAGTATCATTATAGTAACAAAGTACCCAAAATAACAAAATATGTAACTTTAAAGAAAATATAGTAGTCAGTCAAAAGTTTTTTATTTATTACAAATATATATTTAAATGTTAAACAATATACAAATAAACATACTTTAGTAACCATATTGTGCTCTTCTTTCAAAAATTGTTCAATTCATTTCTTACAGCTATCTATTCAGATAAATGGCATATCAAAGCTTTGTCAGCTGGTGCTATCTAAGACGACACTATAAGGTTATCATCCTGTCGTGTGTTGTTCTCCAGATATGCTTGGAGCTTCCTGATCAGATCGGTCACAATTTTGGCTTTCGACGACCCCTGCACTGAAGATGGCATGCAATCACGTCCTCCTTTGAAGGTCTCTCAAACTGTGATGCCAGGTCCATTGGAATCGGGGTTTCCTTCAGCTTATCTTCAAATACCTCACCAAACACAAGCCTGATCACATCCTCCACATAACTGTACAAATATTGCAGTCAATAAATCTTTTGTTTTGATCATTTATTTCCCTGCTTCATACATTAAGTTTTTAATTATGAATGTATTTGAAATAAAACATTACTGCTTACGGTATGTCATTTGTGTTTTGGGAACATAGCCTTGTACTTTCCCTCTCCTGCTTTTGTTACGGCTTGGTGACATTGTAATGGATGGCTGCAAGGTACAACCTGTAAAAATATAAGCAAGCATAAATTTATTGTAAAAGTAAATACTACTTTATTTAACACAGTTACTAAAATACTTAAATACCTGCACAGCATTCCAATAAATGAGAAAATCATCATATGCCAGTCTGACTCCTTGTACTGTGTGTTATGATGTTGCATGTTTGCATACAGTGTAGAAGGATGTGTCCAGCTGCGAATCTAAGATATAGACAAATAAAACAAACATGTATTCAGTCAAAAAGACATATTATAACAATAGAGTACCATGACTATAAATCGTTAGACTATTCATTAAAACGTTAATGTATTACATATTACATGGCCCAACATTAGCAACACACATTACGTGTTTACTTCGTTTCAAAATCTAAGAAAGCTTCAAGTAAATACAACAGTAAAATACATATAACTTTAAACAAATCATCTGTACTTAGAGTTTCTTGAGTTTGATCATGAGAACAAATTTTACCGGTAACAGTTTAGCTGGTAACTTAGCAAGTTTGTAAACATGTCTAAACCAACATCGATAAAAAAAACGATAGTCTGCATAATTCAACATACACGTGTGTAAATATGGTACGTTGTTTATGAAATACATTATTACAACACAAAACAGTTCGCTTGCAAGCTTAGCTCTACACGCACATTATGTTAATCTCCGGTTACCGGTTACGTAATGTACAGTAAAAGGCAAATAATAAACGTGAATACTTACAGCCTGTGATCCAGAAGTGCACAGTAATCCAACTTTCAGGAGGAGACGTCCAGCTTCGGTTCATGAGAAGCAGTTATTGTGAAAACTCCGTGAACAACTTCTGACTGGATTTTTACGCAACCGTATTAAACATGATGTCCTCTGTGGAAGTCCATAAAGTGCTATTTTGCCCTCGCATCTAAAGAGACAGCGTCTACTCGAGAGATTTAATCGCTTAAACGATGAAACAAGAGTTTGCAAACAGAGTCAAAGCAGGGACTCCCAACCTCCGCCATTTTAGCTCTCTTCTGACTCGGCGCTCCCCACCCTCGTCTTTGAGGGCGTACCCAAGCAAAGCAGAGAGGGCTGAACTATGATAATGTTGGTCTTATCTACGTCACTAATCCCAGGAAGTAAACTGTTGCCTACAATCCGAGTGTTTTTTGTAGTCCTCGAACGTTAGAGACGATAACTCGCGTCATCGTTTTCTTTGAGGTATGTACTTTTTGAATATCGTTAGCATGTACTAATACACACTTACACACAAAATGATGTTTAAAAACGTGTATCCCATAATAGGTGCTCTTTAATACTCTGACAATTTAAAAACAAGATTGATTTTCGCAACCGCGACCGTACGCATTCACCTAACGTTAACGAGCTTCGCCACTGAATAACATCCAAGAAAATTTTAATGTTTGACTACTTGAATATACTTTTTATCAACAGTTTAATGCAAAGGTGTCCAATCCGGCCCGCGTGATGATTTATACCGTATTATTAAATATTAAATACATATTTAAAAAACCCTTTTAGGCGGGTGTCTAGTTCGTTTTTAATATGACAGACTTGCGGAAAGCAGCAAAACGCGGAACATAGACTAAACACGGTGCCCAAAAAACTTGCCGTTTTATTGTTACCGCTCCGCTAAAGATCCACTGATTCCGGTGATCCACTTCGTGTTTTCTCGCCCGCTCCGCAGCTTCTCTGTGTCCACTCTCTGCCTGGAGAGCGAAGATGACAGTTTCCGAAGTTCGTTGCATTAACAGGTGGATTCATTACATTATATCAGTTGTTAAACCGCAGAATTAGTAATTTGTAAGTATGTTTATGTATTTCTTCCGGTAATGATTTGCTGTCAGTGTTCTAAAAGTGCTAACAACTTAGCAAGCTAACAAACCAAAATATCCACATTCTTATTTACGTTACAATGCTTGTCTAATCGATTTAATGTTCCCGATCAGATCTAAGTTAATATAAACACTAAATTTGCTGTTGTTGGCACACTTTGTAGACAAAAAATACAAAAAACACCAATGCCTTCACAAAATAACGAGGCTTTTAGCAGCAGTTCAACATTGCAAATATGGATTCAAAGCTCCATCAAGCCAGCAGGTAAATCATATTGAATATTTAGCAGATTGTCACACTTTAATTCTTATTATATTTCCCATTATAATCACTTGTCTAAGTTGATGCTAGTAATTTAATACATAATATTTATAATACTTTATTAAAACCATAATAATAGTACCACCCCCCATAGTCCCATTTTTGTTTTGGGCCACTGCCCCATCTAGCATTTTCTAAATGACTGTTCTCATTACAAATATATTCCAAAGAAAAGTGAATGGTTTATAAATAATTTTGGCATCAAGGCAAAAGAAGTTAAATTAAAGCTTTTTAACCTATAAGGCCAGTGGGTTTTGTTCAGATGTAAATTTGTGTGTATAATATACAGTAGGCTATGAGTGTGACTTTATGAAATGTAGTTTTCACAGAGCTGTGTGTTTCTCTGGTTTTCTTGCTAAACAAACTAATTAATTGGTTTGTTAAGTTAATTTTAACACAATTATCACCACACTAAGGTTTAAAAAAATTATCCGCCCGCACTTCATGGCGTTATTTACCATCCGGCCCACAGCCTAAAATGAGTTTGACACCCCTGGTTTAATGTCATAAAATGTAATAAAACAGACCTACTCACCACACTTCGAGCTTGCAGCACTCCAGTGAAGACGCAAGTAATTAAAATGTACCAGCTCCAACTGGCTCAGCAGAGCAATGCGCATGTCCTTTTTTCTTGGCGCCGTTTTTTTTTTAAATGAATACAACATATGTTGTATTCATTTAATACAACGTTTCTGAATAAATATACCCCAAAACACAATGTGCATATAGCTCTTACGAAAATTAAATATGGTTTTATTGTGGTAAAAGTGTAGTAACATGTTTTTTTTTTGTGTATTGGTTACTATCAGCAAAACCATGGTTTTACTACACTTACCATGGTTTTACTATGGTTTTTTGGTTTTAACTATAGTAAAACCATGGTTAATTTTCTACATGAAAGTATAATAGCCCATTGAAAAAAGAGACAATAGCCTACCTAACGAAAATTAAGCATGTTTTTTGTGGTACAGTAAAATCCCTGCTGAAAAAAACAGCATCAAACCAGCATGGACCAGCATGGGAATTATGCTGGTCTATGCTGGTTTAGCTGGTGGTCACCAGCATACCAGCACCAAAACACAACATAAGCATATGGTTTTACTACAGTAACCATGTTTTGTTGTTGTTGTTTAAACTGTAGTAAACCATGTATTTAATTTTCGTAAGAAACTGTAGAAACTGTAGCCCATAGATCCCAAATAAATAAAATCCAGTAGCCCTGTTCACATGACCTTAGCAAACTGAAGGTAGGAGCATCTGTTTGGAGAGCAGTGGCATCCTGCTTGCAATTCTGCCATTCACGTAGTGACGGCCGCGTGGTGACTTCTTTTTCGAGGGCGCACGATGCAAATCTCATCACAACGTATGTAGCCTAGTTCTTAGTGGCATGAGTTCAGTGTTAAGTTAGTGTCTTGCAAGTATTTTGTGAGCGCCTCTTTTATTACTAATCCTTTCGATGTGTGTCCAGCAGGCAGGGGTGTCGGACTGGGGGTAAAACCAGTACTGATTACCAAGGCCCCAAAGGAAGAGAGGGCCCTTGAAAGTCTGGAATATATTATGGGGGTGGGGCATGGGGGCCCATCAGGATTGCCTATGCATAGGGCCCGAGATCTTGTGCAACGCCCCTGCCAGCAGGCAAGGTGCATGATGCACATGGTTCACATGATGCAACAAACACATATTTTGACATGATGAGCAACACACATGACACCCCAAACACAAATTTTTGAATCCCTCACAAGAAAAGTCACCAGCCACCCCTGCACACCACACCATAGTTGGTCAATGCTCTTCTCATGGACTTGAACTCATGGACTCAGCATGATAGTAGTCTCAGCTTCAACTGTCACGCCCACAGAATGTTGGCTAAACATTGTAAACAACTTCAGTATTGAAGGTCTGGCCAGACTAGCACGATAGAGGCCTTTGGTGTATGGTGATAATTCACTTAGTATCTATCAAAACATAAAATGAGTTCTACATATGTACAAATCCTCTCAGTATAGCAAATATTGGAGACAATGTAAATAAAAGATTTTTGTGCAGTTTTGACTGTTTAATTTATTAAAATTACACTCAGACATCCCACCCTACAAAAACTGACTGGGAAGGAAGCTCACCAACAAGCCCCCACAAAAAACATACATTTAAAATAATTTAATCATCAATGTAATTTATATTTTATTTTGTGTTATCTTGTTTATTACTTTAATACGGTTGCTCTTTTAACAGCTTTAAAATATATGTATAATTATGAAGGACACCTTAAACTCCTTTGACCCTATATTTATAAAAAAAGACACATATTTAAAAAAGATAAAAAGGAACAAATAAAGATAGGTTAAATATTTTTGTTTTGTTCAAAAGCAGAGGGTTTACACAGAGATAAACTTTGATATACTTAAAAAATAAAGTAATTATTGTATTATTTTCCTGGGGTTTTTTTGGACACTCTGTCATTTACTGTACATTGTAAATAAACTACTGCTGTACAGTGGTTTACTGAGCTGAAGAGAGAGGTTGATTGTAAGCCTGCCCACAGTGAAAACTGATTGGTCTAGATATCAGAATACAGTGAATACGGTCTGTCACTTTCTCACTTTTGCTAATTATGTCAGATCGCTTTAGACTTGCAGGAAAATTTTAACCTGAGCCTGAACCTAACTAATTTTTGTAATGTTTTATCATCATATTACAAATAACATTTTAAATGCACTAATACCCATGCAAGCTTTGGGTAAAAAATGCAAGGCTTCTGTTGCATTGATGCCGCCGCCTTTACTTAGAAGTTACCCTGCAGTCCTTTGGGACTTCATAAACTATTAGGCTACATGTCTTGCTTTTAGCGTCACCATGGTTTGCGAAGTAAGACAGTCTGAAAACATAGGCATTAACCTTTCAGGATCCCTGTTTAAAAAAGGGCATGAAATGACAATTACATATGTGGGGAGTCTGTATGGGACTGATTTTGGTCTGATATGATTTGACAGAAAGGGTCCCATAAGTGTTTCCTTATTTAGAATCCATATACGGGAATGATTGTGTTTGCCCATGTTGTACCCATATGGTTTGGCCAATAGGGTCCCATATGTGTTTCCTTATACAAAACACATATACAGGTGACCTATGTGGGACCCACTTCTGACCCATATAAGGAGCCTATATGGGAATAATTGTGTTTGCCCATGGTGTACCCATATGGTTTGTCCAAAAGGGTCCCATATGTGTTTCCTAATTCAAAACACATATGCAAGTGACCTATGTGGGTCCCACTTCGGACCCATATAAGGAACTTATATGGGGATAATTGTGTTTGCCCATGTTGTACCCATATGGTTTGGCCAATAGGGTCCCATATGTGTTTCCTTATACAAAACACATATACAGGTGACCTATGTGGGACCCACTTCTGACTCATATAAGGAACTTATATGGGGATAATTGTGTTTGCCCATGTTGTACCCATATGGTTTGGCCAATATGGTCCCATATGTGTTTCCTTAGTCAAAACACATATACAGGTGACCTATGTGGGACCCACTTCTGACCCATATAAGGAGCATATATGGGGATAATTGTGTTTGCCCATGTTGTACGCATATGGTTTGGCCAATAGGGTCCCATATGTGTTTCCTTATACAAAACACATATACAGGTGACCTATGTGGGACCCACTTCTGACCCATATAAGGAGCCTATATGGGAATAATTGTGTTTGCCCATGTTGTACCCATATGGTTTGTCCAAAAGAATCCCATATGTGTTTCCTAATTCAAAACACATATGCAAGTGACCTATGTGGGACCCACTTCTGACCCATATAAGGAACTTATATGGGGATAATTGTGTTTGCCCATGTTGTACCCATATGGTTTGGCCAATATGGTCCCATATGTGTTTCCTTATTCAAAACACATATACAGGTGACCTATGTGGGACCCACTTCTGACCCATATAAGGAACTTATATGGGGATAATTGTGTTTGCCCATGTTGTACCCATATGGTTTGGCCAATATGGTCCCATATGTGTTTCCTTATTCAAAACACATATACAGGTGACCTATGTGGGACCCACTTCTGACCCATATAAGGAGCCTATATGGGGATAATTGTGTTTGCCCATGTTGTACCCATATGGTTTGGCCAAAAGGGCCCCATATGTGTTTCCTTATTCAAAACACATATACAGGTGACCTTTGTGGGTCCCACTTCGGGCCCATATAAGGAGCCTATATGGGAATAATTGTGTTTGCCCATGTTGTACCCATATCGTTTGGCCAATAGGGTCCCATATGTGTTTCCTTATTCAAAACACATATACAGGTGACCTATGTGGGACCCACTTTCAGCCCATATAAGGAGCCTATATGGGAATAATTGTGTTTGCCCATGTTGTACCCATATGGTTTGGCCAAAAGGGTCCCATATGTGTTTCCTTATTCAAAACACATATACAGGTGACCTATGTGGGACCCACTTTCAGCCCATATAAGGAGCCTATATGGGAATAATTGTGTTTGCCCATGTTGTACCCATATGGTTTGGCCAAAAGGGTCCCATATGTGTTTCCTTATTCAAAACACATATACAGGTGACCTATGTGGGACCCACTTTCAGCCCATATAAGGAGCCTATATGGGAATAATTGTGTTTGCCCATGTTGTTCCCATATGGTTTGGCCAATAGGGTCCCATATGTGTTTCCTTATTCAAAGCACATATACAGGTGACCTAGGTGGGACCCACTTCTGACCCATATAAGGAGCCTATATGGGAATATTTGTGTTTGCCCATGTTGCACCCATATGGTTTGGCCAAAAGGGTCCCATATGTGTTTCCTTATTCAAAACACATATGCAAGTGACCTATGTGGGTCCCACTTCGGACCCATATAAGGAACTTATATGGGGATAATTGTGTTTGCCCATGTTGTACCCATATGGTTTGGCCAATATGGTCCCATATGTGTTTCCTTATTCAAAACACATATACAGGTGACCTATGTGGGACCCACTTCTGACCCATATAAGGAGCCTATATGGGGATAATTGTGTTTGCCCATGATGTACCCATATGGTTTGGCCAAAAGGGCCCCATATGTGTTTCCTTATTCAAAACACATATACAGGTGACCTTTGTGGGTCCCACTTCTGACCCATATAAGGAGCCTATATGGGAATGATTGTGTTTGCCCATGTTGTACCCATATGGTTTGGCCAATAGGGTCCCATATGTGTTTCCTTATACAAAACACATATACAGGTGACCTATGTGGGACCCACTTCTGACCCATATAAGGAGCCTATATGGGAATAATTGTGTTTGCCCATGGTGTACCCATATGGTTTGTCCAAAAGGGTCCCATATGTGTTTCCTAATTCAAAACACATATGCAAGTGACCTATGTGGGTCCCACTTCGGACCCATATAAGGAACTTATATGGGGATAATTGTGTTTGCCCATGTTGTACCCATATGGTTTGGCCAATAGGGTCCCATATGTGTTTCCTTATACAAAACACATATACAGGTGACCTATGTGGGACCCACTTCTGACTCATATAAGGAACTTATATGGGGATAATTGTGTTTGCCCATGTTGTACCCATATGGTTTGGCCAATATGGTCCCATATGTGTTTCCTTAGTCAAAACACATATACAGGTGACCTATGTGGGACCCACTTCTGACCCATATAAGGAGCATATATGGGGATAATTGTGTTTGCCCATGTTGTACGCATATGGTTTGGCCAATAGGGTCCCATATGTGTTTCCTTATACAAAACACATATACAGGTGACCTATGTGGGACCCACTTCTGACCCATATAAGGAGCCTATATGGGAATAATTGTGTTTGCCCATGTTGTACCCATATGGTTTGTCCAAAAGAATCCCATATGTATTTCCTAATTCAAAACACATATGCAAGTGACCTATGTGGGTCCCACTTCGGACCCATATAAGGAACTTATATGGGGATAATTGTGTTTGCCCATGTTGTACCCATATGGTTTGGCCAATATGGTCCCATATGTGTTTCCTTATTCAAAACACATATACAGGTGACCTATGTGGGACCCACTTCTGACCCATATAAGGAGCCTATATGGGAATAATTGTGTTTGCCCATGTTGTACCCATATGGTTTGTCCAAAAGAATCCCATATGTGTTTCCTAATTCAAAACACATATGCAAGTGACCTATGTGGGTCCCACTTCGGACCCATATAAGGAACTTATATGGGGATAATTGTGTTTGCCCATGTTGTACCCATATGGTTTGGCCAATATGGTCCCATATGTGTTTCCTTATTCAAAACACATATACAGGTGACCTATGTGGGACCCACTTCTGACCCATATAAGGAGCCTATATGGGGATAATTGTGTTTGCCCATGTTGTACCCATATGGTTTGGCCAAAAGGGCCCCATATGTGTTTCCTTATTCAAAACACATATACAGGTGACCTTTGTGGGTCCCACTTCGGGCCCATATAAGGAGCCTATATGGGAATAATTGTGTTTGCCCATGTTGTACCCATATCGTTTGGCCAATAGGGTCCCATATGTGTTTCCTTATTCAAAACACATATACAGGTGACCTATGTGGGACCCACTTTCAGCCCATATAAGGAGCCTATATGGGAATATTTGTGTTTGCCCATGTTGTACCCATATGGTTTGGCCAATAGGGTCCCATATGTGTTTCCTTATTCAAAACACATATACAGGTGACCTATGTGGGACCCACTTTCAGCCCATATAAGGAGCCTATATGGGAATAATTGTGTTTGCCCATGTTGTACCCATATGGTTTGGCCAAAAGGGTCCCATATGTGTTTCCTTATTCAAAACACATATACAGGTGACCTATGTGGGACCCACTTTCAGCCCATATAAGGAGCCTATATGGGAATAATTGTGTTTGCCCATGTTGTACCCATATGGTTTGGCCAAAAGGGTCCCATATGTGTTTCCTTATTCAAAACACATATACAGGTGACCTATGTGGGACCCACTTTCAGCCCATATAAGGAGCCTATATGGGAATAATTGTGTTTGCCCATGTTGTTCCCATATGGTTTGGCCAATAGGGTCCCATATGTGTTTCCTTATTCAAAGCACATATACAGGTGACCTAGGTGGGACCCACTTCTGACCCATATAAGGAGCCTATATGGGAATATTTGTGTTTGCCCATGTTGCACCCATATGGTTTGGCCAAAAGGGTCCCATATGTGTTTCCTTATTCAAAACACATATGCAAGTGACCTATGTGGGTCCCACTTCGGACCCATATAAGGAACTTATATGGGGATAATTGTGTTTGCCCATGTTGTACCCATATGGTTTGGCCAATATGGTCCCATATGTGTTTCCTTATTCAAAACACATATACAGGTGACCTATGTGGGACCCACTTCTGACCCATATAAGGAGCCTATATGGGGATAATTGTGTTTGCCCATGATGTACCCATATGGTTTGGCCAAAAGGGCCCCATATGTGTTTCCTTATTCAAAACACATATACAGGTGACCTTTGTGGGTCCCACTTCTGACCCATATAAGGAGCCTATATGGGAATGATTGTGTTTGCCCATGTTGTACCCATATGGTTTGGCCAATAGGGTCCCATATGTGTTTCCTTATACAAAACACATATACAGGTGACCTATGTGGGACCCACTTCTGACCCATATAAGGAGCCTATATGGGAATAATTGTGTTTGCCCATGGTGTACCCATATGGTTTGTCCAAAAGGGTCCCATATGTGTTTCCTAATTCAAAACACATATGCAAGTGACCTATGTGGGTCCCACTTCGGACCCATATAAGGAACTTATATGGGGATAATTGTGTTTGCCCATGTTGTACCCATATGGTTTGGCCAATAGGGTCCCATATGTGTTTCCTTATACAAAACACATATACAGGTGACCTATGTGGGACCCACTTCTGACTCATATAAGGAACTTATATGGGGATAATTGTGTTTGCCCATGTTGTACCCATATGGTTTGGCCAATATGGTCCCATATGTGTTTCCTTAGTCAAAACACATATACAGGTGACCTATGTGGGACCCACTTCTGACCCATATAAGGAGCATATATGGGGATAATTGTGTTTGCCCATGTTGTACGCATATGGTTTGGCCAATAGGGTCCCATATGTGTTTCCTTATACAAAACACATATACAGGTGACCTATGTGGGACCCACTTCTGACCCATATAAGGAGCCTATATGGGAATAATTGTGTTTGCCCATGTTGTACCCATATGGTTTGTCCAAAAGAATCCCATATGTGTTTCCTAATTCAAAACACATATGCAAGTGACCTATGTGGGTCCCACTTCGGACCCATATAAGGAACTTATATGGGGATAATTGTGTTTGCCCATGTTGTACCCATATGGTTTGGCCAATATGGTCCCATATGTGTTTCCTTATTCAAAACACATATACAGGTGACCTATGTGGGACCCACTTCTGACCCATATAAGGAGCCTATATGGGGATAATTGTGTTTGCCCATGTTGTACCCATATGGTTTGGCCAAAAGGGCCCCATATGTGTTTCCTTATTCAAAACACATATACAGGTGACCTTTGTGGGTCCCACTTCGGGCCCATATAAGGAGCCTATATGGGAATAATTGTGTTTGCCCATGTTGTACCCATATCGTTTGGCCAATAGGGTCCCATATGTGTTTCCTTATTCAAAACACATATACAGGTGACCTATGTGGGACCCACTTTCAGCCCATATAAGGAGCCTATATGGGAATATTTGTGTTTGCCCATGTTGTACCCATATGGTTTGGCCAATAGGGTCCCATATGTGTTTCCTTATTCAAAACACATATACAGGTGACCTATGTGGGACCCACTTTCAGCCCATATAAGGAGCCTATATGGGAATAATTGTGTTTGCCCATGTTGTACCCATATGGTTTGGCCAAAAGGGTCCCATATGTGTTTCCTTATTCAAAACACATATACAGGTGACCTATGTGGGACCCACTTTCAGCCCATATAAGGAGCCTATATGGGAATAATTGTGTTTGCCCATGTTGTACCCATATGGTTTGGCCAAAAGGGTCCCATATGTGTTTCCTTATTCAAAACACATATACAGGTGACCTATGTGGGACCCACTTTCAGCCCATATAAGGAGCCTATATGGGAATAATTGTGTTTGCCCATGTTGTTCCCATATGGTTTGGCCAATAGGGTCCCATATGTGTTTCCTTATTCAAAGCACATATACAGGTGACCTAGGTGGGACCCACTTCTGACCCATATAAGGAGCCTATATGGGAATATTTGTGTTTGCCCATGTTGCACCCATATGGTTTGGCCAAAAGGGTCCCATATGTGTTTCCTTATTCAAAACACATATGCAAGTGACCTATGTGGGTCCCACTTCGGACCCATATAAGGAACTTATATGGGGATAATTGTGTTTGCCCATGTTGTACCCATATGGTTTGGCCAATATGGTCCCATATGTGTTTCCTTATTCAAAACACATATACAGGTGACCTATGTGGGACCCACTTCTGACCCATATAAGGAGCCTATATGGGGATAATTGTGTTTGCCCATGATGTACCCATATGGTTTGGCCAAAAGGGCCCCATATGTGTTTCCTTATTCAAAACACATATACAGGTGACCTTTGTGGGTCCCACTTCGGGCCCATATAAGGAGCCTATATGGGAATAATTGTGTTTGCCCATGTTGGACCCATATGGTTTGGCCAAAAGGGTCCCATATGTGTTTTCTTATGCAAAACACATATACTTATGACTTATGTGGGTCCGACCTTGGACCTATATAAGAAACCTATATGGGAATAATTGTGTTTGCCCATGTTGGACCCATATGGTTTGACCAAAAGGGTCCCATTTGTGTTTCCTTATTCAAATCACATATTCTTATAACCTATGTGGGTCCCACTTTGGACCCATATAAGGAGCCTATATGGGAATGATTGTGTTAGCCCATTTAAGACCCATATTGGTTGGCCAAGAGTGCCCCATATGTGTTTCCTATTATGAGCCCATGCCCTCATTTCCCATTAACATCCCAATTGGGACCCATATAGGGAGCCTATGTTTTTTAACCCATGTGGGGCCTACTACACTCACCCAAGTGAGTCCCATATAAGATGCCCATAATAGGACCATGCCCACTTGGTACCCATGTAGCTGGGGTAGTGGTTATCACATTCGCCTAACACGCGAAAGGTCCTCGGTTCGAAACCGGGCAGAAGCAGCACGTCCTTTTGATACGCTGCGAGTTAAATGCCTTTCTTGAGACACGTTACTCCTTGTGTCATGAAGCACTTTTAAAGTTACACACGGTTCCGCCAATCACATTCGCTTCACGCATGAAAGGTGGCCAGTTCTCAAGTGGACGAAAAGCATTGCCCCTTTGGAAAGTGTTGCACAGAGAGAAAATGTGTGGCCAAAGGAACAGGTTTCTGTGGTGATGTGGTTGTCAAAAAAAGTCCTCGGTTCGACTGAAATAAACACTTTGTTAGAGATATGACAGGGTTTTGGTCATGTTGATTTAACTACCTCAACAGTTACATCAGTTTGATGCTGTAAACCTGATCGTCGGTTAGTGTTAGTTGAACGTACGGCAGGTAAGTGTACTGAGGTTTAGTCAACATTACGCAGCCAGTTGGCTGTGTAGATAAGCCAATGAAAACCTCTTGTTCCCTTTACATAAAGTCTTGAATGTCTCCTTTGCTTTTTGCCTGTTTCATGTTGAAATCCGTTGAAAACAATTTTGAAAAAGAACCCCAATCAAACCCCAGGTCAGTCCTTGAAATTATTTCTAAACATGTCTAAGGCGATGGATTGCTCATGCACAGTTCTCTTCAGGTGTTTCCCTTCTGTCAGGCCAAAATGAACGCTTTCTAAAAGATAACATTTAATTACACAAACAACGGAAACAATTTGATGCACGCTAGTACGTACATGCTGGTAATTTAGGAATCGCAAAATGCCCAACGGCAGGGGTTACGGGAAAGTTTCACAGGATGAGGTGGCCGAGTGGTTAAGGCGATGGACTGCTAATCCATTGTGCTCTGCACGCGTGGGTTCGAATCCCATCCTCGTCGTCTGTCCTTGTGACGTTGAACAGTCTTTAAGACGCAAAGTTGCCGAAGGTTAAGTTGTTTCCCACACCTCTAGGAGTGGTCTGCTACCCAGTAGAGAAAGCAATGTGTTTTCTTTGCATCAGTTTTGAAGTGCTTACAATCCAGAGTCTCTGAGGGACACTTTATGAAGGTATATTTGGTGCAAAACAACTGCACACCTGTGACAGTGGAATTTGTATTTGTAGAGATTATCCACACATGTGTATCAGTAAACTTGAAGTCGCAGAGGACGTGATGCAAACTTGTAGATTTTTTTTCTTTCCCTCAAATACAACACAACAGTTACACATTCACAAATCCTTCAGTGCAGCTGCACAAATCCCATTTTACAAATCACAGATTAAGAAACTCACAAGTTCACATTTTTTTCTACAATTGATGCAGTAAATATGGTGCATAACCTACTTGAACGCCTGCATCAAATAATGTGAAGTCACACACAAATTTTGTACATTTGCAAAATCAGTTTGTGCATCTGTGCGATGAGACTTGCATGTGTGTACAATTTATTTTTCACAAATATTTTTTTATTTTTTTTATATTTTCCAGCCCAAACACAAGTACATAAATACAACTGCTTGAATCTGCTGCTACGAGTTTCAAATACTCTTTTTCATGTGCTCTCTCTTCTGCACCAAATATCTCGAGATAAATGGTGCGAAAGTGATTTGTATACCTGTAGGCTTTGGCGAGCACTGTTCAGCACTGCCCACCAGGTGGCGCCCCAGACACTCACTGAAGCAGAGTTTATTAATTACCACCAATGTTTCAGCAAAGTAAATCGCCTTTATCAAGGTATTATTTTCACCAAGTGGAGAACAATATAAATGGGAGTGCTAATTATACACACATGAAGGTAATTACATACAATATTCCAATGATTCATTAGTAAAAAAAATATAAGTTCCATAAATTTCAAACCATCAATATAAGTAGATTAAAAAATACAAGCAGCAAATACACACATTTTAACTTTAAATAAGATACCAAATGATGTAAGTCCCATTCATTTTTAATATCATAATACCTATAAAAACAACCCAAATCAAAATCTACTTTTAAACCATGTGTGCCAATGTTCACATTTAATTTACCTAAAAGGCCTTCTGTCTAAGTAAAAATTGGGCAAACTCACCGCACCTTCTAGATGGAAATTCCCTCTCAATTCCTATATACAATAATGAAGTAATAGGATTATTAAGTTCAACAAAATGCAGTGCTATGGAAACAGATGGGCAGTGGGTGGAGTATGACTTAATGTCCATGTCAACAAAAAAGGGGGCGGGGCAACAAAGGAACAAGAGGGAAATAGGGCAGACACAGACAGGACTCTTGACCTTGGCCGTACCCACCATTGAGGTCCGGACTGTTTTAGTGAGTATCATAGTAAACTACTGATTATGTCTTAATATGTCTTCCGAATGTAAACATTTTATTACATTCTGTCTTAAAGTCTAAAAAACAGTACCTGTTGAAGTCATTAAAGTTACTTAAATAACAAAAGAAGAGAAAATCACTCATTGGTCCTGACTGTAACTTCGTAAAAAAAGATTAATCCATATTTAATTTTAAATAAATATCTTTTTTTGCCAACAATCCTTAATGTTGAGCTCTGCTCTTTGAAGTAAGTTGGTTTATTATTGGTTTATTATGCAAGTTCAGCCTTGCATTATGTTTGTATCTTACAGTTAGTATAATGCATGTAATGAATTCAGGGCAGGAAGAATATTGATCTAATATGGGGTAATGTGAAGTATTATAATAATTACATATCGTTTTCTTTCATGGGATATGGACCCCCTAAAGTAGCCTTGGCCACCCCATTTATAAAATTCTAGTTCTGCCACTGCAATATTGATGTTGTATTTCAGCATATTAAGTGTATAATAAGTGTGTGCATATTGTGAATGAATTTAATAAACAAATTCTTGATAGCCTTTGGTTAATTCACTAAACTGATCCTATATTCAGTTAGCCTATGTTTACTTAACTGACAGTGCCCAGGATGGTAACATAATTATTTCAATGTCTTACTAATAAACAACACAAGTCTTGCGCATACTGACATGGTTTGAAATCTATATTTATTTGATTGTTTTTTTTTCTGATGTGTTAGAAGTCATATATGTAGAGCAGAGAAATAAGAATTTTTTTCCTGGGGTGCATGCCCTAGAAAAATACATATGGACCTCGGTATTTATAAAATCCTGCGTACGGCCCTGCTCACGACAATAAGAATCCACTCTCAATTGTGTATTACGAGCTGTAGGTTTTTTAATCGGATCCCTATATAAACAAATCCACAAGTCTAAAAAGCTGATTTGATTTGGGTTAGCATCCAAAGTAAATGTTAAGAAATCAGAACAACTGTTTATATAATAATAAAAAGAATTTAGTTGTTCAGTAACCCGATTCAAAAAGACAGAAATAATCATCCAAATTAGTATATTAGAAGAAAAAGCATGATTTAAATACACATATTTTTCTTCAAAAAAAGGTTATTTTGCAAAAGAAATCACAAACGTTCTTTCCATGGCCCCACTTCCTGTTTGAATTAAAAATTAGTCTGAAAAATAAAATAATTTGTTTTATGATATTAAAAATGAATGGGACTTACATCATTTGGTATCTTATTTAAATGTAGGCCTATGTGTGTATTTGCTGCTTGTATTTTTTAATCTACTTATATTGATGGTTTGAAATTTATGAAACTTATATTTTGTTTACTAATGAATCATTGGAATATTGTATGTAATTACCTTCATGTGTGTATAATTAGCACTCCCATTTATATTGTTCTCCACTTGGTGAAAATAATACCTTGAAAAAGGCGATTTACCTTGCTGAAACATTGGTGGTAATTAATAAACTCTGCTTCAGTGAGTGTCTGGGGCGCCACCTGGTGGGCAGTGCTGAACAGTGCTCGCCAAAGCCTACAGGTATACAAATCACTTTCGCACCATTTATCTTGAGATATTTGGTGCAGAAGAGAAAGCACATGAAAAGAGTATTTGAAACTCGTAGCAGCAGATTCAAGCAGTTGTATTTATGTACTTGTGTTTGGGCTAGAAAATATAAAAAAAATAAAAAAATATTTGTGAAAAATAAATTGTACACACATGCAAGTCTCATCGCACAGATGCACAAACTGATTTTGCAAATGTACAAAATTTGTGTGTGACTTCACATTATTTGATGCAGGCGTTCAAGTAGGTTATGCACCATATTTACTGCATCAATTGTAGCAAAAAATGTGAACTTGTGAGTTTCTTAATCTGTGATTTGTAAAATGGGATTTGTGCAGCTGCACTGAAGGATTTGTGAATGTGTAACTGTTGTGTTGTATTTGAGGGAAAGATAAAAAATCTACAAGTTTGCATCACGTCCTCTGCGACTTCAAGTTTACTGATACACATGTGTGGATAATCTCTACAAATACAAATTCCACTGTCACAGGTGTGGAGTTGTTTTGCACCAAATATACCTTCATAACACTTGAGTGTTTTCAGACTTTAAAGTCCATGCTATGTGCCAACTGTCTAGAAAGTGGTAAAGACTGGGTTGAGCGGATTTACCTTTGTTGATGTTTGCTGTAAGAGGAACAGAACAGGAATCATAACAACTGAAAAACCTTAGCGGAATGGTTGAAAACATACGTTGTCTCTAGCACAATTTTTATAGGTCAGTGCTAGAGCGTTTAAACGCAGAGAGGGAGGTCTAACCGTTCACTTGGACATTATCAAGACAGCTTTAACTGTGGTGAAGCATAACACATGATGATTTTTCAATTCTTCAGTCACGTGTATTCTCAGAGGGGGTATGGCTCAGTGGTAGAGCATTTGACTGCAGATCAAGAGGTCCCTGGTTCAAATCCGGGTGCCCCCTTCGCTGTAAGCCTGTGTGTCCGTAGCCTCTTGCGGTAGTTTGCCGCGTTAATATTTCGGACTCAAAGTTCATCATGGATCCTTTTAACGTAGGGTTAGGCAAACGTCGGTCCTGGAGTGCAGCAGCCCTGCAGAGTTCAGCTCCTGCTCCAATCAGGCCCAAATGAACAGGCTAATCAAGGTCTAAAGGTCACCTGAGAACCACAGGTGGATGACGTTTATTTAGGGTTGGAAATAAAATCTGCAGGATTGCGGCACTTCAGGACCGGCGTTGCCTACCCCTGTTCTAACGCTAAAGACGAGCATACACCGTGCCATTTCAGCACAGTCATGGCTAAATGCCAACGTACACTGAACGAGTAAATCCCATACGACGTGAAGCCAAAGCTCACAAATTGTATGCTCACACAATACCAGGGGTCTCTGACCCTGCTCCTGGTGAGCTTCCGCCCTGCAGATTTAGCTCCAACCCCAATGAAACTTAGCTGAAGCAGCTTATCAAGGTGTTCAGGGTTGCTTGATAATTACAGAGTGGTGTGTTGGAGGTGGGTTGAAACTGAAGTCTGCAGGACAGTAGCCGACCAGCAGCAGGTTTGGAGATACCTGCGTTATTCGGTCAGATCGCAAAGCTGCGACTTGACTGCTCACACTTCACCTCTGAAACAAATCGGAGAGATACCCGAACTAAGAAGTGTGTGGCTGTTTGCCGGTTTCAGAAGAAGCATCCATGCATTTCTGGGAAATGCACCGCCTTTCTCATACAGTTTGTGCGGTCCCTTCAAACGAGTGCAAAATATGTGACAAAATCCGTTGATACAACCAAGTGTCACAGCATGTAGGTTTCTGTAGTGTAGTGGTTATCACGTTTGCCTAACACGCGAAAAGTTCTTGGTTCGAAACCGGGCAGAAACAGCACGTCCCTTTGATACGCTGCGAGTTAAATGCCTTTCTTGAGACACGTTACTCTTTGTGTCTTGAAGCACTTTTAAAGTTACACACAGTTCCGCCCGTCACATTCGCTTCACGCATGAAAGGTGGCCAGTTCTCAAGTGGACGAAAAGCATTGCCCCTTTGGAAAGTGTTGCACAGAGAGAAAATGTGTGGCCAAATCTATCAAAATAAACAAAGAATCCAAAGGAACAGGTTTCTGTGGTGATGTGGTTATCACAAAAAGTCCTCGGTTCGACTGAAATAAACACTTTGTTAGAGATATGACAGGGTTTTGGTCATGTTGATTTAACTACCTCAGCAGTTACATCAGTTTGATGCACGTTATTGTAAACCTGATCGTCGGTTAGTGTTAGTTGAACGTACGGCAGGTAAGTGTACTGAGGTTTAGTCAACATTACGCAGCCAGTTGGCTGTGTAGATAAGCCAATGAAAACCTCTTGTTCCCTTTACATAAAGTCTTGAATGTCTCCTTTGCTTTTTGCCTGTTTCATGTTGAAATCCGTTGAAAACTACTTTGAAAAAGAACCCCAATCAAACCCCAGGTCAGTCCTTGAAATTATTTCTAAACATGTCTAAGGCGATGGATTGCTCATGCACAGTTCTCTTCAGGCGTTTCCCTTCTGTCAGGCCAAAATGAACGCTTTCTAAAAGATAACATTTAATTACACAAACAACGGAAACAATTTGATGCACGCTACTACGTACTTGCTGGTAATTTAGGAATCGCAAAATGCCCAACGGCAGGGGTTACGGGAAAGTTTCACAGGACGAGGTGGCCGTACCCACCAGTGTCTGGACTGCCTCCGAGGTCCTAACATCCGAACGAGGTCTGAACCAGCTCCTAACCAGGTCCGAACACATTCCTAACGAGATCAAAGAATTTCAAACGAGGTCCTAACACAGGTCCGGACAGTGACGTAGTCGTTGTGACGCGGGAGGGGGCGTGGTTATCGCTTTAGCGTGGCGGCCATTTTTTCACCGCATCAAATCAAAACACGGGATAAAGGTTTGGAAAATTGATTAATACTCATTAAGCAACACTCATAAAACACAAATCAATAAACGATTTCATTTCCCGTCCCGTTAGCATGATATTCAAATTGTATTTCAACGTTCTTATTACGTGGCCGCTTGTAATAACCATCATTAATAGATGGTAAATTGATTGTTAATTAATCTTTAATTAACGTTAATTGTCATTTAACTGTTAGCAAACAGTCTTTTTACTGTAAACAAACAATGAAATTATAATTAATAATGTTTACTAATTATAAGTTGTGCTGTAAATTAACAGTTACAGTTATATTCGTCATATAATGTATAAGGTAACTTATCGGGTAATGGTTAATAACAATGTGTGTAAATCTTTAAGAAACCATTTTTAAAACATCTTCAACATTACATAGGCGGACCAGATATTCCTAACACTTTGTTAAGGGTTACTAGTAGTTGGTTTGTAAAGTTATGTGGCTATAAACATTATCTGGGTGGTTATTATAAGGTCGCAACAGATTACTATAATACCTTGTTAAATAGTTAATAAATACTTTGTAAACCATCTATAAACATTATTTTACCAGAAGGAGGCAGAGGAACATACTTTTAAACATATATTTATTTGTTTATTTGCCATATAAACTGTCGATTTCTCGGGAAAAGCCATAAGATGTGTAATAGTTGTAGCAAGTTTCATCCCCTCCGGTAATGGAGCCTGGTTTTGTGTTTGAGCAGAGCGAACAGATGTGCCCAGATGTGTTAATTTATTATATAGTACCTTTTAAATAACGTATATAGTACCTTTTAAAACATACATTTTCAAATTGCTTCACAACAACTATAAAACAATCATGCAAACATACCTACCTACCTACATAACATACACACATACAAGTATAATTTCCTCTGCTCTGTTTGTCTGTCTACACACATAGTCTGGCTTGACCTTAACTTATTTTTTGTTTAATGTTTTCAGATGACTAAGACAGGAAAGCCAGATAGTTACTGGAGGGACATCTGCTTCAAATATGCTCGGGGCCAATACCACTTTTCAACTGGCAAACGGCCAGGGGCCAAGAAATGGAAAAAGGCCTTGGAGAGAATTGATGCTTGCCCCCTGCAGAGCCATTCTACTAAGGATCTGTTTGGGAGAAGCCTTCGGTGCTCCTGTGGGTTCCATAAGGTAGGTGAAACTATTTACTAATTTATTGTTTCTGGTTTGTTTGGTTGTTTTTCCTCTGGTGGGCTTCAGTGATTTTGCAGTAATCCCTGTTTTTAAAGCCTGTTTGCTTTTTGTCTTTTTTCTAATTTTTTCTTTAATTGACATTGTATGAATAAACATTATTTTACATATTGTTCTATTTTTAAAGCTGCATTGTGTAAGAACTTCTCCCATCTGGCTGTGAAATTCTATTCCAACTGAATATTACTTTCTAGCCCTCCGCCCAATTCCGAGCGTGTTTTCACTCCTACGGTGGCCGTTTCATGCCAAGATTAACATGGCTTCCAGTACTACGACTTTGTCCAGTGTGAGTGTAGTATAACAGTGCGAAAGGTGAAGCGAAAGTATTTCAAAGATGAAGGCGCAACATGTATTCAGCCATTTGAGGGACTCGCCAGTATGTATTCTGAATAGCAGATTCTACACTTACGAGAATACTTTGATTAGTAGGTGGAAGTAATGACACATGAATGAGCACATTGTCACGATAATCCGTGACAGGTTTTGCTTTTGTTCCGATTGTTGTCACCTGGACATTCATTGACTGATTATTTACCTCATCACACCTTTATGTCATTTTGTCTGTCTATTTAAGCCCTTGTTTGTGTAATGTTCACTGCCGGATTATTGTCGCCATTCCACGTCTGTTCTTGTGCTTCATGTCAGTGTTCCTGTTGTGCTTACCTGACCGTTGTTGTTTCTCGTGTTTTATTTTCTGTTTGTTAATAAATGTTATTTATTCATCTGAACTTTGCAAATGTGTCCTAACTCCTGGTCTCGGCGTGACAGAATAATCCGGCCATTCATGGACGCAGCAAGTTCTCAGAGGGGAGCTCCCCTTAATTTTTTTTTTTTGAGGGGGAGTACTAGGAGTCGGGATCCTTCGTCTGCAGGGTCCCGATTTCCAATGGAGCTGGCCCAGAGGAAGCACTTGGAACTCCAGGCTGAGCTCAGAGTTGTTGTGGCCACGCTCGAGCATTTCCACGGGGTGGTCACCGAGACACATGAGCCGGTTCCTGCGAGGGTTGAGTCCTCTGAGTTGGTCCTTCAAACGGTCGAGTCTTCTGGGTCGATTCCTGTGATGGTCGAGTCATCTGGGTTGGTTCCTGTAATGGTCGAATCTCCTGAGTCGGTTCCCATATGGTCGAATCTGCTGAGTTGGTTCCCGTGGGGATCGAGTCTTCTGGGTCGGTTCCAGGATAGTTCGTCACCATCCTCCATTATGCTCTCGGGACAGCTGTGCCACGCTCGAGTATTCCACGGGGTGGTCGCTGCCGTGCACGAGACTGTCTCTCGGGATGGTCCGAGTGTGTTCCCGGGTCGGCCGCATCCACGGCTAGTCCGTGACATGTTTTGTGTTTTGCACTCATCCGTTTCACCTGGACACTCATGGACTAATTACGCCAACACACCACACCTGTTGTATGTTTGATTGTGTTTGTATGTATATGCCTTTGTTCCGTCAGCCTGTGCCGGATGATTGTCATTGATACCCTGTCTGTTTCCTGTGTTTATGTTCCTGTGTTCCTGCTTTCACCATGTTTGCCCTCGTGTTTTATCATTAAATGTTATTTATTTTGTCCGAACTCTGCGTTTGTGTCCTTCCTCCACTCCCGCGTCGTGACAGAATCATCCGGCCAGCATTGGACGCAGCGAGTTCGCGGAGGGCGGCTCCCCCAAGAATTTCGTTGAGGGGGAGTAGTGACATCGGGGTTCGTATTCCATCATCCCCGATGTCTCTTGGGGACCACCGTGAGCGATCGCTCGCTCCTGCGGGCCTGCGGGAGGATCGGCCCAGGCGGTCCCCCAACGGTTGAGTCGTCGTCGACGGTCCCTCGGAGGACCACCGTCCCGCTCGTAGGGGGATCCGGAACGGACCACGCCCGATCATTTCCCCGGGGTGGCTACCGAGTGAGGGTCTCCATTTCCGCGAGGGGACGGGAGATGACTTCCGGGGGGCACCTCATCGTCGACGATTCCCAGAAGGGGGGTAATTCGTCTGCCTCGGTTCTCGGAGCGATCGCTCCGGTTCTCCTGGCGCAGTCCGGCCCACCGTCCTGTTGGTTTCGTCCCGGCGGCTGCCGGCTTCGCCAGGGTCCCCAAGCCCTCCACCCCTCCCTTGGACTCTCGCTACCAGACTTTGTTTTTGTTTGGTTTTTATGTGAGTGTCTGGTAGCCACTCGTAGAGGGAGGGGTTATGTCACGGCTAGTCCGTGACATGTTTTGTGTTTTGCACTCATCCGTTTCACCTGGACACTCATGGACTAATTACGCCAACACACCACACCTGTTGTATGTTTGATTGTGTTTGTATTTATATGCCTTTGTTCCGTCAGCCTGTGCCGGATGATTGTCATTGATACCCTGTCTGTTTCCTGTGTTTATGTTCCTGTGTTCCTGCTTTCACCATGTTTGCCCTCGTGTTTTATCATTAAATGTTATTTATTTTGTCCGAACTCTGCGTTTGTGTCCTCCCTCCACTCCCGCGTCGTGACACACATATTTTTGAAAGAACAAAGGTTTTTTTGCAAAGAATTAACATAATCTAGGTTTAAAGGAAAATTCCGGTGTTTAGCACATTGAGTCTCTTTTCTGGTTTGTTTTGGATGAACTAGAGTGGTGGATACCGAAATTTTGACAATGCCAAATAAAAAACACCACAGAAACTGTATTTCGCTAAGTTACTTGTTTTGCAACATTAACGAAAAAGTGAAAAAGTCAAGACAGGACCAATCTTCAAAATTTCTTTGTCAACCACTCTAGGTCATCCAAAACAAACCAGAAAAGAGACTCAAAGTGCTAAATACCGAAATTTTCCTTTAAGTCATGATAGTCATTGTAGCATCCCTTACGAAAATTAACCATGGTTTTATTGTGGTAAAAGTGTATTAAGTGTGTTTTTTTGGTGTATTGATTACTATCAGCAAAACCATGGTTTTACTACAGTAACCATGTTTTTTTTGTTTTAACTGTTAATTTTCGTAAGGGATGTGGATTTATTTATTGAACAATATAAATATCTGTACAATTCTGGAGAAAACTAGTAGTGTAGGATTCTTTATTAGTGTATGGCCCTCTTTTTGTACTCCTCCCCAGCCAGCAGATCTGTCATCAGGTGTTGGGTCCAGTGAGGCAGGAGTAGTTGAGACGGAGGCAGGGCAAGTCCAAGTCAGCATGGAGGTAGGGAGAGGAGGCATGGAGACATGTAGAGGAGACACAGAGACAGGGAGAGTTCAAGACAACACAGAGGCAGCAAGAGGAGACACAGAGGCAGGAGGAGTCGGAGACCACACAGAGGCAGGGAGAGGAGACACAGAGGCAGGGGCATCAGTGGCAGGACAGAAAGTGCAGTGCTACAAGTGCAACCAGCTTGTGGAGGGAGACAAATTTTCAGAGCACCTGTCTGACCACCATGTGGAGGAGATGTGTGACACCTGTGGGGCCAAGGTGCAGGGTACTCTTGGTCTTTTGAATCACATCCAAACGGCTCACTATAAAGCATTTATTGTGCCATCACCGCAAAAGCCACCCCCGAAAAACTACAAAAGCACTACCACCACAAAAGTTCTACCATCAAAGACAACACCATCTCTGCTCCCTCCTTCAAGTAGCTCTGCCACACCACACCACACTGCAACTCCACCAACTTCAAAACCAACTTCAATCAATTGGAAAGGTTTTCTTCCTGAGCAGTTTCGGAGAGTAGTCCAGGAAGCAGATCAGGTGTGGATTTCCAAATGCCTATATGAGCCTACAGGCCGGCTGAAACAAAAAATCCAAGCCTGCTGGTGTCACCCCCCACTGAAGCCCAAACCATCTCCTCCTGAGCCTGGGTGGTACTACCGGCAGAGGATGTTCATCTGGGCACCAATGAGGATGTGGGGAATTTTTTTAAAATGCCCAAAATGTTCCCGGAAAATGAACAGCTCCGGGATCTACAGAAAGATAAGGGAGGTAATTGATGTGGATAGCCGCTACTACCTAGTGGGAGGGGACTATCCACGTTGCAGCAAGTGCTCTCAGCCGGTCTGCCCATGGAGCCAGGATATGCTCTCCCAGGTGGATGTGGCACACAGGAGCATGTTCCCCGCTGTCCTCACAACACAGCTGGCTCTGGACAGGAAATGCATGACTTTCCTGAAGCCCAGGACCATTGGTAACAGTTCCTCCTACTTCCAGTCTGCAATAGAGGAAGCGCACAGCGAGGAGTGGGCTCGGCAGACCATCCGCTACCTCTCAGACTGTGAGCGTCAAAGTAAGATGGCTACCTTCGTCCCCTCTGCAGCTGTATATCTTCCTCCACCACCCTTCAGGCACCTTCCACTTGCTCAATGGTTTGAGACGGTCCATTCCAATGAAATCCTCAGCCATGTGGATGAAATGAAGGGAGTGATCACTTCTACCTATGGTAGAATTCTTAAAATGGATTCAACAAAGAAGGTTAGGATTTCAATAGTAAAAATGTATATAAAATAAAATATGTATAATTACAACAAAACAGGAAATTGGTTTACTTCTTGTATTTGTTTTACAGATCACCAAAAAGCTGGCTGGCGAGATCGGGGACAGTGCTGCATGGATGACAAACATCGGCAACGAGTTTGGCCAGGTGTTGAACTCTGTTCTGACGACGGGTGAAGGTGCAGGGTTGGAAGAGTTGTGCCAAGGCATCGTCACTCGGTACAAGAATGCAGGCCAAGCTGAACCTGAGGTCATCTATGTCGACCGGGATTGCTGCAGCCAGTCAGGTGGGTGAAAATTTCTCCCTCTCTCTCTCTCTCTCTCTCTCTCTCTCTCTCTCTCTCTCTCGCTCGCTCGCACACACACACACACACACACACACGAATCGTTGTTTTTTACAGGTGTGTCTTCAGTGGCTAAGCTCTTTCACCCATGGAGGTCTGCAGTGCGCTTAGACAGCTTCCATTTCATGAGACGCTTTAACTGCGGCCTCACTACAGAACACCACCCTCTCTATGGCACCTTTTGTGCCAAGCTTTCCTCCTGCGTTTTTGAATGGGACCAGGAGGATGTGCAACGCCTGAAGGAGGCCAAGAGAGCAGAGTGGAAGAGCAGCCACAGCGGACATACTCCCACTGAAGAACAGCTCATGGCCACTATCAGCCCAGGGGAATTAAAGAGACACTGCAGGAGGAGAACGCGTGGAGTGGAGGAGATGCGGAGCATGATTTCAGGGCTGCTGGAATCAGTATGGGAGCTGACAGACACCACAGGGCTGCGTCTGGTGAGCCATGACAGCATGCGCCACGTGTGGAAAGTGCAGCAGAAGCACCTGGAGTAGAGCTGTAATCGGGCCTTAAAAGTTAGGCCCGAAATGTCCGGAGCCCGACAGAATGCAGCCCGAACCCGAACGTACATTTAGATTGACAGCTTTTTAAAAGCCCGAACCCGTTTACAGCCCGACATTATTTAAATGTGTGCACACACACAGCTTTTGTCAAGAATGAGAAATTTACACAGGTTTTAACATTATTTATTCATGACTAATAATCTACACGCCACTTGGAAGTTGAAACAAAGAAATAAGTAATCTGTAACATTGTAACATCTCATTCTAAATAGGCTTATGCAATACACTATAAATATGCCAATAAAATTATTATTTCTTAACGAATTAAATTAAGATAATACATTCTGAATTAAGATGGGTATTTGGCAATAACGAAATTAAGAGGCAGGCTCCGCGGGATTTGCGTCGGCACTTCTCTCCATTACTGCCAACATTAGTCTATCCTCTGTCTAAATTATGTAAGACTCGATTCATATTTAGTTATACATTGAAAAACCTACTCACCAAGATTAGGCTACATGTTTTTGATGAGGAAAATCATTAAATCCATTGTAAATGAATTCAGCGCGATCCTGCGCTACTGATTTGAACTTGACCGCTCATTTACCTCACAAAGCCGGAGCGGAAGCCCGAGCCCGCCCCGAGCCCGTGTAAAATGTTAGAAATGAAGCCCGAACCCGCCCGAGCCCGTCGGGTCCCGACGGGTCCCGTCGGGTTCGGGCAAAGATCTTCAGCTCTAACCTGGAGTGCCTCCAAGACCCTGCAGGTGTTGCACTGTACACAAAGGTGGGGACACTCCAAAAGGGCGGCAAAGAGCTGGACATCCTTAGGTGTGGTAGGGGGTCCTCCTCCCTGGAGAGTTTTCACCGACATCAGTGTGCTTTTATTCCAGGTACATTTGCATCAAGACATACTGTATTGTATATCTTTTTTAATTGTTATTTTCTGTTATGACAGAGAATGTGTTGTAATTATTCAAAATAACACAATTACCACTGCCGGGTATTCATATGTATTACCTTTACAATAATGGTTCACTGAACAGAGTATTTTGTTTCTTAGGCTGTAGGTGCAATGCTGTACATATGCAAATGTACATGCTCGAGGGGGCATCAAGATGGAACATGGGTCGGGCTAAGGAGGCAGTAGATGTGGAGGGGGCCTCGTCCCTAAGAAGCTTTGATGTTCGCTTGATTTCCCACCTTAACAACTTAAGCCAGCGCGTCCATGGTTGTGATCTGGTGCCAGAGATCACCCCACCCGGGAAACCTACTGGTAAGAGAGATCTTAGAGCAACACTGGTTTACCAGAGTATTACATCCTCTCCTCCTCTTTTTCTTAAGCACCCCCCTACTCAGAGGACATGCATTTCTTGGCTGTGAAAAACATGCTATTTATGTAGGATAAGGATGTGCGTACACTACTGTTCAAAAGTTTAGGCTCACTTGACTAAAATGTTATGATCTTCAAAATCATTTAATCTGAAGGGGTATGGTTAAATGCTTGAAATTACTTTTACTTTACTGATTAATTTCTGTTACTAGAAAAGTAACATTTTATTTTAGAATGATGATGTCACCGGGTGACGATCTGTGAGGGCGGAACCAAAAGTGTGGAAGATGGGTTCCGCCCGGACAACTATCTCGAGACACCGGGATTTCCGGGGTTTCCCCGAAACATTAAATCAAGCCGAATTACGCACAGGTGAGGGCAATTGATACAGCGATTCCTGATAGGTCCATCAGGGGATTAAGCAGAGTACAAAAAGGCCTTTGAGGGAATCAGAGGGGTGCTTGTTGGTGTACTTTGTGCACGCTGCGTTGCCGCTGTGTGAGCTGCCGTATTGATCTACGTCGAACCCTTGGGGAGAAAAAGAGGCAAACGGTGACTAGGCGAAGAGGTTTGGACACGGATATAGTTGTGAATGTGATGATCCAGAAACCAACGAGTGCAGTTGAATCTCAGATTTTGAGTACAAACAACGAGTGAGTAACCGCTGGTGTATGTGTATGCTGCATTGATATATAAGGCTGCCATCGTGTATTCTGAGTGTGTTAAAGGTACTGGGCCCCACCGTGAAGGGAAGCGTGGGTGAGCCACGTAACAACCGGAAGTACAACCAGGTTGTGAGATTCAACAACGAGTGAGTAACCGCTGGTGTATATGTATGCTGCACTGATCTAAGGCTGCCATTGTGTATTCTGAGTGTGTTAAAGGTACTGGGCCCCACTGTGAAGGGAAGCGTGGGTGAGCCACGTAACAACCGGAAGTACAACCAGGTTGTGAGATTCAACAACGAGTGAGTAGATCTATCGGCCCCCCTGTGTGTTAGTATTAATCATTCTAGTTTTGGAGCAGACAGTGGCGAAGCCCAACGCTACGTGCAAGTGAGTAGCAAATTAAGTGTATCGTACGGAGTTCAGGTCACGGTATTCTCTTTGGGATTTATTCCACAGAAACCTTTGGTGTGTGCGGAGCCTCATCGAGAGTTCGCCCCAATTCGTGGCCCCAAGTGTTCAAGCAAGGAGGGAGAGCCAGGGAAGCGTTCGGCTCCGCCACATTTGACCCATTTGTCCCCACGACACCCCGAAGGCATAAACAGACGGGTGGAGGTATACGGTACATGAACACTGCCGCAAGGGCCCACTGTCTGCAGGACACGAGACGTTCGTACCTTTTGAGTAACCTATTTGTGTGATGTATTAACCTACCTGTACTTACAGCAACGCCCCTGCCGGAAACTGAACAGCGGAGGGAGAGAGAAACGCTGACCTTTGTCCTAGTGCACCGCCTCGAAGCGAACGGGATAGTCCAGCCCCGTGAGTAACTTACCTGTGTGATACATCAGTTCTGTCTGTGCTTAAAGCAACGCCCCAGCCGGAAACCGAACGGCGAAGAGGGAGAGGGAAACACTTACCTTTGTCCTAGTGCACCGCCTCGAAGCGAACGGGATAGTCCAGCCCCGTGAGTAGCTTACCTGTGTGACGAAATAACCCTGTCTGTGCTTAAAGCCACGTCCTGTAGAGGAAAAGGACGGAGAAGAAAGGGAGGAATACTTACCTTCATCCTAGTGTACCGCCTCGAGGGGAACGAGACGGCCGAGCCTCGTGAGTAACTTGTCCGTGTGACGTGTCTAACTGTCTGTGTTTACAGCAACGCCTGGGGGAAGAAACGATCTGTGGAGAAAGAGTGAAATACTTACCTTTGCCCCCGTACACCGTCCCGAGGAGAGCGAGGGGCCCCAACCGGAAGAAACCTAAGGGCGTAGGAGATACGGGTGAAAAAGCCGGCAAGTTGAAGTCCCGTGGGGAATACTTAGTTCACTTACAGTGTTTTACTTGTTTGCCTCCAGGAAGAAGCGGAGGGCGCCACGGATTGTAGGACCAAGTCAGAAAGGAGCCTCTGTCCCCATCTCCTGGTCCAAACCGCCCCTGGAGACACGAAGAGAGTCATTAGTTTTAACTGCCCTTTCCCCTTCCCCTTTCCTCTTTTTAACTATTTATATAAAGTGATACTTTTAACCGTTGTATACTCGTCTGTCTGGTCATTGGAGTGGTCTTGGGTACCTCCTCGAGGTGGAAGTTAGAGAGGGGCGTGGCCTTTTAGTTACCTTTGGGTCCGCCCCCGGCCGTGACAGATTTTGGCGTAGTCGGCAGGGCCCCACCTCGAGTTGAGCGACCAAGGCCCTCCAATGGCCGACGACGAGTTGCCCGAAGCCCCACCCCGTGTTGCGCCCGAGAGGCCTGAAGCCCCACCCCATGTGGTGCCTGAGAGACCCGAAGATCCACCCCGTGCCATGCCCATATTTCTGGGGAACCCTTGGGTGCAGAAGTATGGCGGAGCTGAATCCGAGGTCCGCCTGGCTGAGTGGAGGGCCCAAATCGAGTATATGGCCGGCCTTCAAGGGCTGAGCGCCATTCAGCAACAACAGTTTGTGTTGAACTCACTAGAAGGAGAAGCCCGGTGTGAAGTACAAGCTGCCCCCGAAGCCGTTCGAGCCACCGCCCAGTCCATATTTAAATTCCTCGCCGACCAGTACGGTGACACCAACCCTGTGGCCGTCCTACGGGCTCAGTTCTTCAGCTGCAAACAGGGCCCCCACCAGCCTATCCGAGCTTTCGCCCTGAAACTTCGGAAGCAGTATACCCGCCTGCAGAAACGTCGAGACCATGGGTTGGGAGACGAAGAGACCCTACTGAGGGATCAGTTCCTGTTGGGGCTAAGAGAGGGCCCCGTACGCCAGAATTTGAGGGGACAATTCCGACGTGACCCAGAGCTTACATTCGAAGATCTGAAAAAGGAGGCAATGGCCCTAGAGGGCGACCAAGCTGAGCTGAAAGAGGCCCCCGTATGTGCAGCAGTGAGCGGTCCGGTGATGGCGTCCCCGGAAGTAGCAGACTGGAAACAGGCCCTGAAGGCGGAGCTTCTGAAAGATGTACGAGACCAGATGGCTGAGTTGACGAAGACCCTGGTAGGTGAGCTGCGTCTCGGGCCGGGAAGGAGAGCGGAGGGATCTGTCCCCCGAGAGCGGGGATACTCCGAACGAGGCAGAGAAACGGCGAGGCGGCCCTACCAGGTCAACCGGCCCAGGTTCGAGTGGGACGAGCAGGGGAGGCCAATTTGCAACCGATGCGGAGTCGCAGGCCATGTGAGTCGACAGTGCGGTCCGCGGAGAACCTCTGAGGGGGGTTTTTAGGACGACCGGCCACAGTGGGTCATGTGGTCGGAGCCCCCCAAAGTGACCCCCCTAGAAGAATAGAATTCAGAGATAAGATGGTCGGGCTTAGCCCAACGGTGGAAGTGCATGTATGCGGCACTGTAGTGCGATGCCTCGTCGACACCGGTTCCCAGGTCACCCTATTCTCTCTAAAAAAAAAGCACATGCATCAGGAGGACCATGGAGAGCACCCAGGAAGCCGAGTGGCTCTGCTCCTGGACAGCAGGCGGCAGAGAGGTGCTTGATCACAATTTGCTATTATTTTTGGTTCAATACAAATCATTAAGAGACAGCACGAGTCACTGTGAAAAGTATTTTTTGAGTGTAAATTATTTTATTGCAATCCCTATTGACATTGTAACTTAGTTCTTCATCACTTTACATCCTTGTTCACAGTCCAGAAAATATCATCCTTCTCTCCCACAGACTATACATGATTCACGGCCAAGCAGCCGAGGACCCCGGAATACATAGGGTCAGTGACTGTGTTTGCCTCAGACTTGCAAAAGAGTTTGAGCAGTCATGCAACAGGCCAAAGGACGCAAAGGGGAAAACCATGCCCATCCCTCAGTCCATTGTCAGCGTCTACAGCCACATCAAACAGCTGCTGGAGGACAGCATGGTTGTCCTGAACCAGACAAACCTGAGTCTGGTGCCGGTTAACAACACCACAGTATCTTCATGGTATGTGTTATTTCATTTACCTTTCCCATACAGTCAAGACAGTATATGAAGATAAATCCCTTTTTTTAACATTTTTGTCAAAACATGTTTATTATTATGTTATCATGTTATTATTTTGTTTTATGGTGCTACTTAGCTGTATTTTTTAAGTTATGAAGGTTTAAATGAAAACAAACCAACTGCAGTTGAATTGATATTAATTGGAATGCACAACCAAAAAAGGAGATTTCTGAAAAATAAAAAAAATGGAGTTATCTCGTTTTGCAACGAGATTTTACATGAAGAAAAACCATCCACCTGCATGCTTGTTAGAAAATATGTAATAACCTTAGAGAGGGAGGATAGGCTTTTATACATGTATAAAATAATGAATGTATGTCTTGTAGGCTGCTTAGGAGGGATAAGAGGAAGGACAGGAACATGCAGCTGCAAGGCACTGCACTTCCCAAACAGCTCTACCTGGCCAAGGAGCCTCTTCCTGCAGTGAACACACTTCCAGCTGCCCCTGTGCAACATGCACATGAACCTATGACATTTGAGGAGCCTGAAAACCATGAGGGGGAAGCTTTCCCCCGCCAGCGCACACTAGCGGTAAGCAAGCCTGTGTTCTCTCCACCATCTCCACCTCCCCAGTTCCCTCCACAATTTGGGCCAGCGCCTCCATTCCAGCAAACTCCTCAGTTGCAGCATGCGCCTCCATTTCCACATGCTTCTCCATTTCTGCATGCTCCTCCATATCCCCATGCACCTCCCTATACACATGCACCTCCATATCCCCATTCACCTCCATATCCCCATTCACCTCCATATCCCCATGCTCCTCCATATCCGCATGCTCCTCCATATCCGCATGCTCCTCCATTTCCGCATGCTCCTCCATATCCACAAGCTTCTCCATTGCAGCAAGCTCCTACAGAGTGCCTTCCATCCCAGCCAAGGCAACGTGCCTGGAGGCTGAAGAAAGCTGCCCAGGAGGATGAGGAGCTAGTGTCAAGGGGGGAACCGCCACGGAAGAGGCTAACAAAAGAAAAGTATCACTACACCTGCAAGTTGTGTGGCCAGGAAAAAAATAAAACAACTGGACACACCCAGCTGAAGGGGCGGTGGTACTGTCCAGCCTCAGGACTGACCCTGGATGACTGGAAGGAGAGTGTTTAGTTTCTGTCACCATTACATGTCTTTCTCTATGTTGTTTGTCTGTTATAATAAAGTTTAATCATTTTATTGGAGCCAAGAACAGCCTTCACGTTTTTATTTCATTTCCTCTTAATACCAGCACAGTGAGTGTACTCCGTTGAATGTAATTGTTAAAACTAAAGCCAGATTTACTTGCAGAATCAATTTACATTTATTCACAAAACCCAACACTCTATCCTCAATTTGGAATATGTTTTATTCACTTGTGCTGCACAAATGTAGTCTCTCAAATAAATGAGTTTACCAAAAAAAGGAGGGGGAAACATGATGGGGGAATTATTAACATTTACAGTTATACACTGTTAATACTGTTGTAGCTTTAAATGTAGCATGTGACATTTTGAGTTAATTATTTGAATATTAATTAGTTGACATCACAAAATATGTTTATTTACAAGAGAATTTGCTTTAAATGCATTAATGTGCATAATTGCATAATCACAGGGTTATTACTATGGTGATTTATATGCAGAGGCAGACATTACTTCAGTACTTTGAGTAAATTTCCCAAGGATCTGTGCTTTATCAGAGTGTTTGTCTTGGGAAAAAATATACTTTACTAAAAAATGTTCACTACGTTCTAAAGCATAGAATCATACTGTGTATTCCTTTTATATTGCATATTAAACTTGATTTAATACCTAATTACATAAAAAATTGTGTACTTTTACTTTCTTGAGTAAAAGTACAAAAATACTTTTTACTTAAGTAAAAGAATACTAGATGTTTAATGTACTTAAATATTAAATATAAACCAAAAACGTGAAATTATGAAATGTAGTGGACTAAAAATTATGATAATATGCTTTGGAATGTATTTTTTCCAAAGAAAAACACTAATAAAATACGAATACTTGAAAATTTACTTTTATGTAGAAAGTAAAAATACTAATGTAGTGTCCGCCTCTGTTTATATGGAAAAGAGTTAAAAAAATGACTACGTTACCCACAATGCATTGCATGTGTACTTCCGGAATGCACTACGAGACTAAAGAACAACCGAAAATGCAAGCGACATTGCCATACCATAGGTTCGAATCCCGCAAAAGACATGAAAATTAAAGTGATGATAAACCTTGCAATAAGTATAGAACTGTGTGTAAACAATGTTGAAAAAATATAGTGTACTCTTTTCTCCTTTTCTTTTTCTCTCTTTCCCCCCTCTTTCCTCTCTCTTTTCTTCTTCCCCCCCAAGGGCAGTCCCTTTTGCCCCATTTTTGGCCGAGTGGTTAAGGCGATGGACTGCTAATCCATTGTGCTCTGCACGCGTGGGTTCGAATCCCATCCTCGTCGTCCGTCCTTGTGACGTTGAACTGTCTTTAAGACGCAACATTGCCGAAGGTTAAGTTTTTTCCCACACCTCTAGGAGTGGTCTGCTACCCAGTAGAGAAAGCAACGTGTTTTCTTTGCATCAGTTTTGAAGTGCTTACAATCCAGAGTCTCTGAGGGACACTTGAGTGTTTTCAGACTTTAAAGTCCATGCTATGTGCCAACTGTCTAGAAAGTGGTAAAGA
Source organism: Paramisgurnus dabryanus (assembly GCF_030506205.2). Taxonomy (NCBI): domain Eukaryota; kingdom Metazoa; phylum Chordata; class Actinopteri; order Cypriniformes; family Cobitidae; genus Paramisgurnus; species Paramisgurnus dabryanus. Next base: position 29,473,040 of record NC_133350.1, on the reverse strand, counting down.
CTGGGTTGAGCGGATTTACCTTTGTTGATGTTTGCTGTAAGAGGAACAGAACAGGAATCATAACAACTGAAAAACCTTAGCGGAATGGTTGAAAACATACGTTGTCTCTAGCACAATTTTTATAGGTCAGTGCTAGAGCGTTTAAACGCAGATAGGGAGGTCTAACCGTTCACTTGGACATTATCAAGACAGCTTTAACTGTGGTGAAGCATAACACATGATGATTTTTCAATTCTTCAGTCACGTGTTTCCTCAGAGGGGGTATAGCTCAGTGGTAGAGCATTTGACTGCAGATCAAAGGGTCCCCGGTTCAAATCCGGGTGCCCCCTTGGCTGTAAGCCTGTGTGTCCGTAGGCTCTTGCGATAGTTTGCCGCGTTAATATTCGGACTCAAAGTTCATCATGGATCCTTTTAACGTAGGGTTAGGCAAACGTCGGTCCTGGAGTGCAGCAGCCCTGCAGAGTTCAGCTCCAGCTCCAATCAGGCCCACATGAACAGGCTAATCAAGGTCTAAAGGTCACCTGAGAACCACAGGTGGATGACGTTTATTTAGGGTTGGAAATAAAATCTGCAGGATTGCGGCACTTCAGGACCGGCGTTGCCTACCCCTGTTCTAACGCTAAAGATGAGAATACACCGTGCCATTTCAGCACAGTCATGGCTAAATGCCAACGTACACTGAACGAGTAAATCCCATACGACGTGAAGCCAAAGCTCACGAATTGTGTGCTCACACAATACCAGGGGTCTCTGACCCTGCTCCTGGTGAGCTTCCGCCCTGCAGATTTAGCTCCAACCCCAATGAAACTTAGCTGAAGCAGCTTATCAAGGTGTTAAGGGTTGCTTGATCATTACAGACTGGTGTGTTGGAGGTGGGTTGAAACTGAAGTCTGCAGGACAGTAGCCGACCAGCAGCAGGTTTGGAGATACCTGCGTTATTCGGTCAGATCGCACAGCTGCGACTTGACTGCTCACACTTCACCTCTGAAACAAATCGGAGAGATAACCGAACTAAGAAGTGTGTGGCTGTTTGCCGGTTTCAGAAGAAGCATCCATGCATTTCTGGGAAATGCACCGCCTTTCTCATACAGTTTGTGCGGTCCCTTCAAACGAGTGCAAAATATGTGACAAAATCTGTTGATACAACCAAGTTTCACATCATGTAGGTTTCTGTAGTGTAGTGGTTATCACGTTCGCCTAACACGCGAAAGGTCCTCGGTTCAAAACCGGGCAGAAACAGCACGTCCTTTTGATACGCTGCGAGTTAAATGCCTTTCTTGAGACACGTTACTCTTTGTGTCTTGAAGCACTTTTAAAGTTACACACAGTTCCGCCCGTCACATTCGCTTCACGCATGAAAGGTGGCCAGTTCTCAAGTGGACGAAAAGCATTGCCCCTTTGGAAAGTGTTGCACAGAGAGAAAATGTGTGGCCAAATCTATCAAAATAAACAAAGAATCCAAAGGAACAGGTTTCTGTGGTGATGTGGTTATCACAAAAAGTCCTCGGTTCGACTGAAATAAACACTTTGTTAGAGATATGACAGGGTTGTGGTCATGTTGATTTAACTACCTCAACAGTTACATCAGTTTGATGCACGTTATTGTAAACCTGATCGTCGGTTAGTGTTAGTTGAACGTACGGCAGGTAAGTGTACTGAGGTTTAGTCAACATTACGCAGCCAGTTGGCTGTGTAGATAAGCCAATGAAAACCTCTTGTTCCCTTTACATAAAGTCTTGAATGTCTCCTTTGCTTTTTGCCTGTTTCATGTTGAAATCCGTTGAAAACTATTTTGAAAAAGAACCCCAATCAAACCCCAGGTCAGTCCTTGAAATTATTTCTAAACATGTCTAAGGCGATGGATTGCTCATGCACAGTTCTCTTCAGGCGTTTCCCTTCTGTCAGGCCAAAATGAACGCTTTCTAAAAGATAACATTTAATTACACAAACAACGGAAACAATTTGATGCACGCTAGTACGTACTTGCTGGTAATTTAGGAATCGCAAAATGCCCAACAGCAGGGGTTACGGGAAAGTTTCACAGGATGAGGTGGCCGAGTGGTTAAGGCGATGGACTGCTAATCCATTGTGCTCTGCACGCGTGGGTTCGAATCCCATCCTCCTCGTTTGTCCTTGTGACGTTGAACTGTCTTTAAGACGCAACATTGCCGAAGGTTAAGTTGTTTCCCACACCTCTAGGAGTGGTCTGCTACCCAGTAGAGAAAGCAACGTGTTTTCTTTGCATCAGTTTTGAAGTGCTTACAATCCAGAGTCTCTGAGGGACACTTGAGTGTTTTCAGACTTTAAAGTCCATGCTATGTGCCAACTGTCTAGAAAGTGGTAAAGACTGGGTTGAGCGGATTTACCTTTGTTGATGTTTGCTGTAAGAGGAACAGAACAGGAATCATAACAACTGAAAAACCTTAGCGGAATGGTTGAAAACATACGTTGTCTCTAGCACAATTTTTATAGGTCAGTGCTAGAGCGTTTAAACGCAGATAGGGAGGTCTAACCGTTCACTTGGACATTATCAAGACAGCTTTAACTGTGGTGAAGCATAACACATGATGATTTTTCAATTCTTCAGTCACGTGTTTTCTCAGAGGGGGTATAGCTCAGTGGTAGAGCATTTGACTGCAGATCAAGGGGTCACCGGTTCAAATCCGGGTGCCCCATTGGCTGTAAGCCTGTGTGTCCGTAGGCTCTTGCGGTAGTTTGCCGCGTTAATATTCGGACTCAAAGTTCATCATGGATCCTTTTAACGTAGGGTTAGGCAAACGTCGGTCCTGGAGTGCAGCAGCCCTGCAGAGTTCTGCAGCAGCCCTGCAGAGTTCAGCTCCAGCTCCAATCAGGCCCACATGAACAGGCTAATCAAGGTCTAAAGGTCACCTGAGAACCACAGGTGGATGACATTTATTTAGGGTTGGAAATAAAATCTGCAGGATTGCGGCACTTCAGGACCGGCGTTGCCTACCCCTGTTCTAACGCTAAAGATGAGAATACACCGTGCCATTTCAGCACAGTCATGGCTAAATGCCAACGTACACTGAACGAGTAAATCCCATACGACGTGAAGCCAAAGCTCACGAATTGTGTGCTCACACAATACCAGGGGTCTCTGACCCTGCTCCTGGTGAGCTTCCGCCCTGCAGATTTAGCTCCAACCCCAATGAAACTTAGCTGAAGCAGCTTATCAAGGTGTTAAGGGTTGCTTGATCATTACAGACTGGTGTGTTGGAGGTGGGTTGAAACTGAAGTCTGCAGGACAGTAGCCGACCAGCAGCAGGTTTGGAGATACCTGCGTTATTCGGTTATTCGGTATATAGACTAGAAAACTATGTTGGTATCAGTGGTCAGGCGCTAGCCTGGTTTAGGTCATATCTAACCAATCGCTATCACTTTGTTTATGTAAATGAGGAAGAGTCATATCACTCCCTGGTTAAATACGGTGTACCGCAGGGATCAGTTTTAGGTCCTATCCTGTTCTCGTTATACATGTTACCCCTAGGAGACATTATCAGGAAACACAACATAAGTTTTCACTGCTATGCGGATGATACCCAGCTTTACATCTCCTCGCATCCCAGCGAAACACACACGTTTTCTAAGCTAAAAGACTGCATTAGCGATGTTAGTGACTGGATGGCACATAACTTTCTTAAGCTCAACTCCAATAAGACAGAGGTACTTATTATTGAACCAAATCGCTACAAACATAATATGTCAGATTACAAATTGCACATAGATGGCTGTACTGTGGTGCCATCTTCCACGGTTAGGAACTTAGGTGTGATGTTCGACAGCAACTTATCCTTTGATAGTCACATCGCCAACGTCTGCCGCACAGCATTCTTCCATCTTAGAAATATCTCAAAAATACGCCATATACTGTCTACATCTGACGCAGAGAAGCTTATTCATGCTTTTATGACCTCTAGAATAGACTATTGTAACTCGCTACTCGGGGGATGCCATTCAAATCAGGTCAACAAGCTTCAGCTAGTTCAAAACGCTTCTGCAAGGGTACTTACTCGCCCTAAGAAGTATGACCACATAAGCCCAATTCTGGCATCTTTACACTGGCTACCAGTTAAATATCGCATCCAATTTAAAATATCATTAATCACCTACAAAGCTTTAAATGGCTTAGCACCCTCATATCTTAGAAAATTACTATCAGAATACAATCCATCACGCACACTACGGTCACAAAATTCTGGCCTATTGATTATCCCTAGACTATCAAAAGTGTCTAAAAGTGGAAGATCCTTTTCCTACTTAGCCCCTAAGCTCTGGAATGATTTACCGACCGATGTCCGAGAATCAGACACAGTCGATCATTTTAAATCTAGACTTAAAACTTTTCTCTTCAACAAAGCATTCGCATAATTTGTCTAGTAAAGGTTCTTAACTCGCAATAGTTATTTTCAGGACCGGCGTTGCCTACCCCTGTTCTAACGCTAAAGATGAGAATACACCGTGCCTTTTCAGCACAGTCATGGCTAAATGCCAACGTACACTGAACGAGTAAATCCCATACGACGTGAAGCCAAAGCTCACGAATTGTGTGCTCACACAATACCAGGGGTCTCTGACCCTGCTCCTGGTGAGCTTCCGCCCTGCAGATTTAGCTCCAACCCCAATGAAACTTAGCTGAAGCAGCTTATCAAGGTGTTAAGGGTTGCTTGATCATTACAGACTGGTGTGTTGGAGGTGGGTTGAAACTGAAGTCTGCAGGACAGTAGCCGACCAGCAGCAGGTTTGGAGATACCTGCGTTATTCGGTCAGATCGCACAGCTGCGACTTGACTGCTCACACTTCACCTCTGAAACAAATCGGAGAGATACCCGAACTAAGAAGTGTGTGGCTGTTTGCCGGTTTCAGAAGAAGCATCCATGCATTTCTGGGAAATGCACCGCCTTTCTCATACAGTTTGTGCGGTCCCTTCAAACGAGTGCAAAATATGTGACAAAATCCATTGATACAACCAAGTTTCACATCATGTAGGTTTCTGTAGTGTAGTGGTTATCACGTTCGCCTAACAAGCAGTGGCCGCCCGTGGATACCTGTAGAACGGTGACTAGCCAATCAGAAGCGAGGAAAAATTTGAGGGCGTGTCTCAGGGTGGCCGCACTTAAACATTGGTTCGAATCCCAGTAAAGGTGAAAATGAAGACGTTATTTATACCTTTTGACACATTTACTCATTCATATATTTAATTCAAACTTGTTTCTGAATACTTTTTACTGATGCAATGTGTTATAGAACGTTATAGTGTTTATAGTGTATAAATAACTAGTTTTCAGGACATTTTTAGATAAAACACTTTTTAATAAAATTAACATTTAAAAGAATACAATTAAATGCATGCCTATTTAATTTTATAAGACAATCATTCTACCACAACAATATAAACATGTTAAGTGCACAAAAATGTGAACAAAGGCAATTATATTGAATGAACACATACTGGAAATATCTCAAGATGACCAAAATAAATAATCAATCTTTGAAATTAAGTGACAGTTTTAAGAAACAGAAACAGGCTTAATAAGGCTACACAGTACTTTTTCAGTTAAACACAGATGGTCCTACTGCCCATGTGCATGTATACAGTACAGTTATAAATAGGATTGTGCCAAAAGTATTAAACTACCACAGTGGTTTCTGCATGTAACAGATATCCATAACAATGAAAATACAGAGTTATATTTTTATGATACAATAATTACAATGCATACATTCAGAAACAGGAGACATGAGGGCAGTCACTTTGAGTTGAGGGGTACCCAGAATAGGCTGCAGGGAGTCCTGAGAAAGACTGGACAGCAGCTGCAGGGAGGAGTAGAGTCTGTAGACTGTGCAGAGGTCACTGGGAGGAGGGATGCAGGATGACATTAGTCATAGATGAACATTACATTTGTTAAATCTGCTTTGAAATGGATTAAGTAAAATGATGTTAAATTAAGTCCTTACACTGACAGAAAACGGTTTCATTCACTGGTGTCAAAGGCGATGTGGTCTTGCTTGTAGATAATTTAACAACTCTGGAGGTAATGGCAAAGGAACCCTCACTGGATTAAAGGGAATTGGTGAAAAACAATAACACTGATCAGGAACAGGCATATCTTTACAGTTGAGTCGGCACGTGTACATGTCCATATACCAACCTCCCGTGGAGATGAAGTAGCACTATGTTCATCAGGCCTGTCTGGTTTTGAGAGAGTTGCTGGTGGTTTATGCCTACCTAACACAGAAAAATGTTAATGTGTTAATTAATAGTAATGTAAATGCATGCAAACCCATAGAACACATGTTAAGAATCTTTATAATATTAGGGGTGTGGTATGATGTGGTATGATCTACAGTACATGAGTACTCTACAGCTTCATGCATCTGTAAATCATGTGCATATCAAACTTTTAAAGAATAACATGCAAAAAAAAACATGCAAATCACGAACTCTGTAGTTATATATATGTACTGATATATAAATATTTTCAATGTTAGAACAATTGACACAAGAATTAGAACAGGCCTGAACATGGCCTAACCAACAAACAGCAACAAATGAATGTAGAAAAGATAATCCTGATTCATGTCAGAATCATTCCTAGTGTGCAGAAGGAATAAGACCTTTGACCACTGGGATTCCAACAACTTCTGAATCTGAAAGCATAGTGAAAATAATGTACCTTTTAAGCATTTATAACATAAACAGACAGAATTACATATAAAAGCTTTTACTGTCACATATAGAGGACTGAAGTATATGTTTGTTTGAGCATGTATGTGGTTCTCACTCAGTTGGGCTTTTAGATGAATTTGTGGGTAGCATCATCCTCCCCAATTCTTCACACTCCTCAACTTCTATGAAAAAAGAACAAAACAAAGATTGGTATAAAATAATGGAATTATAAATATCATCAACTGGTGTTTATTCAGGGAAAACTGACTGAGCATTAAACTCTTTTACAGCAATACCTGTGTCAGTTTGTCTCTGTGTGTCAGTTTGTCTCTGTGTGCGTGTATGTGCCAGTTTGTCTCTGTGTGCTTGTATGTGTCAGTTTGTCTCTGTATGAGTGTATGTGTCAGTTTGTCTCTGTGTGAGTGTATGTGTCAGTTTGTCTCTGTGTGCGTGTATGTGTCAGTTTGTCTCTGTGTGCGTGTATGTGTAAGTTTGCCTCTGTGTGCTTGTATGTGTCAGTTTGTCTCTGTGTGCGTGTATGTGCCAGTTTGTCTCTGTGTGCTTGTATGTGTCAGTTTGTCTCTGTGTGCGTGTATGTATCAGTTTGTCTCTGTATGAGTGTATGTGTCAGTTTGTCTCTGTGTGAGTGTATGTGTCAGTTTGTCTCTGTGTGCGTGTATGTGTCAGTTTGTCTCTGTGTGCGTGTATGTGTCAGTTTGTCTCTGTGTGCGAGTATGTGCCAGTTTGTCTCTGTGTGCGTGTATGTGTCAGTTTGTCTCTGTGTGCGTGTATGTGTCAGTTTGTCTCTGTGTGCGAGTATGTGCCAGTTTGTCTCTGTGTGCGAGTATGTGCCAGTTTGACTCTGTGTGCGAGTATGTGTCAGTTTGTCTTTGTGTGCATGTGTGTCAGTTTGTGTCTGTGTGCGTGTATGTGTCAGTTTGTCTCTGAATGAGTGTATGTGTCAGTTTGTCTTTGTGTGCGTGTATGTGTCAGTTTGTCTCTGTGTGCGTGTATGTGTAAGTTTGCCTCTGTGCGTGTATGTGTCAGTTTGTCTCTGTGTGCGAGTATGTGCCAGTATGTCTCTGTGTGCGTGTATGTGTCAGTTTGTCTCTGTGTGCGTGTATGTGTCAGTTTGTCTCTGTGTGCGTGTATGTGTCAGTTTGTCTCTGAATGAGTGTATGTGTCAGTTTGTCTCTGTGTGAGTGTATGTGTCAGTTTGTCTCTGTGTGCGTGTATGTGTAAGTTTGCCTCTGTGTGCGTGTATGTGTCAGTTTGTCTCTGTGTGCGAGTATGTGCCAGTTTGTCTCTGTGTGCGTGTATGTGTCAGTTTGTCTCTGTGTGCGTGTATGTGTCAGTTTGTCTCTGTGTGCGTGTATGTGCCAGTTTATCTCTGGGTGCATGTATGTGTCAGTTTGTCTATGTGTGAGTGTATGTGTCAGTTTGTCTCTGTGTGCGTGTATGTGTCAGTTTGTCTCTGTGTGCGTGTATGTGTCAGTTTGTCTCTGTGTGCGTGTATGTGTCAGTTTGTCTCTGTATGAGTGTATGTGTCAGTTTGTCTCTGTGTGAGTGTATGTGTCAGTTTGTCTCTGTGTGCGTGTGTGTGTCAGTTTGTCTCTGTATGAGTGTATGTGTCAGTTTGTCTCTGTGTGAGTGTATGTGTCAGTTTGTGTCTGTGTGCGTGTATGTGTCAGTTTGTCTCTGAATGAGTGTATGTGTCAGTTTGTCTTTGTGTGCATGTTTGTGCCAGTTTGTCTCTGTATGAGTGTATGTGTCAGTTTGTCTCTGTGTGCGTGTATGTGTCAGTTTGTCTTTGTGTGCATGTGTGTGCCAGTTTGTCTCTGTATGAGTGTATGTGTCAGTTTGTCTCTGTGTGCGTGTATGTGTCAGTTTGTCTTTGTGTGCATGTGTGTGCCAGTTTGTCTCTGTATGAGTGTATGTGTCAGTTTGTGTCTGTGTGCTTGTATGTGTCAGTTTGTCTCTGTATGAGTCAGTTTGTGTCTGTGTGCGTGTATGTGTCAGTTTGTCTCTGTATGAGTGTATGTGTCAGTTTGTCTTTGTGTGCGTGTATGTGTCAGTTTGTCTCTGTATGAGTGTATGTGTCAGTTTGTCTCTGTATGAGTGTATGTGTCAGTTTGTCTCTGTATGAGTGTATGTGTCAGTTTCTCTCTATGTGCGTGTATGTGTCAGTTTCTCTCTGTGTGCGTGTATGTGTCAGTTTGTCTCTTTGTGCGAGTATGTGCCAGTTTGTCTCTGTGTGCGTGTATGTGTCAGTTTGTCTCTGTGTGCGTGTATGTGTCAGTTTGTCTCTGTGTGCGTGTATGTGTCAGTTTGTCTCTGTGTGCGTGTATGTGTCAGTTTGTCTCTGTGTGCGTGTATGTGTCAGTTTGTCTCTGTGTGCGTGTATGTGTCCTATTGTCTCTGTGTGCGTGTATGTGTCAATTTGTCTCTGTGTATGTGTATGTGTCAGTTTGTCTCTGTATGAGTGTATGTGTCAGTTTGTCTCTGTATGAGTGTATGTGTCAGTTTGTCTCTGTGTGAGTGTATGTGTCAGTTTGTCTCTGTGTGCGTGTATGTGTCAGTTTGTCTCTGTGTGCGTGTATGTGTAAGTTTGCCTCTGTGTGCTTGTATGTGTCAGTTTGTCTCTGTGTGCGTGTATGTGCCAGTTTGTCTCTGTGTGCTTGTATGTGTCAGTTTGTCTCTGTGTGCGTGTATGTATCAGTTTGTCTCTGTATGAGTGTATGTGTCAGTTTGTCTCTGTGTGAGTGTATGTGTCAGTTTGTCTCTGTGTGCGTGTATGTGTCAGTTTGTCTCTGTGTGCGTGTATGTGTCAGTTTGTCTCTGTGTGCGAGTATGTGCCAGTTTGTCTCTGTGTGCGTGTATGTGTCAGTTTGTCTCTGTGTGCGTGTATGTGTCAGTTTGTCTCTGTGTGCGAGTATGTGCCAGTTTGTCTCTGTGTGCGAGTATGTGCCAGTTTGTCTCTGTGTGCGAGTATGTGTCAGTTTGTCTTTGTGTGCATGTGTGTCAGTTTGTGTCTGTGTGCGTGTATGTGTCAGTTTGTCTCTGAATGAGTGTATGTGTCAGTTTGTCTTTGTGTGCGTGTATGTGTCAGTTTGTCTCTGTGTGCGTGTATGTGTAAGTTTGCCTCTGTGCGTGTATGTGTCAGTTTGTCTCTGTGTGCGAGTATGTGCCAGTATGTCTCTGTGTGCGTGTATGTGTCAGTTTGTCTCTGTGTGCGTGTATGTGTCAGTTTGTCTCTGTGTGCGTGTATGTGTCAGTTTGTCTCTGAATGAGTGTATGTGTCAGTTTGTCTTTGTGTGCGTGTATGTGTCAGTTTGTCTCTGTGTGCGTGTATGTGTAAGTTTGCCTCTGTGTGCGTGTATGTGTCAGTTTGTCTCTGTGTGCGAGTATGTGCCAGTTTGTCTCTGTGTGCGTGTATGTGTCAGTTTGTCTCTGTGTGCGTGTATGTGTCAGTTTGTCTCTGTGTGCGTGTATGTGCCAGTTTGTCTCTGAATGAGTGTATGTGTCAGTTTGTCTTTGTGTGCATGTTTGTGCCAGTTTGTCTCTGTATGAGTGTATGTGTCAGTTTGTCTCTGTGTGCGTGTATGTGTCAGTTTGTCTTTGTGTGCATGTGTGTGCCAGTTTGTCTCTGTGTGAGTGTATGTGCCAGTTTGTCTCTGTGTGAGTGTATGTGTCAGTTTGTCTCTGTGTGAGTGTATGTGTCAGTTTGTCTCTGTGTGCGTGTATGTGTCAGTTTGTCTCTGTGTGCGTGTATGTGTCAGTTTGTCTCTGTGTGAGTGTATGTGTCAGTTTGTCTCTGTGTGCGTGTATGTGTAAGTTTGCCTCTGTGTGCGTGTATGTGTCAGTTTGTCTTTGTGTGTGAGTATGTGCCAGTTTGTCTCTGTGTGCGTGTATGTGTCAGTTTGTCTCTGTGTGAGTGTATGTGTCAGTTTGTCTCTGTGTGAGTGTATGTGTCAGTTTGTCTCTGTGTGCGTGTATGTGTCAGTTTGTCTCTGTGTGCGTGTATGTGTCAGTTTGTCTCTGTGTGAGTGTATGTGTCAGTTTGTCTCTGTGTGCGTGTATGTGTAAGTTTGCCTCTGTGTGCGTGTATGTGTCAGTTTGTCTCTGTGTGCGAGTATGTGCCAGTTTGTCTCTGTGTGCGTGTATGTGTCAGTTTGTCTCTGTGTGCGTGTATGTGTCAGTTTGTCTCTGTGTGCGTGTATGTGCCAGTTTATCTCTGTGTGAGTGTATGTGTCAGTTTGTCTCTGTGTGCGTGTATGTGTCAGTTTGTCTCTGTGTGCGTGTATGTGTCAGTTTGTCTCTGTGTGAGTGTATGTGTCAGTTTGTCTCTGTGTACGTGTATGTGTAAGTTTGCCTCTGTGTGCGTGTATGTGTCAGTTTGTCTCTGTGTGCGAGTATGTGCCAGTTTGTCTCTGTGTGCGTGTATGTGTCAGTTTGTCTCTGTGTGCGTGTATGTGTCAGTTTGTCTCTGTGTGCGTGTATGTGCCAGTTTATCTCTGGGTGCATGTATGTGTCAGTTTGTCTATGTGTGAGTGTATGTGTCAGTTTGTCTCTGTGTGCGTGTATGTGTCAGTTTGTCTCTGTGTGCGTGTATGTGTCAGTTTGTCTCTGTGTGCGTGTATGTGTCAGTTTGTCTCTGTATGAGTGTATGTGTCAGTTTGTCTCTGTGTGAGTGTATGTGTCAGTTTGTCTCTGTGTGCGTGTGTGTGTCAGTTTGTCTCTGTATGAGTGTATGTGTCAGTTTGTCTCTGTGTGAGTGTATGTGTCAGTTTGTGTCTGTGTGCGTGTATGTGTCAGTTTGTCTCTGAATGAGTGTATGTGTCAGTTTGTCTTTGTGTGCATGTTTGTGCCAGTTTGTCTCTGTATGAGTGTATGTGTCAGTTTGTCTCTGTGTGCGTGTATGTGTCAGTTTGTCTTTGTGTGCATGTGTGTGCCAGTTTGTCTCTGTATGAGTGTATGTGTCAGTTTGTCTCTGTGTGCGTGTATGTGTCAGTTTGTCTTTGTGTGCATGTGTGTGCCAGTTTGTCTCTGTATGAGTGTATGTGTCAGTTTGTGTCTGTGTGCTTGTATGTGTCAGTTTGTCTCTGTATGAGTGTATGTGTCAGTTTGTGTCTGTGTGCATGTATGTGTCAGTTTGTCTCTGTATGAGTGTATGTGTCAGTTTGTCTCTGTGTGCGTGTATGTGTCAGTTTGTCTTTGTGTGCATGTGTGTGCCAGTTTGTCTCTGTATGAGTGTATGTGTCAGTTTGTGTCTGTGTGCTTGTATGTGTCAGTTTGTCTCTGTATGAGTGTATGTGTCAGTTTGTGTCTGTGTGCGTGTATGTGTCAGTTTGTCTCTGTATGAGTGTATGTGTCAGTTTGTCTTTGTGTGCGTGTATGTGTCAGTTTGTCTCTGTATGAGTGTATGTGTCAGTTTGTCTCTGTGTGCGTGTATGTGTCAGTTTGTCTCTGTGTGCGTGTATGTGTCAGTTTGTCTCTGTATGAGTGTATGTGTCAGTTTCTCTCTATGTGCGTGTATGTGTCAGTTTCTCTCTGTGTGCGTGTATGTGTCAGTTTGTCTCTTTGTGCGATTATGTGCCAGTTTGTCTCTGTGTGCGTGTATGTGTCAGTTTGTCTCTGTGTGCGTGTATGTGTCAGTTTGTCTCTGTGTGCGTGTATGTGTCAGTTTGTCTCTGTGTGCGTGTATGTGTCAGTTTGTCTCTGTGTGCGTGTATGTGTCAGTTTGTCTCTGTGTGCGTGTATGTGTCAGTTTGTCTCTGTGTGCGTGTATGTGTCCTATTGTCTCTGTGTGTGTGTATGTGTCAATTTGTCTCTGTGTATGTGTATGTGTCAGTTTGTCTCTGTGCATGTATTTGTCAGTTTGTTTCTGTGCATGTATGTGTCAATTTGTTTCTGTGCGACAGTTTGTCTCTGTGTGCATGTGTGTCAGTTTGTCTCTGTGTGTGTATCAGTTTCTCTCTGCAAAGATGCAAATCATATGTCATCCCACAGTTACACATTTCAATTTGACCTAATGTACTCAACAGTACTGTCAACAAACCTGGAGGATGAGAGGCAGATGCTGCAAGGCCAAAGAACCAAGTTTCACAGACGTTGGCTCTTTTTCCGAGTTAGGCACTGCTGCAGTTGGTCTTTCCTTAAACACTTTTATCTTGCCTGGAAGATGACATTCACCTTCATCCTGCTGTGCTGTACACAAAGAGCTGATGATTAGTGTTAATCAATGTTCTCTTTTACTGACTATTATACAGTGTTTAATTATGTATAATTTTTTTCATAATAACATGTTATTCGTATATTATAACATTAAATTGCACACATGTACGTAATGTTTTTTTATCACATAAATGTAAAATATGTGTGTGTAATTTAATATACATTTGCCTAATTACAATATAAGTACTACATCATAATGCACTGTTAACATATTTTTTTTACATTTTATTTAGGTACATAGTAAGATCAATCATGAAACATTGAAACACAAATAGACTCTTATAAAATAACAGCTGTATTTTATTAGAGTTGTTATTTTTAGAAGTTTAGTTTACTGTATTTTTATAATAGTTTGGTTTACTGTTTCCTACCATCACACACCATTCAACACAATTAACAATACGATTGCATGATAATATACATGCAATTTAAATGATAAAATACATTAATTATAATGTATACATAATACAGTAAGCTAGTATTGCTAAAGTATAACATTCACTTACCTTTTCGGTGGTTTGTCAGGCTAATTGCGTTATTTAAAGCAGTCACCATTCGTATAATCTGTTTTAAGGTAGTTTAGACATTAAATATTTGTTGTACTGATAATTATGTAAACAAATACCTTACCGATCGTAAAACGGGTCCAATGCGAATCAGATAACACTGGGCTTCTTAAATTACCCGCCACGGAAAATACGAAACAGCGCCATGACGTCTACGTGTGGCCAAAAGTATATCGCATCTGTAGTGTTAAGCACTACCATAGAGAATGAATGGGAAAAGTTAAGGGAAGTTAAGCTTAACTACTTTCGGCTCCCGACGCGAAAGGTCCTCGGTTCGAAACCGGGCAGAAACAGCACGTCCTTTTGATACGCTGCGAGTTAAATGCCTTTCTTGAGACACGTTACTCCTTGTGTCTTGAAGCACTTTTAAAGTTACACACAGTTCCGCCCGTCACATTCGCTTCACGCATGAAAGGTGGCCAGTTCTCAAGTGGACGAAAAGCATTGCCCCTTTGGAAAGTGTTGCACAGAGAGAAAATGTGTGGCCAAATCTATCAAAATAAACAAAGAATCCAAAGGAACAGGTTTCTGTGGTGATGTGGTTATCACAAAAAGTCCTCGGTTCGACTGAAATAAACACTTTGTTAGAGATATGACAGGGTTTTGGTCATGTTGATTTAACTACCTCAACAGTTACATCAGTTTGATGCACGTTATTGTAAACCTGATCGTCGGTTAGTGTTAGTTGAACGTACGGCAGGTAAGTGTACTGAGGTTTAGTCAACATTACGCAGCCAGTTGGCTGTGTAGATAAGCCAATGAAAACCTCTTGTTCCCTTTACATAAAGTCTTGAATGTCTCCTTTGCTTTTTGCCTGTTTCATGTTGAAATCCGTTGAAAACTATTTTGAAAAAGAACCCCAATCAAACCCCAGGTCAGTCCTTGAAATTATTTCTAAACATGTCTAAGGCGATGGATTGCTCATGCACAGTTCTCTTCAGGCATTTCCCTTCTGTCAGGCCAAAATGAACGCTTTCTAAAAGATAACATTTAATTACACAAACAACGGAAACAATTTGATGCACGCTAGTACGTACTTGCTGGTAATTTAGGAATCGCAAAATGCCCAACGGCAGGGGTTACGGGAAAGAATCACAGGACGAGGTGGCCGAGTGGTTAAGGCGATGGACTGCTAATCCATTGTGCTCTGCACGCGTGGGTTCGAATCCCATCCTCGTCGTCCGTCCTTGTGACGTTGAACTGTCTTTAAGACGCAACATTGCCGAAGGTTAAGTTGTTTCCCACACCTCTAGGAGTGGTCTGCTACCCCGTAGAGAAAGCAACGTGTTTTCTTTGCATCAGTTTTGAAGTGCTTACAATCCAGAGTCTCTGAGGGACACTTGAGTGTTTTCAGACTTTAAAGTCCATGCTATGTGCCAACTGTCTAGAAAGTGGTAAAGACTGGGTTGAGCGGATTTACCTTTGTTGATGTTTGCTGTAAGAGGAACAGAACAGGAATCATAACAACTGAAAAACCTTAGCGGAATGGTTGAAAACATACGTTGTCTCTAGCACAATTTTTATAGGTCAGTGCAAGAGCGTTTAAACGCAGATAGGGAGGTCTAACCGTTCACTTGGACATTATCAAGACAGCTTTAACTGTGGTGAAGCATAACACATGATGATTTTTCAATTCTTCAGTCACGTGTTTTCTCAGAGGGGGTATAGCTCAGTGGTAGAGCATTTGACTGCAGGTCAAGGGGTCCCCGGTTCAAATCCGGGTGCCCCCTTGGCTGTAAGCCTGTGTGTCCGTAGGCACTTGCGGTAGTTTGCCGTGTTAATATTCGGACTCAAAGTTCATCATGGATCCTTTTAACGTAGGGTTAGGCAAACGTCGGTCCTGGAGTGCAGCAGCCCTGCAGAGTTCTGCAGCAGCCCTGCAGAGTTCAGCTCCAGCTCCAATCAGGCCCACATGAACAGGCTTATCAAGGTCTAAAGGTCACCTGAGAACCACAGGTGGATGACGTTTATTTAGGGTTGGAAAAAAAATCTGCAGGATTGCGGCACTTCAGGACCGGCGTTGCCTACCCCTGTTCTAACGCTAAAGATGAGAATACACCGTGCCATTTCAGCACAGTCATGGCTAAATGCCAACGTACACTGAACGAGTAAATCCCATACGATGTGAAGCCAAAGCTCACGAATTGTGTGCTCACACAATACCAGGGGTCTCTGACCCTGCTCCTGGTGAGCTTCCGCCCTGCAGATTTAGCTCCAACCCCAATGAAACTTAGCTGAAGCAGCTTATCAAGGTGTTAAGGGTTGCTTGATCATTACAGACTGGTGTGTTGGAGGTGGGTTGAAACTGAAGTCTGCAGGACAGTAGTCGACCAGCAGCAGGTTTGGAGATACATGCGTTATTCGGTCAGATCGCACAGCTGCGACTTGACTGCTCACACTTCACCTCTGAAACAAATCGGAGAGATACCCGAACTAAGAAGTGTGTGGCTGTTTGCCGGTTTCAGAAGAAGCATCCATGCATTTCTGGGAAATGCACCGCCTTTCTCATACAGTTTGTGCGGTCCCTTCAAACGAGTGCAAAATATGTGACAAAATCCGTTGATACAACCAAGTTTCACATCATGTAGGTTTCTGTAGTGTAGTGGTTATCACGTTCGCCTAACACGCGAAAGGTCCTCGGTTCGAAACCGGGCAGAAACAGCACGTCCTTTTGATACGCTGCGAGTTAAATGCCTTTCTTGAGACACGTTACTCCTTGTGTCTTGAAGCACTTTTAAAGTTACACACAGTTCCGCCTGTCACATTCGCTTCACGCATGAAAGGTGGCCAGTTCTCAAGTGGACGAAAAGCATTGCCCCTTTGGAAAGTGTTGCACAGAGAGAAAATGTGTGGCCAAATCTATCAAAATAAACAAAGAATCCAAAGGAACAGGTTTCTGTGGTGATGTGGTTATCACAAAAAGTCCTCGGTTCGACTGAAATAAACACTTTGTTAGAGATATGACAGGGTTTTGGTCATGTTGATTTAACTACCTCAACAGTTACATCAGTTTGATGCACGTTATTGTAAACCTGATCGTCGGTTAGTGTTAGTTGAACGTACGG
This sequence comes from Paramisgurnus dabryanus, assembly GCF_030506205.2. NCBI lineage: Eukaryota > Metazoa > Chordata > Actinopteri > Cypriniformes > Cobitidae > Paramisgurnus > Paramisgurnus dabryanus. The sequence goes on along the minus strand of NC_133350.1, from coordinate 29,456,487 downwards.
CAGGTAAGTGTACTGAGGTTTAGTCAACATTACACAGCCAGTTGGCTGTGTAGATAAGCCAATGAAAACCTCTTGTTCCCTTTACATAAAGTCTTGAATGTCTCCTTTGCTTTTTGCCTGTTTCATGTTGAAATCCGTTGAAAACTATTTTGAAAAAGAACCCCAATCAAACCCCAGGTCAGTCCTTGAAATTATTTCTAAACATGTCTAAGGCGATGAATTGCTCATGCACAGTTCTCTTCAGGCGTTTCCCTTCTGTCAGGCCAAAATGAACGCTTTCTAAAAGATAACATTTAATTACACAAACAACGGAAACAATTTGATGCACGCTAGTACGTACTTGCTGGTAATTTAGGAATCGCAAAATGCCCAACGGTAGGGGTTACGGGAAAGTTTCACAGGACGAGGTGGCCGAGTGGTTAAGGCGATGGACTGCTAATCCATTGTGCCCTGCACGCGTGGGTTCGAATCCCATCCTCGTCGTCCGTCCTTGTGACGTTGAACTGTCTTTAAGACGCAACATTGCCGAAGGTTAAGTTGTTTCCCACACCTCTAGGAGTGGTCTGCTACCCCGTAGAGAAAGCAACGTGTTTTCTTTGCATCAGTTTTGAAGTGCTTACAATCCAGAGTCTCTGAGGGACACTTGAGTGTTTTCAGACTTTAAAGTCCATGCTATGTGCCAACTGTCTAGAAAGTGGTAAAGACTGGGTTGAGCGGATTTACCTTTGTTGATATTCGCTGTAAGAGGAACAGAACAGGAATCATAACAACTGAAAAACCTTAGCGGAATGGTTGAAAACATACGTTGTCTCTAGCACAATTTTTATAGGTCAGTGCTAGAGCGTTTAAACGCAGATAGGGAGGTCTAACCGTTCACTTGGACATTATCAAGACAGCTTTAACTGTGGTGAAGCATAACACATGATGATTTTTCAATTCTTCAGTCACGTGTTTTCTCAGAGGGGGTATAGCTCAGTGGTAGAGCATTTGACTGCAGGTCAAGGGATCCCCGGTTCAAATCCGGGTGCCCCCATGGCTGTAAGCCTGTCTGTCCGTAGGCTCTTGCGGTAGTTTGCCGCGTTAATATTCGGACTCAAAGTTCATCATGGATCCTTTTAACGTAGGGTTAGGCAAACGTCGGTCCTGGAGTGCAGCAGCCCTGCAGAGTTCTGCAGCAGCCCTGCAGAGTTCAGCTCCAGCTCCAATCAGGCCCACATGAACAGGCTAATCAAGGTCTAACGGTCACCTGAGAACCACAGGTGGATGACGTTTATTTAGGGTTGGAAATAAAATCTGCAGGATTGCGGCACTTCAGGACCGGCGTTGCCTACCCCTGTTCTAACGCTAAAGATGAGAATACACCGTGCCATTTCAGCACAGTCATTGCTAAATGCCAACGTACACTGAACGAGTAAATCCCATACGACGTGAAGCCAAAGCTCACGAATTGTGTGCTCACACAATACCAGGGGTCTCTGACCCTGCTCCTGGTGAGCTTCCGCCCTGCAGATTTAGCTCCAACCCCAATGAAACTTAGCTGAAGCAGCTTATCAAGGTGTTAAGGGTTGCTTGATCATTACAGACTGGTGTGTTGGAGGTGGGTTGAAACTGAAGTCTGCAGGACAGTAGCCGACCAGCTGCAGGTTTGGAGATACCTGCGTTATTCGGTCAGATCGCACAGCTGCGACTTGACTGCTCACACTTCACCTCTGAAACAAATCGGAGAGATACCCGAACTAAGAAGTGTGTGGCTGTTTGCCGGTTTCAGAAGAAGCATCCATGCATTTCTGGGAAATGCACCGCCTTTCTCATACAGTTTGTGCGGTCCCTTCAAACGAGTGCAAAATATGTGACAAAATCCATTGATACAACCAAGTTTCACATCATGTAGGTTTCTGTAGTGTAGTGGTTATCACGTTCGCCTAACACGCGAAAGGTCCTCGGTTCGAAACCGGGCAGAAACAGCACGTCCTTTTGATACGCTGCGAGTTAAATGCCTTTCTTGAGACACGTTACTCCTTGTGTCTTGAAGCACTTTTAAAGTTACACACAGTTCCGCCCGTCACATTCGCTTCACGCATGAAAGGTGGCCAGTTCTCATGTGGACGAAAAGCATTTCCCCTTTGGAAAGTGTTGCACAGAGAGAAAATGTGTGGCCAAATCTATCAAAATAAACAAAGAATCCAAAGGAACAGGTTTCTGTGGTGATGTGGTTATCACAAAAAGTCCTCGGTTCGACTGAAATAAACACTTTGTTAGAGATATGACAGGGTTTTGGTCATGTTGATTTAACTACCTCAACAGTTACATCAGTTTGATGCACGTTATTGTAAACCTGATCGTCGGTTAGTGTTAGTTGAACGTACGGCAGGTAAGTGTACTGAGGTTTAGTCAACATTACGCAGCCAGTTGGCTGTGTAGATAAGCCAATGAAAACCACTTGTTTCCTTTACATAAAGTCTTGAATGTCTCCTTTGCTTTTTGCCTGTTTCATGTTGAAATCCATTGAAAACTATTTTGAAAAAGAACCCCAATCAAACCCCAGGTCAGTCCTTGAAATTATTTCTAAACATGTCTAAGGCGATGGATTGCTCATGCACAGTTCTCTTCAGGCGTTTCCCTTCTGTCAGGCCAAAATGAACGCTTTCTAAAAGATAACATTTAATTACACAAACAACGGAAACAATTTGATGCACGCTAGTACGTACTTGCTGGTAATTTAGGAATCGCAAAATGCCCAACGGCAGGGGTTACGGGAAAGTTTCACAGGACGAGGTGGCCGAGTGGTTAAGGCGATGGACTGCTAATCCATTGTGCTCTGCACGCGTGGGTTCGAATCCCATCCTCGTCGTCCGTCCTTGTGACGTTGAACTGTCTTTAAGACGCAACATTGCCGAAGGTTAAGTTGTTTCCCACACCTCTAGGAGTGGTCTGCTACCCCGTAGAGAAAGCAACGTGTTTTCTTTGCATCAGTTTTGAAGTGCTTACAATCCAGAGTCTCTGAGGGACACTTGAGTGTTTTCAGACTTTAAAGTCCATGCTATGTGCCAACTGTCTAGAAAGTGGTAAAGACTGGGTTGAGCGGATTTACCTTTGTTGATGTTTGCTGTAAGAGGAACAGAACAGGAATCATAACAACTGAAAAACCTTAGCGGAATGGTTGAAAACATACGTTGTCTCTAGCACAATTATTATAGGTCAGTGCTAGAGCGTTTAAACGCAGATAGGGAGGTCTAACCGTTCACTTGGACATTATCAAGACAGCTTTAACTGTGGTGAAGCATAACACATGATGATTTTTCAATTCTTAAGTCACGTGTTTTCTCAGAGGGGGTATAGCTCAGTGGTAGAGCATTTGACTGCAGATTAAGGGGTCCCCGGTTCAAATCCGGGTGCCCCCTTGGCTGTAAGCCTGTGTGTCCGTAGGCACTTGCGGTAGTTTGCCGCGTTAATATTCGGACTCAAAGTTCATCATGGATCCTTTTAACGTAGGGTTAGGCAAACGTCGGTCCTGGAGTGCAGCAGCCCTGCAGAGTTCTGCAGCAGCCCTGCAGAGTTCAGCTCCAGCTCCAATCAGGCCCACATGAACAGGCTAATCAAGGTCTAACGGTCACCTGAGAACCACAGGTGGATGACGTTTATTTAGGGTTGGAAATAAAATCTGCAGGATTGCGGCACTTCAGGACCGGCGTTGCCTACCCCTGTTCTAACGCTAAAGATGAGAATACACCGTGCCATTTCAGCACAGTCATGGCTAAATGCCAACGTACACTGAACGAGTAAATCCCATACGACGTGAAGCCAAAGCTCACGAATTGTGTGCTCACACAATACCAGGGGTCTCTGACCCTGCTCCTGGTGAGCTTCCGCCCTGCAGATTTAGCTCCAACCCCAATGAAACTTAGCTGAAGCAGCTTATCAAGGTGTTAAGGGTTGCTTGATCATTTCAGACTGGTGTGTTGGAGGTGGGTTGAAACTGAAGTCTGCAGGACAGTAGCCGACCAGCAGCAGGTTTGGAGATACCTGCGTTATTCGGTCAGATCGCACAGCTGCGACTTGACTGCTCACACTTCACCTCTGAAACAAATCGGAGAGATACCCGAACAAAGAAGTGTGTGGCTGTTTGCCGGTTTCAGAAGAAGCATCCATGCATTTCTGGGAAATGCACCGCCTTTCTCATACAGTTTGTGCGGTCCCTTCAAACGAGTGCAAAATATGTGACAAAATCCATTGATACAACCAAGTTTCACATCATGTAGGTTTCTGTAGTGTAGTGGTTATCACGTTCGCCTAACACGCGAAAGGTCCTCGGTTCGAAACCGGGCAGAAACAGCACGTCCTTTTGATACGCTGCGAGTTAAATGCCTTTCTTGAGACACGTTACTCCTTGTGTCTTGAAGCACTTTTAAAGTTACACACAGTTCCGCCCGTCACATTCGCTTCACGCATGAAAGGTGGCCAGTTCTCATGTGGACGAAAAGCATTTCCCCTTTGGAAAGTGTTGCACAGAGAGAAAATGTGTGGCCAAATCTATCAAAATAAACAAAGAATCCAAAGGAACAGGTTTCTGTGGTGATGTGGTTATCACAAAAAGTCCTCGGTTCGACTGAAATAAACACTTTGTTAGAGATATGACAGGGTTTTGGTCATGTTGATTTAACTACCTCAACAGTTACATCAGTTTGATGCACGTTATTGTAAACCTGATCGTCGGTTAGTGTTAGTTGAACGTACGGCAGGTAAGTGTACTGAGGTTTAGTCAACATTACGCAGCCAGTTGGCTGTGTAGATAAGCCAATGAAAACCACTTGTTTCCTTTACATAAAGTCTTGAATGTCTCCTTTGCTTTTTGCCTGTTTCATGTTGAAATCCGTTGAAAACTATTTTGAAAAAGAACCCCAATCAAACCCCAGGTCAGTCCTTGAAATTATTTCTAAACATGTCTAAGGCGATGGATTGCTCATGCACAGTTCTCTTCAGGCGTTTCCCTTCTGTCAGGCCAAAATGAACGCTTTCTAAAAGATAACATTTAATTACACAAACAACGGAAACAATTTGATGCACGCTAGTACGTACTTGCTGGTAATTTAGGAATCGCAAAATGCCCAACGGCAGGGGTTACGGGAAAGTTTCACAGGACGAGGTGGCCGAGTGGTTAAGGCGATGGACTGCTAATCCATTGTGCTCTGCACGCGTGGGTTCGAATCCCATCCTCGTCGTCCGTCCTTGTGACGTTGAACTGTCTTTAAGACGCAACATTGCCGAAGGTTAAGTTGTTTCCCACACCTCTAGGAGTGGTCTGCTACCCCGTAGAGAAAGCAACGTGTTTTCTTTGCATCAGTTTTGAAGTGCTTACAATCCAGAGTCTCTGAGGGACACTTGAGTGTTTTCAGACTTTAAAGTCCATGCTATGTGCCAACTGTCTAGAAAGTGGTAAAGACTGGGTTGAGCGGATTTACCTTTGTTGATGTTTGCTGTAAGAGGAACAGAACAGGAATCATAACAACTGAAAAACCTTAGCGGAATGGTTGAAAACATACGTTGTCTCTAGCACAATTATTATAGGTCAGTGCTAGAGCGTTTAAACGCAGATAGGGAGGTCTAACCGTTCACTTGGACATTATCAAGACAGCTTTAACTGTGGTGAAGCATAACACATGATGATTTTTCAATTCTTAAGTCACGTGTTTTCTCAGAGGGGGTATAGCTCAGTGGTAGAGCATTTGACTGCAGATCAAGGGGTCCCCGGTTCAAATCCGGGTGCCCCCTTGGCTGTAAGCCTGTGTGTCCGTAGGCACTTGCGGTAGTTTGCCGCGTTAATATTCGGACTCAAAGTTCATCATGGATCCTTTTAACGTAGGGTTAGGCAAACGTCGGTCCTGGAGTGCAGCAGCCCTGCAGAGTTCTGCAGCAGCCCTGCAGAGTTCAGCTCCAGCTCCAATCAGGCCCACATGAACAGGCTAATCAAGGTCTAACGGTCACCTGAGAACCACAGGTGGATGACGTTTATTTAGGGTTGGAAATAAAATCTGCAGGATTGCGGCACTTCAGGACCGGCGTTGCCTACCCCTGTTCTAACGCTAAAGATGAGAATACACCGTGCCATTTCAGCACAGTCATGGCTAAATGCCAACGTACACTGAACGAGTAAATCCCATACGACGTGAAGCCAAAGCTCACGAATTGTGTGCTCACACAATACCAGGGGTCTCTGACCCTGCTCCTGGTGAGCTTCCGCCCTGCAGATTTAGCTCCAACCCCAATGAAACTTAGCTGAAGCAGCTTATCAAGGTGTTAAGGGTTGCTTGATCATTTCAGACTGGTGTGTTGGAGGTGGGTTGAAACTGAAGTCTGCAGGACAGTAGCCGACCAGCAGCAGGTTTGGAGATACCTGCGTTATTCGGTCAGATCGCACAGCTGCGACTTGACTGCTCACACTTCACCTCTGAAACAAATCGGAGAGATACCCGAACTAAGAAGTGTGTGGCTGTTTGCCGGTTTCAGAAGAAGCATCCATGCATTTCTGGGAAATGCACCGCCTTTCTCATACAGTTTGTGCGGTCCCTTCAAACGAGTGCAAAATATGTGACAAAATCCATTGATACAACCAAGTTTCACATCATGTAGGTTTCTGTAGTGTAGTGGTTATCACGTTCGCCTAACACGCGAAAGGTCCTCGGTTCGAAACCGGGCAGAAACAGCACGTCCTTTTGATACGCTGCGAGTTAAATGCCTTTCTTGAGACACGTTACTCCTTGTGTCTTGAAGCACTTTTAAAGTTACACACAGTTCCGCCCGTCACATTCGCTTCACGCATGAAAGGTGGCCAGTTCTCATGTGGACGAAAAGCATTTCCCCTTTGGAAAGTGTTGCACAGAGAGAAAATGTGTGGCCAAATCTATCAAAATAAACAAAGAATCCAAAGGAACAGGTTTCTGTGGTGATGTGGTTATCACAAAAAGTCCTCGGTTCGACTGAAATAAACACTTTGTTAGAGATATGACAGGGTTTTGGTCATGTTGATTTAACTACCTCAACAGTTACATCAGTTTGATGCACGTTATTGTAAACCTGATCGTCGGTTAGTGTTAGTTGAACGTACGGCAGGTAAGTGTACTGAGGTTTAGTCAACATTACGCAGCCAGTTGGCTGTGTAGATAAGCCAATGAAAACCACTTGTTTCCTTTACATAAAGTCTTGAATGTCTCCTTTGCTTTTTGCCTGTTTCATGTTGAAATCCGTTGAAAACTATTTTGAAAAAGAACCCCAATCAAACCCCAGGTCAGTCCTTGAAATTATTTCTAAACATGTCTAAGGCGATGGATTGCTCATGCACAGTTCTCTTCAGGCGTTTCCCTTCTGTCAGGCCAAAATGAACGCTTTCTAAAAGATAACATTTAATTACACAAACAACGGAAACAATTTGATGCACGCTAGTACGTACTTGCTGGTAATTTAGGAATCGCAAAATGCCCAATGGCAGGGGTTACGGGAAAGTTTCACTGGACGAGGTGGCCGAGTGGTTAAGGCGATGGACTGCTAATCCATTGTGCTCTGCACGCGTGGGTTCGAATCCCATCCTCGTCGTCCGTCCTTGTGACGTTGAACTGTCTTTAAGACGCAACATTGCCGAAGGTTAAGTTGTTTCCCACACCTCTAGGAGTGGTCTGCTACCCCGTAGAGAAAGCAACGTGTTTTCTTTGCATCAGTTTTGAAGTGCTTACAATCCAGAGTCTCTGAGGGACACTTGAGTGTTTTCAGACTTTAAAGTCCATGCTATGTGCCAACTGTCTAGAAAGTGGTAAAGACTGGGTTGAGCGGATTTACCTTTGTTGATGTTTGCTGTAAGAGGAACAGAACAGGAATCATAACAACTGAAAAACCTTAGCGGAATGGTTGAAAACATACGTTGTCTCTAGCACAATTATTATAGGTCAGTGCTAGAGCGTTTAAACGCAGATAGGGAGGTCTAACCGTTCACTTGGACATTATCAAGACAGCTTTAACTGTGGTGAAGCATAACACATGATGATTTTTCAATTCTTAAGTCACGTGTTTTCTCAGAGGGGGTATAGCTCAGTGGTAGAGCATTTGACTGCAGATCAAGGGGTCCCCGGTTCAAATCCGGGTGCCCCCTTGGCTGTAAGCCTGTGTGTCCGTAGGCACTTGCGGTAGTTTGCCGCGTTAATATTCGGACTCAAAGTTCATCATGGATCCTTTTAACGTAGGGTTAGGCAAACGTCGGTCCTGGAGTGCAGCAGCCCTGCAGAGTTCTGCAGCAGCCCTGCAGAGTTCAGCTCCAGCTCCAATCAGGCCCACATGAACAGGCTAATCAAGGTCTAACGGTCACCTGAGAACCACAGGTGGATGACGTTTATTTAGGGTTGGAAATAAAATCTGCAGGATTGCGGCACTTCAGGACCGGCGTTGCCTACCCCTGTTCTAACGCTAAAGATGAGAATACACCGTGCCATTTCAGCACAGTCATGGCTAAATGCCAACGTACACTGAACGAGTAAATCCCATACGACGTGAAGCCAAAGCTCACGAATTGTGTGCTCACACAATACCAGGGGTCTCTGACCCTGCTCCTGGTGAGCTTCCGCCCTGCAGATTTAGCTCCAACCCCAATGAAACTTAGCTGAAGCAGCTTATCAAGGTGTTAAGGGTTGCTTGATCATTTCAGACTGGTGTGTTGGAGGTGGGTTGAAACTGAAGTCTGCAGGACAGTAGCCGACCAGCAGCAGGTTTGGAGATACCTGCGTTATTCGGTCAGATCGCACAGCTGCGACTTGACTGCTCACACTTCACCTCTGAAACAAATCGGAGAGATACCCGAACTAAGAAGTGTGTGGCTGTTTGCCGGTTTCAGAAGAAGCATCCATGCATTTCTGGGAAATGCACCGCCTTTCTCATACAGTTTGTGCGGTCCCTTCAAACGAGTGCAAAATATGTGACAAAATCCATTGATACAACCAAGTTTCACATCATGTAGGTTTCTGTAGTGTAGTGGTTATCACGTTCGCCTAACACGCGAAAGGTCCTCGGTTCGAAACCGGGCAGAAACAGCACGTCCTTTTGATACGCTGCGAGTTAAATGCCTTTCTTGAGACACGTTACTCCTTGTGTCTTGAAGCACTTTTAAAGTTACACACAGTTCCGCCCGTCACATTCGCTTCACGCATGAAAGGTGGCCAGTTCTCATGTGGACGAAAAGCATTTCCCCTTTGGAAAGTGTTGCACAGAGAGAAAATGTGTGGCCAAATCTATCAAAATAAACAAAGAATCCAAAGGAACAGGTTTCTGTGGTGATGTGGTTATCACAAAAAGTCCTCGGTTCGACTGAAATAAACACTTTGTTAGAGATATGACAGGGTTTTGGTCATGTTGATTTAACTACCTCAACAGTTACATCAGTTTGATGCACGTTATTGTAAACCTGATCGTCGGTTAGTGTTAGTTGAACGTACGGCAGGTAAGTGTACTGAGGTTTAGTCAACATTACGCAGCCAGTTGGCTGTGTAGATAAGCCAATGAAAACCACTTGTTTCCTTTACATAAAGTCTTGAATGTCTCCTTTGCTTTTTGCCTGTTTCATGTTGAAATCCGTTGAAAACTATTTTGAAAAAGAACCCCAATCAAACCCCAGGACAGTCCTTGAAATTATTTCTAAACATGTCTAAGGCGATGGATTGCTCATGCACAGTTCTCTTCAGGCGTTTCCCTTCTGTCAGGCCAAAATGAACGCTTTCTAAAAGATAACATTTAATTACACAAACAACGGAAACAATTTGATGCACGCTAGTACGTACTTGCTGGTAATTTAGGAATCGCAAAATGCCCAATGGCAGGGGTTACGGGAAAGTTTCACTGGACGAGGTGGCCGAGTGGTTAAGGCGATGGACTGCTAATCCATTGTGCTCTGCACGCGTGGGTTCGAATCCCATCCTCGTCGTCCGTCCTTGTGACGTTGAACTGTCTTTAAGACGCAACATTGCCGAAGGTTAAGTTGTTTCCCACACCTCTAGGAGTGGTCTGCTACCCCGTAGAGAAAGCAACGTGTTTTCTTTGCATCAGTTTTGAAGTGCTTACAATCCAGAGTCTCTGAGGGACACTTGAGTGTTTTCAGACTTTAAAGTCCATGCTATGTGCCAACTGTCTAGAAAGTGGTAAAGACTGGGTTGAGCGGATTTACCTTTGTTGATGTTTGCTGTAAGAGGAACAGAACAGGAATCATAACAACTGAAAAACCTTAGCGGAATGGTTGAAAACATACGTTGTCTCTAGCACAATTATTATAGGTCAGTGCTAGAGCGTTTAAACGCAGATAGGGAGGTCTAACCGTTCACTTGGACATTATCAAGACAGCTTTAACTGTGGTGAAGCATAACACATGATGATTTTTCAATTCTTAAGTCACGTGTTTTCTCAGAGGGGGTATAGCTCAGTGGTAGAGCATTTGACTGCAGATCAAGGGGTCCCCGGTTCAAATCCGGGTGCCCCCTTGGCTGTAAGCCTGTGTGTCCGTAGGCACTTGCGGTAGTTTGCCGCGTTAATATTCGGACTCAAAGTTCATCATGGATCCTTTTAACGTAGGGTTAGGCAAACGTCGGTCCTGGAGTGCAGCAGCCCTGCAGAGTTCTGCAGCAGCCCTGCAGAGTTCAGCTCCAGCTCCAATCAGGCCCACATGAACAGGCTAATCAAGGTCTAACGGTCACCTGAGAACCACAGGTGGATGACGTTTATTTAGGGTTGGAAATAAAATCTGCAGGATTGCGGCACTTCAGGACCGGCGTTGCCTACCCCTGTTCTAACGCTAAAGATGAGAATACACCGTGCCATTTCAGCACAGTCATGGCTAAATGCCAACGTACACTGAACGAGTAAATCCCATACGACGTGAAGCCAAAGCTCACGAATTGTGTGCTCACACAATACCAGGGGTCTCTGACCCTGCTCCTGGTGAGCTTCCGCCCTGCAGATTTAGCTCCAACCCCAATGAAACTTAGCTGAAGCAGCTTATCAAGGTGTTAAGGGTTGCTTGATCATTTCAGACTGGTGTGTTGGAGGTGGGTTGAAACTGAAGTCTGCAGGACAGTAGCCGACCAGCAGCAGGTTTGGAGATACCTGCGTTATTCGGTCAGATCGCACAGCTGCGACTTGACTGCTCACACTTCACCTCTGAAACAAATCGGAGAGATACCCGAACTAAGAAGTGTGTGGCTGTTTGCCGGTTTCAGAAGAAGCATCCATGCATTTCTGGGAAATGCACCGCCTTTCTCATACAGTTTGTGCGGTCCCTTCAAACGAGTGCAAAATATGTGACAAAATCCATTGATACAACCAAGTTTCACATCATGTAGGTTTCTGTAGTGTAGTGGTTATCACGTTCGCCTAACACGCGTAAGGTCCTCGGTTCGAAACCGGGCAGAAACAGCGCGTCCTTGATACGCTGCAAGTTAAATGCCTTTCTTGAGACACGTTACTCCTTGTGTCTTGAAGCACTTTTAAAGTTACACACAGTTCCGCCCGTCACATTCGCTTCACGCATGAAAGGTGGCCAGTTCTCAAGTGGACGAAAAGCATTTCCCCTTTGGAAAGTGTTGCACAGAGAGAAAATGTGTGGCCAAATCTATCAAAATAAACAAAGAATCCAAAGGAACAGGTTTCTGTGGTGATGTGGTTATCACAAAAAGTCCTCGGTTCGACTGAAATAAACACTTTGTTAGAGATATGACAGGGTTTTGGTCATGTTGATTTAACTATCTCAACAGTTACATCAGTTTGATGCACGTTATTGTAAACCTGATCGTCGGTTAGTGTTAGTTGAACGTACGGCAGGTAAGTGTACTGAGGTTTAGTCAACATTACGCAGCCAGTTGGCTGTGTAGATAAGCCAATGAAAACCTCTTGTTCCCTTTACATAAAGTCTTGAATGTCTCCTTTGCTTTTTGCCTGTTTCATGTTGAAATCCGTTGAAAACTATTTTGAAAAAGAACCCCAATCAAACCCCAGGTCAGTCCTTGAAATTATTTCTAAACATGTCTAAGGCGATGGATTGCTCATGCATAGTTCTCTTCAGGCGTTTCCCTTCTGTCAGGCCAAAATTAACGCTTTCTAAAAGATAACATTTAATTACACAAACAACGGAAACAATTTGATGCACGCTAGTACGTACTTGCTGGTAATTTAGGAATCGCAAAATGCCCAACGGCAGGGGTTACGGGAAAGTTTCACAGGACGAGGTGGCCGAGTGGTTAAGGCGATGGACTGCTAATCCATTGTGCTCTGCACGTGTTGGTTCGAATCCCATCCTCGTCGTCCGTCCTTGTGACGTTGAACTGTCTTTAAGACGCAACATTGCCGAAGGTTAAGTTGTTTCCCACACCTCTAGGAGTGGTCTGCTACCCCGTAGAGAAAGCAACGTGTTTTCTTTGCATCAGTTTTGAAGTGCTTACAATCCAGAGTCTCTGAGGGACACTTGAGTGTTTTCAGACTTTAAAGTCCATGCTATGTGCCAACTGTCTAGAAAGTGGTAAAGACTGGGTTGAGCGGATTTACCTTTGTTGATGTTTGCTGTAAGAGGAACAGAACAGGAATCATAACAACTGAAAAACCTTAGCGGAATGGTTGAAAACATACGTTGTCTCTAGCACAATTTTTATAGGTCAGTGCTAGAGCGTTTAAACGCAGATAGGGAGGTCTAACCGTTCACTTGGACATTATCAAGACAGCTTTAACTGTGGTGAAGCATAACACATGATGATTTTTCAATTCTTCAGTCACGTGTTTTCTCAGAGGGGGTATAGCTCAGTGGTAGAGCATTTGACTGCAGCTCAAGGGGTCCCCGGTTCAAATCCGGGTGCCCCCTTTGCTGTAAGCCTGTGTGTCCGTAGGCTCTTGCGGTAGTTTGCCGCGTTAATATTCGGACTCAAAGTTCATCATGGATCCTTTTAACGTAGGGTTAGGCAAACGTCGGTCCTGGAGTGCAGCAGCCCTGCAGAGTTCTGCAGCAGCCCTGCAGAGTTCAGCTCCAGCTCCAATCAGGCCCACATGAACAGGCTAATCAAGGTCTAACGGTCACCTGAGAACCACAGGTGGATGACGTTTATTTAGGGTTGGAAATAAAATCTGCAGGATTGCGGCACTTCAGGACCGGCGTTGCCTACCGCTGTTCTAACGCTAAAGATGAGAATACACCGTGCCATTTCAGCACAGTCATGGCTAAATGCCAACGTACACTGAACGAGTAAATCCCATACGACGTGAAGCCAAAGCTCACGAATTGTGTGCTCACACAATACCAGGGGTCTCTGACCCTGCTCCTGGTGAGCTTCCGCCCTGCAGATTTAGCTCCAACCCCAATGAAACTTAGCTGAAGCAGCTTATCAAGGTGTTAAGGGTTGCTTGATCATTACAGACTGGTGTGTTGGAGGTGGGTTGAAACTGAAGTCTGCAGGACAGTAGCCGACCAGCAGCAGGTTTGGAGATACCTGCGTTATTCGGTCAGATCGCACAGCTGCGACTTGACTGCTCACACTTCACCTCTGAAACAAATCGGAGAGATACCCGAACTAAGAAGTGTGTGGCTGTTTGCCGGTTTCAGAAGAAGCATCCATGCATTTCTGGGAAATGCACCGCCTTTCTCATACAGTTTGTGCGGTCCCTTCAAACGAGTGCAAAATATGTGACAAAATCCGTTGATACAACCAAGTTTCACATCATGTAGGTTTCTGTAGTGTAGTGGTTATCACGTTCGCCTAACAAGCGAAAGGTCCTCGGTTTGAAACCGGGCAGAAACAGCGCGTCCTTTTGATACGCTGCGAGTTAAATGCCTTTCTTGAGACACGTTACTCCTTGTGTCTTGAAGCACTTTTAAAGTTACACACAGTTCCGCCCGTCACATTCGCTTCACGAATGAAAGGTGGCCAGTTCTCAAGTGGACGAAAAGCATTGCCCCTTTGGAAAGTGTTGCACAGAGAGAAAATGTGTGGCCAAATCTATCAAAATAAACAAAGAATCCAAAGGAACAGGTTTCTGTGGTGATGTGGTTATCACAAAAAGTCCTCGGATCGACTGAAATAAACACTTTCTTAGAGATATGACAGGGTTTTGGTCATGTTGATTTAACTACCTCAACAGTTACATCAGTTTGATGCACGTTATTGTAAACCTGATCGTCGGTTAGTGTTAGTTAAACGTACGGCAGGTAAGTGTACTGAGGTTTAGTCAACATTACGCAGCCAGTTGGCTGTGTAGATAAGCCAATGAAAACCTCTTGTTCCCTTTACATAAAGTCTTGAATGTCTCCTTTGCTTTTTGCCTGTTTCATGTTGAAATCCGTTGAAAACTATTTTGAAAAAGAACCCCAATCAAACCCCAGGTCAGTCCTTGAAATTATTTCTAAACATGTCTAAGGCGATGGATTGCTCATGCACAGTTCTCTTCAGGCGTTTCCCTTCTGTCAGGCCAAAATGAACGCTTTCTAAAAGATAACATTTAATTACACAAACAACGGAAACAATTTGATGCACGCTAGTACGTACTTGCTGGTAATTTAGGAATCGCAAAATGCCCAACGGCAGGGGTTACGGGAAAGTTTCACAGGACGAGGTGGCCGAGTGGTTAAGGCGATAGACTGCTAATCCATTGTGCTCTGCACGCGTGGGTTCGAATCCCATCCTCGTCGTCTGTCCTTGTGACATTGAACTGTCTTTAAGACGCAACATTGCCGAAGGTTAAGTTGTTTCCCACACCTCTAGGAGTGGTCTGCTACCCAGTAGAGAAAGCAACGTGTTTTCTTTGCATCGGTTTTGAAGTGCTTACAATCCAGAGTCTCTGAGGGACACTTGAGTGTTTTCAGACTTTAAAGTCCATGCTATGTGCCAACTGTCTAGAAAGTGGTAAAGACTGGGTTGAGCGGATTTACCTTTGTTGATTTTGCTGTAAGAGGAACAGAACAGGAATCATAACAACTGAAAAACCTTAGCGGAATGGTTGAAAACATACGTTGTCTCTAGCACAATTTTTATAGGTCAGTGCTAGAGCGTTTAAACGCAGATAGGGAGGTCTAACCGTTCACTTGGACATTATCAAGACAGCTTTAACTGTGGTGAAGCATAACACATGATGATTTTTCAATTCTTCAGTCGCGTGTTTTCTTAGAGGGGGTGTAGCTCAGTGGTAGAGCATTTGACTGCAGATCAAGGGGTCCCCGGTTCAAATCCGGGTGCCCCCTTGGCTGTAAGCCTGTGTGTCCGTAGGCTCTTGCGGTAGTTTGCCGCGTTAATATTCGGACTCAAAGTTCATCATGGATCCTTTTAACGTAGGGTTAGGCAAACGTCGGTCCTGGAGTGCAGCAGCCCTGCAGAGTTCAGCTCCAGCTCCAATCAGGCCCACATGAACAGGCTAATCAAGGTCTAAAGGTCACCTGAGAACCACAGGTGGATGACGTTTATTTAGGGTTGGAAATAAAATCTGCAGGATTGCGGCACTTCAGGACCGGCGTTGCCTACCGCTGTTCTAACGCTAAAGATGAGAATACACCGTGCCATTTCAGCACAGTCATGGCTAAATGTCAACGTACACTGAACGAGTAAATCCCATACGACGTGAAGCCAAAGCTCACGAATTGTGTGCTCGCACAATACCAGGGGTCTCTGACCCTGCTCCTGGTGAGCTTCCGCCCTGCAGATTTAGCTCCAACCCCAATGAAACTTAGCTGAAGCAGCTTATCAAGGTGTTAAGGGTTGCTTGATCATTACAGACTGGTGTGTTGGAGGTGGGTTGAAACTGAAGTCTGCAGGACAGTAGCCGACCAGCAGCAGGTTTGGAGATACCTGCGTTATTCGGTCAGATCGCACAGCTGCGACTTGACTGCTCACACTTCACCTCTGAAACAAATCGGAGAGATACCTGAACTAAGAAGTGTGTGGCTGTTTGCCGGTTTCAGAAGAAGCATCCATGCATTTCTGGGAAATGCACCGCCTTTCTCATACAGTTTGTGCGGTCCCTTCAAACGAGTGCAAAATATGTGACAAAATCCGTTGATACAACCAAGTTTCACATCATGTAGGTTTCTGTAGTGTAGTGGTTATCACGTTCGCCTAACACGCGAAAGGTCCTCGGTTCGAAACCGGGCACAAATAGCGCGTCCTTTTGATACGCTGCGAGTTAAATGCCTTTCTTGAGACACGTTACTCCTTGTGTCTTGAAGCACTTTTAAAGTTACACACAGTTCCGCCCGTCACATTCGCTTCACGCATGAAAGGTGGCCAGTTCTCAAGTGGACGAAAAGCATTGCCCCTTTGGAAAGTGTTGCACAGAGAGAAAATGTGTGGCCAAATCTATCAAAATAAACAAAGAATCCAAAGGAACAGGTTTCTGTGGTGATGTGGTTATCACAAAAAGTCCTCGGATCGACTGAAATAAACACTTTGTTAGAGATATGACAGGGTTTTGGTCATGTTGATTTAACTACCTCAACAGTTACATCAGTTTGATGCACGTTATTGTAAACCTGATCGTCGGTTAGTGTTAGATGAACGTACGGCAGGTAAGTGTACTGAGGTTTAGTCAACATTACGCAGCCAGTTGGCTGTGTAGATAAGCCAATGAAAACCTCTTGTTCCCTTTACATAAAGTCTTGAATGTCTCCTTTGCTTTTTGCCTGTTTCATGTTGAAATCCGTTGAAAACTATTTTGAAAAAGAACCCCAATCAAACCCCAGGTCAGTCCTTGAAATTATTTCTAAACATGTCTAAGGCGATGGATTGCTCATGCACAGTTCTCTTCAGGCGTTTCCCTTCTGTCAGGCCAAAATGAACGCTTTCTAAAAGATAACATTTAATTACACAAACAACGGAAACAATTTGATGCACGCTAGTACGTACTTGCTGGTAATTTAGGAATCGCAAAATGCCCAACGGCAGGGGTTACGGGAAAGTTTCACAGGACGAGGTGGCCGAGTGGTTAAGGCGATGGACTGCTAATCCATTGTGCTCTGCACGCGTGGGTTCGAATCCCATCCTCGTCGTCTGTCCTTGTGATGTTGAACTGTCTTTAAGACGCAACATTGCCGAAGGTTAAGTTGTTTCCCACACCTCTAGGAGTGGTCTGCTACCCAGTAGAGAAAGCAACGTGTTTGGATGCACTTGGACATTATCAAGACAGCTTTAACTGTGGTGAAGCATAACACATGATGATTTTTCAATTCTTCAGTCGCGTGTTTTCTCAGAGGGGGTATAGCTCAGTGGTAGAGCATTTGACTGCAGATCAAGGGGTCCCCGGTTCAAATCCGGGTGCCCCCTTGGCTGTAAGCCTGTGTGTCCGTAGGCTCTTGCGGTAGTTTGCCGCGTTAATATTCGGACTCAAAGTTCATCATGGATCCTTTTAACGTAGGGTTAGGCAAACGTCGGTCCTGGAGTGCAGCAGCCCTGCAGAGTTCAGCTCCAGCTCCAATCAGGCCCACATGAACAGGCTAATCAAGGTCTAAAGGTCACCTGAGAACCACAGGTGGATGACGTTTATTTAGGGTTGGAAATAAAATCTGCAGGATTGCGGCACTTCAGGACCGGCGTTGCCTACGCTGTTCTAACGCTAAAGATGAGAATACACCGTGCCATTTCAGCACAGTCATGGCTAAATGTCAACGTACACTGAACGAGTAAATCCCATACGACGTGAAGCCAAAGCTCACGAATTGTGTGCTCACACAATACCAGGGGTCTCTGACCCTGCTCCTGGTGAGCTTCCGCCCTGCAGATTTAGCTCCAACCCCAATGAAACTTAGCTGAAGCAGCTTATCAAGGTGTTAAGGGTTGCTTGATCATTACAGACTGGTGTGTTGGAGGTGGGTTGAAACTGAAGTCTGCAGGACAGTAGCCGACCAGCAGCAGGTTTGGAGATACCTGCGTTATTCGGTCAGATCGCACAGCTGCGACTTGACTGCTCACACTTCACCTCTGAAACAAATCGGAGAGATACCCGAACTAAGAAGTGTGTGGCTGTTTGCCGGTTTCAGAAGAAGCATCCATGCATTTCTGGGAAATGCACCGCCTTTCTCATACAGTTTGTGCGGTCCCTTCAAACGAGTGCAA
The DNA here is from genome assembly GCF_030506205.2 of Paramisgurnus dabryanus. Taxonomy (NCBI): domain Eukaryota; kingdom Metazoa; phylum Chordata; class Actinopteri; order Cypriniformes; family Cobitidae; genus Paramisgurnus; species Paramisgurnus dabryanus. The sequence continues at coordinate 29,438,389 of NC_133350.1, read as the reverse complement.
AATATGTGACAAAATCCGTTGATACAACCAAGTTTCACATCATGTAGGTTTCTGTAGTGTAGTGGTTATCACGTTCGCCTAACACGCGAAAGGTCCTCGGTTCGAAACCGGGCAGAAACAGCGCGTCCTTTTGATACGCTGCGAGTTAAATGCCTTTCTTGAGACACGTTACTCCTTGTGTCTTGAAGCAATTTTAAAGTTACACACAGTTCCGCCCGTCACATTCGCTTCACGCATGAAAGGTGGCCAGTTCTCAAGTGGACGAAAAGCATTGCCCCTTTGGAAAGTGTTGCACAGAGAGAAAATGTGTGGTCAAATCTATCAAAATAAACAAAGAATCCAAAGGAACAGGTTTCTGTGGTGATGTGGTTATCACAAAAAGTCCTCGGATCGACTGAAATAAACACTTTGTTAGAGATATGACAGGGTTTTGGTCATGTTGATTTAACTACCTCAACAGTTACATCAGTTTGATGCACGTTATTGTAAACCTGATCGTCGGTTAGTGTTAGTTGAACGTACGGAAGGTAAGTGTACTGAGGTTTAGTCAACATTACGCAGCCAGTTGGCTGTGTAGATAAGCCAATGAAAACCTCTTGTTCCCTTTACATAAAGAGTTGAATGTCTCCTTTGCTTTTTGCCTGTTTCATGTTGAAATCCGTTGAAAACTATTTTGAAAAAGAACCCCAATCAAACCCCAGGTCAGTCCTTGAAATTATTTCTAAACATGTCTAAGGCGATGGATTGCTCATGCACAGTTCTCTTCAGGCGTTTCCCTTCTGTCAGGCCAAAATGAACGCTTTCTAAAAGATAACATTTAATTACACAAACAACGGAAACAATTTGATGCACGCTAGTACGTACTTGCTGGTAATTTAGGAATCGCAAAATGCCCAACGGCAGGGGTTACGGGAAAGTTTCACAGGACGAGGTGGCCGAGTGGTTAAGGCGATGGACTGCTAATCCATTGTGCTCTGCACGCGTGGGTTCGAATCCCATCCTCGTCGTCTGTCCTTGTGACGTTGAACTGTCTTTAAGTTGTTTCCCACACCTCTAGGAGTGGTCTGCTACCCAGTAGAGAAAGCAACGTGTTTTCTTTGCATCAGTTTTGAAGTGCTTACAATCCAGAGTCTCTGAGGGACACTTGAGTGTTTTCAGACTTTAAAGTCCATGCTATGTGCCAACTGTCTAGAAAGTGGTAAAGACTGGGTTGAGCGGATTTACCTTTGTTGATTTTTGCTGTAAGAGGAACAGAACAGGAATCATAACAACTGAAAAACCTTAGCGGAATGGTTGAAAACATACGTTGTCTCTAGCACAATTTTTATAGGTCAGTGCTAGAGCGTTTAAACGCAGATAGGGAGGTCTAACCGTTCACTTGGACATTATCAAGACAGCTTTAACTGTGGTGAAGCATAACACATGATGATTTTTCAATTCTTCAGTCGCGTGTTTTCTCAGAGGGGGTATAGCTCAGTGGTAGAGCATTTGACTGCAGATCAAGGGGTCCCCGGTTCAAATCCGGGTGCCCCCTTGGCTGTAAGCCTGTGTGTCCGTAGGCTCTTGCGGTAGTTTGCCGCGTTAATATTCGGACTCAAAGTTCATCATGGATCCTTTTAACGTAGGGTTAGGCAAACGTCGGTCCTGGAGTGCAGCAGCCCTGCAGAGTTCAGCTCCAGCTCCAATCAGGCCCACATGAACAGGCTAATCAAGGTCTAAAGGTCACCTGAGAACCACAGGTGGATGACGTTTATTTAGGGTTGGAAATAAAATCTGCAGGATTGCGGCACTTCAGGACCGGCGTTGCCTACGCTGTTCTAACGCTAAAGATGAGAATACACCGTGCCATTTCAGCACAGTCATGGCTAAATGTCAACGTACACTGAACGAGTAAATCCCATACGACGTGAAGCCAAAGCTCACGAATTGTGTGCTCACACAATACCAGGGGTCTCTGACCCTGCTCCTGGTGAGCTTCCGCCCTGCAGATTTAGCTCCAACCCCAATGAAACTTAGCTGAAGCAGCTTATCAAGGTGTTAAGGGTTGCTTGATCATTACAGACTGGTGTGTTGGAGGTGGGTTGAAACTGAAGTCTGCAGGACAGTAGCCGACCAGCAGCAGGTTTGGAGATACCTGCGTTATTCGGTCAGATCGCACAGCTGCGACTTGACTGCTCACACTTCACCTCTGAAACAAATCGGAGAGATACCCGAACTAAGAAGTGTGTGGCTGTTTGCCGGTTTCAGAAGAAGCATCCATGCATTTCTGGGAAATGCACCGCCTTTCTCATACAGTTTGTGCGGTCCCTTCAAACGAGTGCAAAATATGTGACAAAATCCGTTGATACAACCAAGTTTCACATCATGTAGGTTTCTGTAGTGTAGTGGTTATCACGTTCGCCTAACACGCGAAAGGTCCTCGGTTCGAAACCGGGCAGAAACAGCGCGTCCTTTTGATACGCTGCGAGTTAAATGCCTTTCTTGAGACACGTTACTCCTTGTGTCTTGAAGCACTTTTAAAGTTACACACAGTTCCGCCCGTCACATTCGCTTCACGCATGAAAGGTGGCCAGTTCTCAAGTGGACGAAAAGCATTGCCCCTTTGGAAAGTGTTGCACAGAGAGAAAATGTGTGGCCAAATCTATCAAAATAAACAAAGAATCCAAAGGAACAGGTTTCTGTGGTGATGTGGTTATCACAAAAAGTCCTCGGATCGACTGAAATAAACACTTTGTTAGAGATATGACAGGGTTTTGGTCATGTTGATTTAACTACCTCAACAGTTACATCAGTTTGATGCACGTTATTGTAAACCTGATCGTCGGTTAGTGTTAGATGAACGTACGGCAGGTAAGTGTACTGAGGTTTAGTCAACATTACGCAGCCAGTTGGCTGTGTAGATAAGCCAATGAAAACCTCTTGTTCCCTTTACATAAAGTCTTGAATGTCTCCTTTGCTTTTTGCCTGTTTCATGTTGAAATCCGTTGAAAACTATTTTGAAAAAGAACCCCAATCAAACCCCAGGTCAGTCCTTGAAATTATTTCTAAACATGTCTAAGGCGATGGATTGCTCATGCACAGTTCTCTTCAGGCGTTTCCCTTCTGTCAGGCCAAAATGAACGCTTTCTAAAAGATAACATTTAATTACACAAACAACGGAAACAATTTGATGCACGCTAGTACGTACTTGCTGGTAATTTAGGAATCGCAAAATGCCCAACGGCAGGGGTTACGGGAAAGTTTCACAGGACGAGGTGGCCGAGTGGTTAAGGCGATGGACTGCTAATCCATTGTGCTCTGCACGCGTGGGTTCGAATCCCATCCTCGTCGTCTGTCCTTGTGATGTTGAACTGTCTTTAAGACGCAACATTGCCGAAGGTTAAGTTGTTTCCCACACCTCTAGGAGTGGTCTGCTACCCAGTAGAGAAAGCAACGTGTTTGGATGCACTTGGACATTATCAAGACAGCTGTGTTGAAGCATAACACATGATGATTTTTCAATTCTTCAGTCGCGTGTTTTCTCAGAGGGGGTATAGCTCAGTGGTAGAGCATTTGACTGCAGATCAAGGGGTCCCCGGTTCAAATCCGGGTGCCCCCTTGGCTGTAAGCCTGTGTGTCCGTAGGCTCTTGCGGTAGTTTGCCGCGTTAATATTCGGACTCAAAGTTCATCATGGATCCTTTTAACGTAGGGTTAGGCAAACGTCGGTCCTGGAGTGCAGCAGCCCTGCAGAGTTCAGCTCCAGCTCCAATCAGGCCCACATGAACAGGCTAATCAAGGTCTAAAGGTCACCTGAGAACCACAGGTGGATGACGTTTATTTAGGGTTGGAAATAAAATCTGCAGGATTGCGGCACTTCAGGACCGGCGTTGCCTACGCTGTTCTAACGCTAAAGATGAGAATACACCGTGCCATTTCAGCACAGTCATGGCTAAATGTCAACGTACACTGAACGAGTAAATCCCATACGACGTGAAGCCAAAGCTCACGAATTGTGTGCTCACACAATACCAGGGGTCTCTGACCCTGCTCCTGGTGAGCTTCCGCCCTGCAGATTTAGCTCCAACCCCAATGAAACTTAGCTGAAGCAGCTTATCAAGGTGTTAAGGGTTGCTTGATCATTACAGACTGGTGTGTTGGAGGTGGGTTGAAACTGAAGTCTGCAGGACAGTAGCCGACCAGCAGCAGGTTTGGAGATACCTGCGTTATTCGGTCAGATCGCACAGCTGCGACTTGACTGCTCACACTTCACCTCTGAAACAAATCGGAGAGATACCCGAACTAAGAAGTGTGTGGCTGTTTGCCGGTTTCAGAAGAAGCATCCATGCATTTCTGGGAAATGCACCGCCTTTCTCATACAGTTTGTGCGGTCCCTTCAAACGAGTGCAAAATATGTGACAAAATCCGTTGATACAACCAAGTTTCACATCATGTAGGTTTCTGTAGTGTAGTGGTTATCACGTTCGCCTAACACGCGAAAGGTCCTCGGTTTGAAACCGGGCAGAAACAGCGCGTCCTTTTGATACGCTGCGAGTTAAATGCCTTTCTTGAGACACGTTACTCCTTGTGTCTTGAAGCAATTTTAAAGTTACACACAGTTCCGCCCGTCACATTCGCTTCACGCATGAAAGGTGGCCAGTTCTCAAGTGGACGAAAAGCATTGCCCCTTTGGAAAGTGTTGCACAGAGAGAAAATGTGTGGTCAAATCTATCAAAATAAACAAAGAATCCAAAGGAACAGGTTTCTGTGGTGATGTGGTTATCACAAAAAGTCCTCGGATCGACTGAAATAAACACTTTGTTAGAGATATGACAGGGTTTTGGTCATGTTGATTTAACTACCTCAACAGTTACATCAGTTTGATGCACGTTATTGTAAACCTGATCGTCGGTTAGTGTTAGTTGAACGTACGGAAGGTAAGTGTACTGAGGTTTAGTCAACATTACGCAGCCAGTTGGCTGTGTAGATAAGCCAATGAAAACCTCTTGTTCCCTTTACATAAAGTCTTGAATGTCTCCTTTGCTTTTTGCCTGTTTCATGTTGAAATCCGTTGAAAACTATTTTGAAAAAGAACCCCAATCAAACCCCAGGTCAGTCCTTGAAATTATTTCTAAACATGTCTAAGGCGATGGATTGCTCATGCACAGTTCTCTTCAGGAGTTTCCCTTCTGTCAGGCCAAAATGAACGCTTTCTAAAAGATAACATTTAATTACACAAACAACGGAAACAATTTGATGCACGCTAGTACGTACTTGCTGGTAATTTAGGAATCGCAAAATGCCCAACGGCAGGGGTTACGGGAAAGTTTCACAGGACGAGGTGGCCGAGTGGTTAAGGCGATGGACTGCTAATCCATTGTGCTCTGCACGCGTGGGTTCGAATCCCATCCTCGTCGTCTGTCCTTGTGACGTTGAACTGTCTTTAAGTTGTTTCCCACACCTCTAGGAGTGGTCTGCTACCCAGTAGAGAAAGCAACGTGTTTTCTTTGCATCAGTTTTGAAGTGCTTACAATCCAGAGTCTCTGAGGGACACTTGAGTGTTTTCAGACTTTAAAGTCCATGCTATGTGCCAACTGTCTAGAAAGTGGTAAAGACTGGGTTGAGCGGATTTACCTTTGTTGATTTTTGCTGTAAGAGGAACAGAACAGGAATCATAACAACTGAAAAACCTTAGCGGAATGGTTGAAAACATACGTTGTCTCTAGCACAATTTTTATAGGTCAGTGCTAGAGCGTTTAAACGCAGATAGGGAGGTCTAACCGTTCACTTGGACATTATCAAGACAGCTTTAACTGTGGTGAAGCATAACACATGATGATTTTTCAATTCTTCAGTCGCGTGTTTTCTTAGAGGGGGTGTAGCTCAGTGGTAGAGCATTTGACTGCAGATCAAGGGGTCCCCGGTTCAAATCCGGGTGCCCCCTTGGCTGTAAGCCTGTGTGTCCGTAGGCTCTTGCGGTAGTTTGCCGCGTTAATATTCGGACTCAAAGTTCATCATGGATCCTTTTAACGTAGGGTTAGGCAAACGTCGGTCCTGGAGTGCAGCAGCCCTGCAGAGTTCAGCTCCAGCTCCAATCAGGCCCACATGAACAGGCTAATCAAGGTCTAAAGGTCACCTGAGAACCACAGGTGGATGACGTTTATTTAGGGTTGGAAATAAAATCTGCAGGATTGCGGCACTTCAGGACCGGCGTTGCCTACCGCTGTTCTAACGCTAAAGATGAGAATACACCGTGCCATTTCAGCACAGTCATGGCTAAATGTCAACGTACACTGAACGAGTAAATCCCATACGACGTGAAGCCAAAGCTCACGAATTGTGTGCTCGCACAATACCAGGGGTCTCTGACCCTGCTCCTGGTGAGCTTCCGCCCTGCAGATTTAGCTCCAACCCCAATGAAACTTAGCTGAAGCAGCTTATCAAGGTGTTAAGGGTTGCTTGATCATTACAGACTGGTGTGTTGGAGGTGGGTTGAAACTGAAGTCTGCAGGACAGTAGCCGACCAGCAGCAGGTTTGGAGATACCTGCGTTATTCGGTCAGATCGCACAGCTGCGACTTGACTGCTCACACTTCACCTCTGAAACAAATCGGAGAGATACCTGAACTAAGAAGTGTGTGGCTGTTTGCCGGTTTCAGAAGAAGCATCCATGCATTTCTGGGAAATGCACCGCCTTTCTCATACAGTTTGTGCGGTCCCTTCAAACGAGTGCAAAATATGTGACAAAATCCGTTGATACAACCAAGTTTCACATCATGTAGGTTTCTGTAGTGTAGTGGTTATCACGTTCGCCTAACACGCGAAAGGTCCTCGGTTCGAAACCGGGCACAAATAGCGCGTCCTTTTGATACGCTGCGAGTTAAATGCCTTTCTTGAGACACGTTACTCCTTGTGTCTTGAAGCACTTTTAAAGTTACACACAGTTCCGCCCGTCACATTCGCTTCACGCATGAAAGGTGGCCAGTTCTCAAGTGGACGAAAAGCATTGCCCCTTTGGAAAGTGTTGCACAGAGAGAAAATGTGTGGCCAAATCTATCAAAATAAACAAAGAATCCAAAGGAACAGGTTTCTGTGGTGATGTGGTTATCACAAAAAGTCCTCGGATCGACTGAAATAAACACTTTGTTAGAGATATGACAGGGTTTTGGTCATGTTGATTTAACTACCTCAACAGTTACATCAGTTTGATGCACGTTATTGTAAACCTGATCGTCGGTTAGTGTTAGATGAACGTACGGCAGGTAAGTGTACTGAGGTTTAGTCAACATTACGCAGCCAGTTGGCTGTGTAGATAAGCCAATGAAAACCTCTTGTTCCCTTTACATAAAGTCTTGAATGTCTCCTTTGCTTTTTGCCTGTTTCATGTTGAAATCCGTTGAAAACTATTTTGAAAAAGAACCCCAATCAAACCCCAGGTCAGTCCTTGAAATTATTTCTAAACATGTCTAAGGCGATGGATTGCTCATGCACAGTTCTCTTCAGGCGTTTCCCTTCTGTCAGGCCAAAATGAACGCTTTCTAAAAGATAACATTTAATTACACAAACAACGGAAACAATTTGATGCACGCTAGTACGTACTTGCTGGTAATTTAGGAATCGCAAAATGCCCAACGGCAGGGGTTACGGGAAAGTTTCACAGGACGAGGTGGCCGAGTGGTTAAGGCGATGGACTGCTAATCCATTGTGCTCTGCACGCGTGGGTTCGAATCCCATCCTCGTCGTCTGTCCTTGTGATGTTGAACTGTCTTTAAGACGCAACATTGCCGAAGGTTAAGTTGTTTCCCACACCTCTAGGAGTGGTCTGCTACCCAGTAGAGAAAGCAACGTGTTTGGATGCACTTGGACATTATCAAGACAGCTTTAACTGTGGTGAAGCATAACACATGATGATTTTTCAATTCTTCAGTCGCGTGTTTTCTCAGAGGGGGTATAGCTCAGTGGTAGAGCATTTGACTGCAGATCAAGGGGTCCCCGGTTCAAATCCGGGTGCCCCCTTGGCTGTAAGCCTGTGTGTCCGTAGGCTCTTGCGGTAGTTTGCCGCGTTAATATTCGGACTCAAAGTTCATCATGGATCCTTTTAACGTAGGGTTAGGCAAACGTCGGTCCTGGAGTGCAGCAGCCCTGCAGAGTTCAGCTCCAGCTCCAATCAGGCCCACATGAACAGGCTAATCAAGGTCTAAAGGTCACCTGAGAACCACAGGTGGATGACGTTTATTTAGGGTTGGAAATAAAATCTGCAGGATTGCGGCACTTCAGGACCGGCGTTGCCTACGCTGTTCTAACGCTAAAGATGAGAATACACCGTGCCATTTCAGCACAGTCATGGCTAAATGTCAACGTACACTGAACGAGTAAATCCCATACGACGTGAAGCCAAAGCTCACGAATTGTGTGCTCACACAATACCAGGGGTCTCTGACCCTGCTCCTGGTGAGCTTCCGCCCTGCAGATTTAGCTCCAACCCCAATGAAACTTAGCTGAAGCAGCTTATCAAGGTGTTAAGGGTTGCTTGATCATTACAGACTGGTGTGTTGGAGGTGGGTTGAAACTGAAGTCTGCAGGACAGTAGCCGACCAGCAGCAGGTTTGGAGATACCTGCGTTATTCGGTCAGATCGCACAGCTGCGACTTGACTGCTCACACTTCACCTCTGAAACAAATCGGAGAGATACCCGAACTAAGAAGTGTGTGGCTGTTTGCCGGTTTCAGAAGAAGCATCCATGCATTTCTGGGAAATGCACCGCCTTTCTCATACAGTTTGTGCGGTCCCTTCAAACGAGTGCAAAATATGTGACAAAATCCGTTGATACAACCAAGTTTCACATCATGTAGGTTTCTGTAGTGTAGTGGTTATCACGTTCGCCTAACACGCGAAAGGTCCTCGGTTCGAAACCGGGCAGAAACAGCGCGTCCTTTTGATACGCTGCGAGTTAAATGCCTTTCTTGAGACACGTTACTCCTTGTGTCTTGAAGCACTTTTAAAGTTACACACAGTTCCGCCCGTCACATTCGCTTCACGCATGAAAGGTGGCCAGTTCTCAAGTGGACGAAAAGCATTGCCCCTTTGGAAAGTGTTGCACAGAGAGAAAATGTGTGGCCAAATCTATCAAAATAAACAAAGAATCCAAAGGAACAGGTTTCTGTGGTGATGTGGTTATCACAAAAAGTCCTCGGATCGACTGAAATAAACACTTTGTTAGAGATATGACAGGGTTTTGGTCATGTTGATTTAACTACCTCAACAGTTACATCAGTTTGATGCACGTTATTGTAAACCTGATCGTCGGTTAGTGTTAGATGAACGTACGGCAGGTAAGTGTACTGAGGTTTAGTCAACATTACGCAGCCAGTTGGCTGTGTAGATAAGCCAATGAAAACCTCTTGTTCCCTTTACATAAAGTCTTGAATGTCTCCTTTGCTTTTTGCCTGTTTCATGTTGAAATCCGTTGAAAACTATTTTGAAAAAGAACCCCAATCAAACCCCAGGTCAGTCCTTGAAATTATTTCTAAACATGTCTAAGGCGATGGATTGCTCATGCACAGTTCTCTTCAGGCGTTTCCCTTCTGTCAGGCCAAAATGAACGCTTTCTAAAAGATAACATTTAATTACACAAACAACGGAAACAATTTGATGCACGCTAGTACGTACTTGCTGGTAATTTAGGAATCGCAAAATGCCCAACGGCAGGGGTTACGGGAAAGTTTCACAGGACGAGGTGGCCGAGTGGTTAAGGCGATGGACTGCTAATCCATTGTGCTCTGCACGCGTGGGTTCGAATCCCATCCTCGTCGTCTGTCCTTGTGATGTTGAACTGTCTTTAAGACGCAACATTGCCGAAGGTTAAGTTGTTTCCCACACCTCTAGGAGTGGTCTGCTACCCAGTAGAGAAAGCAACGTGTTTGGATGCACTTGGACATTATCAAGACAGCTTTAACTGTGGTGAAGCATAACACATGATGATTTTTCAATTCTTCAGTCGCGTGTTTTCTCAGAGGGGGTATAGCTCAGTGGTAGAGCATTTGACTGCAGATCAAGGGGTCCCCGGTTCAAATCCGGGTGCCCCCTTGGCTGTAAGCCTGTGTGTCCGTAGGCTCTTGCGGTAGTTTGCCGCGTTAATATTCGGACTCAAAGTTCATCATGGATCCTTTTAACGTAGGGTTAGGCAAACGTCGGTCCTGGAGTGCAGCAGCCCTGCAGAGTTCAGCTCCAGCTCCAATCAGGCCCACATGAACAGGCTAATCAAGGTCTAAAGGTCACCTGAGAACCACAGGTGGATGACGTTTATTTAGGGTTGGAAATAAAATCTGCAGGATTGCGGCACTTCAGGACCGGCGTTGCCTACGCTGTTCTAACGCTAAAGATGAGAATACACCGTGCCATTTCAGCACAGTCATGGCTAAATGTCAACGTACACTGAACGAGTAAATCCCATACGACGTGAAGCCAAAGCTCACGAATTGTGTGCTCACACAATACCAGGGGTCTCTGACCCTGCTCCTGGTGAGCTTCCGCCCTGCAGATTTAGCTCCAACCCCAATGAAACTTAGCTGAAGCAGCTTATCAAGGTGTTAAGGGTTGCTTGATCATTACAGACTGGTGTGTTGGAGGTGGGTTGAAACTGAAGTCTGCAGGACAGTAGCCGACCAGCAGCAGGTTTGGAGATACCTGCGTTATTCGGTCAGATCGCACAGCTGCGACTTGACTGCTCACACTTCACCTCTGAAACAAATCGGAGAGATACCCGAACTAAGAAGTGTGTGGCTGTTTGCCGGTTTCAGAAGAAGCATCCATGCATTTCTGGGAAATGCACCGCCTTTCTCATACAGTTTGTGCGGTCCCTTCAAACGAGTGCAAAATATGTGACAAAATCCGTTGATACAACCAAGTTTCACATCATGTAGGTTTCTGTAGTGTAGTGGTTATCACGTTCGCCTAACACGCGAAAGGTCCTCGGTTCGAAACCGGGCAGAAACAGCGCGTCCTTTTGATACGCTGCGAGTTAAATGCCTTTCTTGAGACACGTTACTCCTTGTGTCTTGAAGCAATTTTAAAGTTACACACAGTTCCGCCCGTCACATTCGCTTCACGCATGAAAGGTGGCCAGTTCTCAAGTGGACGAAAAGCATTGCCCCTTTGGAAAGTGTTGCACAGAGAGAAAATGTGTGGTCAAATCTATCAAAATAAACAAAGAATCCAAAGGAACAGGTTTCTGTGGTGATGTGGTTATCACAAAAAGTCCTCGGATCGACTGAAATAAACACTTTGTTAGAGATATGACAGGGTTTTGGTCATGTTGATTTAACTACCTCAACAGTTACATCAGTTTGATGCACGTTATTGTAAACCTGATCGTCGGTTAGTGTTAGTTGAACGTACGGAAGGTAAGTGTACTGAGGTTTAGTCAACATTACGCAGCCAGTTGGCTGTGTAGATAAGCCAATGAAAACCTCTTGTTCCCTTTACATAAAGTCTTGAATGTCTCCTTTGCTTTTTGCCTGTTTCATGTTGAAATCCGTTGAAAACTATTTTGAAAAAGAACCCCAATCAAACCCCAGGTCAGTCCTTGAAATTATTTCTAAACATGTCTAAGGCGATGGATTGCTCATGCACAGTTCTCTTCAGGCGTTTCCCTTCTGTCAGGCCAAAATGAACGCTTTCTAAAAGATAACATTTAATTACACAAACAACGGAAACAATTTGATGCACGCTAGTACGTACTTGCTGGTAATTTAGGAATCGCAAAATGCCCAACGGCAGGGGTTACGGGAAAGTTTCACAGGACGAGGTGGCCGAGTGGTTAAGGCGATGGACTGCTAATCCATTGTGCTCTGCACGCGTGGGTTCGAATCCCATCCTCGTCGTCTGTCCTTGTGACGTTGAACTGTCTTTAAGTTGTTTCCCACACCTCTAGGAGTGGTCTGCTACCCAGTAGAGAAAGCAACGTGTTTTCTTTGCATCAGTTTTGAAGTGCTTACAATCCAGAGTCTCTGAGGGACACTTGAGTGTTTTCAGACTTTAAAGTCCATGCTATGTGCCAACTGTCTAGAAAGTGGTAAAGACTGGGTTGAGCGGATTTACCTTTGTTGATTTTTGCTGTAAGAGGAACAGAACAGGAATCATAACAACTGAAAAACCTTAGCGGAATGGTTGAAAACATACGTTGTCTCTAGCACAATTTTTATAGGTCAGTGCTAGAGCGTTTAAACGCAGATAGGGAGGTCTAACCGTTCACTTGGACATTATCAAGACAGCTTTAACTGTGGTGAAGCATAACACATGATGATTTTTCAATTCTTCAGTCGCGTGTTTTCTTAGAGGGGGTGTAGCTCAGTGGTAGAGCATTTGACTGCAGATCAAGGGGTCCCCGGTTCAAATCCGGGTGCCCCCTTGGCTGTAAGCCTGTGTGTCCGTAGGCTCTTGCGGTAGTTTGCCGCGTTAATATTCGGACTCAAAGTTCATCATGGATCCTTTTAACGTAGGGTTAGGCAAACGTCGGTCCTGGAGTGCAGCAGCCCTGCAGAGTTCAGCTCCAGCTCCAATCAGGCCCACATGAACAGGCTAATCAAGGTCTAAAGGTCACCTGAGAACCACAGGTGGATGACGTTTATTTAGGGTTGGAAATAAAATCTGCAGGATTGCGGCACTTCAGGACCGGCGTTGCCTACCGCTGTTCTAACGCTAAAGATGAGAATACACCGTGCCATTTCAGCACAGTCATGGCTAAATGTCAACGTACACTGAACGAGTAAATCCCATACGACGTGAAGCCAAAGCTCACGAATTGTGTGCTCGCACAATACCAGGGGTCTCTGACCCTGCTCCTGGTGAGCTTCCGCCCTGCAGATTTAGCTCCAACCCCAATGAAACTTAGCTGAAGCAGCTTATCAAGGTGTTAAGGGTTGCTTGATCATTACAGACTGGTGTGTTGGAGGTGGGTTGAAACTGAAGTCTGCAGGACAGTAGCCGACCAGCAGCAGGTTTGGAGATACCTGCGTTATTCGGTCAGATCGCACAGCTGCGACTTGACTGCTCACACTTCACCTCTGAAACAAATCGGAGAGATACCTGAACTAAGAAGTGTGTGGCTGTTTGCCGGTTTCAGAAGAAGCATCCATGCATTTCTGGGAAATGCACCGCCTTTCTCATACAGTTTGTGCGGTCCCTTCAAACGAGTGCAAAATATGTGACAAAATCCGTTGATACAACCAAGTTTCACATCATGTAGGTTTCTGTAGTGTAGTGGTTATCACGTTCGCCTAACACGCGAAAGGTCCTCGGTTCGAAACCGGGCACAAATAGCGCGTCCTTTTGATACGCTGCGAGTTAAATGCCTTTCTTGAGACACGTTACTCCTTGTGTCTTGAAGCACTTTTAAAGTTACACACAGTTCCGCCCGTCACATTCGCTTCACGCATGAAAGGTGGCCAGTTCTCAAGTGGACGAAAAGCATTGCCCCTTTGGAAAGTGTTGCACAGAGAGAAAATGTGTGGCCAAATCTATCAAAATAAACAAAGAATCCAAAGGAACAGGTTTCTGTGGTGATGTGGTTATCACAAAAAGTCCTCGGATCGACTGAAATAAACACTTTGTTAGAGATATGACAGGGTTTTGGTCATGTTGATTTAACTACCTCAACAGTTACATCAGTTTGATGCACGTTATTGTAAACCTGATCGTCGGTTAGTGTTAGATGAACGTACGGCAGGTAAGTGTACTGAGGTTTAGTCAACATTACGCAGCCAGTTGGCTGTGTAGATAAGCCAATGAAAACCTCTTGTTCCCTTTACATAAAGTCTTGAATGTCTCCTTTGCTTTTTGCCTGTTTCATGTTGAAATCCGTTGAAAACTATTTTGAAAAAGAACCCCAATCAAACCCCAGGTCAGTCCTTGAAATTATTTCTAAACATGTCTAAGGCGATGGATTGCTCATGCACAGTTCTCTTCAGGCGTTTCCCTTCTGTCAGGCCAAAATGAACGCTTTCTAAAAGATAACATTTAATTACACAAACAACGGAAACAATTTGATGCACGCTAGTACGTACTTGCTGGTAATTTAGGAATCGCAAAATGCCCAACGGCAGGGGTTACGGGAAAGTTTCACAGGACGAGGTGGCCGAGTGGTTAAGGCGATGGACTGCTAATCCATTGTGCTCTGCACGCGTGGGTTCGAATCCCATCCTCGTCGCCTGTCCTTGTGATGTTGAACTGTCTTTAAGACGCAACATTGCCGAAGGTTAAGTTGTTTCCCACACCTCTAGGAGTGGTCTGCTACCCAGTAGAGAAAGCAACGTGTTTGGATGCACTTGGACATTATCAAGACAGCTTTAACTGTGGTGAAGCATAACACATGATGATTTTTCAATTCTTCAGTCGCGTGTTTTCTCAGAGGGGGTATAGCTCAGTGGTAGAGCATTTGACTGCAGATCAAGGGGTCCCCGGTTCAAATCCGGGTGCCCCCTTGGCTGTAAGCCTGTGTGTCCGTAGGCTCTTGCGGTAGTTTGCCGCGTTAATATTCGGACTCAAAGTTCATCATGGATCCTTTTAACGTAGGGTTAGGCAAACGTCGGTCCTGGAGTGCAGCAGCCCTGCAGAGTTCAGCTCCAGCTCCAATCAGGCCCACATGAACAGGCTAATCAAGGTCTAAAGGTCACCTGAGAACCACAGGTGGATGACGTTTATTTAGGGTTGGAAATAAAATCTGCAGGATTGCGGCACTTCAGGACCGGCGTTGCCTACGCTGTTCTAACGCTAAAGATGAGAATACACCGTGCCATTTCAGCACAGTCATGGCTAAATGTCAACGTACACTGAACGAGTAAATCCCATACGACGTGAAGCCAAAGCTCACGAATTGTGTGCTCACACAATACCAGGGGTCTCTGACCCTGCTCCTGGTGAGCTTCCGCCCTGCAGATTTAGCTCCAACCCCAATGAAACTTAGCTGAAGCAGCTTATCAAGGTGTTAAGGGTTGCTTGATCATTACAGACTGGTGTGTTGGAGGTGGGTTGAAACTGAAGTCTGCAGGACAGTAGCCGACCAGCAGCAGGTTTGGAGATACCTGCGTTATTCGGTCAGATCGCACAGCTGCGACTTGACTGCTCACACTTCACCTCTGAAACAAATCGGAGAGATACCCGAACTAAGAAGTGTGTGGCTGTTTGCCGGTTTCAGAAGAAGCATCCATGCATTTCTGGGAAATGCACCGCCTTTCTCATACAGTTTGTGCGGTCCCTTCAAACGAGTGCAAAATATGTGACAAAATCCGTTGATACAACCTAGTTTCACATCATGTAGGTTTCTGTAGTGTAGTGGTTATCACGTTCGCCTAACACGCGAAAGGTCCTCGGTTCGAAACCGGGCAGAAACAGCGCGTCCTTTTGATACGCTGCGAGTTAAATGCCTTTCTTGAGACACGTTACTCCTTGTGTCTTGAAGCAATTTTAAAGTTACACACAGTTCCGCCCGTCACATTCGCTTCACGCATGAAAGGTGGCCAGTTCTCAAGTGGACGAAAAGCATTGCCCCTTTGGAAAGTGTTGCACAGAGAGAAAATGTGTGGTCAAATCTATCAAAATAAACAAAGAATCCAAAGGAACAGGTTTCTGTGGTGATGTGGTTATCACAAAAAGTCCTCGGATCGACTGAAATAAACACTTTGTTAGAGATATGACAGGGTTTTGGTCATGTTGATTTAACTACCTCAACAGTTACATCAGTTTGATGCACGTTATTGTAAACCTGATCGTCGGTTAGTGTTAGTTGAACGTACGGAAGGTAAGTGTACTGAGGTTTAGTCAACATTACGCAGCCAGTTGGCTGTGTAGATAAGCCAATGAAAACCTCTTGTTCCCTTTACATAAAGTCTTGAATGTCTCCTTTGCTTTTTGCCTGTTTCATGTTGAAATCCGTTGAAAACTATTTTGAAAAAGAACCCCAATCAAACCCCAGGTCAGTCCTTGAAATTATTTCTAAACATGTCTAAGGCGATGGATTGCTCATGCACAGTTCTCTTCAGGCATTTCCCTTCTGTCAGGCCAAAATGAACGCTTTCTAAAAGATAACATTTAATTACACAAACAACGGAAACAATTTGATGCACGCTAGTACGTACTTGCTGGTAATTTAGGAATCGCAAAATGCCCAACGGCAGGGGTTACGGGAAAGTTTCACAGGACGAGGTGGCCGAGTGGTTAAGGCGATGGACTGCTAATCCATTGTGCTCTGCACGCGTGGGTTCGAATCCCATCCTCGTCGTCTGTCCTTGTGACGTTGAACTGTCTTTAAGTTGTTTCCCACACCTCTAGGAGTGGTCTGCTACCCAGTAGAGAAAGCAACGTGTTTTCTTTGCATCAGTTTTGAAGTGCTTACAATCCAGAGTCTCTGAGGGACACTTGAGTGTTTTCAGACTTTAAAGTCCATGCTATGTGCCAACTGTCTAGAAAGTGGTAAAGACTGGGTTGAGCGGATTTACCTTTGTTGATGTTTGCTGTAAGAGGAACAGAACAGGAATCATAACAACTGAAAAACCTTAGCGGAATGGTTGAAAACATACGTTGTCTCTAGCACAATTTTTATAGGTCAGTGCTAGAGCGTTTAAACGCAGATAGGGAGGTCTAACCGTTCACTTGGAAGCACTTTTAAAGTTACACACAGTTCCGCCCGTCACATTCGCTTCACGCATGAAAGGTGGCCAGTTCTCAAGTGGACGAAAAGCATTGCCCCTTTGGAAAGTGTTGCACAGAGAGAAAATGTGTGGCCAAATCTATCAAAATAAACAAAGAATCCAAAGGAACAGGTTTCTGTGGTGATGTGGTTATCACAAAAAAGTCCTCGGATCGACTGAAATAAACACTTTGTTAGAGATATGACAGGGTTTTGGTCATGTTGATTTAACTACCTCAACAGTTACATCAGTTTGATGCACGTTATTGTAAACCTGATCGTCGGTTAGTGTTAGTTGAACGTACGGCAGGTAAGTGTACTGAGGTTTAGTCAACATTACGCAGCCAGTTGGCTGTGTAGATAAGCCAATGAAAACCTCTTGTTCCCTTTACATAAAGTCTTTAATGTCTCCTTTGCTTTTTGCCTGTTTCATGTTGAAATCCGTTGAAAACTATTTTGAAAAAGAACCCCAATCAAACCCCAGGTCAGTCCTTGAAATTATTTCTAAACATGTCTAAGGCGATGGATTGCTCATGCACAGTTCTCTTCAGGCGTTTCCCTTCTGTCAGGCCAAAATGAACGCTTTCTAAAAGATAACATTTAATTACACAAACAACGGAAACAATTTGATGCACGCTAGTACGTACTTGCTGGTAATTTAGGAATCGCAAAATGCCCAACGGCAGGGGTTACGGGAAAGTTTCACAGGACGAGGTGGCCGAGTGGTTAAGGCGATGGACTGCTAATCCATTGTGCTCTGCACGCGTGGGTTTGAATCCCATCCTTGTCGTCTGTCCTTGTGACGTTGAACTGTCTTTAAGACGCAACATTGCCGAAGGTTAAGTTGTTTCCCACACCTCTAGGAGTGGTCTGCTACCCAGTAGAGAAAGCAACGTGTTTTCTTTGCATCAGTTTTGAAGTGCTTACAATCCAGAGTCTCTGAGGGACACTTGAGTGTTTTCAGACTTTAAAGTCCATGCTATGTGCCAACTGTCTAGAAAGTGGTAAAGACTGGGTTGAGCGGATTTACCTTTGTTGATGTTTGCTGTAAGAGGAACAGAACAGGAATCATAACAACTGAAAAACCTTAGCGGAATGGTTGAAAACATACGTTGTCTCTAGCACAATTTTTATAGGTCAGTGCTAGAGCATTTAAACGCAGATAGGGAGGTCTAACCGTTCACTTGGACATTATCAAGACAGCTGTGGTAAAGCATAACACATGATGATTTTTCAATTCTTCAGTCACGTGTTTTCTCAGAGGGGGTATAGCTCAGTGGTAGAGCATTTGACTGCAGATCAAGGGGTCCCCGGTTCAAATCCGGGTGCCCCCTTGGCTGTAAGCCTGTGTGTCCGTAGGCTCTTGCGGTAGTTTGCCGCGTTAATATTCGGACTCAAAGTTCATCATGGATCCTTTTAACGTAGGGTTAGGCAAACGTCGGTCCTGGAGTGCAGCAGCCCTGCAGAGTTCAGCTCCAGCTCCAATCAGGCCCACATGAACAGGCTAATCAAGGTCTAAAGGTCACCTGAGAACCACAGGTGGATGACGTTTATTTAGGGTTGGAAATAAAATCTGCAGGATTGCGGCACTTCAGGACCGGCGTTGCCTACCGCTGTTCTAACGCTAAAGATGAGAATACACCGTGCCATTTCAGCACAGTCATGGCTAAATGTCAACGTACACTGAACGAGTAAATCCCATACGACGTGAAGCCAAAGCTCACGAATTGTGTGCTCACACAATACCAGGGGTCTCTGACGCTGCTCCTGGTGAGCTTCCGCCCTGCAGATTTAGCTCCAACCCCAATGAAACTTAGCTGAAGCAGCTTATCAAGGTGTTAAGGGTTGCTTGATCATTACAGACTGGTGTGTTGGAGGTGGGTTGAAACTGAAGTCTGCAGGACAGTAGCCGACCAGCAGCAGGTTTGGAGATACCTGCGTTATTCGGTCAGATCGCACAGCTGCGACTTGACTGCTCACACTTCACCTCTGAAACAAATCGGAGAGATACCCGAACTAAGAAGTGTGTGGCTGTTTGCTGGTTTCAGAAGAAGCATCCATGCATTTCTGGGAAATGCACCGCCTTTCTCATACAGTTTGTGCGGTCCCTTCAAACGAGTGCAAAATATGTGACAAAATCCGTTGATACAACCAAGTTTCACATCATGTAGGTTTCTGTAGTGTAGTGGTTATCACGTACGCCTAACACGCGAAAGGTCCTCGGTTCGAAACCGGGCAGAAACAGCGCATCCTTTTGATACGCTGCGAGTTAAATGCCTTTCTTGAGACACGTTACTCCTTGTGTCTTGAAGCACTTTTAAAGTTACACACAGTTCCGCCCGTCACATTCGCTTCACGCATGAAAGGTGGCCAGTTCTCAAGTGGACGAAAAGCATTGCCCCTTTGGAAAGTGTTGCACAGAGAGAAAATGTGTGGCCAAATCCATCAAAATAAACAAAGAATCCAAAGGAACAGGTTTCTGTGGTGATGTGGTTATCACAAAAAGTCCTCGGATCGACTGAAATAAACACTTTGTTAGAGATATGACAGGGTTTTGGTCATGTTGATTTAACTACCTCAACAGTTACATCAGTTTGATGCACGTTATTGTAAACCTGATCGTCGGTTAGTGTTAGTTGAACGTACGGCAGGTAAGTGTACTGAGGTTTAGTCAACATTACGCAGCCAGTTGGCTGTGTAGATAAGCCAATGAAAACCTCTTGTTCCCTTTACATAAAGTCTTGAATGTCTCCTTTGCTTTTTGCCTGTTTCATGTTGAAATCCGTTGAAAACTATTTTGAAAAAGAACCCCAATCAAACCCCAGGTCAGTCCTTGAAATTATTTCTAAACATGTCTAAGGCGATGGATTGCTCATGCACAGTTCTCTTCAGGCGTTTCCCTTTTGTCAGGCCAAAATGAACGCTTTCTAAAAGATAACATTTAATTACACAAACAACGGAAACAATTTGATGCACGCTAGTACCTACTTGCTGGTAATTTAGGAATCGCAAAATGCCCAACGGCAGGGGTTACGGGAAAGTTTCACAGGAACAGGTGGCCGAGTGGTTAAGGCGATGGACTGCTAATCCATTGTGCTCTGCACGCGTGGGTTCGAATCCCATCCTTGTCGTCCGTCCTTGTGACGTTGAACTGTCTTTAAGACGCAACATTGCCGAAGGTTAAGTTGTTTCCCACACCTCTAGGAGTGGTCTGCTACCCCGTAGAGAAAGCAACGTGTTTTCTTTGCATCAGTTTTGAAGTGCTTACAATCCAGAGTCTCTGAGGGACACTTGAGTGTTTTCAGACTTTAAAGTCCATGCTATGTGCCAACTGTCTAGAAAGTGGTAAAGACTGGGTTGAGCGGATTTACCTTTGTTGATGTTTGCTGTAAGAGGAACAGAACAGGAATCATAACAACTGAAAAACCTTAGCGGAATGGTTGAAAACATACGTTGTCTCTAGCACAATTATTATAGGTCAGTGCTAGAGCGTTTAAACGCAGATAGGGAGGTCTAACCGTTCACTTGGACATTATCAAGACAGCTTTAACTGTGGTGAAGCATAACACATGATGATTTTTCAATTCTTAAGTAACGTGTTTTCTCAGAGGGGGTATAGCTCAGTGGTAGAGCATTTGACTGCAGATCAAGGGGTCCCCGGTTCAAATCCGGGTGCCCCCTTGGCTGTAAGCCTGTGTGTCCGTAGGCACTTGCGGTAGTTTGCCGCGTTAATATTCGGACTCAAAGTTCATCATGGATCCTTTTAACGTAGGGTTAGGCAAACGTCGGTCCTGGAGTGCAGCAGCCCTGCAGAGTTCTGCAGCAGCCCTGCAGAGTTCAGCTCCAGCTCCAATCAGGCCCACATGAACAGGCTAATCAAGGTCTAACGGTCACCTGAGAACCACAGGTGGATGACGTTTATTTAGGGTTGGAAATAAAATCTGCAGGATTGCGGCACTTCAGGACCGGCGTTGCCTACCCCTGTTCTAACGCTAAAGATGAGAATACACCGTGCCATTTCAGCACAGTCATGGCTAAATGCCAACGTACACTGAACGAGTAAATCCCATACGACGTGAAGCCAAAGCTCACGAATTGTGTGCTCACACAATACCAGGGGTCTCTGACCCTGCTCCTGGTGAGCTTCCGCCCTGCAGATTTAGCTCCAACCCCAATGAAACTTAGCTGAAGCAGCTTATCAAGGTGTTAAGGGTTGCTTGATCATTTCAGACTGGTGTGTTGGAGGTGGGTTGAAACTGAAGTCTGCAGGACAGTAGCCGACCAGCAGCAGGTTTGGAGATACCTGCGTTATTCGGTCAGATCGCACAGCTGCGACTTGACTGCTCACACTTCACCTCTGAAACAAATCGGAGAGATACCCGAACTAAGAAGTGTGTGGCTGTTTGCCGGTTTCAGAAGAAGCATCCATGCATTTCTGGGAAATGCACCGCCTTTCTCATACAGTTTGTGCGGTCCCTTCAAACGAGTGCAAAATATGTGACAAAATCCATTGATACAACCAAGTTTCACATCATGTAGGTTTCTGTAGTGTAGTGGTTATCACGTTCGCCTAACACGCGAAAGGTCCTCGGTTCGAAACCGGGCAGAAACAGCACGTCCTTTTGATACGCTGCGAGTTAAATGCCTTTCTTGAGACACGTTACTCCTTGTGTCTTGAAGCACTTTTAAAGTTACACACAGTTCCGCCCGTCACATTCGCTTCACGCATGAAAGGTGGCCAGTTCTCATGTGGACGAAAAGCATTTCCCCTTTGGAAAGTGTTGCACAGAGAGAAAATGTGTGGCCAAATCTATCAAAATAAACAAAGAATCCAAAGGAACAGGTTTCTGTGGTGATGTGGTTATCACAAAAAGTCCTCGGTTCGACTGAAATAAACACTTTGTTAGAGATATGACAGGGTTTTGGTCATGTTGATTTAACTACCTCAACAGTTACATCAGTTTGATGCACGTTATTGTAAACCTGATCGTCGGTTAGTGTTAGTTGAACGTACGGCAGGTAAGTGTACTGAGGTTTAGTCAACATTACGCAGCCAGTTGGCTGTGTAGATAAGCCAATGAAAACCACTTGTTTCCTTTACATAAAGTCTTGAATGTCTCCTTTGCTTTTTGCCTGTTTCATGTTGAAATCCGTTGAAAACTATTTTGAAAAAGAACCCCAATCAAACCCCAGGTCAGTCCTTGAAATTATTTCTAAACATGTCTAAGGCGATGGATTGCTCATGCACAGTTCTCTTCAGGCGTTTCCCTTCTGTCAGGCCAAAATGAACGCTTTCTAAAAGATAACATTTAATTACACAAACAACGGAAACAATTTGATGCACGCTAGTACGTACTTGCTGGTAATTTAGGAATCGCAAAATGCCCAACGGCAGGGGTTACGGGAAAGTTTCACTGGACGAGGTGGCCGAGTGGTTAAGGCGATGGACTGCTAATCCATTGTGCTCTGCACGCGTGGGTTCGAATCCCATCCTCGTCGTCCGTCCTTGTGACGTTGAACTGTCTTTAAGACGCAACATTGCCGAAGGTTAAGTTGTTTCCCACACCTCTAGGAGTGGTCTGCTACCCCGTAGAGAAAGCAACGTGTTTTCTTTGCATCAGTTTTGAAGTGCTTACAATCCAGAGTCTCTGAGGGACACTTGAGTGTTTTCAGACTTTAAAGTCCATGCTATGTGCCAACTGTCTAGAAAGTGGTAAAGACTGGGTTGAGCGGATTTACCTTTGTTGATGTTTGCTGTAAGAGGAACAGAACAGGAATCATAACAACTGAAAAACCTTAGCGGAATGGTTGAAAACATACGTTGTCTCTAGCACAATTTTTATAGGTCAGTGCTAGAGCGTTTAAACGCAGATAGGGAGGTCTAACCGTTCACTTGGACATTATCAAGACAGCTTTAACTGTGGTGAAGCATAACACATGATGATTTTTCAATTCTTCAGTCACGTGTTTTCTCAGAGAGGGTATAGCTCAGTGGTAGAGCATTTGACTGCAGATCAAGGGGTCCCCGGTTCAAATCCGGGTGCCCCCTTTGCTGTAAGCCTGTGTGTCCGTAGGCTCTTGCGGTAGTTTGCCGCGTTAATATTCGGACTCAAAGTTCATCATGGATCCTTTTAACGTAGGGTTAGGCAAACGTCGGTCCTGGAGTGCAGCAGCCCTGCAGAGTTCAGCTCCAGCTCCAATCAGGCCCACATGAACAGGCTAATCAAGGTCTAAAGGTCACCTGAGAACCACAGGTGGATGACGTTTATTTAGGGTTGGAAATAAAATCTGCAGGATTGCGGCACTTCAGGACCGGCGTTGCCTACGCTGTTCTAACGCTAAAGATGAGAATACACCGTGCCATTTCAGCACAGTCATGGCTAAATGTCAACGTACACTGAACGAGTAAATCCCATACGACGTGAAGCCAAAGCTCACGAATTGTGTGCTCACACAATTCCAGGGGTCTCTGACCCTGCTCCTGGTGAGCTTCCGCCCTGCAGATTTAGCTCCAACCCCAATGAAACTTAGCTGAAGCAGCTTATCAAGGTGTTAAGGGTTGCTTGATCATTACAGACTGGTGTGTTGGAGGTGGGTTGAAACTGAAGTCTGCAGGACAGTAGCCGACCAGCAGCAGGTTTGGAGATACCTGCGTTATTCGGTCAGATCGCACAGCTGCGACTTGACTGCTCACACTTCACCTCTGAAACAAATCGGAGAGATACCCGAACTAAGAAGTGTGTGGCTGTTTGCCGGTTTCAGAAGAAGCATCCATGCATTTCTGGGAAATGCACCGCCTTTCTCATACAGTTTGTGCGGTCCCTTCAAACGAGTGCAAAATATGTGACAAAATCCGTTGATACAACCAAGTTTCACATCATGTAGGTTTCTGTAGTGTAGTGGTTATCACGTTCGCCTAACACGCGAAAGGTCCTCGGTTCGAAACCGGGCAGAAACAGCGCGTCCTTTTGATACGCTGCGAGTTAAATGCCTTTCTTGAGACACGTTACTCCTTGTGTCTTGAAGCACTTTTAAAGTTACACACAGTTCCGCCCGTCACATTCGCTTCACGCATGAAAGGTGGCCAGTTCTCAAGTGGACGAAAAGCATTGCC
This sequence comes from Paramisgurnus dabryanus, assembly GCF_030506205.2. NCBI lineage: Eukaryota > Metazoa > Chordata > Actinopteri > Cypriniformes > Cobitidae > Paramisgurnus > Paramisgurnus dabryanus. The sequence goes on along the minus strand of NC_133350.1, from coordinate 29,414,615 downwards.
CCTTTGGAAAGTGTTGCACAGAGAGAAAATGTGTGGCCAAATCTATCAAAATAAACAAAGAATCCAAAGGAACAGGTTTCTGTGGTGATGTGGTTATCACAAAAAGTCCTCGGATCGACTGAAATAAACACTTTGTTAGAGATATGACAGGGTTTTGGTCATGTTGATTTAACTACCTCAACAGTTACATCAGTTTGATGCACGTTATTGTAAACCTGATCGTCGGTTAGTGTTAGATGAACGTACGGCAGGTAAGTGTACTGAGGTTTAGTCAACATTACGCAGCCAGTTGGCTGTGTAGATAAGCCAATGAAAACCTCTTGTTCCCTTTACATAAAGTCTTGAATGTCTCCTTTGCTTTTTGCCTGTTTCATGTTGAAATCCGTTGAAAACTATTTTGAAAAAGAACCCCAATCAAACCCCAGGTCAGTCCTTGAAATTATTTCTAAACATGTCTAAGGCGATGGATTGCTCATGCACAGTTCTCTTCAGGCGTTTCCCTTCTGTCAGGCCAAAATGAACGCTTTCTAAAAGATAACATTTAATTACACAAACAACGGAAACAATTTGATGCACGCTAGTACGTACTTGCTGGTAATTTAGGAATCGCAAAATGCCCAACGGCAGGGGTTACGGGAAAGTTTCACAGGACGAGGTGGCCGAGTGGTTAAGGCGATGGACTGCTAATCCATTGTGCTCTGCACGCGTGGGTTCGAATCCCATCCTCGTCGTCTGTCCTTGTGATGTTGAACTGTCTTTAAGACGCAACATTGCCGAAGGTTAAGTTGTTTCCCACACCTCTAGGAGTGGTCTGCTACCCAGTAGAGAAAGCAACGTGTTTGGATGCACTTGGACATTATCAAGACAGCTTTAACTGTGGTGAAGCATAACACATGATGATTTTTCAATTCTTCAGTCGCGTGTTTTCTCAGAGGGGGTATAGCTCAGTGGTAGAGCATTTGACTGCAGATCAAGGGGTCCCCGGTTCAAATCCGGGTGCCCCCTTGGCTGTAAGCCTGTGTGTCCGTAGGCTCTTGCGGTAGTTTGCCGCGTTAATATTCGGACTCAAAGTTCATCATGGATCCTTTTAACGTAGGGTTAGGCAAACGTCGGTCCTGGAGTGCAGCAGCCCTGCAGAGTTCAGCTCCAGCTCCAATCAGGCCCACATGAACAGGCTAATCAAGGTCTAAAGGTCACCTGAGAACCACAGGTGGATGACGTTTATTTAGGGTTGGAAATAAAATCTGCAGGATTGCGGCACTTCAGGACCGGCGTTGCCTACGCTGTTCTAACGCTAAAGATGAGAATACACCGTGCCATTTCAGCACAGTCATGGCTAAATGTCAACGTACACTGAACGAGTAAATCCCATACGACGTGAAGCCAAAGCTCACGAATTGTGTGCTCACACAATTCCAGGGGTCTCTGACCCTGCTCCTGGTGAGCTTCCGCCCTGCAGATTTAGCTCCAACCCCAATGAAACTTAGCTGAAGCAGCTTATCAAGGTGTTAAGGGTTGCTTGATCATTACAGACTGGTGTGTTGGAGGTGGGTTGAAACTGAAGTCTGCAGGACAGTAGCCGACCAGCAGCAGGTTTGGAGATACCTGCGTTATTCGGTCAGATCGCACAGCTGCGACTTGACTGCTCACACTTCACCTCTGAAACAAATCGGAGAGATACCCGAACTAAGAAGTGTGTGGCTGTTTGCCGGTTTCAGAAGAAGCATCCATGCATTTCTGGGAAATGCACCGCCTTTCTCATACAGTTTGTGCGGTCCCTTCAAACGAGTGCAAAATATGTGACAAAATCCGTTGATACAACCAAGTTTCACATCATGTAGGTTTCTGTAGTGTAGTGGTTATCACGTTCGCCTAACACGCGAAAGGTCCTCGGTTCGAAACCGGGCAGAAACAGCGCGTCCTTTTGATACGCTGCGAGTTAAATGCCTTTCTTGAGACACGTTACTCCTTGTGTCTTGAAGCACTTTTAAAGTTACACACAGTTCCGCCCGTCACATTCGCTTCACGCATGAAAGGTGGCCAGTTCTCAAGTGGACGAAAAGCATTGCCCCTTTGGAAAGTGTTGCACAGAGAGAAAATGTGTGGCCAAATCTATCAAAATAAACAAAGAATCCAAAGGAACAGGTTTCTGTGGTGATGTGGTTATCACAAAAAGTCCTCGGATCGACTGAAATAAACACTTTGTTAGAGATATGACAGGGTTTTGGTCATGTTGATTTAACTACCTCAACAGTTACATCAGTTTGATGCACGTTATTGTAAACCTGATCGTCGGTTAGTGTTAGATGAACGTACGGCAGGTAAGTGTACTGAGGTTTAGTCAACATTACGCAGCCAGTTGGCTGTGTAGATAAGCCAATGAAAACCTCTTGTTCCCTTTACATAAAGTCTTGAATGTCTCCTTTGCTTTTTGCCTGTTTCATGTTGAAATCCGTTGAAAACTATTTTGAAAAAGAACCCCAATCAAACCCCAGGTCAGTCCTTGAAATTATTTCTAAACATGTCTAAGGCGATGGATTGCTCATGCACAGTTCTCTTCAGGCGTTTCCCTTCTGTCAGGCCAAAATGAACGCTTTCTAAAAGATAACATTTAATTACACAAACAACGGAAACAATTTGATGCACGCTAGTACGTACTTGCTGGTAATTTAGGAATCGCAAAATGCCCAACGGCAGGGGTTACGGGAAAGTTTCACAGGACGAGGTGGCCGAGTGGTTAAGGCGATGGACTGCTAATCCATTGTGCTCTGCACGCGTGGGTTCGAATCCCATCCTCGTCGTCTGTCCTTGTGATGTTGAACTGTCTTTAAGACGCAACATTGCCGAAGGTTAAGTTGTTTCCCACACCTCTAGGAGTGGTCTGCTACCCAGTAGAGAAAGCAACGTGTTTGGATGCACTTGGACATTATCAAGACAGCTTTAACTGTGGTGAAGCATAACACATGATGATTTTTCAATTCTTCAGTCGCGTGTTTTCTTAGAGGGGGTGTAGCTCAGTGGTAGAGCATTTGACTGCAGATCAAGGGGTCCCCGGTTCAAATCCGGGTGCCCCCTTGGCTGTAAGCCTGTGTGTCCGTAGGCTCTTGCGGTAGTTTGCCGCGTTAATATTCGGACTCAAAGTTCATCATGGATCCTTTTAACGTAGGGTTAGGCAAACGTCGGTCCTGGAGTGCAGCAGCCCTGCAGAGTTCAGCTCCAGCTCCAATCAGGCCCACATGAACAGGCTAATCAAGGTCTAAAGGTCACCTGAGAACCACAGGTGGATGACGTTTATTTAGGGTTGGAAATAAAATCTGCAGGATTGCGGCACTTCAGGACCGGCGTTGCCTACCGCTGTTCTAACGCTAAAGATGATAATACACCGTGCCATTTCAGCACAGTCATGGCTAAATGTCAACGTACACTGAACGAGTAAATCCCATACGACATGAAGCCAAAGCTCACGAATTGTGTGCTCGCACAATACCAGGGGTCTCTGACCCTGCTCCTGGTGAGCTTCCGCCCTGCAGATTTAGCTCCAACCCCAATGAAACTTAGCTGAAGCAGCTTATCAAGGTGTTAAGGGTTGCTTGATCATTACAGACTGGTGTGTTGGAGGTGGGTTGAAACTGAAGTCTGCAGGACAGTAGCCGACCAGCAGCAGGTTTGGAGATACCTGCGTTATTCGGTCAGATCGCACAGCTGCGACTTGACTGCTCACACTTCACCTCTGAAACAAATCGGAGAGATACCTGAACTAAGAAGTGTGTGGCTGTTTGCCGGTTTCAGAAGAAGCATCCATGCATTTCTGGGAAATGCACCGCCTTTCTCATACAGTTTGTGCGGTCCCTTCAAACGAGTGCAAAATATGTGACAAAATCCGTTGATACAACCAAGTTTCACATCATGTAGGTTTCTGTAGTGTAGTGGTTATCACGTTCGCCTAACACGCGAAAGGTCCTCGGTTCGAAACCGGGCACAAATAGCGCGTCCTTTTGATACGCTGCGAGTTAAATGCCTTTCTTGAGACACGTTACTCCTTGTGTCTTGAAGCACTTTTAAAGTTACACACAGTTCCGCCCGTCACATTCGCTTCACGCATGAAAGGTGGCCAGTTCTCAAGTGGACGAAAAGCATTGCCCCTTTGGAAAGTGTTGCACAGAGAGAAAATGTGTGGCCAAATCTATCAAAATAAACAAAGAATCCAAAGGAACAGGTTTCTGTGGTGATGTGGTTATCACAAAAAGTCCTCGGATCGACTGAAATAAACACTTTGTTAGAGATATGACAGGGTTTTGGTCATGTTGATTTAACTACCTCAACAGTTACATCAGTTTGATGCACGTTATTGTAAACCTGATCGTCGGTTAGTGTTAGATGAACGTACGGCAGGTAAGTGTACTGAGGTTTAGTCAACATTACGCAGCCAGTTGGCTGTGTAGATAAGCCAATGAAAACCTCTTGTTCCCTTTACATAAAGTCTTGAATGTCTCCTTTGCTTTTTGCCTGTTTCATGTTGAAATCCGTTGAAAACTATTTTGAAAAAGAACCCCAATCAAACCCCAGGTCAGTCCTTGAAATTATTTCTAAACATGTCTAAGGCGATGGATTGCTCATGCACAGTTCTCTTCAGGCGTTTCCCTTCTGTCAGGCCAAAATGAACGCTTTCTAAAAGATAACATTTAATTACACAAACAACGGAAACAATTTGATGCACGCTAGTACGTACTTGCTGGTAATTTAGGAATCGCAAAATGCCCAACGGCAGGGGTTACGGGAAAGTTTCACAGGACGAGGTGGCCGAGTGGTTAAGGCGATGGACTGCTAATCCATTGTGCTCTGCACACGTGGGTTCGAATCCCATCCTCGTCGTCTGTCCTTGTGATGTTGAACTGTCTTTAAGACGCAACATTGCCGAAGGTTAAGTTGTTTCCCACACCTCTAGGAGTGGTCTGCTACCCAGTAGAGAAAGCAACGTGTTTGGATGCACTTGGACATTATCAAGACAGCTTTAACTGTGGTGAAGCATAACACATGATGATTTTTCAATTCTTCAGTCGCGTGTTTTCTCAGAGGGGGTATAGCTCAGTGGTAGAGCATTTGACTGCAGATCAAGGGGTCCCCGGTTCAAATCCGGGTGCCCCCTTGGCTGTAAGCCTGTGTGTCCGTAGGCTCTTGCGGTAGTTTGCCGCGTTAATATTCGGACTCAAAGTTCATCATGGATCCTTTTAACGTAGGGTTAGGCAAACGTCGGTCCTGGAGTGCAGCAGCCCTGCAGAGTTCAGCTCCAGCTCCAATCAGGCCCACATGAACAGGCTAATCAAGGTCTAAAGGTCACCTGAGAACCACAGGTGGATGACGTTTATTTAGGGTTGGAAATAAAATCTGCAGGATTGCGGCACTTCAGGACCGGCGTTGCCTACGCTGTTCTAACGCTAAAGATGAGAATACACCGTGCCATTTCAGCACAGTCATGGCTAAATGTCAACGTACACTGAACGAGTAAATCCCATACGACGTGAAGCCAAAGCTCACGAATTGTGTGCTCACACAATTCCAGGGGTCTCTGACCCTGCTCCTGGTGAGCTTCCGCCCTGCAGATTTAGCTCCAACCCCAATGAAACTTAGCTGAAGCAGCTTATCAAGGTGTTAAGGGTTGCTTGATCATTACAGACTGGTGTGTTGGAGGTGGGTTGAAACTGAAGTCTGCAGGACAGTAGCCGACCAGCAGCAGGTTTGGAGATACCTGCGTTATTCGGTCAGATCGCACAGCTGCGACTTGACTGCTCACACTTCACCTCTGAAACAAATCGGAGAGATACCCGAACTAAGAAGTGTGTGGCTGTTTGCCGGTTTCAGAAGAAGCATCCATGCATTTCTGGGAAATGCACCGCCTTTCTCATACAGTTTGTGCGGTCCCTTCAAACGAGTGCAAAATATGTGACAAAATCCGTTGATACAACCAAGTTTCACATCATGTAGGTTTCTGTAGTGTAGTGGTTATCACGTTCGCCTAACACGCGAAAGGTCCTCGGTTCGAAACCGGGCAGAAACAGCGCGTCCTTTTGATACGCTGCGAGTTAAATGCCTTTCTTGAGACACGTTACTCCTTGTGTCTTGAAGCACTTTTAAAGTTACACACAGTTCCGCCCGTCACATTCGCTTCACGCATGAAAGGTGGCCAGTTCTCAAGTGGACGAAAAGCATTGCCCCTTTGGAAAGTGTTGCACAGAGAGAAAATGTGTGGCCAAATCTATCAAAATAAACAAAGAATCCAAAGGAACAGGTTTCTGTGGTGATGTGGTTATCACAAAAAGTCCTCGGATCGACTGAAATAAACACTTTGTTAGAGATATGACAGGGTTTTGGTCATGTTGATTTAACTACCTCAACAGTTACATCAGTTTGATGCACGTTATTGTAAACCTGATCGTCGGTTAGTGTTAGATGAACGTACGGCAGGTAAGTGTACTGAGGTTTAGTCAACATTACGCAGCCAGTTGGCTGTGTAGATAAGCCAATGAAAACCTCTTGTTCCCTTTACATAAAGTCTTGAATGTCTCCTTTGCTTTTTGCCTGTTTCATGTTGAAATCCGTTGAAAACTATTTTGAAAAAGAACCCCAATCAAACCCCAGGTCAGTCCTTGAAATTATTTCTAAACATGTCTAAGGCGATGGATTGCTCATGCACAGTTCTCTTCAGGCGTTTCCCTTCTGTCAGGCCAAAATGAACGCTTTCTAAAAGATAACATTTAATTACACAAACAACGGAAACAATTTGATGCACGCTAGTACGTACTTGCTGGTAATTTAGGAATCGCAAAATGCCCAACGGCAGGGGTTACGGGAAAGTTTCACAGGACGAGGTGGCCGAGTGGTTAAGGCGATGGACTGCTAATCCATTGTGCTCTGCACGCGTGGGTTCGAATCCCATCCTCGTCGTCTGTCCTTGTGATGTTGAACTGTCTTTAAGACGCAACATTGCCGAAGGTTAAGTTGTTTCCCACACCTCTAGGAGTGGTCTGCTACCCAGTAGAGAAAGCAACGTGTTTGGATGCACTTGGACATTATCAAGACAGCTTTAACTGTGGTGAAGCATAACACATGATGATTTTTCAATTCTTCAGTCGCGTGTTTTCTCAGAGGGGGTATAGCTCAGTGGTAGAGCATTTGACTGCAGATCAAGGGGTCCCCGGTTCAAATCCGGGTGCCCCCTTGGCTGTAAGCCTGTGTGTCCGTAGGCTCTTGCGGTAGTTTGCCGCGTTAATATTCGGACTCAAAGTTCATCATGGATCCTTTTAACGTAGGGTTAGGCAAACGTCGGTCCTGGAGTGCAGCAGCCCTGCAGAGTTCAGCTCCAGCTCCAATCAGGCCCACATGAACAGGCTAATCAAGGTCTAAAGGTCACCTGAGAACCACAGGTGGATGACGTTTATTTAGGGTTGGAAATAAAATCTGCAGGATTGCGGCACTTCAGGACCGGCGTTGCCTACGCTGTTCTAACGCTAAAGATGAGAATACACCGTGCCATTTCAGCACAGTCATGGCTAAATGTCAACGTACACTGAACGAGTAAATCCCATACGACGTGAAGCCAAAGCTCACGAATTGTGTGCTCACACAATACCAGGGGTCTCTGACCCTGCTCCTGGTGAGCTCCCGCCCTGCAGATTTAGCTCCAACCCCAATGAAACTTAGCTGAAGCAGCTTATCAAGGTGTTAAGGGTTGCTTGATCATTACAGACTGGTGTGTTGGAGGTGGGTTGAAACTGAAGTCTGCAGGACAGTAGCCGACCAGCAGCAGGTTTGGAGATACCTGCGTTATTCGGTCAGATCGCACAGCTGCGACTTGACTGCTCACACTTCACCTCTGAAACAAATCGGAGAGATACCCGAACTAAGAAGTGTGTGGCTGTTTGCCGGTTTCAGAAGAAGCATCCATGCATTTCTGGGAAATGCACCGCCTTTCTCATACAGTTTGTGCGGTCCCTTCAAACGAGTGCAAAATATGTGACAAAATCCGTTGATACAACCAAGTTTCACATCATGTAGGTTTCTGTAGTGTAGTGGTTATCACGTTCGCCTAACACGCGAAAGGTCCTCGGTTCGAAACCGGGCAGAAACAGCGCGTCCTTTTGATACGCTGCGAGTTAAATGCCTTTCTTGAGACACGTTACTCCTTGTGTCTTGAAGCAATTTTAAAGTTACACACAGTTCCGCCCGTCACATTCGCTTCACGCATGAAAGGTGGCCAGTTCTCAAGTGGACGAAAAGCATTGCCCCTTTGGAAAGTGTTGCACAGAGAGAAAATGTGTGGCCAAATCTATCAAAATAAACAAAGAATCCAAAGGAACAGGTTTCTGTGGTGATGTGGTTATCACAAAAAGTCCTCGGATCGACTGAAATAAACACTTTGTTAGAGATATGACAGGGTTTTGGTCATGTTGATTTAACTACCTCAACAGTTACATCAGTTTGATGCACGTTATTGTAAACCTGATCGTCGGTTAGTGTTAGATGAACGTACGGCAGGTAAGTGTACTGAGGTTTAGTCAACATTACGCAGCCAGTTGGCTGTGTAGATAAGCCAATGAAAACCTCTTGTTCCCTTTACATAAAGTCTTGAATGTCTCCTTTGCTTTTTGCCTGTTTCATGTTGAAATCCGTTGAAAACTATTTTGAAAAAGAACCCCAATCAAACCCCAGGTCAGTCCTTGAAATTATTTCTAAACATGTCTAAGGCGATGGATTGCTCATGCACAGTTCTCTTCAGGCGTTTCCCTTCTGTCAGGCCAAAATGAACGCTTTCTAAAAGATAACATTTAATTACACAAACAACGGAAACAATTTGATGCACGCTAGTACGTACTTGCTGGTAATTTAGGAATCGCAAAATGCCCAACGGCAGGGGTTACGGGAAAGTTTCACAGGACGAGGTGGCCGAGTGGTTAAGGCGATGGACTGCTAATCCATTGTGCTCTGCACGCGTGGGTTCGAATCCCATCCTCGTCGTCTGTCCTTGTGACGTTGAACTGTCTTTAAGTTGTTTCCCACACCTCTAGGAGTGGTCTGCTACCCAGTAGAGAAAGCAACGTGTTTTCTTTGCATCAGTTTTGAAGTGCTTACAATCCAGAGTCTCTGAGGGACACTTGAGTGTTTTCAGACTTTAAAGTCCATGCTATGTGCCAACTGTCTAGAAAGTGGTAAAGACTGGGTTGAGCGGATTTACCTTTGTTGATTTTTGCTGTAAGAGGAACAGAACAGGAATCATAACAACTGAAAAACCTTAGCGGAATGGTTGAAAACATACGTTGTCTCTAGCACAATTTTTATAGGTCAGTGCTAGAGCGTTTAAACGCAGATAGGGAGGTCTAACCGTTCACTTGGACATTATCAAGACAGCTTTAACTGTGGTGAAGCATAACACATGATGATTTTTCAATTCTTCAGTCGCGTGTTTTCTTAGAGGGGGTGTAGCTCAGTGGTAGAGCATTTGACTGCAGATCAAGGGGTCCCCGGTTCAAATCCGGGTGCCCCCTTGGCTGTAAGCCTGTGTGTCCGTAGGCTCTTGCGGTAGTTTGCCGCGTTAATATTCGGACTCAAAGTTCATCATGGATCCTTTTAACGTAGGGTTAGGCAAACGTCGGTCCTGGAGTGCAGCAGCCCTGCAGAGTTCAGCTCCAGCTCCAATCAGGCCCACATGAACAGGCTAATCAAGGTCTAAAGGTCACCTGAGAACCACAGGTGGATGACGTTTATTTAGGGTTGGAAATAAAATCTGCAGGATTGCGGCACTTCAGGACCGGCGTTGCCTACCGCTGTTCTAACGCTAAAGATGAGAATACACCGTGCCATTTCAGCACAGTCATGGCTAAATGTCAACGTACACTGAACGAGTAAATCCCATACGACATGAAGCCAAAGCTCACGAATTGTGTGCTCGCACAATACCAGGGGTCTCTGACCCTGCTCCTGGTGAGCTTCCGCCCTGCAGATTTAGCTCCAACCCCAATGAAACTTAGCTGAAGCAGCTTATCAAGGTGTTAAGGGTTGCTTGATCATTACAGACTGGTGTGTTGGAGGTGGGTTGAAACTGAAGTCTGCAGGACAGTAGCCGACCAGCAGCAGGTTTGGAGATACCTGCGTTATTCGGTCAGATCGCACAGCTGCGACTTGACTGCTCACACTTCACCTCTGAAACAAATCGGAGAGATACCTGAACTAAGAAGTGTGTGGCTGTTTGCCGGTTTCAGAAGAAGCATCCATGCATTTCTGGGAAATGCACCGCCTTTCTCATACAGTTTGTGCGGTCCCTTCAAACGAGTGCAAAATATGTGACAAAATCCGTTGATACAACCAAGTTTCACATCATGTAGGTTTCTGTAGTGTAGTGGTTATCACGTTCGCCTAACACGCGAAAGGTCCTCGGTTCGAAACCGGGCACAAATAGCGCGTCCTTTTGATACGCTGCGAGTTAAATGCCTTTCTTGAGACACGTTACTCCTTGTGTCTTGAAGCACTTTTAAAGTTACACACAGTTCCGCCCGTCACATTCGCTTCACGCATGAAAGGTGGCCAGTTCTCAAGTGGACGAAAAGCATTGCCCCTTTGGAAAGTGTTGCACAGAGAGAAAATGTGTGGCCAAATCTATCAAAATAAACAAAGAATCCAAAGGAACAGGTTTCTGTGGTGATGTGGTTATCACAAAAAGTCCTCGGATCGACTGAAATAAACACTTTGTTAGAGATATGACAGGGTTTTGGTCATGTTGATTTAACTACCTCAACAGTTACATCAGTTTGATGCACGTTATTGTAAACCTGATCGTCGGTTAGTGTTAGATGAACGTACGGCAGGTAAGTGTACTGAGGTTTAGTCAACATTACGCAGCCAGTTGGCTGTGTAGATAAGCCAATGAAAACCTCTTGTTCCCTTTACATAAAGTCTTGAATGTCTCCTTTGCTTTTTGCCTGTTTCATGTTGAAATCCGTTGAAAACTATTTTGAAAAAGAACCCCAATCAAACCCCAGGTCAGTCCTTGAAATTATTTCTAAACATGTCTAAGGCGATGGATTGCTCATGCACAGTTCTCTTCAGGCGTTTCCCTTCTGTCAGGCCAAAATGAACGCTTTCTAAAAGATAACATTTAATTACACAAACAACGGAAACAATTTGATGCACGCTAGTACGTACTTGCTGGTAATTTAGGAATCGCAAAATGCCCAACGGCAGGGGTTACGGGAAAGTTTTACAGGACGAGGTGGCCGAGTGGTTAAGGCGATGGACTGCTAATCCATTGTGCTCTGCACGCGTGGGTTCGAATCCCATCCTCGTCGTCTGTCCTTGTGATGTTGAACTGTCTTTAAGACGCAACATTGCCGAAGGTTAAGTTGTTTCCCACACCTCTAGGAGTGGTCTGCTACCCAGTAGAGAAAGCAACGTGTTTGGATGCACTTGGACATTATCAAGACAGCTTTAACTGTGGTGAAGCATAACACATGATGATTTTTCAATTCTTCAGTCGCGTGTTTTCTCAGAGGGGGTATAGCTCAGTGGTAGAGCATTTGACTGCAGATCAAGGGGTCCCCGGTTCAAATCCGGGTGCCCCCTTGGCTGTAAGCCTGTGTGTCCGTAGGCTCTTGCGGTAGTTTGCCGCGTTAATATTCGGACTCAAAGTTCATCATGGATCCTTTTAACGTAGGGTTAGGCAAACGTCGGTCCTGGAGTGCAGCAGCCCTGCAGAGTTCAGCTCCAGCTCCAATCAGGCCCACATGAACAGGCTAATCAAGGTCTAAAGGTCACCTGAGAACCACAGGTGGATGACGTTTATTTAGGGTTGGAAATAAAATCTGCAGGATTGCGGCACTTCAGGACCGGCGTTGCCTACGCTGTTCTAACGCTAAAGATGAGAATACACCGTGCCATTTCAGCACAGTCATGGCTAAATGTCAACGTACACTGAACGAGTAAATCCCATACGACGTGAAGCCAAAGCTCACGAATTGTGTGCTCACACAATTCCAGGGGTCTCTGACCCTGCTCCTGGTGAGCTTCCGCCCTGCAGATTTAGCTCCAACCCCAATGAAACTTAGCTGAAGCAGCTTATCAAGGTGTTAAGGGTTGCTTGATCATTACAGACTGGTGTGTTGGAGGTGGGTTGAAACTGAAGTCTGCAGGACAGTAGCCGACCAGCAGCAGGTTTGGAGATACCTGCGTTATTCGGTCAGATCGCACAGCTGCGACTTGACTGCTCACACTTCACCTCTGAAACAAATCGGAGAGATACCCGAACTAAGAAGTGTGTGGCTGTTTGCCGGTTTCAGAAGAAGCATCCATGCATTTCTGGGAAATGCACCGCCTTTCTCATACAGTTTGTGCGGTCCCTTCAAACGAGTGCAAAATATGTGACAAAATCCATTGATACAACCAAGTTTCACATCATGTAGGTTTCTGTAGTGTAGTGGTTATCACGTTCGCCTAACACGCGAAAGGTCCTCGGTTCGAAACCGGGCAGAAACAGCGCGTCCTTTTGATACGCTGCGAGTTAAATGCCTTTCTTGAGACACGTTACTCCTTGTGTCTTGAAGCACTTTTAAAGTTACACACAGTTCCGCCGGTCACATTCGCTTCACGCATGAAAGGTGGCCAGTTCTCAAGTGGACGAAAAGCATTGCCCCTTTGGAAAGTGTTGCACAGAGAGAAAATGTGTGGCCAAATCTATCAAAATAAACAAAGAATCCAAAGGAACAGGTTTCTGTGGTGATGTGGTTATCACAAAAAGTCCTCGGATCGACTGAAATAAACACTTTGTTAGAGATATGACAGGGTTTTGGTCATGTTGATTTAACTACCTCAACAGTTACATCAGTTTGATGCACGTTATTGTAAACCTGATCGTCGGTTAGTGTTAGATGAACGTACGGCAGGTAAGTGTACTGAGGTTTAGTCAACATTACGCAGCCAGTTGGCTGTGTAGATAAGCCAATGAAAACCTCTTGTTCCCTTTACATAAAGTCTTGAATGTCTCCTTTGCTTTTTGCCTGTTTCATGTTGAAATCCGTTGAAAACTATTTTGAAAAAGAACCCCAATCAAACCCCAGGTCAGTCCTTGAAATTATTTCTAAACATGTCTAAGGCGATGGATTGCTCATGCACAGTTCTCTTCAGGCGTTTCCCTTCTGTCAGGCCAAAATGAACGCTTTCTAAAAGATAACATTTAATTACACAAACAACGGAAACAATTTGATGTACGTACTTGCTGGTAATTTAGGAATCGCAAAATGCCCAACGGCAGGGGTTACGGGAAAGTTTCACAGGACGAGGTGGCCGAGTGGTTAAGGCGATGGACTGCTAATCCATTGTGCTCTGCACGCGTGGGTTCGAATCCCATCTTCGTCGTCTGTCCTTGTGATGTTGAACTGTCTTTAAGACGCAACATTGCCGAAGGTTAAGTTGTTTCCCACACCTCTAGGAGTGGTCTGCTACCCAGTAGAGAAAGCAACGTGTTTGGATGCACTTGGACATTATCAAGACAGCTTTAACTGTGGTGAAGCATAACACATGATGATTTTTCAATTCTTCAGTCGCGTGTTTTCTCAGAGGGGGTATAGCTCAGTGGTAGAGCATTTGACTGCAGATCAAGGGGTCCCCGGTTCAAATCCGGGTGCCCCCTTGGCTGTAAGCCTGTGTGTCCGTAGGCTCTTGCGGTAGTTTGCCGCGTTAATATTCGGACTCAAAGTTCATCATGGATCCTTTTAACGTAGGGTTAGGCAAACGTCGGTCCTGGAGTGCAGCAGCCCTGCAGAGTTCAGCTCCAGCTCCAATCAGGCCCACATGAACAGGCTAATCAAGGTCTAAAGGTCACCTGAGAACCACAGGTGGATGACGTTTATTTAGGGTTGGAAATAAAATCTGCAGGATTGCGGCACTTCAGGACCGGCGTTGCCTACGCTGTTCTAACGCTAAAGATGAGAATACACCGTGCCATTTCAGCACAGTCATGGCTAAATGTCAACGTACACTGAACGAGTAAATCCCATACGACGTGAAGCCAAAGCTCACGAATTGTGTGCTCACACAATACCAGGGGTCTCTGACCCTGCTCCTGGTGAGCTTCCGCCCTGCAGATTTAGCTCCAACCCCAATGAAACTTAGCTGAAGCAGCTTATCAAGGTGTTAAGGGTTGCTTGATCATTACAGACTGGTGTGTTGGAGGTGGGTTGAAACTGAAGTCTGCAGGACAGTAGCCGACCAGCAGCAGGTTTGGAGATACCTGCGTTATTCGGTCAGATCGCACAGCTGCGACTTGACTGCTCACACTTCACCTCTGAAACAAATCGGAGAGATACCCGAACTAAGAAGTGTGTGGCTGTTTGCCGGTTTCAGAAGAAGCATCCATGCATTTCTGGGAAATGCACCGCCTTTCTCATACAGTTTGTGCGGTCCCTTCAAACGAGTGCAAAATATGTGACAAAATCCGTTGATACAACCAAGTTTCACATCATGTAGGTTTCTGTAGTGTAGTGGTTATCACGTTCGCCTAACACGCGAAAGGTCCTCGGTTCGAAACCGGGCAGAAACAGCGCGTCCTTTTGATACGCTGCGAGTTAAATGCCTTTCTTGAGACACGTTACTCCTTGTGTCTTGAAGCACTTTTAAAGTTACACACAGTTCCGCCCGTCACATTCGCTTCACGCATGAAAGGTGGCCAGTTCTCAAGTGGACGAAAAGCATTGCCCCTTTGGAAAGTGTTGCACAGAGAGAAAATGTGTGGCCAAATCTATCAAAATAAACAAAGAATCCAAAGGAACAGGTTTCTGTGGTGATGTGGTTATCACAAAAAGTCCTCGGATCGACTGAAATAAACACTTTGTTAGAGATATGACAGGGTTTTGGTCATGTTGATTTAACTACCTCAACAGTTACATCAGTTTGATGCACGTTATTGTAAACCTGATCGTCGGTTAGTGTTAGATGAACGTACGGCAGGTAAGTGTACTGAGGTTTAGTCAACATTACGCAGCCAGTTGGCTGTGTAGATAAGCCAATGAAAACCTCTTGTTCCCTTTACATAAAGTCTTGAATGTCTCCTTTGCTTTTTGCCTGTTTCATGTTGAAATCCGTTGAAAACTATTTTGAAAAAGAACCCCAATCAAACCCCAGGTCAGTCCTTGAAATTATTTCTAAACATGTCTAAGGCGATGGATTGCTCATGCACAGTTCTCTTCAGGCGTTTCCCTTCTGTCAGGCCAAAATGAACGCTTTCTAAAAGATAACATTTAATTACACAAACAACGGAAACAATTTGATGCACGCTAGTACGTACTTGCTGGTAATTTAGGAATCGCAAAATGCCCAACGGCAGGGGTTACGGGAAAGTTTCACAGGACGAGGTGGCCGAGTGGTTAAGGCGATGGACTGCTAATCCATTGTGCTCTGCACGCGTGGGTTCGAATCCCATCCTCGTCGTCTGTCCTTGTGATGTTGAACTGTCTTTAAGACGCAACATTGCCGAAGGTTAAGTTGTTTCCCACACCTCTAGGAGTGGTCTGCTACCCAGTAGAGAAAGCAACGTGTTTGGATGCACTTGGACATTATCAAGACAGCTTTAACTGTGGTGAAGCATAACACATGATGATTTTTCAATTCTTCAGTCGCGTGTTTTCTCAGAGGGGGTATAGCTCAGTGGTAGAGCATTTGACTGCAGATCAAGGGGTCCCCGGTTCAAATCCGGGTGCCCCCTTGGCTGTAAGCCTGTGTGTCCGTAGGCTCTTGCGGTAGTTTGCCGCGTTAATATTCGGACTCAAAGTTCATCATGGATCCTTTTAACGTAGGGTTAGGCAAACGTCGGTCCTGGAGTGCAGCAGCCCTGCAGAGTTCAGCTCCAGCTCCAATCAGGCCCACATGAACAGGCTAATCAAGGTCTAAAGGTCACCTGAGAACCACAGGTGGATGACGTTTATTTAGGGTTGGAAATAAAATCTGCAGGATTGCGGCACTTCAGGACCGGCGTTGCCTACGCTGTTCTAACGCTAAAGATGAGAATACACCGTGCCATTTCAGCACAGTCATGGCTAAATGTCAACGTACACTGAACGAGTAAATCCCATACGACGTGAAGCCAAAGCTCACGAATTGTGTGCTCACACAATACCAGGGGTCTCTGACCCTGCTCCTGGTGAGCTCCCGCCCTGCAGATTTAGCTCCAACCCCAATGAAACTTAGCTGAAGCAGCTTATCAAGGTGTTAAGGGTTGCTTGATCATTACAGACTGGTGTGTTGGAGGTGGGTTGAAACTGAAGTCTGCAGGACAGTAGCCGACCAGCAGCAGGTTTGGAGATACCTGCGTTATTCGGTCAGATCGCACAGCTGCGACTTGACTGCTCACACTTCACCTCTGAAACAAATCGGAGAGATACCCGAACTAAGAAGTGTGTGGCTGTTTGCCGGTTTCAGAAGAAGCATCCATGCATTTCTGGGAAATGCACCGCCTTTCTCATACAGTTTGTGCGGTCCCTTCAAACGAGTGCAAAATATGTGACAAAATCCGTTGATACAACCAAGTTTCACATCATGTAGGTTTCTGTAGTGTAGTGGTTATCACGTTCGCCTAACACGCGAAAGGTCCTCGGTTCGAAACCGGGCAGAAACAGCGCGTCCTTTTGATACGCTGCGAGTTAAATGCCTTTCTTGAGACACGTTACTCCTTGTGTCTTGAAGCAATTTTAAAGTTACACACAGTTCCGCCCGTCACATTCGCTTCACGCATGAAAGGTGGCCAGTTCTCAAGTGGACGAAAAGCATTGCCCCTTTGGAAAGTGTTGCACAGAGAGAAAATGTGTGGCCAAATCTATCAAAATAAACAAAGAATCCAAAGGAACAGGTTTCTGTGGTGATGTGGTTATCACAAAAAGTCCTCGGATCGACTGAAATAAACACTTTGTTAGAGATATGACAGGGTTTTGGTCATGTTGATTTAACTACCTCAACAGTTACATCAGTTTGATGCACGTTATTGTAAACCTGATCGTCGGTTAGTGTTAGATGAACGTACGGCAGGTAAGTGTACTGAGGTTTAGTCAACATTACGCAGCCAGTTGGCTGTGTAGATAAGCCAATGAAAACCTCTTGTTCCCTTTACATAAAGTCTTGAATGTCTCCTTTGCTTTTTGCCTGTTTCATGTTGAAATCCGTTGAAAACTATTTTGAAAAAGAACCCCAATCAAACCCCAGGTCAGTCCTTGAAATTATTTCTAAACATGTCTAAGGCGATGGATTGCTCATGCACAGTTCTCTTCAGGCGTTTCCCTTCTGTCAGGCCAAAATGAACGCTTTCTAAAAGATAACATTTAATTACACAAACAACGGAAACAATTTGATGCACGCTAGTACGTACTTGCTGGTAATTTAGGAATCGCAAAATGCCCAACGGCAGGGGTTACGGGAAAGTTTCACAGGACGAGGTGGCCGAGTGGTTAAGGCGATGGACTGCTAATCCATTGTGCTCTGCACGCGTGGGTTCGAATCCCATCCTCGTCGTCTGTCCTTGTGATGTTGAACTGTCTTTAAGACGCAACATTGCCGAAGGTTAAGTTGTTTCCCACACCTCTAGGAGTGGTCTGCTACCCAGTAGAGAAAGCAACGTGTTTGGATGCACTTGGACATTATCAAGACAGCTTTAACTGTGGTGAAGCATAACACATGATGATTTTTCAATTCTTCAGTCGCGTGTTTTCTCAGAGGGGGTATAGCTCAGTGGTAGAGCATTTGACTGCAGATCAAGGGGTCCCCGGTTCAAATCCGGGTGCCCCCTTGGCTGTAAGCCTGTGTGTCCGTAGGCTCTTGCGGTAGTTTGCCGCGTTAATATTCGGACTCAAAGTTCATCATGGATCCTTTTAACGTAGGGTTAGGCAAACGTCGGTCCTGGAGTGCAGCAGCCCTGCAGAGTTCAGCTCCAGCTCCAATCAGGCCCACATGAACAGGCTAATCAAGGTCTAAAGGTCACCTGAGAACCACAGGTGGATGACGTTTATTTAGGGTTGGAAATAAAATCTGCAGGATTGCGGCACTTCAGGACCGGCGTTGCCTACGCTGTTCTAACGCTAAAGATGAGAATACACCGTGCCATTTCAGCACAGTCATGGCTAAATGTCAACGTACACTGAACGAGTAAATCCCATACGACGTGAAGCCAAAGCTCACGAATTGTGTGCTCACACAATACCAGGGGTCTCTGACCCTGCTCCTGGTGAGCTCCCGCCCTGCAGATTTAGCTCCAACCCCAATGAAACTTAGCTGAAGCAGCTTATCAAGGTGTTAAGGGTTGCTTGATCATTACAGACTGGTGTGTTGGAGGTGGGTTGAAACTGAAGTCTGCAGGACAGTAGCCGACCAGCAGCAGGTTTGGAGATACCTGCGTTATTCGGTCAGATCGCACAGCTGCGACTTGACTGCTCACACTTCACCTCTGAAACAAATCGGAGAGATACCCGAACTAAGAAGTGTGTGGCTGTTTGCCGGTTTCAGAAGAAGCATCCATGCATTTCTGGGAAATGCACCGCCTTTCTCATACAGTTTGTGCGGTCCCTTCAAACGAGTGCAAAATATGTGACAAAATCCGTTGATACAACCAAGTTTCACATCATGTAGGTTTCTGTAGTGTAGTGGTTATCACGTTCGCCTAACACGCGAAAGGTCCTCGGTTCGAAACCGGGCAGAAACAGCGCGTCCTTTTGATACGCTGCGAGTTAAATGCCTTTCTTGAGACACGTTACTCCTTGTGTCTTGAAGCAATTTTAGAGTTACACACAGTTCCGCCCGTCACATTCGCTTCACGCAAGAAAGGTGGCCAGTTCTCAAGTGGACGAAAAGCATTGCCCCTTTGGAAAGTGTTGCACAGAGAGAAAATGTGTGGTCAAATCTATCAAAATAAACAAAGAATCCAAAGGAACAGGTTTCTGTGGTGATGTGGTTATCACAAAAAGTCCTCGGATCGACTGAAATAAACACTTTGTTAGAGATATGACAGGGTTTTGGTCATGTTGATTTAACTACCTCAACAGTTACATCAGTTTGATGCACGTTATTGTAAACCTGATCGTCGGTTAGTGTTAGTTGAACGTACGGAAGGTAAGTGTACTGAGGTTTAGTCAACATTACGCAGCCAGTTGGCTGTGTAGATAAGCCAATGAAAACCTCTTGTTCCCTTTACATAAAGTCTTGAATGTCTCCTTTGCTTTTTGCCTGTTTCATGTTGAAATCCGTTGAAAACTATTTTGAAAAAGAACCCCAATCAAACCCCAGGTCAGTCCTTGAAATTATTTCTAAACATGTCTAAGGCGATGGATTGCTCATGCACAGTTCTCTTCAGGCGTTTCCCTTCTGTCAGGCCAAAATGAACGCTTTCTAAAAGATAACATTTAATTACACAAACAACGGAAACAATTTGATGCACGCTAGTACGTACTTGCTGGTAATTTAGGAATCGCAAAATGCCCAACGGCAGGGGTTACGGGAAAGTTTCACAGGACGAGGTGGCCGAGTGGTTAAGGCGATGGACTGCTAATCCATTGTGCTCTGCACGCGTGGGTTCGAATCCCATCCTCGTCGTCTGTCCTTGTGATGTTGAACTGTCTTTAAGACGCAACATTGCCGAAGGTTAAGTTGTTTCCCACACCTCTAGGAGTGGTCTGCTACCCAGTAGAGAAAGCAACGTGTTTGGATGCACTTGGACATTATCAAGACAGCTTTAACTGTGGTGAAGCATAACACATGATGATTTTTCAATTCTTCAGTCGCGTGTTTTCTCAGAGGGGGTATAGCTCAGTGGTAGAGCATTTGACTGCAGATCAAGGGGTCCCCGGTTCAAATCCGGGTGCCCCCTTGGCTGTAAGCCTGTGTGTCCGTAGGCTCTTGCGGTAGTTTGCCGCGTTAATATTCGGACTCAAAGTTCATCATGGATCCTTTTAACGTAGGGTTAGGCAAACGTCGGTCCTGGAGTGCAGCAGCCCTGCAGAGTTCAGCTCCAGCTCCAATCAGGCCCACATGAACAGGCTAATCAAGGTCTAAAGGTCACCTGAGAACCACAGGTGGATGACGTTTATTTAGGGTTGGAAATAAAATCTGCAGGATTGCGGCACTTCAGGACCGGCGTTGCCTACGCTGTTCTAACGCTAAAGATGAGAATACACCGTGCCATTTCAGCACAGTCATGGCTAAATGTCAACGTACACTGAACGAGTAAATCCCATACGACGTGAAGCCAAAGCTCACGAATTGTGTGCTCACACAATACCAGGGGTCTCTGACCCTGCTCCTGGTGAGCTTCCGCCCTGCAGATTTAGCTCCAACCCCAATGAAACTTAGCTGAAGCAGCTTATCAAGGTGTTAAGGGTTGCTTGATCATTACAGACTGGTGTGTTGGAGGTGGGTTGAAACTGAAGTCTGCAGGACAGTAGCCGACCAGCAGCAGGTTTGGAGATACCTGCGTTATTCGGTCAGATCGCACAGCTGCGACTTGACTGCTCACACTTCACCTCTGAAACAAATCGGAGAGATACCCGAACTAAGAAGTGTGTGGCTGTTTGCCGGTTTCAGAAGAAGCATCCATGCATTTCTGGGAAATGCACCGCCTTTCTCATACAGTTTGTGCGGTCCCTTCAAACGAGTGCAATATATGTGACAAAATCCGTTGATACAACCAAGTTTCACATCATGTAGGTTTCTGTAGTGTAGTGGTTATCACGTTCGCCTAACACGCGAAAGGTCCTCGGTTCGAAACCGGGCAGAAACAGCGCATCCTTTTGATACGCTGCGAGTTAAATGCCTTTCTTGAGACACGTTACTCCTTGTGTCTTGAAGCACTTTTAAAGTTACACACAGTTCCGCCCGTCACATTCGCTTCACGCATGAAAGGTGGCCAGTTCTCAAGTGGACGAAAAGCATTGCCCCTTTGGAAAGTGTTGCACAGAGAGAAAATGTGTGGCCAAATCTATCAAAATAAACAAAGAATCCAAAGGAACAGGTTTCTGTGGTGATGTGGTTATCACAAAAAAGTCCTCGGATCGACTGAAATAAACACTTTGTTAGAGATATGACAGGGTTTTGGTCATGTTGATTTAACTACCTCAACAGTTACATCAGTTTGATGCACGTTATTGTAAACCTGATCGTCGGTTAGTGTTAGTTGAACGTACGGCAGGTAAGTGTACTGAGGTTTAGTCAACATTACGCAGCCAGTTGGCTGTGTAGATAAGCCAATGAAAACCTCTTGTTCCCTTTACATAAAGTCTTTAATGTCTCCTTTGCTTTTTGCCTGTTTCATGTTGAAATCCGTTGAAAACTATTTTGAAAAAGAACCCCAATCAAACCCCAGGTCAGTCCTTGAAATTATTTCTAAACATGTCTAAGGCGATGGATTGCTCATGCACAGTTCTCTTCAGGCGTTTCCCTTCTGTCAGGCCAAAATGAACGCTTTCTAAAAGATAACATTTAATTACACAAACAACGGAAACAATTTGATGCACGCTAGTACGTACTTGCTGGTAATTTAGGAATCGCAAAATGCCCAACGGCAGGGGTTACGGGAAAGTTTCACAGGACGAGGTGGCCGAGTGGTTAAGGCGATGGACTGCTAATCCATTGTGCTCTGCACGCGTGGGTTTGAATCCCATCCTTGTCGTCTGTCCTTGTGACGTTGAACTGTCTTTAAGACGCAACATTGCCGAAGGTTAAGTTGTTTCCCACACCTCTAGGAGTGGTCTGCTACCCAGTAGAGAAAGCAACGTGTTTTCTTTGCATCAGTTTTGAAGTGCTTACAATCCAGAGTCTCTGAGGGACACTTGAGTGTTTTCAGACTTTAAAGTCCATGCTATGTGCCAACTGTCTAGAAAGTGGTAAAGACTGGGTTGAGCGGATTTACCTTTGTTGATGTTTGCTGTAAGAGGAACAGAACAGGAATCATAACAACTGAAAAACCTTAGCGGAATGGTTGAAAACATACGTTGTCTCTAGCACAATTTTTATAGGTCAGTGCTAGAGCGTTTAAACGCAGATAGGGAGGTCTAACCGTTCACTTGGACATTATCAAGACAGCTGTGGTAAAGCATAACACATGATGATTTTTCAATTCTTCAGTCACGTGTTTTCTCAGAGGGGGTATAGCTCAGTGGTAGAGCATTTGACTGCAGATCAAGGGGTCCCCGGTTCAAATCCGGGTGCCCCCTTGGCTGTAAGCCTGTGTGTCCGTAGGCTCTTGCGGTAGTTTGCCGCGTTAATATTCGGACTCAAAGTTCATCATGGATCCTTTTAACGTAGGGTTAGGCAAACGTCGGTCCTGGAGTGCAGCAGCCCTGCAGAGTTCAGCTCCAGCTCCAATCAGGCCCACATGAACAGGCTAATCAAGGTCTAAAGGTCACCTGAGAACCACAGGTGGATGACGTTTATTTAGGGTTGGAAATAAAATCTGCAGGATTGCGGCACTTCAGGACCGGCGTTGCCTACCGCTGTTCTAACGCTAAAGATGAGAATACACCGTGCCATTTCAGCACAGTCATGGCTAAATGTCAACGTACACTGAACGAGTAAATCCCATACGACGTGAAGCCAAAGCTCACGAATTGTGTGCTCACACAATACCAGGGGTCTCTGACCCTGCTCCTGGTGAGCTCCCGCCCTGCAGATTTAGCTCCAACCGCACAGCTGCGACTTGACTGCTCACACTTCACCTCTGAAACAAATCGGAGAGATACCCGAACTAAGAAGTGTGTGGCTGTTTGCCGGTTTCAGAAGAAGCATCCATGCATTTCTGGGAAATGCACCGCCTTTCTCATACAGTTTGTGCGGTCCCTTCAAACGAGTGCAAAATATGTGACAAAATCCGTTGATACAACCAAGTTTCACATCATGTAGGTTTCTGTAGTGTAGTGGTTATCACGTACGCCTAACACGCGAAAGGTCATCGGTTCGAAACCGGGCAGAAACAGCGCATCCTTTTGATACGCTGCGAGTTAAATGCCTTTCTTGAGACACGTTACTCCTTGTGTCTTGAAGCACTTTTAAAGTTACACACAGTTCCGCCCGTCACATTCGCTTCACGCATGAAAGGTGGCCAGTTCTCAAGTGGACGAAAAGCATTGCCCCTTTGGAAAGTGTTGCACAGAGAGAAAATGTGTGGCCAAATCTATCAAAATAAACAAAGAATCCAAAGGAACAGGTTTCTGTGGTGATGTGGTTATCACAAAAAGTCCTCGGATCGACTGAAATAAACACTTTGTTAGAGATATGACAGGGTTTTGGTCATGTTGATTTAACTACCTCAACAGTTACATCAGTTTGATGCACGTTATTGTAAAACTGATCGTCGGTTAGTGTTAGTTGAACGTACGGCAGGTAAGTGTACTGAGGTTTAGTCAACATTACGCAGCCAGTTGGCTGTGTAGATAAGCCAATGAAAACCTCTTTTGGTGGCCGAGTGGTTAAGGCGATGGACTGCTAATCCATTGTGCTAGAGCGTTCATTCGCTTCACGCATGAAAGGTGGCCAGTTCTCAAGTGGACGAAAAGCATTGCCCCTTTGGAAAGTGTTGCACAGAGAGAAAATGTGTGGCCAAATCTATCAAAATAAACAAAGAATCCAAAGGAACAGGTTTCTGTGGTGATGTGGTTATCACAAAAAAGTCCTCGGATCGACTGAAATAAACACTTTGTTAGAGATATGACAGGGTTTTGGTCATGTTGATTTAACTACCTCAACAGTTACATCAGTTTGATGCACGTTATTGTAAACCTGATCGTCGGTTAGTGTTAGTTGAACGTACGGCAGGTAAGTGTACTGAGGTTTAGTCAACATTACGCAGCCAGTTGGCTGTGTAGATAAGCCAATGAAAACCTCTTGTTCCCTTTACATAAAGTCTTTAATGTCTCCTTTGCTTTTTGCCTGTTTCATGTTGAAATCCGTTGAAAACTATTTTGAAAAAGAACCCCAATCAAACCCCAGGTCAGTCCTTGAAATTATTTCTAAACATGTCTAAGGCGATGGATTGCTCATGCACAGTTCTCTTCAGGCGTTTCCCTTCTGTCAGGCCAAAATTAACGCTTTCTAAAAGATAACATTTAATTACACAAACAACGGAAACAATTTGATGCACGCTAGTACGTACTTGCTGGTAATTTAGGAATCGCAAAATGCCCAACGGCAGGGGTTACGGGAAAGTTTCACAGGACGAGGTGGCCGAGTGGTTAAGGCGATGGACTGCTAATCCATTGTGCTCTGCACGCGTGGGTTTGAATCCCATCCTTGTCGTCTGTCCTTGTGACGTTGAACTGTCTTTAAGACGCAACATTGCCGAAGGTTAAGTTGTTTCCCACACCTCTAGGAGTGGTCTGCTACCCAGTAGAGAAGGCAACGTGTTTTCTTTGCATCAGTTTTGAAGTGCTTACAATCCAGAGTCTCTGAGGGACACTTGAGTGTTTTCAGACTTTAAAGTCCATGCTATGTGCCAACTGTCTAGAAAGTGGTAAAGACTGGGTTGAGCGGATTTACCTTTGTTGATGTTTGCTGTAAGAGGAACAGAACAGGAATCATAACAACTGAAAAACCTTAGCGGAATGGTTGAAAACATACGTTGTCTCTAGCACAATTTTTATAGGTCAGTGCTAGAGCGTTTAAACGCAGATAGGGAGGTCTAACCGTTCACTTGGACATTATCAAGACAGCTGTGGTAAAGCATAACACATGATGATTTTTCAATTCTTCAGTCACGTGTTTTCTCAGAGGGGGTATAGCTCAGTGGTAGAGCATTTGACTGCAGATCAAGGGGTCCCGGTTCAAATCCGGGTGCCCCCTTGGCTGTAAGCCTGTGTGTCCGTAGGCTCTTGCGGTAGTTTGCCGCGTTAATATTCGGACTCAAAGTTCATCATGGATCCTTTTAACGTAGGGTTAGGCAAACGTCGGTCCTGGAGTGCAGCAGCCCTGCAGAGTTCAGCTCCAGCTCCAATCAGGCCCACATGAACAGGCTAATCAAGGTCTAAAGGTCACCTGAGAACCACAGGTGGATGACGTTTATTTAGGGTTGGAAATAAAATCTGCAGGATTGCGGCACTTCAGGACCGGCGTTGCCTACCGCTGTTCTAACGCTAAAGATGAGAATACACCGTGCCATTTCAGCACAGTCATGGCTAAATGTCAACGTACACTGAACGAGTAAATCCCATACGACGTGAAGCCAAAGCTCACGAATTGTGTGCTCACACAATACCAGGGGTCTCTGACCCTGCTCCTGGTGAGCTTCCGCCCTGCAGATTTAGCTCCAACCCCAATGAAACTTAGCTGAAGCAGTTTATCAAGGTGTTAAGGGTTGCTTGATCATTACAGACTGGTGTGTTGGAGGTGGGTTGAAACTGAAGTCTGCAGGACAGTAGCCGACCAGCAGCAGGTTTGGAGATACCTGCGTTATTCGGTCAGATCGCACAGCTGCGACTTGACTGCTCACACTTCACCTCTGAAACAAATCGGAGAGATACCCGAACTAAGAAGTGTGTGGCTGTTTGCTGGTTTCAGAAGAAGCATCCATGCATTTCTGGGAAATGCACCGCCTTTCTCATACAGTTTGTGCGGTCCCTTCAAACGAGTGCAAAATATGTGACAAAATCCGTTGATACAACCA
Source organism: Paramisgurnus dabryanus (assembly GCF_030506205.2). Lineage (NCBI taxonomy): Eukaryota > Metazoa > Chordata > Actinopteri > Cypriniformes > Cobitidae > Paramisgurnus > Paramisgurnus dabryanus. The sequence goes on along the minus strand of NC_133350.1, from coordinate 29,388,952 downwards.
AGTTTCACATCATGTAGGTTTCTGTAGTGTAGTGGTTATCACGTTCGCCTAACACGCGAAAGGTCCTCGGTTCGAAACCGGGCAGAAACAGCGCGTCCTTTTGATACGCTGCGAGTTAAATGCCTTTCTTGAGACACGTTACTCCTTGTGTCTTGAAGCACTTTTAAAGTTACACACAGTTCCGCCCGTCACATTCGCTTCACGCATGAAAGGTGGCCAGTTCTCAAGTGGACGAAAAGCATTGCCCCTTTGGAAAGTGTTGCACAGAGAGAAAATGTGTGGCCAAATCTATCAAAATAAACAAAGAATCCAAAGGAACAGGTTTCTGTGGTGAAGTGGTTATCACAAAAAGTCCTCGGATCGACTGAAATAAACACTTTGTTAGAGATATGACAGGGTTTTGGTCATGTTGATTTAACTACCTCAACAGTTACATCAGTTTGATGCACGTTATTGTAAACCTGATCGTCGGTTAGTGTTAGTTGAACGTACGGCAGGTAAGTGTACTGAGGTTAAGTCAACATTACGCAGCCAGTTGGCTGTGTAGATAAGCCAATGAAAACCTCTTGTTCCCTTTACATAAAGTCTTGAATGTCTCCTTTGCTTTTTGCCTGTTTCATGTTGAAATCCGTTGAAAACTATTTTGACAAAGAACCCCAATCAAACCCCAGGTCAGTCCTTGAAATTATTTCTAAACATGTCTAAGGCGATGGATTGCTCATGCACAGTTCTCTTCAGGCGTTTCCCTTCTGTCAGGCCAAAATGAACGCTTTCTAAAAGATAACATTTAATTACACAAACAACGGAAACAATTTGATGCACGCTAGTACGTACTTGCTGGTAATTTAGGAATCGCAAAATGCCTAACGGCAGGGGTTACGGGAAAGTTTCACAGGACGAGGTGGCCGAGTGGTTAAGGCGATGGACTGCTAATCCATTGTGCTCTGCACGCATGGGTTCGAATCCCATCCTCGTCGTCTGTCCTTGTGACGTTGAACTGTCTTTAAGACGCAACATTGCCGAAGGTTAAGTTGTTTCCCACACCTCTAGGAGTGGTCTGCTACCCAGTAGAGAAAGCAACGTGTTTTCTTTGCATCAGTTTTGAAGTGCTTACAATCCAGAGTCTCTGAGGGACACTTGAGTGTTTTCAGACTTTAAAGTCCATGCTATGTGCCAACTGTCTAGAAAGTGGTAAAGACTGGGTTGAGCGGATTTACCTTTGTTGATGTTTGCTGTAAGAGGAACAGAACAGGAATCATAACAACTGAAAAACCTTAGCGGAATGGTTGAAAACATACGTTGTCTCTAGCACAATTTTTATAGGTCAGTGCTAGAGCGTTTAAACGCAGATAGGGAGGTCTAACCGTTCACTTGGACATTATCAAGACAGCTGTGGTAAAGCATAACACATGATGATTTTTCAATTCTTCAGTCACGTGTTTTCTCAGAGGGGGTATAGCTCAGTGGTAGAGCATTTGACTGCAGATCAAGGGGTCCCGGTTCAAATCCGGGTGCCCCCTTGGCTGTAAGCCTGTGTGTCCGTAGGCTCTTGCGGTAGTTTGCCGCGTTAATATTCGGACTCAAAGTTCATCATGGATCCTTTTAACGTAGGGTTAGGCAAACGTCGGTCCTGGAGTGCAGCAGCCCTGCAGAGTTCAGCTCCAGCTCCAATCAGGCCCACATGAACAGGCTAATCAAGGTCTAAAGGTCACCTGAGAACCACAGGTGGATGACGTTTATTTAGGGTTGGAAATAAAATCTGCAGGATTGCGGCACTTCAGGACCGGCGTTGCCTACCGCTGTTCTAACGCTAAAGATGAGAATACACCGTGCCATTTCAGCACAGTCATGGCTAAATGTCAACGTACACTGAACGAGTAAATCCCATACGACGTGAAGCCAAAGCTCACGAATTGTGTGCTCACACAATACCAGGGGTCTCTGACCCTGCTCCTGGTGAGCTTCCGCCCTGCAGATTTAGCTCCAACCCCAATGAAACTTAGCTGAAGCAGCTTATCAAGGTGTTAAGGGTTGCTTGATCATTACAGACTGGTGTGTTGGAGGTGGGTTGAAACTGAAGTCTGCAGGACAGTAGCCGACCAGCAGCAGGTTTGGAGATACCTGCGTTATTCGGTCAGATCGCACAGCTGCGACTTGACTGCTCACACTTCACCTCTGAAACAAATCGGAGAGATACCCGAACTAAGAAGTGTGTGGCTGTTTGCTGGTTTCAGAAGAAGCATCCATGCATTTCTGGGAAATGCACCGCCTTTCTCATACAGTTTGTGCGGTCCCTTCAAACGAGTGCAAAATATGTGACAAAATCCGTTGATACAACCAAGTTTCACATCATGTAGGTTTCTGTAGTGTAGTGGTTATCACGTTCGCCTAACACGCGAAAGGTCCTCGGTTCGAAACCGGGCAGAAACAGCGCGTCCTTTTGATACGCTGCGAGTTAAATGCCTTTCTTGAGACACGTTACTCCTTGTGTCTTGAAGCACTTTTAAAGTTACACACAGTTCCGCCCGTCACATTCGCTTCACGCATGAAAGGTGGCCAGTTCTCAAGTGGACGAAAAGCATTGCCCCTTTGGAAAGTGTTGCACAGAGAGAAAATGTGTGGCCAAATCTATCAAAATAAACAAAGAATCCAAAGGAACAGGTTTCTGTGGTGAAGTGGTTATCACAAAAAGTCCTCGGATCGACTGAAATAAACACTTTGTTAGAGATATGACAGGGTTTTGGTCATGTTGATTTAACTACCTCAACAGTTACATCAGTTTGATGCACGTTATTGTAAACCTGATCGTCGGTTAGTGTTAGTTGAACGTACGGCAGGTAAGTGTACTGAGGTTTAGTCAACATTACGCAGCCAGTTGGCTGTGTAGATAAGCCAATGAAAACCTCTTGTTCCCTTTACATAAAGTCTTGAATGTCTCCTTTGCTTTTTGCCTGTTTCATGTTGAAATCCGTTGAAAACTATTTTGACAAAGAACCCCAATCAAACCCCAGGTCAGTCCTTGAAATTATTTCTAAACATGTCTAAGGCGATGGATTGCTCATGCACAGTTCTCTTCAGGCGTTTCCCTTCTGTCAGGCCAAAATGAACGCTTTCTAAAAGATAACATTTAATTACACAAACAACGGAAACAATTTGATGCACGCTAGTACGTACTTGCTGGTAATTTAGGAATCGCAAAATGCCTAACGGCAGGGGTTACGGGAAAGTTTCACAGGACGAGGTGGCCGAGTGGTTAAGGCGATGGACTGCTAATCCATTGTGCTCTGCACGCATGGGTTCGAATCCCATCCTCGTCGTCTGTCCTTGTGACGTTGAACTGTCTTTAAGACGCAACATTGCCGAAGGTTAAGTTGTTTCCCACACCTCTAGGAGTGGTCTGCTACCCAGTAGAGAAAGCAACGTGTTTGGACGCACTTGGACATTATCAAGACAGCTTTAACTGTGGTGAAGCATAACACATGATGATTTTTCAATTCTTCAGTCGCGTGTTTTCTCAGAGGGGGTATAGCTCAGTGGTAGAGCATTTGACTGCAGATCAAGGGGTCCCCGGTTCAAATCCGGGTGCCCCCTTGGCTGTAAGCCTGTGTGTCCGTAGGCTCTTGCGGTAGTTTGCCGCGTTAATATTCGGACTCAAAGTTCATCATGGATCCTTTTAACGTAGGGTTAGGCAAACGTCGGTCCTGGAGTGCAGCAGCCCTGCAGAGTTCAGCTCCAGCTCCAATCAGGCCCACATGAACAGGCTAATCAAGGTCTAAAGGTCACCTGAGAACCACAGGTGGATGACGTTTATTTAGGGTTGGAAATAAAATCTGCAGGATTGCGGCACTTCAGGACCGGCGTTGCCTACCGCTGTTCTAACGCTAAAGATGAGAATACACCGTGCCATTTCAGCACAGTCATGGCTAAATGTCAACGTACACTGAACGAGTAAATCCCATACGACGTGAAGCCAAAGCTCACGAATTGTGTGCTCACACAATACCAGCGGTCTCTGACCCTGCTCCTGCTCAGCTTCCGCCCTGCAGATTTAGCCGAGTGGTTAAGGCGATGGACTGCTAATCCATTGTGCTCTGCACGCATGGGTTCGAATCCCATCCTCGTCGTCTGTCCTTGTGACGTTGAACTGTCTTTAAGACGCAACATTGCCGAAGGTTAAGTTGTTTCCCACACCTCTAGGAGTGGTCTGCTACCCAGTAGAGAAAGCAACGTGTTTGGACGCACTTGGACATTATCAAGACAGCTTTAACTGTGGTGAAGCATAACACATGATGATTTTTCAATTCTTCAGTCGCGTGTTTTCTCAGAGGGGGTATAGCTCAGTGGTAGAGCATTTGACTGCAGATCAAGGGGTCCCCGGTTCAAATCCGGGTGCCCCCTTGGCTGTAAGCCTGTGTGTCCGTAGGCTCTTGCGGTAGTTTGCCGCGTTAATATTCGGACTCAAAGTTCATCATGGATCCTTTTAACGTAGGGTTAGGCAAACGTCGGTCCTGGAGTGCAGCAGCCCTGCAGAGTTCAGCTCCAGCTCCAATCAGGCCCACATGAACAGGCTAATCAAGGTCTAAAGGTCACCTGAGAACCACAGGTGGATGACGTTTATTTAGGGTTGGAAATAAAATCTGCAGGATTGCGGAACTTCAGGACCGGCGTTGCCTACCGCTGTTCTAACGCTAAAGATGAGAATACACCGTGCCATTTCAGCACAGTCATGGCTAAATGTCAACGTACACTGAACGAGTAAATCCCATACGACGTGAAGCCAAAGCTCACGAATTGTGTGCTCACACAATACCAGGGGTCTCTGACCCTGCTCCTGGTCAGCTTCCGCCCTGCAGATTTAGCTCCTACCCCAATGAAACTTTAGTTTTCGTTTTTGTTCCTGTTAAAATTTCGTTCGTTTCCGGTTTTCGTTTTCGTTCCTTGAACCGGTTCAGAGCCCTGGTTGGAGGTGGGTTGAAACTGAAGTCTGCAGGACAGTAGCCGACCAGCAGCAGGTTTGGAGATACCTGCGTTATTCGGTCAGATCGCACAGCTGCGACTTGACTGCTCACACTTCACCTCTGAAACAAATCGGAGAGATACCCGAACTAAGAAGTGTGTGGCTGTTTGCCGGTTTCAGAAGAAGCATCCATGCATTTCTGGGAAATGCACCGCCTTTCTCATACAGTTTGTGCGGTCCCTTCAAACGAGTGCAAAATATGTGACAAAATCCGTTGATACAACCAAGTTTCACATCATGTAGGTTTCTGTAGTGTAGTGGTTATCACGTACGCCTAACACGCGAAAGGTCATCGGTTCGAAACCGGGCAGAAACAGCGCATCCTTTTGATACGCTGCGAGTTAAATGCCTTTCTTGAGACACGTTACTCCTTGTGTCTTGAAGCACTTTTAAAGTTACACACAGTTCCGCCCGTCACATTCGCTTCACGCATGAAAGGTGGCCAGTTCTCAAGTGGACGAAAAGCATTGCCCCTTTGGAAAGTGTTGCACAGAGAGAAAATGTGTGGCCAAATCTATCAAAATAAACAAAGAATCCAAAGGAACAGGTTTCTGTGGTGATGTGGTTATCACAAAAAGTCCTCGGATCGACTGAAATAAACACTTTGTTAGAGATATGACAGGGTTTTGGTCATGTTGATTTAACTACCTCAACAGTTACATCAGTTTGATGCACGTTATTGTAAACCTGATCGTCGGTTAGTGTTAGTTGAACGTACGGCAGGTAAGTGTACTGAGGTTTAGTCAACATTACGCAGCCAGTTGGCTGTGTAGATAAGCCAATGAAAACCTCTTGTTCCCTTTACATAAAGTCTTGAATGTCTCCTTTGCTTTTTGCCTGTTTCATGTTGAAATCCGTTGAAAACTATTTTGAAAAAGAACCCCAATCAAACCCCAGGTCAGTCCTTGAAATTATTTCTAAACATGTCTAAGGCGATGGATTGCTCATGCACAGTTCTCTTCAGGCGTTTCCCTTCTGTCAGGCCAAAATGAACGCTTTCTAAAAGATAACATTTAATTACACAAACAACGGAAACAATTTGATGCACGCTAGTACGTACTTGCTGGTAATTTAGGAATCGCAAAATGCCCAACGGCAGGGGTTACGGGAAAGTTTCACAGGACGAGGTGGCCGAGTGGTTAAGGCGATGGACTGCTAATCCATTGTGCTCTGCACGCGTGGGTTCGAATCCCATCCTCGTCGTCTGTCCTTGTGACGTTGAACTGTCTTTAAGACGCAACATTGCCGAAGGTTAAGTTGTTTCCCACACCTCTAGGAGTGGTCTGCTACCCAGTAGAGAAAGCAACGTGTTTGGACGCACTTGGACATTATCAAGACAGCTTTAACTGTGGTAAAGCATAACACATGATGATTTTTCAATTCTTCAGTCACGTGTTTTCTCAGAGGGGGTATAGCTCAGTGGTAGAGCATTTGACTGCAGATCAAGGGGTCCCGGTTCAAATCCGGGTGCCCCCTTGGCTGTAAGCCTGTGTGTCCGTAGGCTCTTGCGGTAGTTTGCCGCGTTAATATTCGGACTCAAAGTTCATCATGGATCCTTTTAACGTAGGGTTAGGCAAACGTCGGTCCTGGAGTGCAGCAGCCCTGCAGAGTTCAGCTCCAGCTCCAATCAGGCCCACATGAACAGGCTAATCAAGGTCTAAAGGTCACCTGAGAACCACAGGTGGATGACGTTTATTTAGGGTTGGAAATAAAATCTGCAGGATTGCGGCACTTCAGGACCGGCGTTGCCTACCGCTGTTCTAACGCTAAAGATGAGAATACACCGTGCCATTTCAGCACAGTCATGGCTAAATGTCAACGTACACTGAACGAGTAAATCCCATACGACGTGAAGCCAAAGCTCACGAATTGTGTGCTCACACAATACCAGGGGTCTCTGACCCTGCTCCTGGTGAGCTTCCGCCCTGCAGATTTAGCTCCAACCCCAATGAAACTTAGCTGAAGCAGCTTATCAAGGTGTTAAGGGTTGCTTGATCATTACAGACTGGTGTGTTGGAGGTGGGTTGAAACTGAAGTCTGCAGGACAGTAGCCGACCAGCAGCAGGTTTGGAGATACCTGCGTTATTCGGTCAGATCGCACAGCTGCGACTTGACTGCTCACACTTCACCTCTGAAACAAATCGGAGAGATACCTGAACTAAGAAGTGTGTGGCTGTTTGCGGGTTTCAGAAGAAGCATCCATGCATTTCTGGGAAATGCACCGCCTTTCTCATACAGTTTGTGCGGTCCCTTCAAACGAGTGCAAAATATGTGACAAAATCCGTTGATACAACCAAGTTTCACATCATGTAGGTTTCTGTAGTGTAGTGGTTATCACGTTCGCCTAACACGGGAAAGGTCATCGGTTCGAAACCGGGCAGAAACAGCGCGTCCTTTTGATACGCTGCGAGTTAAATGCCTTTCTTGAGACACGTTACTCCTTGTGTCTTGAAGCACTTTTAAAGTTACACACAGTTCCGCCCGTCACATTCGCTTCACGCATGAAAGGTGGCCAGTTCTCAAGTGGACGAAAAGCATTGCCCCTTTGGAAAGTGTTGCACAGAGAGAAAATGTGTGGCCAAATCTATCAAAATAAACAAAGAATCCAAAGGAACAGGTTTCTGTGGTGATGTGGTTATCACAAAAAGTCCTCGGATCGACTGAAATAAACACTTTGTTAGAGATATGACAGGGTTTTGGTCATGTTGATTTAACTACCTCAACAGTTACATCAGTTTGATGCACGTTATTGTAAACCTGATCGTCGGTTAGTGTTAGTTGAACGTACGGCAGGTAAGTGTACTGAGGTTTAGTCAACATTACGCAGCCAGTTGGCTGTGTAGATAAGCCAATGAAAACCTCTTGTTCCCTTTACATAAAGTCTTTAATGTCTCCTTTGCTTTTTGCCTGTTTCATGTTGAAATCCGTTGAAAACTATTTTGAAAAAGAACCCCAATCAAACCCCAGGTCAGTCCTTGAAATTATTTCTAAACATGTCTAAGGCGATGGATTGCTCATGCACAGTTCTCTTCAGGCGTTTCCCTTCTGTCAGGCCAAAATGAACGCTTTCTAAAAGATAACGTTTAATTACACAAACAACGGAAACAATTTGATGCACGCTAGTACGTACTTGCTGGTAATTTAGGAATCGCAAAATGCCCAACGGCAGGGGTTACGGGAAAGTTTCACAGGACGAGGTGGCCGAGTGGTTAAGGCGATGGACTGCTAATCCATTGTGCTCTGCACGCGTGGGTTCGAATCCCATCCTCGTCGTCTGTCCTTGTGACGTTGAACTGTCTTTAAGACGCAACACTGCCGAAGGTTAAGTTGTTTCCCACACCTCTAGGAGTGGTCTGCTACCCAGTAGAGAAAGCAACGTGTTTCTTTGCATCAGTTTTGAAGTGCTTACAATCCAGAGTCTCTGAGGGACACTTGAGTGTTTTTAGACTTTAAAGTCCATGCTATGTGCCAACTGTCTAGAAAGTGGTAAAGACTGGGTTGAGCGGATTTACCTTTGTTGATGTTTGCTGTAAGAGGAACAGAACAGGAATCATAACAACTGAAAAACCTTAGCGGAATGGTTGAAAACATACGTTGTCTCTAGCACAATTTTTATAGGTCAGTGCTAGAGCGTTTAAACGCAGATAGGGAGGTCTAACCGTTCACTTGGACATTATCAAGACAGCTTTAACTGTGGTGAAGCATAACAAATGATGATTTTTCAATTATTCAGTCACGTGTTTTCTCAGAGGGGTATAGCTCAGTGGTAGAGCATTTGACTGCAGATCAAGGGGTCCCCGGTTCAAATCCGGGTGCCCCCTTGGCTGTAAGCCTGTGTGTCCGTAGGCTCTTGTGGTAGTTTGCCGCGTTAATATTCGGACTCAAAGTTCATCATGGATCCTTTTAACGTAGGGTTAGGAAAACGTCGGTCCTGGAGTGCAGCAGCCCTGCAGAGTTCAGCTCCAGCTCCAATCAGGCCCACACGAACAGGCTAATCAAGGTCTAAAGGTCACCTGAGAACCACAGGTGGATGACGTTTATTTAGGGTTGGAAATAAAATCTGCAGGATTGCGGCACTTCAGGACCGGCGTTGCCTACCCCTGTTTTAATGCTAAAGACGAGCATACACTGTGCCATTTCAGCACAGTCGTGGCTAAATGCCAACGTACACTGAACGAGTAAATCCCATACGACGTGAAGCCAAAGCTCACGAAATGTGTGCTCACACAATACCAGGGGTCTCTGACCCTGCTCCTGGTGAGCTTCCGCCCTGCAGATTTAGCTCCAACCCCAATAAAACTTAGCTGAAGCAGCTTATCAAGGTGTTCAGGGTTGCTTGATAATTACAGACTGGTGTGTTGGAGGTGGGTTGAAACTGAAGTCTGCAGGACAGTAGCCGACCAGCAGCAGGTTTGGAGATACCTGCGTTATTCGGTCAGATCGCAGAGCTGCGACTTGACTGCTCACACTTCACCTCTGAAACAAATCGGAGAGATACCCGAACTAAGAAGTGTGTGGTTGTTTGCCGGTTTCAGAAGAAGCATCCATGCATTTCTGGGAAATGCACCGCCTTTCTCATACAGTTTTTGCGGTCCCTTCAAACGAGCGCAAAGTATGTGACAAAATCCATTGATTCAACCAAGTGTCACAGCATGTATGTTTCTGTAGTGTAGTGGTTATCACGTTCGCTTAACACGCGAAAGGTCCTCGATTTGAAACCGGGCAGAAACAGCACGTCCTTTTCATACGCTGCGAGTTTAATGCCTTTCTTGAGACACGTTACTCCTTGTGTCATGAAGCACTTTTAAAGTTACACACAGTTCCGCCCGTCACATTCGCTTCACGCATGAAAGGTGGCCAGTTCTCAAGTGGACGAAAAGCATTGCCCCTTTGGAAAGTGTTGCACAGAGAGAAAGTGTGTGGCCAAATCTATCAAAATAAACAAAGAATCCAAAGGAACAGGTTTCTGTGGTGATGTGGTTATCACAAAAAGTCCTCGGTTCGACTGAAATAAACACTTTGTTAGAGATATGACAGGGTTTTGGTCATGTTGATTTAACTACCTCAACAGTTACATCAGTTTGATGCACGTTATTGTAAACCTGATCGTCGGTTAGTGTTAGTTGAACGTACGGCAGGTAAGTGTACAGAGGTTTAGTCAACATTACGCAGCCAGTTGGCTGTGTACATAAGCCAATGAAAACCTCTTGTTCCCTTTACATAAAGTCTTGAATGTCTCCTTTGCTTTTTGCCTGTTTCATGTTGAAATCCGTTGAAAACTATTTTGAAAAAGAACCCCAATCAATTAAAGGTCAGTCCTTTATATTATTTCTAAACATGTCTAAGGCGATGGATTGCTCATGCACAGTTCTTTTCAGGCATTTACCCTCCGTTAGGCCAAAATCAGCGCTTTCTAAAAGATAACATTTAATTACATCAACAATGGAAACAATTTGATGCACGCTACTATGTACTTGCTGGTAATTTAGGAATCGCACAATGCCCAACAGCAGGGGTTCCGAGAAAGTTTCACGTCACGAGGTGGCCGAGTGGTTAAGGCGTTTGACTGCTAATCCATTGTGCTGTGCATGTGTGGGTTTGAATCCCATCCTTGTTGTCTGTTGTGACCAATGTGGTGCAAAAGTGTGGGGTCTTTTACAACCAGATCGACAATCTGTGGATCCACCATCAACATTGACTGATCAGTCACATACATACATCGAAGAGCGGCAAGGAGCTCCACCAGCAACATGAAGCGAGTTGGGTGAGTTTTCTCCCCACACAGTTTTGTCAAGTGATCAAACCAACAGACCAGAAGTGGATAGCTCAGTGTCTGTATTACAGCACGGGGTGACTGAAGCAGCAGTTTTCCCAAAACTGGTTTCATCCACCAAGTCCCAGCAAGCCTACTACTACACCACCTGATCCTGGCAATTACTTCAGGCAGCAAATGTTTATGTGGACCCTATAAGGATGTGAGGCATTCCTCTTATGTGTACACAGTGCAATAGGAAGATGCACCATTCAGGCATCTACACTAAAGTGAGGGAAGTAGTTGATGTTGACTCCAGATATGACCTAATTGGAGCAGACTACCTTGGAGTTCAGAGATCTTAAAAAAACTGGATCCCTCCCACAGAAATAAATTCCTGAATGTTCTGACCACTCACCTTGCCCTTGTCAGGAAGTGTGTAACCTTGCTAAAGCCTAGAACTGCAGGAAACAGTTTTTGTTACTTGCAGCAAGCGTTGGCAGAATTTCATAGCGAGGAGTGGGCAAGACAAATTATAGATTACCTGACAGACTGTGAGTTCCATAAAAAGAGATGTGCCCTGACCCAACTGAAAGTGGTTTATGAGCAGCCACCACCCTATTGCCCCCTACCTCTTGCAAAGTGATTTGAGACCGCCCATGCCAACAAAAATCTGAGTCACCATGATGAGCTTAAGGGTGTCATAACATCAACATATGGTAGCATCCTGAAACTTGATTCTACCAAAAAGGTAAATGTGTGTGTGTTTATATATTTTTATATAAAGAGCTAATGCATATAAACTTAAATTGATGTTCAGTGATTATACCTTATGTGTTTATGTAATTATATAGATCACTAAAAAGCTTGCTGGTGGCATTGCAGACACAGCTACCTGGATTACCAACGTTGGGAATGAGTTTGGCCAAGTCCTAAACTGTGTCCTAACAACTGGTGAGAGAGCCGCTCTAGATTACTTTTGTCAGGGCATTGTGAAGCAATTCAAGGATGCTATAGAGCCAGAGCCAGCTGTGAATTTACATGAATTTTGTACAGGTTGTTCAAAATATTCACTCCTAATGAAAATTTTTTGAAAAATAAAGCAATAAGCACCAAGAAGCAGTGGGTTAGAGGGGTATTTAATAACGGCTTAGAACATGTTTCAACCATTCAGAATCAAGGTCCAGAATTGACAATTATAAAAAAGAAATATAGCATGAGAACCCCAGTTAACTGTTTGCAGTCAAGTAAACACAAATATATTTAATTTAGAAAAAGCATAATTGTTTAATGATGTAAATTTAAATGTAAGAAAATGCATAACCTCTCCTTGTTCTTACCTGGTTTCGACCATGGAAGGTCACAGTGCGTTTGATGTATTCCACTTCATGCGATGGTTCACTGCTGGTCTAACAACAGAGCACCATCCATCCGTCCAGCTGTATCTTTGAATGGGACAAGGATGACATCTCTCATCTTGTCATGGGGGCATATTCCAACAGAGACCCAAATCCTGTCAAGTATCTTTTACAGTGAGCTAGCCAAGCACTACATGAGGAGGACACGCGGAGTTGAAGAAACTCGTGCCTTGATTCAAGGACTCCTAGACTCCATGTGGGAACTGACCAACACGACTGGCTTGCGCCTCGTCGATCCAGAGAGCATGACACGCGTTTGGAAGGTACAGCAGAAACATTTACCCTGCATCCAAGATCCACCTGATGTTCAGCTTTACACAAAACTGGGCTCTGAAGGCGGAGATCTGAAACTGCTCGGCTGCGCACAAGTTCATTTGCGATTTATAGATTTGAAAAACATACACGTTTTCTGCGCGTACGTTCGATTTATGAATCACACGTATGCATTTTTGATAAATGATCGTAAGATCAAATGTAGGATGGTTTTTACACAGCATTTTATAACTGAGGCCCCTCCTCTCTCCACTGGAGCATAGTGAAGTGGGCATCACTCTGCCAGAGATGCAGGTTAAGGTTCAAGAGGATGAGTTTCTGGATGTCACAAAATGTGATGCAGCCGACATCAGTTTAGATACCCACACCCTTGGCAGATCCAGTAGTCATGATTCATTAAGCTCCTCTCTGGTTATGTCAGTTTTCTTGATCTTTTATCATTTAAGTTACATAGAAATTTACTAGTTTTTATGATTCATGATTAAACTTTTTATTAACCCCTTACAAATTTTTTTAACATTTGTTGACTACACAAGTAGCAATAACCACATTTTATAAAGCATTTATTGATCTTAGTTAATGTTAATCTCAACATTTACTAATACATTATTGAAATCAAAAGATGTATCTATTAAAAGTGCAACTCAATATTTAGTCGATATAAGTTCACTGTAAATACTTTATTGTAAAATTTCCAAGAGTGCTGTAATTGTCATGATCCTGTCTTCAGGTCACAGTTTTCTAGTGACAGGATCATGGCAGCCCTATGTTTTGTGTGAGAGCACTGGCTTTGTTTTTTCCTAGCCATGTGCTTTCTGTCTCTTCTCCTGACCCTGCCCCCTTGTTTCCTCGTTTATTATTCCCATCATTGTTTGAATCATGCCACCTGTTCCCTTCTTGATTTGCTCCCCTATTTAATCCCCTTGTATTCATTGTCCCATGCTTGTGTCTTGTTCCAAGTTCCTGTAAGTACGTTGTTTAAAAAGTCAAGTCATATCTAGTCCAGTCCAGTCCAGTCCAGTCGAGTCCAGTCCAGTCCAGTGTTATATATATTTAGTGTTTTACTGTTAAGTGTTGTTAAGATCTTGTCCTGTTTAGTGTTCTTATCCACTGTATACGTATCTTGTTTATGTAGTTTTGCCCCCTCGTGGGTTTTTGTTTTCTGTTTTGTTATAATAAACATCTGTTGTGTATATCCACCTGCTGTCTGTGTTTGGGTTCATCCTACACACCCTAACCGTAATCATCACAAAAATACAGCATGCAACAATCTGTTGTTTTGTCTGTAAAACCTGGAAGCTGCACTGTAAACAATTGCTTTAAATTTAACTGAAACTATTTGCAATAAGCTGTTGTTTTTTTATAATTTAAAGTGTTAAGTTTTTTTTTTTGCAGCAGCAGCAGCACACTGAATAATAATAAAATACTGACAACATGGCAACCTAACCCCAACTCCATGGCCAGTTTCTCACAGTTTCAACCACTTGACAAACAATAAGTACTGGAATCTTTATCCTCCAAAACAAGAACATGTGACACTATGAAACTTCAATGGCCATGTGTCCACAACAAGCAATGGAAAAGACCCAAAGCAATATTGCATCAAAATCCTGACTTCATGCTCTGTCACAAGACACTCAACCCAAAAACATCTACAAGGGTGATCGGACCATGACAATCACATCCTCTGTAGGATTTGATATGAAGACATTACTAGTATTATCATGTGATGGTGTGGTGATGTCAAGTCTGAATGTGCATTGCACAATGTGCACATTATGCAAGCAGTATATCTGAGAGGTGGTTTAGTTTCTCACAACATCAGTTTAAACAACAAGAGCCTCCTCTGTTTGGGCATTTGTGTGATTTTGATGACTTGGACATCTAACGTTGGCTGTGATCTTCTGCAGAAAAATGGTATGTAATGAATGCTATTTTAAAATAAATTAAAACAAGTGCAAAGTTTTTTAAGATTTAATAAATACAGGAATGGTGATATGAGCTTATCCATTAAAGTGAACCGCATTTTTTTTTTTTTTGTTATACACAATACTAACATCTACTTTTGAATATGGTACACTGTAAAAAATAATTCAGTGGCTTTGTAAATATCACTAAAATAAATGATTAAAATAACTTAATAAAATCTCTTTATGTCTATAAGTTGATTTTTTGAGTTGCACAAACCAAAATAAATGACTAAAAAATAAACAGATATTTTTGTGTAAAATGTACAGATATTATTTAGTTGTATACATCAAATTAAATAGGTATTTAACTTACAGATTATTTCTAATAGATATGCTTAATATTTGTTGTAAATTTGAATCAATATATTTGAGAATGTCACACTTATATATTTTAGTTTTTAAAACTGTAATAATTGCTCATTTCAAGTTAACATAGGTATTTAACATCAACAAAAAAATTAGTAAATTTCATGCATAACTTTAACTATGATTTACTCAATATTTTTGGTGAAACATTTATTACATTGTATTATTTCAGTAAATGTAGGCAAAAAAATTAAGTAAATCAGATGTTCATTTAAAAATCACAAAGCCAACGTTTTTTTAATCAGCAGCAGAAGAAACTGCGCTTGCAGGAAGATAAAAAACCCCAAAACGCCTCAAAAATCCTGGTAAGTGTTGAGTTTATTCATATTTAAACTTGTTTTTAATAAAATATTTGATGTGTCCTTGCGTAAACAACTTAAGGTGTATTTATCTGAATACTTTCGGAGCCATACTGTAAACTGGGTACAATAACAGCTTTCTGTGCACATACTGCTAGATTAATCATGAATATTTTTATTTTACGTATTTATTCAGGTCACTAAAGTGTTAATACAGCTGTGCTACTTGAAATGTGTGTAAAATAATAATTTCTGATCGTTTTATTACTGCATAATGCTGTTGTAGACAAACACGTGTAAATCTGTAGTGGCTGATAGTCAGGCGATCCGAAATCCGGACCTCAGATTCGCTCCACCCGGACTTATTTGACCTTTCATATGAAAGCGGAACACAACAGAGCCTTGCAGAGCTCACACGCTTATATAAATTTATATTAATTATCTCTCGATTCCATATGCCTATGCCTTATTTTCCTTTTTTGTGTTAAGGGTGTGGTGGCACACTGGTGGAGAAGCGCCGCGTCTCGTGTAGACAACTCACAGTTTCGGACACCGCACCAGACGTTCGCATTAAATAGCGCAAGTTTAGTCAGACAAAGTTTACCTCCAGATGTAAAATATACATTCGCAGCCTATGTTATTCGTGATTTGAGACAAATTTGTTATTAATGTTAAATTAAGTGGCGCTCTGTGGCAGCATCCAGAGTAACAGCGGACAGCCGTTTAAATAAAGTTATCTTTGTTGCAGGTACAAGTGCTGGTGGTCCACTTGTCTGGGTTCAAGAGGTGATTCTGCATGCTGTGAATTTGAGAGACCTCTCAGAGTTTATTCAGCTGATTTGTTTTTTAACATACAATGTTTGCTATTTTCAATAAAATAACGTGTACAAATTGCTTTGTTTATCATTGATAATTGATGGTTCAGTATGAAATAAATGTATAACATTAAGTAAATATAACTAATTTATTTTAGTTAAATAATATTCCCAAAATTGTCAGCTACATCTAAGTAACATTTTTAATGATATCAACTTAATTTTTTAATAGACTTACTAGGATTTTTTATTGATTTGCTTTTATATTTTTGATTTCCTCTACTCAATTTAATTTGTGATAGGAAACTAATGTAATTATTGAAATCTTCTCGATTTCATAGCTTTCAAATTTACTCAAAATTTATGTTAAAAAATAAAAGAGAAGCTTATCTAAGATACATTTAAATGACTGTGCATTACATAATATACTGAAGTGAATTAAGTTCTTTTTAATCTGAATTAAAATGTTTGCCTACACTGCAAAAAGTAAAAGTTGGATCAAAAAATTACTTCAATTTGTAACGTCAAAAAATTTGAGTACATGAACATCCATGAGCAATACATTTGTTACAGTATTTAATACTTTTTATTAATGTTAATTAATAGAAATAAAGCTTTTTATTGTTTGTTCATGTTAGTCCACAGTGCATTAACTAACGTTAACACAATTTTAATAAAGTATTAGTAGTTGTTGAAATTAATATTAACAAAGATTAATAAATGCTGTATAAATGCAGTTTATTATTAGTTCATGTTAACTAATGTAGTAAACTAATGTTAACTAATGAACCGTATTGTAAAGTGTTTCCTATATATTTTTTATATCACATAAAATTACATAAACAACACACAGCATCAAGAAACACTTACATCTGTTTTTGTGTTTAAAAGATGGAAAGAGACTCATAAAGTTATTTATTAGCAACGTGCTTGCTATAAACACAAAATTTAATATAAGTACAAGTAGTTAAAAATGGAAAGACCCAGCAAACCTTATACATTTTAATATTCATGACACCTAATAAAAGGCAAATAAACACAAGACATAATAATACTGACATACGGCTATAATAAAACTTAATTTAATGATTAATTTTTAGTTAGCTAATTTGTATGAAAGTAAGTTCTGGATTTAACTTAAGTTTCAGTAAGATCATTGGAATATCTTCTTACTAAGTGGTTGTTTTTAAGTTCCTGGAAAGTTTAGCAAAGTTTTCTTCTTTACACCAGCAGATGGCGCCAGTGTACTTCATTGTTCTTCTGATGCTTCAGTCTGGACTCTTGCATGGAGCTGAACCTCAAAACCTAAACTGTCCAGCTTATGGTGGAGTACCAGGCACTCCTGGACACAACGGTCTGCCTGGAAGAGATGGTAGAGATGGAAAAGATGGGGTCATTGGACCTAAAGGAGAGAAGGGAGAGCCAGGTTTGTGTGAGAGTTTAAGTGCATGGGTGCAGTAATTGGGTCTGTGGTTAACAGGAAATCGTGATAAAGACAGATGAAGAAGATTTAGCTTTTTACTTTACTGTCACAGGAGTGGATGTGCATGGACCACCAGGTAAAGCAGGACCACCTGGACCACAAGGACTAACAGGGCCACCAGGTCTACCAGGTATCAAGCATTATTAAGTTATACTATGTTATTTTGTTCAGATTTTTTCCCAGCTCAGTATAAAATTTTAATAATGCATATGAGCTATCTTGTAATTGTTTAATTTTCAGGGCATCCTGGAGGTGACATCACATCTTTAAAATCTGAGATCCAGCATCTAAACACCAAGATTGCCGTAATGGAGAAATTTGCAAGTTTTGATACATTCAGAAAGGTTGGACAGAAATACTTTGTTTATGATGGCTTTGTAGAAAGCTTTGACAATGGGATTAAATGGTGCAAGGAAATTGGTGGAACAATTGCTTTGCCAAGAAATGCTGAAGAAAACCGAGGGTTGTTAAGAGTAGCCCTAGCCAGTGGATTAAGTGGTAAGAAGCCATATATTGGAGTCACAGACAGACATAAAGAAGGACAGTTTGTAGACATTGATGGAAAACCCTTGACTTTTACCAAATGGAGTTCAGGTCAACCTGATGATTATAAGGGAGCACAAGATTGTGGTGCTCTTATAGATTCTGGTTATTGGGATGATGTTGGTTGTAATGATCCACATTATATCATATGTGAAATAGAAATCAACTAGAATGTACCTCATTCAGGATAGTAACTATACAAATCTGCAGCATTAATACACATATTCATCTGACTGTCAAATATTTCCACCATTAAAAAAATTTTATAATAAAAAATTGAAATAACAGGGTCTCGAAAGAGTATTACCTGTATTTTGTATTCTTTACATTAGTTAATTTAATTGTTTTTAAAAAAATTTTACATGGTGTGGTACCACCGTATCTTTCCGATTTAGTACACTTATACTTGCCTTCAAGATCCCTTAGGTCCTCAGACAAGAAATTTCTGATCAACCCAAAGTCTAGGGGTAGATCTTGGGGAGATTGTGCATTTTCTGTCTGTGCCCCCAAGCGTTGGAATAGTCTGCCGCTTAGGACCTCCACAATCTCTTTTAAAGACTCATCTTTTTTTCTCTGGCTTTTATGTGAGTAGTTTAAAGGGGCCATGGCACAAGACTTTTTTAAGATGTCAAATAAATCTTTGGTGTCCCCAGAGCACATATGTGAAGTTTTAGCTCAGAACACCATATAAATAATTTATTATAACATGTTTAAATTGCCACTTTGTAGGTTTGTGCAAAAATGTGCCGTTTTGGGTGTATCCTTTAAAAAGCAAATGAGCTGATGTAATTCAAACACTGATCACAATGATGGTGGTTTGTTGGCAATAAAACTCAATTGTGCTTTTCTCTGCACTAAATGACAGTGCTGTGGTTGGAAAGTGCAGATTAAGGGGTGGTGTTATTATAATAAGGGCTTCTTATGATATCATAAGGAGAGCCACATTTCAACTACCTATTTTTTCATGTGCTTGTAGAGAATAGTTTACCAAAACTAAGTTACTGGGTTGATTTTTTTCACATTTTCTAGGTTGATAGAATGCACTGGGGACTCAAATCACTTAAACATGGAAAAAGTCAGATTTTCATGGCATGGCCCCTTTAATGTGTTAGCATGTTAGTGGTTTGGAGTTTTAAGTTGTTTCGAAATGTACAGCACATTGGTCAACTGCTTTATAAATAAATTACCTTGCCTTGCATCTTTAGGACTTGCTGTGTCATAAACATATAATTTTTCTAGAATTATCTTTTGATGGTGTCAAGTCTGAAAGTGCATTGCACATGTGTTTGTTGTGCAGGCAGTATATCTGATGTGGTTCAGTTTCTCACAACATCAAATTAAACAACATCGACAAGCCCCTTATTTTTTTCTGATTTATTAATCAATATTTATTTTATCTTTATATTTAACTTTGAAAAACAGAAATTATGCAAAAAGATGATATTTCAAAATATACAAAATGATTATAATGCATGTCCCTATAAACAAACAAAAATATTTATTAATTTTAAAATTTAAAATAAAACAATAAATAAACAACTGACCTGAAAACAAAGAGGTGGATATATCAAACTACACATGCAAGTGCAATGACAAATTCATACACTTACAATTCAGTGAAAAAAAAAATGATAAAGGGTTACAGACTATTGAATACACAGTAAAAGTCCAGTATTAAATGAACTCTCACAGAGTTGATTTCAACACTTTTTCAGAGTTTATATAGCTCCACACTTATCAGTGTTAAATGAAGCAGTGGGTTACCAGTGCATTTTATAACAGCCGTTATTAGGCACAACGTGGAGCAATTCTTCATTAAATATATAAACATACAATATATCAAATGAAAGAACAGACCCTTCACTTTAAAAAAACAAACAAAAAAAACAAATGTATACTACCTTCTTTTGTTCTCTTTTTATTACCTCTCAAATTTTGAGAAAAAAGCTGAGATAATTGCATTTTTGTGAAAGACTTTTGTAAGAAATCAGATTCCAAGCGATGATCAAAACTTACACAGAGTTTTTGGGGATACTTCAGTGTTTAAGTTGTATAAGATCGCTACCGAGTGGATAATAACAGAAATATGGATCGGCTTAATTGACAAGACAACTCAAATCAACAATGTTTATTGACATTTATCTGAATATCACCATTAATTGTGCAATTATTGTCAAAAATTAAATATGATTAAAAATTGTGGTATTTATTTTCATAAATCATAGCAACAGTGGCGCAGTGATACTTAAGCTATGTAATGCTGTCTGAACCGTGGGGTTAATGGGGTATTTTATCACAGCTTAGAACCTGTTTCAACCAATCAGAATGAAGGACCAGAACTGCCTGTTTTATAAAAAGCTTTGAATTGCAGGTGCTGGTGCTGGACGTAGCAGGTTAATTCTGGTCAGGATGGCTGATCTTAGCTGGTCAGTCTGGTTTAAGTTAGTCAGGCTGGCTGGTCTTAGCTGAATTAAGCAGGTCAGGCTGGTTTTAGCGGGTCAGGCTGGTTGGTTTTAGCTGTATAACTTGTCTGAATGGGAATTAAATGAATAAAAACTTGTGTATTTTTTTTAACCCAATTTAACCCAAAAATCTGGATTCGGTGCATCCCTAATAATGACACAGGCAACAAATGGATATAGGGTGTCACACTCATAGATTTGCCTCATTTACAGTTCAGACACTCTTTTAAAAACATTTTGGGTCAACCTCTGGCACAGCTTCAAAGCTGAAACTTATGATATCAAAGGGCCAGAATGTCATTGAAACACACTAGTGGCTTTGCTGTCATCAGTATTAAACATGTTACCCTCTCGAAAACCCCACCACACAGAGCCCCCCCACACATAACTGACCCCAATTGAACCCCTGGTCATAAATAATAATGTTGAGCTCTGCTCTGAGGCTCATGCCGGTAGCTCACATTCCTAAACAGACCTCTTAAGGGGCGGTTTTCTGGACAGGGTTTATCCGAATCCCAGACATGCATGTTTGAGCTGCCTTAATTTAAAATATTTTGTACTGACATCTCAACATATATATCCGAGCCATTGTTTTCTCTTAAGATGAAACCAGTATTGTTTTTGTATAGTATGTTTGTAAAAACTACCTAAATGTCCTAATATAACTAAGGCCTAGTCATGGATTCATCAAAACCCTGTCCGGGAAACTGCCCCTCTATGTTTGAGCCTGTATCAGATAAAACATACAGATTTTAAGCAATAGTCAACTGTTTGGAGATTATTAATGGACGTTTCTGAGTGGTAAGTTTGTGTTTTTTCAGTAAAGACCTGCAAAACATAACTGTAACGTCAATAGTAGAACTTCAGCCTAAATACTAGCATATAGCAGGGCTATTCAAATCTTACCCTGGAGGGCCGGAGCACTGCAGATTTTAGCTCCAACCCTAATCAAACACACCTGAGCAAGCTGATCAAGGTCTTCATGATCACTAGACAATCACAGGTGGTTAGGTTTGATTAGGGTTGGAGCTAAACTCTGCAGTGCTCCGGACCTCCAGGGTAAGATTTGAATAGCCCTGGCATATAGCATTAATTAGAATGTAGCGCAAACTCAGCAGTCACAACTTCGTTTTTAGCATTTTAACAATTTTGTAATTAATTTAATGTGTAATTTAATGTTGGGGCATACATCTTGACTGTGATGTCACAGTCTGTGTTATGTTTTT
This sequence comes from Paramisgurnus dabryanus, assembly GCF_030506205.2. Taxonomy (NCBI): domain Eukaryota; kingdom Metazoa; phylum Chordata; class Actinopteri; order Cypriniformes; family Cobitidae; genus Paramisgurnus; species Paramisgurnus dabryanus. The sequence continues at coordinate 29,367,328 of NC_133350.1, read as the reverse complement.
TGCCTATGCGCGAGGTTTACATAAAAATTAGGAAACAAACACATTTGAGGATCACGATATGTCGTTACCATGTACACAGCTCTAATTATACATCTTTGCCTAAGTAAATCGTTTTTCATTTCTATGGCACCTTTAAGACTCGGATGTCTCTGCCAAATTTCATGACATTTTGAGCACATTCAAAGTTGTTGGCCAATTGGTTTGGGCAAAACTGTCAACATAGCCACAAACGTGTGGCAAAAGGGCTCTGTGGCACACCATTTTGACTAGTGGTGGTTTACCCTCAGTCCCCAAACTTGTCAGTAACAACAAAATAGTTCACTGATATTTACCCACATATTTTCAAGTGCATCGTTTTCTGGGAGAAACCATGTTGATATGGCCCGTCTTCACTTTTTGCAGCGATTTTTGCAAACTTGGAAGTTTTTAAGAGCAATGTCTGATTTGGCTGGTATCTGCTGTGTGATGTACAGTACGATGTTCTATGTTTAAATGCATATGCCCATTTTTATGATATTTTATATCGTTTTATTCTTCCTATTTCCCTCTGCTAAAATGATTTTTGTACAGCTGCTTTGTAACTACAAACATTGTCAAAAGTGCTATTGAAATAACTGCAAAATTAAAGGTGTTTTGATTGTTTACACTTTAACATACATGCAGTTTTAATGTATTATTTGATTTCAATGCTTTGCAATGGCTCTGTACTATCTTGGTATCAAACATAAATACAAAAGAATTGCATGCACGTACTACTGTTAAAAAAAAGTGATGACTCAACCAAAGACTTTACGAAGACCCCTTCACGGATGTGTACTCTATGTAAAAGCACTACCCAAACAACAAATAAATTTTTTTTTACATTCTGCAACAGCCACGTAGTGTTTGTTGGCATATAAACGCTAATGGTGTGATGAAACAATCTCGATATGTAGTGGTCATTTTATTTTAAAACAGCATTGCAGCATGTTAAGGAAAATTTGAAAGACCATTTAACCAAAGTAGAGACATTAAATAACAACTATTGAGGGTCTTCATGTAGTTCATCTTAATTTAATCATGATGAGTGCTTAACACCAAGAGTAACATTCACCTGAGTTCACATAGGAAAAGTGTAAAGCTTTGGTTATTACTCATTAGATTCATGGAAAATCCCCCTCTAATGCAGATATTAAGGCTTTTGGTTTTAACCAATTATAACTGAATGGAAAAACAACTTTTCTGATAAATTAAAATGACTGCTTAAGACTGCTTAAGGAACCAAGAAAACTGGCACATACATCATTATTCACTGTAACTTAAAAGTGTATTGTATAGAAAGACAAAGGAAACAAAGCAAGTTATGGACCATATACATATTATAAAATGGCAACGCTTAAGACTGCACAATTCATACATCCACAAAACAAAGATCATTTCAGAATTTGCAGTTTTTATGCTTAGAAAAAATATAACTTATGTACAAAAAGCAAACTGTATCAAATCTGTAGTTTTTTTCTGTGATTAATGCACATAAAGATGATGGCTTGTGAGTACACTAATAAAGACTAAAAAAAGACAACTATGATATCAGTTTCCCACAGCTTTTAAACTTTCGGTGCTTATGTTGTTCACTTTTAACGCACTGTATCCTTTTCCTGAACAGCAAGTGAATTACCGTGATGCCATGTAATACCCTACAAGTTCAGCTTAAAGAATTAATAAAAAGATCCCAAATGACTTTATACAATATACAAGGAAGGGATGCAAAACAAAAGAAGATGAGGTAAACAAGCACCTTTTAGATGCTATCACACCTCAAACTACCTCAGTGAAAGCATGCGTCATGGGCTTTACAATGCATTCACTTCCTGGTCATGTAAGTGAATACTCAATACACTGTAGCCAGCCAATGTTCATTAATAGCCATTGCTATTCAGATTAATGGAGTGAAGATCTGTGACCTGCATGACATTGATGCTGCCGGGCGCTAAACGGCCAAACCCATCTGAAGACGTGTCCATGGTTAAGAGAGTTTGCTGCTGGCTCGACACGTCGCCGGTATCACAGCCGTCAGAGCTGGCTGCAGCTGAAAGAGTGCTGTCGTTATTATTCACAGCTCCAGCTGAAGTTTTCTTATTCAAATGGGTCTTGATGTGTTTGGACAGGTGGTCACTTCGCATGAAACGCTTGGGACACTCCGGGCATGAGAACTTCTTTTCACCTGTTAAAAAGTTCAACATTTTCGGTAAGCACATTTTCAGAACACAGTTAAATCTGTACATATACCTATATAACTGTATAATATAAACCATGGCTTAAACAAATTAAAAGTACTTCAACCATGTTTTTGGCTGATTGCAATTAGTTTAACCCTCTGGGGTCCTAAGGTGATTTGGCATCCTTGAGTAGTTTTGGCCTGCACTCACATTTGTGCTTTTTTAAGTTGGTTAATAACATAACAATAGCAAAAGTCTCATAACACCGTGTTCAGCACAAACTGGGCTACAATATTATGTTTTCACAAGACTTTTCAAAACAGGATCTAGTAGTCTAGATGTTTCTTTAAAATTATGTGAAAATCATTCTGCCTACTTATTCACAAGATTGTGTCTTGCCCAGGGACACAATGGTGTGTCACAGTGGATTCGAACTCTGGTCTCTCACACCAAAGGCATGTGTCTTATCCACTGCGCCATCACCACCTCTATATCTAGAATATAGTCCATTTGAAAATATCTAGAATATTATAGTCCATTTCAAATAGAATATAGTCAATTTTAAAATATCTAGAATATTTTAAAATGGACTACAAGATGACCAATATGAACAACAAACTATTATAAACATAACAGCGTGAAATGTCTGAAGAGAAACTCACTACATTAAAGCAATAAGCAATTATGTAAGCGTAAGCTATGCAGCACCTCTTATGCTTGATGAAAGTTTACATTTGCTGACTTATAAAATGTTTTGGTTTAAATACTCTACTGTTTAATACCGTTTACTTGAATGCTTCAGTTTTAAATTATAAAGACCTTTCTGTTTGGTTTATACATCAACATTAACTAAGAAATCATTTTAATATATTGTAGGAGGGAGCTAGAACAATAAGACTTTCACAAACAAGTTTTTTTAAGGATTCAAAATACTGGCTATTGTTATCAGCAAAATTGTCCAGATATGAACTTTTGCCAATTTCGCACAGGCTGCATACATCTGCAAGAGGTAAGCTATTATGAGAGTAATAAGTTCTTTGCATCACTAGTTTAAAATATGGGCCAAAAACACAGTAAACCGCACTCAGACCCCTGAAAAGGACCGTTTGTGAAACTTAAAGAGTAACTAAACCCTAAACCAACTTTTTTTAGTTAATGATCTGTAAGAATGATGCTTTATTAGTGCTGTTCATTGATTTTAGTAAGTTTTTTGACATTTGGATATAAAGTGTTTCAATACTACAATATATGGTGTAAAAACGTCTGAGTGCTGCCCTCTTCAGGTTGAACAGTGGCTACTGCAGTTGAATTTTCCTATTGGATGTTGGGTCCAAGAAATAACTTGTGACGTAAGCAGGTTCAAGCTCACCACGCCCTTGTTACGATCTCACCACACACTTAGATCGTCCCCTCTGTCTCCGTTGGGATCTGCCCACTTTTCTTGCATTTTTCAAATATTGCAGTGGGTGGAGTCAGGCTCTGATCAGGGGTTTAGTTACGCTTTAAAGCATATTAGGAGCAGTCTGCTCTCCAATTACTACCGTGTTAATGTCATAATCGATCAGTGCAGCACGTACGATGTCCTACACACCTAAAAAGATATGAACTATATTATTAGTGGTGTATATAGACTTATACAGAATGAACTGCATTACTTTATTACCTTGGAATGAGCTGTTTTATCTACATACACCGCAGGTCTTCTTACATAGTTGTTGTCATTCCGCACTGCCATGTTACTACAGTAGCCCTAAACAGACAAACTGCTCTACAGGGTAGACTGAGCTGTTGGTTGCAACTCACAATCTCAATGCTAGATGCCGGTAAAAATCTACAAAACTGACCTATAAAGTGAGATTTGATTCATATTAATAAATGCCAAGTTCTGTGTTAAACAACCTTATCCTTATGTGTACACAAGGGACACTGTGATCAGTTCACTGAGCGCTCTAGTAAAGATGTAAATAATAACTCTACCCAAATAACAAGAAGCAGTGTTTGTTGGCTGTGTGAACCTTCAATCACAGCAGCTTACAAATGCTTAACTGGCCTTAGGAGGCCACTTAGGAATTTTTACAACTGGACAGATGAATGGATGGTTCTCTTGTTTAGATCAGCAGCTTTCAAGATACTAGCTGATCATTACTGCCTCCACAGAAAGGCAGCTGTAGTAATGCCTGGCAGGAAGTGTTGACATTACTGTCATGTTGCATGCATTACCTGTATGTGTTCTCTTGTGTCGCTGCAGCTCATCAGATCGTGTGAAGCGTTTCCCACAGAAGGACCAGGAGCAAACGAAGGGTCTTTCTCCAGTGTGCCAGCGCAAGTGTGCCCGCAGATGAGACGTTTTCCCATATACCTTCCCACATCCAGGAATATGGCAGATGTGCTGCTTTTTCTTACTTGGGTCACTGCTGAAATAAGAGCAGGTAAGTGACACATTTCAAAGGATGAACGGCTCGGCTATTGGTTAAAGTGTCTGTACAAATATTTTCTGTTTACACTATGACAAAAAAAAAAAAGATTATAATTAAGGCTGACTTGTAAATCTAAACATATCTACGGAGTACATACAATTCAGTGACCTTGTTCAGGGGTGCACAAAACTGTTATGCAGGCGCGCATGCACAATTAAAAAAAAAAATGCGCACCAGACGCTGCTCTAAATAGGCACATAAGGGATTTCTCTGTGCATCACTGTTAAGATAATTGTTACAAACATGTTAAAATTAATGCATTGTTAGCAGCGGTGCAATAGTTACTGGCCCAAGTGCCCAATTTAAATATTTACGCACAAAAAGATGCAAAACAGATCTCAATACTTTATTCATGCGTTGTTTGCTCATGTTTACTTTACTCATGTGTTGACCTGCAGTATCCTGATATCTACTAGGGATGGGCATGAGTAATCGATTGATCCAGTACTCGAACGTGGCATCGACAATCGATCACATAAATGATGACCGTGTGGGTTTATTTATTTATTTTTGTTGTTATGGCAGCATTTGGATATCTAGTTAGCATTACAAGCGCCTGAGGTAGTAAAGACATGCGTGTTTGACGTCGACGTAAGCTGACATTAGTACCATGCATTTTAAAAGCTTCCTATGCGCACTTGCGGCAACCCTGCTGATCCACGCAATGCTGTGAAGCCTCACCTCCAATCACTGAGGCACTATGGTTTTAAAAGAATGCAGTTATTGTCGGATTCACTTAAGTAAGACGAAAATACCATCAGTCAGGTGCAAAATGTACAGCGCCGTCACAAGTTCCCTCATATTTAAACATCAAATGTCAAGAGATACCAGAGAGCCATACGAACATTAGCATTACATCTTGACTGAGAACAGTAAGAGGACGACACAACACAGTTGTGATAGCAAATCATAGCAAAAGACTTAAAGCTGATTAGTGTTATTAAGCTTGTGCTTGGACTGGACGTGTTTTAAAGTGTGCTGTCACAGTGAACATCCACAAAGGGAGTTAAACTAAAATATTATGTAGAGTGTGTCATATTGAAAGCGCTTCGGTTTGTGTTTATTAACCCTTAAGTTTCACTTCATCACGCAGCTTTTCCTGTTAAGAGGTTTTTGTTAAAAACATTAAATTCATCAAAAATCTAGTATGTGCTCATTTTTCTATCATAGTTTCTTCAAAATTTTGTTTTATTTAAGTTTTTTTAATAAAAATATTTTATTTTTACCATGACACGCCCATTTAATTGCCTTGCCCCCAGTTCATCGAGTACCTGTTTTTTTTCAGACCTATGGATTAATCTAAATGAAAAAAAAAAACACATGCACATCCCTAATATTTGAAACTACTTCACATAAACTTACCCTCGTATTACCCCAAAGACTCGTTAAAAGCCTGGGGGTACAAATGGACCAACTGATTTTGCAATAAATACTTAACTTTGCAGTCTGCCGGCTAAAACCTGTTTTGTTGTCATTGAAAGGGTAAGTCAGCTGTGTTAACTCGTAATCGACCCTAGCTGTCGGTAGCCAGCTCCATCACTGAGTACAGTAGACATAATAAATGTCATGAAATCAACAGGTTTAATCCAAAATGTACTGCAACATAAAAATAACCAAATAAGTCTTAGTCATAGTCTTGTCACTTTAAATATTTTTTATGAAAAAGTGTGAGAAAATTTGTGTTTTATGTTCGGTCACAATTTTATATATATTATATATATACAATTTTATAATTTATACGTTTTTATATATCCTATATCATCACAGTTATTTAACACATTTTAAACTCTCATGTCATTTTAGGGTTACTATTAAACATACAACCCCTTGCTGATTTAAATTATTTTTCAACCACTACCGATTAGGGATGGGCATTTTCCAGTAATTTAATATTAAAATATTTAAGCTAATAAAAAACGAATATTCGAGTATTCGTTTATTTAAATTATGTTAATTAAGACATACGTGTTTTTTTTTCATTTTGTCACAATTTCACAGAAGGCTTTTAATTAGGAAATATCCACAACAAGCTAAGCTTATATTAAAAAAATATTGTAAAAAACATTGTAAAAAAATATATTTTTATAATTTAAAAAAAATTATAAGAAAAATGGTGTTTAAACCCTCGCGGAGCGAAGTCTGAGTCAAATAGTTTCAAGTCGTTTGTTAGTACGAATTCAGTACTGTTTGATCTTGACAAATATAATACCCAAACCCAAGTGAAGTTTGAAGACTTCACAAAGTAGCCTACGCAATCATCATGTAAACAGACTCAAAACACCAAGGAAGAACCCAGAGCGAACGTAAAAAACATAACAGACTGCTCGGTCGGCATATGAATATCTTCTCTGTTTAGTTTGACATGTTTTTGTGAAGAAAGACAACTAAATTTAGTTTATCTGCTCCGGTGAAAGCCTGCTCTTCTGACTACAATTATGTCAGGCTGCGGAGAAAACTCTGCTCTGCGATGGTTATCCGGTAAACACAACAGACGGATCTAACAAGAATATCTGAATTTAACATTATTTTACAAATAATGTAAGCTGGCTCGATATCTTAATGCTGATTTTGCAAAGTTACGAGCTTAATTTAACAACACAAAGACGGTGCTATTTCTGTTTGCTTTTAAACAGCCATGTGCAGTTATCCGGTTCATTTTCGAAAGAGCACCACATATAATAAATGTTCTCAGTTTCATTTCGTTCTCTGTGTCTGTCTCGTTATTAATAAAATAAAGTAGACTATATAGCAGGAAGCTTACAAATCTCTCATGATGCGCTGATGCGGGCGGCAGAGAATCACGTCTAAATGGCACGTGAGGTGCCGGTGGCCAAAAACGGACATCCCGGAGTTAAAACTAAATATTTAAATTCGTCTGCAACCTGAATTGCCAAACAATCGGAAATACATACAAATAATGTATATTTTACATTAAAGTCTGTAAAAGACAGTATAGATGAAGTGAAAAAGCATTAAATAAGTTGTAACCCTTCTGTGGCACATTAAAAACAAACATTCGAATAGCATTTTTTTATTTCGAATTATTATTGCAGATCGAATATTCGAAAATGTAAATATTCGTGCCCATCCCTACTACCGAAACCAATGCTATGGCCGCAATATCCAGATTGCTTGTGTGAAGTCAACTGCAGGAGCTTCATTGGTGTGTTACTGGTTATAATTTATTTACGGTAAATGACAAACGTTGACTTGACCCTAGGCTGCAAGATAAATTGATTTGTTTGAAATGAACAAAATCCAGTGCATTAGTACAGCAACACTGTTCAAATGATTCTACCACATATAGTAGATAACAGATTTAAGAAATACATCAAAGATTTACCAATGTCATACACAAGGGGGCAGTTGTAGCCTAGTGGTTAGAGAGTCAGGCTTTTAAACCGAGAGTGGACGGTTTGAGTCAGTCGGCAGGTAGTGACTGTGGTGCCCTTAAGCAAGATAACTGTCCCCTACTGCTCCCCAGGTGCTGGGATAGCTGCCCACTGCTGTGGGTGTGTTTGTGTTCACGACTTGCAGTGTTTGTGTTCACTACTCACTGGGATGATTTAAATGCAGAGGTCACATTACAAGTATGCATTGCATACTTGACAAGCATGTCACTTTCACGTGGTATTTAATGATTAAAAAAGCACGCTGTATGCTTCATAAATACACAGGAATGAGGAGTGTGTTTCAACGTACCGTCCCTCTCCATCTTTGCAGTAGGGGCAGGTGCATGCTTCCCTTCGTGTGCGTCTGCTGGCTGGTGTTGGACTGCTCTCAGCATTCTCATCCATTACACTGCCGTTGTCCTCCAGAGCATCTCCACCCGCATCACCTGCACAACCATACATGATCATTATTGACTATTCCAGTTTCATCTAAAGAAGGATTCCTCAAATTCTACTCTGGAGAGCCGGTGCCCTGCACAGTTTAGCATCAACCCTGATCTAAAGGATTTAGTTTATGTCTAGAGTATATGACTGCAAAACCATTTTTTTCCATACATTGATTTATATTATGATTCCCATTTATTTTACTATTTTAAACAGCTTAACTCTTTGTAGAGTTGCAAGTGCTCAGGGCCCCTCTCTTTCTCGCATGACAGTTATCAAAATTAAAAGGTGGCAGTGTTTTCAATGTGTGTTCCTAACTTGTACAACATGGAAAATGCAAATGGTTTTAGATTTATTTAAAATGAATTTTTTAAATTGAACACATATGTGTAAATGAACACAGACATATGTTTAAATGGGATATAAACCCATAAAATGTATTTTAATTGTCAAAATGCATGAGTCCACAAATGTATTCCTAATTTCCACTGTAAAATTTTTTTGCCTCTGCTTATGACTTTTGTTTCATTTTTCCAAAGATTTTTTTGGCCATACCGCCATCCTAACAGACCTCTCAGATGAATCACTGCATTCTATTCAGAGATTCTGCAGGTTGTACATGACATTTTAAGCACCAACTAATGATAATTTAAGGAAAATGAAAGAAAAAAACAAAATGGTAATATGTACACTAACCTAAAGGATTATTAGGGACACCTGTTCAATTTCTCATTAATGCAATTATCTAACCAACCAATCACATGGCAGTTGCTTCAATGCATTTAGGGGTGTGGTCCTGGTCAAGACAATCTCCTGAACTCCAAACTGAATGTCAGAATTGGAAAGAAAGGTGATTTAAGCAACTTTGAGCATGGCATGGTTGTTGGTGCCAGACGGGCCGGTCTGAGTATTTCACAATCTGCTCAGTTATTGGGATTTTTATACATAACCATTTCTAGGGTTTACAAAGAATGGTGTGAAATAGGAAAAACAACCAGTATGCAGCAGTCCTGTGGGCGAAAATGCCTTGTTGATGCTAGAGGTCAGAGGAGAATGGAACGACTGATTCAATCTGATAGAAGAGCAACTTTGACTAAAATAACCACTCGTTACAAAGCAAACCATTTGTGAAGTCACAACACGCACAACCTTGAGGCGGATGGGCTACAACAGCAGAAGATCCCACTGGGTACCACTCATCTCTACTACAAATAGGAAAAAGAGGCTACAACTTGCACAATCTCACCAAAATTGGACAGTTGAAGACTGGAAAAATGTTGCCTGGTCTGATGAGTCTCGATTTCTGTTGAGACATTCAGATGGTAAAGTCAAAATTTGGCATAAACAGAATGAGAACATGGATCCATCATGCCTTGTTACCACTGTGCAGGCTGTTGGTGGTAGTGTGGGGTATGTTTTCTTGGCACACTTTAGGCCCCTTAGTGCCAATTGGGCATCGTTTAAATGCCACGGCCTACCTGAGCATTGTTTCTGACCATGTCCATCCCTTTATGACCACCATGTACCCATCCTCTGATGGCTACTTCCAGCAGTATAATGCACCATGTCACAAAGCTCGAATCATTTCAAATTGGTTTGTTGAACATGGCAATGAGATCACTGTACTAAAATGGCCCCCACAGTCACCAGATTTCAACCCAATAGAGCAGGGGTCGGCAACAGGCGGCCCGCGGGCCAAAAGTGGCCCGCCAGTAATATTTTCTGGCCCGTCGGATTAATTAGAAATCCGTTTTTTTTTTTATCACACTTTTTTATTTTAAAATAACAGTTTACAAAAATGGCCCCGTGTATCATTCCTTCATTCGTTTTTTCAATACAAAACCAAAAAAAAGAAAGAAAAACGACTTGTTTTTCTATTATTTATTTCCTGAACTAAAATCAAACAACTCGTTTTCTGAATGTGCGCTCAGATCAAAAATAACAAAAATGAATGAAAACGGGTTTGGACGAATTTTAATTGAACACCTTAGCAGACATATACCAATGAAATAAATTTAAACAGATCAGGTACTAACAGATTACATTTTAATAAGGGTTTTAATAAGGGTTTGAATAGAAACCTTTCCGGTAAGTCTCATTCGCTTACAGTCCGACTTTTGAACTTTTTTCATTATTATTTATTCGCGTATAACACACTGACAAATAATATGTATTACCTGATAAAAAAATATTTGCGTCGTGGACAAGTTGCCACCGGCTCGCAAGAATGTCCTGAAAAAAATGCGTATAATAGCTAGTTTAATCTTAACCGGCCGCTCTTTCTCGTTCTCTTTCTCTACCAGCGCATCCGCGATCATAACTGTCATTAGATTTTGAACATACTTCTAAAACACAATCAATCAAATAATTGCAGAGGTTTGACTTCATGAATCATTTGCAAATTTACCTCGTAAATCATGTCAATGCGTCACGCGTGAAGACGTTTAACTCCGTGACATTGCAAATTACTGAAAAGTAATTGCAGGCATTTAGAAACCACTACACAAAATATGATAAAATAAACTCTTTTACTGCAGTAATATTTTAACTATTACACTTTTAACGTAGATTTTAAAGGAATCTACTGTTCTGTTCTGTTACTTGAACTTGGGGCTCGAGCCCGACCTTAGGTTCGACAGCAAGTCAAGTTCGTTTACCGTTAATTATTAAGACTAAATGGGCAGGTAAATTCGTTAAAAAATGAAAGTAATCCGCCAAAATATGGTTTTACATGTCTATTAAAATAAAGCCATTATTAATTTTCCTAACGCATAGTTCTTTGATCTTTACCTCCTTTTAAAAATAAATTTGGCAAAGGAGGATTTTCAGCAATTTGTTTGAACAGCAACTCTGCAACCAATGGTTTCGGTTTGAGTGAGAGGCTTTGTCCTATTTAATTTATTATTTATATTTCATTATTTTTTCTGTGACATTTTTTCTCTGCTAACAATACAATGTTAAAATAATATTTATATTGGCACGAACACATTTTTTGTATAACATTTATAATTGTTATAGAGACATTGAATTTGAGATTCTGGGAACGAGATCTAACGTTAAGTTTTGCGGACCCGTCAGGTCGGGAAATAAAGCGGGTAAACACAGAGTGTATTTTAAGCGGTTTACTGAATAGAACCTTGTCGGAGCTGGACAAAAAGCGGAGACCTCCTTAAACCTTAGGTGTGTATGTGTGTGTCCCGGATAAATATTAATAAAAAAAGGAATACAGTTCAAAAGTCGGACTGTAAGAGTCTTTCATGAGAGCATAAATGCCTGTAATGTTAGCACTAATAGTAGCCTACTTGATCTGTTTAAAATGATTTCATTTATATATTATGCCTATAAAGGTGTTAAATAAAAAAATTGTCTAATCCAGTAATGAATTTTTTATCTGAGCACACAATCAGAAAACCCGTGGTGGTTAATTTTTTCATTTTTGTTTTTAATTTAAAAAAACGATTGAACGAATGATACACAGACCCATAACCATGTTTTTAGCCATTTTTAATGCCGTCTTTCGTATTTTAAATAGGAAATAAAGACAATGTTTCTTGACAAAAGATCAGATAGCCTATACTAGGCTAATTCAAAATAAGACGTAAGTGTGCCAACAGCAGTTGGCCCGCCATCTACTGGCTAAAAAAAATTTTGGCCCGCGGCCAAAGTTACTTGCCGACCCCTGCAATAGAGCATCTTTGGGATGTGGTAAAACGGGAGATTCGTGCCCTGGATGTGCAAAGGTCACACAAATCTCCATCAACTGCAGGATGCTATCCCAGGGTTCGCAAAATTTTTAAATCCCCGGTAGCCCTTTGGGCAGGCATGCTTTAATTTTTGGTAGCCCGAGATGAATACAAGTAACCCAAATAAACAAAATACATTGTTAAATGTAGAATATGAATAAATCCTGGATTTCCATGTAAGCCAACTATTGCTGCCCATCCCCAGCTAACAATCTTTGGTTCCCAAAACATTCCCCTTACGTTAGTTTTTGGTTTCTAGAACATTATTTTCCAAGGTTTTTGGTTAGCCAGGAGTGTTTTCTTTAAGAAAATAAACATTCCCCTAACGTTATTTTTAGGTTAGTTTAACGTTCCCCTAACATTAGAATAATTGAATTGTTCTATTCCTGAAATTTTATATGAATGTATTATAACACAGGTTATTTTTAATAAAAATACCTCAAAACATCATACATTGTATTTAGATAACATGGTATTTTATCAAATAAACAACCAGTGACTTTAACACAATATAGAAGACTTAAAACAGATATTTATTAAAATGGAATAAACATTTAATTCCCTTTAGGTTAACAGATCTTACCATAGCAGTTTATTTTCGCTAGAATAATGTTAGACTCTAGGGTAAAACGAAATGACAAATAAACATTCTATTCGCTTTAGGTAAAAATATCTTACCACTGCTGTTTAGTCACCTTTCAAAAGCTTCTAATGTCATATTCTCTTAACTCTTTCACCGCCAGCGTTTTTAAAAAAGTTGCCAGCCAGCGTTTTTCATGATTTTCACCAAAGTTTAATGCCTTCCAGAAAATGTTCTTCTTTAAATATATAAACATACAATATACAAAATGAAAGAACAGACCCTCTGCTTTCAAACAAAAAAAACCCGTTTCATCCTACCTTTAGTGGTTCTTTTGCAATCAGCTTTTGAATATGGGTAGGTTTTTGCAAAAACACCATATTTTGAGCAAAAAGCAGAGATAATTCCATTTTTGTGACGGACTTTTCATAGAGATCCCATTCAGAGCGATCTTTAAAACAGACACGGACATGCAGCAGCTTGCCATAGGGCAATACTTCCGGGTTTAAAAAGTTGCGGAAGGGCGCCACCTGGTGGATAATAGCGGTATTGCGGAAAGACGGAAAATCTCATCATTGGCGGGGAAGCGTTTTCTCTTAATTGACGAGATATCTCGTCAATGGCGGGGAAAGAGTTAATAGCTTAGACATGTCAAATCGATCAGAAATCACTCAAATATATTTTCCTTTTCACATATTTAAGTTACTGACTGAAGAAAGAAAAAAGAAACGCATAATTTTTAAGAATAGTTATTTCATTTAAAAAATAACGTCATTTTGTTTTTACCTCATAGACTAACATTGCTTTAGCGGCTAATGAGGTAAAAATGAAATGACGTTATTTTTTTAAATGAATTGAGTTTGTGCTTTTTTGCTGAGCACAAGAGCAAGCAGGTGCTCGTGAAGAGCGAAGCCAGGAGAAGCGCGTACAGAGGGTCACGAGCAATGTTCCCTCTAATTTTTTTCAGCACTGAGCAAATTCTTTTTTTTCTGAGCGCACATTTTTAGTACTGTGAGCAATTCGCAACCACACGACCTGCCGAAAATGACCACGAGCTTGCGTTAACCATAGGAGATTCAAAGAGATGACAGTGTAGCGTGTAATGGGGTTTAGTGTATACACACGTATAATGTTCAATGTGGGCCTGTGTATCAGAAGAGAAAGGCACGGCTACTGGAGAGAGCAGAGCAGTATGACAGGTAAGTAAAAGATCAACACAGAGTCTTGGTTTCTGATTATTTGTAGATTTATATTGAAAATATTAATTAAAGAAAGTGTTTCTCTTTTCTGTATCTTGCTTAAGGAATATAAATCTCAAATACAAGAAACAATATGCAATAAATCCCAATACTCCTCTTTGAAATTTACCAGGTACCTGGGTTTAGCAGATTGAACCGTTCAACTCAAGCTGAAAATCAGTTCTCATATACTACAGAGCAAATATATAAATAAATAAATAAAATACTTGTAAAAGTGTAACACTGTTTCATTTTGTTTGTAATCCAAATTAATGATTCACTTAAATGACTCAGTTGGGTTGAATTCATGAATCAATTGACTCGGTTCAAAGGACCGTTCCTTTAAATAGTTTAAATAGTTCAGTTCAAAGTAAGTGTCCTTTGAAGAAAATCCAAGAAAATACGGAAAATGAAGTTTCAGCGAATTCACGTCCTAGTAGTTGTCCGAAACAAAAAGGAAAAATATCCTCCTACCAGTTCTGATGAATTCAAAGCACAGTTCTGAACCGGTTGTCTCGCCTTTTTGTATACATACTTAATTGTCTCGCGTGTCCAAGATGGAGCAGGAGAACTTTACAGATGTTCGCAATTCTCACAAAAAAACCCAGCCTTGTAAAAACACAAGGCAGAACAGTAATTAATATTCAATTCAACAGATTTATCAATAAGCATCATGTAAACATTTCAAATAACAACCTAACTCAGGGTTTCAACACTTATTGAACATATGTTATTTTTTCACATTTACGTTACTTGACTGTTAACTTTCAAATGTAAATAGCTTCAGCTCGTTCGTTATATACCAACGGCCAATGTAAACAAACTAATAAAACTCATAGTTTGCTGCCAAATTTGCAACACTTATGCCATAATGTCAAGTTAATATTTAGAATATAACTCACCAAAGCATAAATTTTAACTTCTTATTTAAAAGAAGAAGTTCATTCGAAGTGTTTGATGCTCTGTGATTGTGAATCTGCCTCCGTTCTAATTCTCTATTTTGCTCTCTCCTCACTCTAGCGACAGCTTTTCCAAGTTATCACATCACTTCAGGAATCCAATAATTTGTTTTAAATCACTGTTTTGAATCACTTTTTCCTCTTAATAAATATTTTAGTTTCTTGAGATCGCCCCGTGCAGCTGCTCATCTGACTCGCTCATCTGACTCGCTCTTACTTTGTGCTCGTGCTGGAAGCGGCACCTGTGTGAACTGAATGCGCTGCTACCATTGGCTCATAAAAGTGTCTGTCACCGTAGCAAGATCAGCGATTGGTTGAAAGTTTCTTCTCCTTCTAGAACACTCGCCTTCACTCTCTCTTAATTCTTTTACAACAGCAAATGCATCAATGTTTATGTGCGGTCTGAAAAATGTGCGCGGTCTGACAAATCTATTGCGCGGCCACTTTGACTGGCCTGCGCGGCCGCGCACCCGCGCAGCTTAAAGGGAACATTGGTCACGAGCATATCAGACGTGCACATAAAAGGATGGGTTTAATTATGCTTTTACTTCATTTTCTGACAAGAGGACGCCAAATTACATACAATATAATTACCCAATTAAATCTGAGACAATGCGAAAACAACTTTTGAGAAAAATCTAATTTGAACGGATATCGAATATCATGTAATGTATTCAAATATATTCGAATATCTAGGTGCCCCCCGCATGCATTAAAAAAAAACACCGTAATGGAGATTCAATCGCCAACTTATTAACAGTGACAGCCATAAACTGGACCGTCTGGATTACTTTTTTACTTAATGTTTGAAACAGCAGGTTATCAACTTATGAATAACAACTTATATGAAAAAAACGACCCAGAACAGGTACAAACAATAACGTAACAAATTAAACATCAGCATGAGTAAGGCATATAGCCAAGCCCAAACATAATCTGTGCCTGAATATTTCGGCGGAAAACTCCACGGAATTCCGTGGATTTAATGCCGTCACTGACAAGCACACATATCCCACGCCTGAGCGTGTTTGTGCGGAGTAATCTCATTGACAACAAACACACATACATAGCCTATCCCGCGCGATTAAGAGCCGTCATTAACAAGTACATTATCTCTGCGCGTGCTGTTTGCTTGGCCGTTTTTAATGATAGAGAGCACAAACCATTTGATATTTGAGATGAAATTAAACTTACCGCTAAGTTAAGCAGATCTCACTTGACTCTGTCTCTGACAATCAGCACATGATCATTTCAAATCCATTTACAAGACAAATGCTGTTGTTGTTTAATATAAAGTTTACATCGCGTTGTAAAAATGATGAAATTACCTTCATACATGCTAATTTCATAATGCGAACAAGCTTTTGTGTTCTGCTATAATATTAAACACTATAAACAATTATAAGTCATTTTATATACAAACTATAATTCTATCTTGACATGCACATTAGGTTCATGTTGGTCCAATTTGATTCCCTCTCTTGTGCACAGTTGCCGTCGTCGGTCTCACTCTCAGCCTCCTTCCTATCACGAGGTGTTACTGTAAAAAATGCGCTACACACGGCATTTTAAAAACCGTATGGTTTATTTATAGTTCGAATACGGATATATCACGTCATGGTCGAATGCATATGCGAATATCAAATAAAAAGTGACAGCCCTAGTATATAGTATAATGTCTAGGGAGTACAAAAAGAGCTTTATTTTATAGCAACATGTTATTGTTGTTTATATGTCTATGTGGTGTGTAACATGCTTTAAGACAAGCCATGTGCAAATTCATCATTCAACACCATTGCTAAGTATTTTCTTTATAAAACAAAGTTGGTCTAATAATCGCATGTTTTTCCAGCATCACAAACATGTAACCAATCACACCTACAAGGTTGAACATGTGGATCAGTAGTTTGAGGAATAGATATTATGTATGGATGCATTTTAGACTTTATCAGCTCTGCTTCTGTGCTGCTCACATGCAGAGTGAGTGCTGTAAACTGTTAACATTAATGCTAAACAGTAGTGTAACGATACATTGTGCGATTCAGCTTGATATGCTTCTTAATGAATTATGGTGAAAGCCAGAGGGCGTGCAGAAACTCAATATGTACCACTGAAGAAGAACATAACACAGGCAGCTCCAGGAATATTTATATTGCGGTTCTTCAAACCTTTTCAAATAATTTCATGATAATAAAAAATATTTATAATGATTATGTTTGATGTGCATTGCTTTTCTTAAATGCATGTTATACACAACTCAGTGATTTTAAATTGATAAGGATGTCCTACAAAGAGCCGTAGTACATGTAAGAGCTGTGCATAATATCGTTTTTGTGTTTCAGAATCGACATCGGCCAGGCATTATTAGCGCGTATCGTGTAGGGATGGGCATGATTAATCGACGATCGATAATTGATCGTTAAGAATTTAGTCAATGACGTTAATTTGTTATTGATTAATCGAATACTTTTTTTATCTAATGCAGATTGCGTTGCCTAGCGTAGCGTGTGTCTTGAAGCAATTAAATGAATTTCACTGTGTGGCAGCAATTCAACATTTTACCACCAGGGTGCAATATTTGACACCATACTCAGTTATCTGTGACCTTCCATTTTGATTTCAAAAAAATAATCATGAAGAGGTCATGATTTTTTGGAACAAATGAAGTCTCTGTTTAAGAACGCAGCTCGCAGCTGCAGGTTCTGCTGCTTTAGAGCACCGCATATTCATATATGGTCCGTTTGTCTAACTAAATGTAGTTTAACTGTTTGCCACAAGTTGATCTTGTAATAAAGGTCTCATGGAGGAAAACACGCTGTATTTTTGTATTCAAAAATTTTGAATTATAAAAGTTAAATAATAATTTTTTATGATAAAAATATTAATGATTAATCGATAGTCGATCGTTAATTCTCCCGACAATCGACTAAAAAAAATTTTTATCGAATGCCCATCCCTAGTATCGTGATTTATCGCTGATAGCTCTTCAGGCAGGCACTCTTAATTTTTTGGAAGTTAGAAATAAATGCAAGTAGACCACATAAAAAATACATTACTTTTCACGTAGAATATTATAACAAAACATCTATCAAAACACAAATAACACATAAAATAATCAAATTACAATCATCAATTCAAAAATTTGCTTCTAACTGAACTATCTATAAACTTCACAATCTAAAATATTAACTCAAGTCACAGATAAGAAAATGCCACTCGACTTTGTGGGCATAGCACAGAGTTCCTCAACTTGTTTTCATTACGGGCCAAATTTTGCCAATGCAAAGACTATAGGGTAGGGATGCACCAAATATTTGGCCACCGAAAATTTTCCGCCGAAAATGGCCCAAAAGAGCATTTTCGGCTTCGGCCGAAAGACTTTTATCACCGAAACAATACGGCCGAAATGTTGTGATGACACAAACAGAAACCGCAACCTGCACGTGCTTGTCTGAAGCAACATGTATGCGGCGTGGGTGTATTTAACCGCAAAAAGGCGCTAAAGTACGCACAGAGGCACCTGCGGTTGTGTCCGGTCCAGACGTGATCATCACAGTGAGTACGCCCTTCAAAGATCAGAACTCTTGATGTGTAAACTTTAGAGAGAGTCGCGCAAATGGGTCTCATACTGTATAGTCCATTAACATACATGTGCCGAATAAAGCAATGAAAAACAACGTTTTTATGCTGCGCTGTTTGGGATTCGCCTTCGTTCTCTGTGTGCGCTCGCGTTTAAGTGCCCTCAATAGTGCACACACGAGTGAGACGCAAACAAGCGAACGTAAAATCTTTCTGTTATTGACAGGGCACATATAAACAAAATTATCTCCAAAGTATTCTTTTTCTAATAAAAACATTTGTTTATGTCTTAAGTGTATGTATAGATTACAGTCATAAACCAGTCTCTGCTTATTTAAAGAGACAGTACCCTCAATTAACCTACTTAAGTCTAACAAAGAGACAAATAGCTCTAAAAATAATAATATATTTAATTTATACAATAAAGACAATGTTATGAATCATTTATTTCGATTTCTATACCTAATGCTAATGTTAGCCCTTATTAATGTGCAGCTTTGTTCTTTTTTATAAATTTTTGTAATTTCTTTATTTGTTATTAGATTTTACCCACCCCCTTTTTGCTGATCTGAAAAATAATCTGATCCGTGCCTCAAAAACTGTAATGTGATCTGAACCGTGAGTTTTGTGATCTGTCACACACCCCTAGTAAAGTTAGTAGACAGTAGCCGTGTTTGCACTATCGGGCTTCAAGCGGGCATGCCAATGCCTGCCGAGGCCTGTGGCGTTTGCATTGTCACTTCCGGGGCATGATCGTGCTTCACTGGTGCTTCGTTGGGGCTTAAGGCCCGGCTTTTCTGGCCCGCCGAATTCCTTGGGCCAGAGCGGGCTTCTCGGGGCTAGGGGAGTGGTAAAGGTCAAAGGCGGAGTTTATCTCTGGCAAGATGCGCATCCATCTGTCTGCAGATTTAAAACTTTACAAATAATCGGGATCACCAGTAATTTACTGTTTAACGGAAGATGCCTGCTATGTTTGTACTTCGGACTGAAGAAAATGATCTGCATATGTAAAAAACAAAAGACGCGTTACGAAGCCGAACTCGCCATGCTAAGGACCCGGCGCACAACGCTACCGGTTCGGGAGAAGTTTATAAAGTTTCGGGCACAGAACAAAGTGTTTAAAGTGCAACAGTGCTGAGAAATTAAAGATGTGTGCTGGATCATCATTTCATCGTCCAAGAAGCGATCGCTCGAGTCACGATGGTATCTACAGTCGCTGAGTTAATGCTACATAACGTTTGCATACAAAACACTTAAAATACGATACAAATAACGATTGCATAAGTGTCTTACATGGGTGTTTATTGTGTTTTTTGTGTTATATTGTCATCTCTGTTGAATTTTTTAGTCAGCCCTTAGAAAAAGTAACCATGGTTTTATTATATTAGTCATAGCGATGCTTTCTGGCATTTTGGAGATTAATTTGACTCTTATATGAATGTAGCAAACTTTATATGTCGGTATACTGTATGTGTATTTACAAACCCTTTATACAAAACATCACATGATGTGCTGCTTTCTTTTGTGTCCGTTTTACAGAAAAATGCCAACGTAAAGCTTTCAGTTTGTCATCCAGGAGTTTTTATTTAGTATATGAGAGATGACACAGCAACAAATGCAAGAGCAGGAGATGAAACGAAGATGATGATGATGAGACGACAGGAGCCATGGATCTTAAAATCCGTCCGGAGGAGATGTCTTTAAATACACTGTTTGTGCACTGATATAAACTTAGGGCTGGGCGATATGACCCAAAAAATTATCGAGAAAATGTTTTCCATATCAGTCGATATCGATAATTATCATGATAAATAACAAATCTTTACTCCTGTCAAATTTAAAGGCAGATTTTTGCTCCTGAATGAAAATTGTAAAAACCAGACAGTTAATAATGGTTTTAAACTACTTTTTATTCAGAACATGACAAATACAAATACTAAAATCTTGTTTTAATGCATCTGTATTAAATGTAAATCTATTTGTTGTGAAATCAACACATTTCTGACACAAAAGCAGCAGACGACTGTCACTTTAAGACTCAAGACAGACTGCTTTAAGTTTCAATATACTGAGTAACAGCTGTTTATGTTCACTTAAACAAGAAAGAAAACTTAGTTCAGTGATCACGCGTGTGTTATACATATACGAGCTATACACGCTGATAAATGGATGCCAAGAGTGTCACGTTGCTGTGGAAGAGCACATACGCAAACATTATATTCACTGCAGTGGTGGATCTGCTGCTTTTCCTCAGTTTCCTGAATTTGTGAATGTCCTGTTAATATACTTTTAAAGCTGTGTGGACGTGTGCGGACTTGTGTGTGCGCAAGGCAGACGCTGAATGAAAGTACAGTATACTGCACCTATTGTGTCTGCTGTGTTTGACGAACCCTGTTTGCGCGTCCAACATTACACACAAGAAAATGTTTCCGCGCATTTGGATTCCGTGATTCCGTCCGCGTTATCCGCATCACGAAAATCATAGGTCTCTACTAATAAATGAATAACTTGCCTCATCTTCCACTCCTTCAAGTCTTACTGTCACTGTGATTGTAAACCAAGAGCGCGTGCCGCATCCGGAAGTGCTCGCGCAACATTACGCACAGTGCGTAAACATTATCGATCACTTATCGAACTGTCCTTATCGTTTCATCGAAAAAGTTTATATCGGTAAAATTATCGTTATCGAATTATCGCCCAGCACTATATAAACTTAATGTAAAGTACCGCGTTATTATTACTATGGCTGCTTGTCAGTTTATTGAAAATGATTGCTTAATAAGGATCACATCTGAAACACAGAAATGGTATGCAACAAAATGGTAAATATAGCCAACATTAACTTAACCACTGTAACATAGCTTTTTAAATACTTGTGTATATTCAGAGTTGATTCTTAACGAGTACATTTTCTAATGATTTCTCAAACGTTTTGAGATGCAAGTAAAGTGATTTTCATTCTTATTCAGCTATTCGAGGCAGTTCTTTATAGACAAAAGTATTTATTTATTGACACATTATTGAAATAGCTATTAGACAGTTACCTTGTGTTTCATGTGATGCTCAACTATTAACATTTTCATGATTAAAGATATCACACCTCTTATAATGTGTAAGTATGTTTACATCGCCATAGAACTATAATTACAAACTTAACGTTTAGGGATGGGTACCGACCTCTGTACTTTTATAGGCACCGACCGAATTGCGTCGGTACTACCCAGTATCGATTCACATAAAATCAATCGGTGCTCAATTTCGGTACCTGAGCGAACATGTCAGCGCGCCGTGTGAGTCTGGTATGTAGCGAAAGCGTGTGCACGCGCGAGAGAGAGATCGTGTGGTAAGTCACACCCCTTTGCAACTTGCTTAATGGCTAACAGAAAGCGATCTAACGTGTGGTTAAATTTCACAAAGGATGATGCAGACAATGCTACCTGTAATATTTGTAACAGTAAGTGCAAGGCAAGCAGTGGTAATACATCCAACCTGAGGAAGCACTTATTTAAACACAGTGTGTATTTAAAAGCACAGCTTATAAGCTTATAAAAGCTTATTAAGATGCGTTTTCGTCGATCGGATCACTAGTGGACGAGAGAGACAAATTCTGTTTACACCTGGTATTTAGCAACACCAGTCCGTCTCTTTTGTCCACTTTCGATCGCTTCTGTCCTGATTACTTTGAGTGGTGGTCCGTGGAGACTGCAGGGAAGTCCCTTTGCTTTCGTTTTAACGCGAGCTGGAGTAATGACGGGTTTAAATGGACGCGAACTAATACGGCGCTGCTTGTGTTTTAAGTAAACATGCTGCACAGTGTTTTGTACATGAATATGTTGGAGCTTTCTCAGATATTTCAGCACAATTAATGAAATAAGATCACGCAGCTTTCACGCGCTCGCGAAATGAAACTGCGGAGATCAGCCGCTTTTAGTTTTATCAATGAAAGCCTAAAGACTGTGTGTTCACGCTAAAAGTCAGAAATGACGTAAAACTTTGTGCTCAGTACCTCAGATTAGATGAATAGGAGGAGAGAAGGCGGTCCGTGTGGCTGTTTGAACTCATTCAACCACATGCGGACCAAATGCCAATGCTGGCCAGATTGGCAAAAAAGTCTCTGTGTCCAGTCCTCTTCTACATCCTCAGAGCGAGTGTTCTCTACTGCTGTCATGGCTTTTACCCGAGAACGTTGACATGCTGATTTTTCTAAAAATCAACTGCTAGTATTGTTTTCTACATAAAAGTTTACTTTTATGTTGCTTTTAGGAGGTTCATGTTCATTGATCATTTGTCTTACTTATATATTTTATTTATTTATTTTATTTATATGTAAGACATATGCCCTGGATGTTATAGGGATGTTTTTTTTTTTAAAGATTGTGTGTATTATTAAACATTTCGAAATAAATAACAAAATGTTGAAAATGAGAGGTTTGGGCTTATTATGTCCACTGAAAGTCACCTAAGTCAGAGTAAAGTACCGAAAAAGGTACCGCTGGGTACCGGTATCGAATTACAGGTACCGGCATCGGAACCGGTACCGGTAAAAATGTGAAAGGTACCCAACCCTATTAACGTTACAAATTTAGACACAAGTGCATATTTTAAAATAAGATTATTTTATATAAATGTAAAACTATGACTCGTGATATTCTTTAAAATATTGTGTATATAGTATAATGGCACATTAGGTAGATGAACGCTTTATTTGTAATTATCCTACCTCATAAAGTTTACTATTGCTTATTGATCTGATATTGTCTCGTTGTGAGATCGCTCGTGTGCAGCCAACATAAACTTCAAGAGTAACACCGCGGATAGAGCAAACATCTCTATCTTCTCATCTTGGCTTTCACCGTGCAAACAGCCGCCTCAGTTATTTTCATTATGTTTGTTGTATGATGATGCGATCTCACTCCCGTCTCCTGTCAGATTGAAGTGACTTCCTCACGGTAAAACAGGCGGAGTTGTGTGACGTTACATCCAGGTAGGCGTATTAAGGGTAGAGATCGACCGATATATCTGTTTTCCGATATTTTCCCCGATATTTGAGCATTTTCCGATGATCGGATATCTGTTTTGTAATATCGGATTGACCGATAAACAAGAAAATTGCGCGCTGGACGCATCTGAGGAGAGGAGCTCACAGCAGCAGCAGCGTGCACAGCAAATATGACGGCGTGTGACGCGACTTTATTAAAAGGACTTTGAGTATACTTACTTTGCATATGAGGCATTTATAGCACAGCTTATTTGTGCATTAATGTATGTTATGTTAAATAAGTTGATATATTAAAAGCAATGTATGCAGCTTGTCCAAGAATAGAGACGAACTCACAGAGTCACGCTGGCTGATCCATAAAATCCGGTCCCAATAACGACGTAGCTTTGCATGAATAAAACAGCCATGAATTAATGCTTTGTGGAATTAAAAACGCTAAATTAAATTCGTTTTTCTGTTATTTATGCTTATAATTAGCATCGTAAAATCACGTTCATATAGCTGATCACTTACCGGAGGCTAAAGCACATCTACCACTTTTAACAAGATTTACCCTATTAACATTTACCAGATAAACATTATTTTGCTAAAATATCTAAATAAATGTCTGTGGATATTAATTAATTATTTATTACCTCCGCAAGCGGTCACAGTTTAATACAGTTAATGCGCGAGTAAATGCATAGATAAACAGCGCTGTCTACAGCCATTTCATAAGCTAAAACAACTAAATATGAATTATTCTGAAATCAAATAATGTTACCAGTTAAGAAATTTGATGATATATAAGCCGTTTTGAGTGTTACTTTCCTGAATGTAGTATTCCAGTCAGTGATATTATTTGTAAAATCTCTTTGCTAACTACTGGTTGGATTGCTGAAGGCTCAGGTTGCTGGTCAAAACAACGATATTATATCCCAAAAAAGGCACTTAATCCACCTGTTTTACTCTATAAACTATGTATAACAAGCAGCCAACTCCGCTATACTTTTCTCTCTCTCCCGCTCTGTTACCTGAAAACCGCAGCGCGAACTTTGGATCAGTCCATTTCTGACGAAATGATAGGGGTGTTTGGAATAGTCCATGTATTGGGAATATAGTTTCTACATTATTCATTAAATTAATATTATTCTTTACTCTTTCAGACCCCTCTATTTATGACTTTGTATGCAAAGAGGGAGTGATTGTGATGATGATTATTATTATAAGGGTTTGTTCAGTTCAGTAGTGTAGTAATTATTATGTCAAAAACAGAAGTATAACAGTAAATAAAAATCGGTTCAGCATATCGGTTATCGGGCACATAAGCCTCCAAATATTTGTTATCGGCATCGGTTTGAAAAAATGAGTATCGGTCGATCTCTAATTAAGGGCGGGGTTTTCTGAAGCGCTGCGGCGCTATTGGCTTGACAATGCAAACGCGTCGTGATTTTGGCTACACAGCTGGAGGTCTGAGGCTATTGGCTCCGCGAGGCCCGTTTGAAGCCCTGGCTCGCACAGGCCTGATAGTGCAACTGAGGCTAGTGATAGCCATAAATGCATTTGTACTAATAATTGGCATAATAATTTATTTCGGTGTTTTGGTTTCGGTTTTTCGGCCTTGGTTTCGGCCTAGAATTTTCATTTCGGTGCATCCCTACTATAGGGCCACTGACCACAATGTTAGCTCTGCTGTTCTTGATGTTTGTTTTTGATGCTGTTGGCCATTTAAAATTAGTCCAAAAGCATCGCAATGACTATTCACAGCCCAAAAACCAACAACTAATGAACCAAATCCTCTCATCTCTAACCTGCAGAAAAACATCAACCCGCAGAAACAGTTTAAAAGAAGCCCAAATCAGAACTCCAAGGAAAGCAGTGGACCTGGCAACACTGTGGTCCAGGCAATGCTGCTAAAAATGCAGCTCCATTATATGAAGAAAAATTGCCTGACTTTAATTATAAACGCACAGTTTGCGCTGTATGCAATGTCTTTTGTTGACAACAAAATTAATTATACATTTTATTGATTAGTTGTTGCAGCCCTAGGTGAAATAATAGGTAGAAAAAGCATACAAACCTGTATTGTTGGTGATTGTGATGGGAACGCCCTGCAGCTGATGCATCTGCAGCCCTGTGTTGCCAAGCGTGTTCAGGTTAATGGTCTGAAGGCCGGACAGCTGCATGGTTCCTGCTGTACCAGCTGCAGGCATTGGCGCCAGTGTGATCTGTGTATTAGCAGGGCTTTGCAGCTGAAGGGTCTGCCAGCTGATCTGACCATTTGGACCTACGGTACGGATCAGGATGGGGCTACCGTTTGCAATGGTCTGGATCTGAACGTTCTGCACTCCATCCTGAGACAGCGTTTGCGTTGCGAACACCTGACCGCCAGCTGAGACGGCGCTGGGCGGAACGGCTTGCAGGACCTGCTGCGGTTGTATGACAATTTGAGTTTGACTGGCCTTCTGTCCTTCTCTGTTATCATTCTGAAAGCTTTTTCCCATTTCACCTTTACTGCTCTGAGTTAGCGTAACACCACATGATGTGGTTGTCTGTGTGCTGCTAGTAGGGCAGTACTCCACCTGGCCCGAAGACGTTACGTTCTGAAACAGCTGAGAAGTTCCTAACGTTCCTCCTGAGCTCACATCAACTCCGGCACCAGCAGAAGTACCAGAACCAACTGGGAGAAGAGTGATGTTAGCATTCAACGGGACAGGCATGTTGGTAAGAAACTGCGTCTGCCCGGGCAGCACAGCATTACCCAGACTGATGTTCTGCAGAGGTATGGCTTGTTGAAACAGACCTGGAACAGTTAATATGTTACCAGCACCAGCGGCTCGGTTGGTGGAGGCAGCAATGAGCTGTTGGCCGCCGTTGGGCGAGGACACGAGCTGAAACTGCCCCGCTGTTGCGGCTGACACATCCTGAGTTGTCTGTGTAAACTGGAGCTGTTGCCCATCCACAGTCTGAAACTGTGGGATCACCTGATACTGGATATTTGGCATGACCCCAGAGAGGGTCGTGAGCAACTGCTGACCTTGAAGGTTTTGCGAGGATGCCATTACATACTGCTGTTGCTGAACTGCAGTGCTTGTGGATGTCGTTTGTCGACCTTTATCATCTCCTGTGTGTGGAGTTGTGCTACTGGAGCTGATGACAGTCTGAGTGCTGGTCGGGACGATGTGCCAGCCATTACTGGTCTGAGATAGATGGGCCTGCTGGAGATCCATTTGTTGCTGCTGTTCCACTGCATCACTTTCATCAATCCGGCTGCAGGTGGCTGCCAACATGGCTAAAGGTGACGGCTGCTGTGAGTCCTACAGAGAAAAAACATTTTCAAGATTCAAGATTTTTTTTACATTGTAGGACAAATGGGTTTAGCACTGAAATCAAATGATACAAATTAAAGCTGTAACAGCGACCCTTACTCTATGGACGTCAGATCATCACCTATTGCAAAACAGTGTCATATCATGTAAAATTTTGCCTTTACATGTAGTGTGTGTTAGCGGCTTACTCCCAACCCCAATAAACATGAGACTATGGGCAAGATTTACTAAATAGGGCAAATGAGTAGTACATGATTGCAATTTCGAAAAAGCCAATAGGAGTGAACATTTCTGTGTATGATTTACTGAAAGGGCGCAGGTTAAAGAACACAGGTGCAAAATCTAATTTCCATAATGACTAATACAATCTGCCTAGAGCAGAGCAAATTGAGTTTAAGATAAGCGTTTTAGGTGCTAAATAGAGGCACAAATCTTAGTAAATTGTGTTGTCTGATTCATTTAAATAATCTACTTTTATATATTTTGCATCCAAAGAGGAAAACTCCTACAAATACATATGCTTTATGCCGTCCCTCCAGAAAAATGCGATCGCATGATTTAACGCATAATCAGCCAAAGTCCGCATATTTATGCGGGGGGGGCGATTTTTTTCAAATACGCCGCACTTTTGCAGCATAATTTGCAGATTTCCGTGCGCAAAATATGTGGGGCCTGCATTATTTCATAATCCCCGCATTTTCGTAGCAAAAATCACATACATCTTAGCAGAAAGTTGAAAATGTTGCATTTACCTCACACAATCGCAGCCATGTCCCCTGTTACCATGAGAACGTTATGAAGTGACATGATTATGTGGCGTGAACATCATTGAATAGCTGCAAAAGCTGAAAACAGTTTTTGCAAGTTCCCGCACTTTTTGCAAGTTCCCGCAATTTCATAGCATAAAATTGCATATATATCCCGCATATTCCATCGCATTTTTTTAAGAAAACGTGTCGCGTTAATGATTGAAGAATTAATCGCATAGGTTAAAGCTGACAGCCCTAGTTTTATCATTAAATTAAGTTTTTAAACGTAGGTTTGAGCTCTTTCGAGGACGGCAAAACAAGTTAATTTACCATTTAATGTTAAGACTTATGCTGCGTTCCAGGCAGGTTTTCACGACTTCAGAACCACGTCTCACGACTTGGAACTGAGAGACTACATCGATCTAGTACACAGTGCACTTTCACAAGTAGAAGGTTGGAAAAACTTGGGTTACAGGTTGCTTGGAACGCGTTATTAATAGGCTGGCGAACTCGTGAATTTACATTAAATTCACTGATTCCTCCCCATACCACTCGGTGAGAGCTCGCGTACCACTACACTTTGAGAACCACTGCTCTATGGTATTCTGGCTCATGTGTTGTTGTACGCGTACCGTCCGCATGCAGTCCAGCTAGTTTTTTCTTAACAGAAACACGTAAAATAATATAAACACAGCACCCATAATTTAGTTTTTATGAATGTTCTGCAAGTTAATACAGACAAACAGACAGAAAGGACAGAGATGGCCGCCAACCCGTCGGTCACCGATCTTAAGATTTCCCCTATAGACCCCGCAAGTAAAAGAAAAAAATAAGTAGGTTCAGACCCGGACCAACGAGATCACCAGAACAATTCCTGGCAGCCTTGTGAATAATTTGCCCTGCTGCCAGTTAGCCTCTGTATTGCTTTTATGTACCAAAGTCAATTTTTTCTAATTTGGCATTCAATCGATAAATAATCAATTAGTTTAGCCTCTGCATCGCGTATAGTGTGGATTGGTGAATGGATGAGTCTTAATTTAACAGTACTCATTTTTCGGCATCATGACGTGCTTAATCCTGTATTTTATATACACATAATATAAAATAAAAAACACATAAAAACGTTACTTTGTGGAATACATTAGGGGTGCACGATTCAGAAAATTTCACGATTTGATTTGATTCCGATTTTTAGGCTCAAGATTCGATTCATAATCGATTTTCGATTCAAAAACGATTCTTGATTTTAAAAAACAGTATGTAAATGTAGTTTACTTTTTCCTATGTGACTGATTGTAGTAGATATACAATTTTAAAGAAAAGAAACACAACAAATTAAATGTAGTTTGATATTACTTTATGTCTTTATGCAAAAACAAAATTAAATATTTTAAGTTAAATGTACAACATGTAAAAAGATAAGATTCTAGCAATGTCAAGATCAAATGCCTGATAGGATATTTTCACGGACTAACACACGTCATGTCTCAGGCATAGACTACAGTATTTAAAATAGCATATATGCATTACTTATATTTTAAATTTAATTTAATGCAAAAATTTTAGGTTAACTATAGTCTATAGAAGAGAGTTAGTGTATGTCGACTTGAAGCGGACTGGGGTGGTGGGCGTGGCATCACGATGGTGTCTCTCTATCGTGATGTCAGTCAACCATCACGATGGACAATGATATAGTCCATCGGCACAACCTTAATTATTGGTGTACATGTAAACATAGTCAGTGATCATGACTGAACGATGAACTGATTATTGCACAGTTTTAGATAGGGCTGTAGCGATAAATCGCGTGTCCCATTAAAAAGATCTGTCTAAAATCGATTCTGCATCGCAAGGCTGCGATTCTGTGTTTCATGCGCAGCTTGTGCGTGTACTATGACATTTTGGTCAGTAAGAAGTCTCTATCAATCTAAAATTTTAAAGAGCCGGAGTTGTTTATAACATTAAAGAAGCAGGGTAGGCTACATGTTTTTCCCTTATAAGAAAAAGATTAACAAGCTATACTACAGCTAAATATATTTTTTGAAAAACAAAAATAAATTGAAGAACATCGTTTAGGCTTGTTAAAGGAGACAGAGAATGAAAAACCATTCTTACCTTGTCTTTGTTGAATAACGGTAGTCTACCCACATTCACAAACATACAAAAAGTGCTAAACATGCTAAACATCTCAGTCTCATAGAAATTCCTCTTTTAGAAATGTCAGCCAGAAAACAGCCTAATCTGAAAAACTGATGCTTATGACATCACAGGCATCTCACTGCCCCTCCACTTTAAAATAATTGGCTACATTTTTTGAGTGGCAGCAAAGTTAGCCAATCAGTAATGAGATTGCAAGTTAAGCCAGTAGGGGGAGCCAAATAGGTGCAAAACCACTTGTTTAAAATCCCCCACCCTAATAGAGCTATCTGAGAGAGGTTTTTAGGAAGCTTCTAAAGCATTACAGACCCAAACAAAAAAATTTTTGTCTACATGTCACATCACAGCACAAGGATAAATACTCTGTTCAATCATTCTATGTCACCTTTAAGTGCAAATTTACAGAGCATCGGTCAATACTCAACACAGAAATTAAAATTAGCCAGTATTTGTGCACCTGTAAATGTACAAAACGAATGAAATACAGAAGGCAATGCATATTTATTCAGGGCATTTTCAATAATATATTAGTAGATACATTAATGTGTATCTATAAAGTATGAAAACGAATGAATCATTATTTTGGCTAAATTAAACTGGATAAATCATTTTTAGTCACACAGATTTGTCATCCTTTCAGAACAAGCTCAAATGCTATCTATAACAACTTACATTATATCCTGTGTGTTCCCTGGGCGATAATATGTAGAAATATATTTGAGTAAAAAAGTACAGAACATCTGAGAGAATCGCAGACGAGTCGCCAACACCGTGAGATATTTGGCATGCTAAATATCTGGACCTGACGGCGATTCATAGATTCATAATCATGCCTTTTGAAATGTTTTTTGTTTGAAAATAACATTGGCGATGACCTACAGCCAATGAGAGGGCAACATACAGGACAGCTGGAAGTTCAGGAAGGAGTTATGAAGTTACAGCCCTAATTATGGTTAAGAAAAGGGCTTCTTTTCTTTTCGCTACAAATGAGTGCACATGCAGTTTGTATGGCAAGATTCTTGCGGGCTACCATTTTTAATAATAATCTGCAGTGTCACATGAGAACTCGTTGTTTCACTGTCACTTCTCACGTGCGTTTGGCTGTGAGACGTAGTTTGCTATGGTTAAGTCATGCCGTGTGAAACCCCCTGTCGACGATCCATTGTGCAGTGTGAAAACAGCAATGACTGAATGCTACCCCAGATATTAATGCAGTATGAAAAGATCTGTGACCAGACTACTTTGAAAATCGTGCAGTCTGTGCAGTCGGCATTACACGGAGCGGATGTCGTCAGGGTTTCCCGCAGAAAATTTGTTAGTTAAGGTGGTAGGGTTGGGCGGTGGGTGGTGGCGGGGGGTGACAATCAAAGGTGCGTACGCATCATGATGAAAATAGTTTTATTAAAAACACTCAAATAAAACTTATTTTTGAATAAACTATGACAGAAAATGAACACATACTAGATTATTAATGAATTAAATATTTTTAACAGATACCTCAAACGAAAATAGCTGCGTGATGAAGTGAAACTCAAGGGTTAATAAACACAAACTGAAGCAAATGTTGTAGAACATTTAGGCTGTGTGGCGCGCGTGCACGCTCGCGGTGTGAAGCGTGTCCGCGCTATAATCCAAGATGCACTTGATGGCCTTTTGTGCTGCGAAATTATAATTTTTTGGACAACCTAGTTAAGGTGGTAGGGTTTCCCAGCTTAGGTGGGCCGCCCGAACTGCAAAGAAAAAACTTATAAAAAGTGGTTTTAATGCTGGTGAGCAATCATATATAATATGACACTTTATATTTGTGTTGATCAGTTGGATTAAAGTAATGTTAATCTTAAAAACTGCATCTAGATTCAGACGATGCTACAGTTCAGTGCTACAGTTTTGTCATCTAAGTTTCACTTTTTCCACACGTTCACTGTATGATTTAACGAAATATGAATAACACAGTACTACATTTTGAATTGAAATTTACGAAAAACAAATTACTCTGTTAACGCTTGACAATCTGTCTGGCCTTTATTATACATGTATTATGTGAAAAACAAGAAGGGTATAGCTTCGTGAATTAAACGCGAAAAGCCCTAGCATGTGTGCACATTTACATATTAGGGATGTAACGGTATCGAAAATTCATGCTACGGTTGTATTTCGGTATGATACCCAAAGTGTAGTGTAGTTTTTACAATTTTCATAAAGAGATAATTAGACCATGTAATACAATAAAAAAAATCAAGTTTCAGTTTAGTTGGGTTTTAAGACGAGTCAATTCCTGAAAACAAAAACAACCCAGTAAAAATGAAAATAGCAGCCTACTTATTGCATCTGGACCTCGAGATGAGTTATGCCAGCTCACTTACTGATATAGGACGTTTCTCTCCGTAAGTCACATTTGTAGGCTGCATACATCATGAAGATCTTATTTCAGAATATTAAAATTTTTCAAGTTGACTATTATTCTTATTTAATCGTATATTGTTGTAATATGCTTATGACCTGCGAATGTAAAACTCAATTAACTTAAATAAGGCTTAATGACGTATGCAGCTGAAGAAGGCTGTAGCCTTCCAATTGAGAAACGGCATACACACTCTCCTCATTCACCGATTCACTCATACTCGTTTTTTGTATGCTGCCACCTTTTTGTCCTTTCTTGTCACAGTGAACCTGAATTTTTTCCACACAGCCGATTTAAAATTAGCGTTTCTTTTTCTTCACCACTAGCGGCATCCGCTATTGTCGCTCTACTTGTAAAGAGGCATCAGAGGGGCAACGCATGGGATTATGGGAATTGTAGTTCGCGCATCTCCCTCAGCTGGCTACACTTGGGCAAAAAAAACTACACTTGTTGCCTGGAAGACCTGACTAGGGCGGCGATAAACGTTTTTTTTTTTTTTAAGATTAATCTAGCGATTATTTTTTCCAGTGCATCGATTAATCTAACGATTCCTTTTATATCAGTCCGATTCGACTTCGATTCGATTCTCAATTATCTCCCCATTAATTAACTAATAGCAATTTATACATGTTGATTTACATATCTGAATGTAAACATTTCAATATATGTTTATTGCTCTTAAAATTTCAAAATAAAAAAAGACTATACAAGTGCAAAATAATGCATTCTTAGTCAGAGGTAGCATTCAATAAAGCATTTGCAGTGATACTGGGCAGTTTAGTAACCGTATAAAAATCTCAAGTTCAAATTACTTTATTTTACATGCATTTATGAGCAAAACCTCTTCAATGTGCCTTTTGATGGTCAGTGTAATTTTTATAACTTGATTTGTTTAATCCACATTGTTTTCGTGCTGTTCTGGTCCATTTAATGACAGATATAAACACAATTATAGACTTAAGAAGCACATATATTATTAAATCTCTTTCTCTTAAAGCTATGGTCTACGATTTCAAAGATTGTTCATTATTAATAAACTCGTTTAGATGCTGGTTATGGTTCTACAGTAAAATCCTAACAATATGAAGAGAAAAAAGAATTTTAAAAATCCATTCAGTCTATTGGGTGTACGGCGGCAGATAAATTGACCAATGTAAACTGTCCGGCCGGATAGCTTACATTGGTTAACTGCTCTCATCAAATCCCCGTACACTTGAAAATCCACCTCGCGATCGCGTCTCCACCCCATCGCTCACCACCCCGCCCCTCTCGTGCCTGCGACATGACATTTGTGTCAGTGTATGTTAGCTAGCGAAGCAGCAACATCTCACTAATGGAAAAAAAACTAACCGACAGCAGCAAGCTTCTTGTCCCTACAGTAAAGGTTAGAAGAAAAGGGAAGTCTGTAGAGGAAAGAGCAGAGGTAAAAAAAGTGTGAAAAACGCCGGACTCTAAGTAGAATCAATAAAGGGTCCGCAATTGACCGTTGGAGGAAGCTTCAGGGAGATTTGGGGCTGAAAACCGACGCCGACACGGCGGACTTTTTGTTGAACAGGTACGCATCTATTTATAATTTTATTTTGTGAGGTTACATAAATATATTTTTATCAGTCTGACAACATGCTGCCGGTCGGCATTGGAATGTTAGCCGTTTAGCATCGCGTATCACGAGTCAAAGTACTTATATTTACAAAGATTGTGTGTGGTGTTACATAAATCTTTTTATCAGTCTGGTAACAACATGCTCATGCTGCCGGTCTGCATTGAAGCCGTTTAGCATCGCGTATCACGGGTCAAAGTAATTATATTTACAAAGATTGTGTGTGGTGTTACATAAATCTTTTTATCAGTCTGGCAACAACATGCTCATGCTGCCGGTCGGCTTTGGAATATTAGCCGTTTAGCATCGCGTATCACGGGTCAAAGTAATTATATTTACAAAGTCATTCCTTGAAGCTCAGGAGGGGAAACGTATGCCAAACGTTGTTGTGAATGTAAATAACAATTGCAATCATAATTGTAATTGTTCATTCCTTCAAGGCTTTATGTGTTTACCGCTCTGTAAATCTCTGTTCTGATGATGTTTACTACCAGTGATCAAAGCATGAATGAGTGACGTTGTTCAGTTCGTTTCCCGGTGGGAGGGATCAGGTAGCACAGAGGGGCGGGATGAGTTTTTTAAAACTTACTAACCGCCTTACGCTTTCTCAACCGATTTTCAACATCGTAGACTACAGATTTAAGTTTGTTAAGCTGGACAGAGAGTGAATGAAAGCGCAGTCTTCTGGCAACAATGACATATTTCATTGCCTTCTGTTAAATTGCTCAAATGACTGTTTAAAACACACTTGGCATCACATTCATGATTTTATGGTAAAATGACACTTTTTCGCACTGTTGCTACAGAGCTGCGAGCTCGCGCTGCTCATGCGGCGGGGTGCCTGCTTGTTTACATGGGCGCTGAAAAAACCATGCGCTGTGCGGCCGCAGGCACTGCTCACCCTTGCTGTGTGAAACCGGTGTGGACTGAAGCCACTCGCGTTGCTACTACTCTACGGCCCCGCCTTTTTGGGTCTGACGAATCGACAAGCATATTTTGCGTCGATGTATTTTTTTGCGTTGACGTCGTCGATTACGTCGACGCGTTGTCCCAGCCCTAGACCTGACGTTTTATCGAAACATGTGACCACGATGATTCTGGGAAAACCTGATACCGGTATACCAAGAAATGTATAATACTGTTACGTACCTATTACATATACATAATTATTATTCACAGTTCACACAAATAAGTGCTGGGACGGATCGCTGTTGATCCGTGATCACTTCGCATGCGATTCGCGGATTATGCAAATTGAAATGGGGAAAGTTTATCTTTTGGACATGTTTCTAAGGCTTGCAAATGTTAACATTCAAGTGATTTAAAACAATTTAACCGCAAAAAGTTGCTAAAATTAGCAGATTTCTGTACGGACATGCGGTTAAGTGTGTCTGGTCCAGCTCCAGTCAGATCATCCTTTCAAAGATCAGAACTCCTCATGTGTAAACTATAGAGATAGTTGCGCTACTGTGTCTCATACTGTAGTCCATTAACATACATTTGCTGAATAGAGCAATGAAAAACAACGTAACGTTTGATGTGAAGCGACTGTTTAGGCTGCATCTTCTTCCTGAAGCGCCGTTTGGAATACGCCATCCGCCTGTGTGTGTGTGCACACGTTTAAGTGCCCTCAGTAGTGCATAATAATATACTTCAAAAAGTAAGCCAACACAAAATATTTTTGTTCTTGACAGGGCACATACACACAAAATAATCTCACAGTATTCTTTTTCTAATAAAAACATTTAAACATTTGTTAAAGTGAGTGATTGAGTATGAAATCAGTCTGCTTATTTGTTCTTAAAGAGACAGTAACCTCAATTAACCTACTTAAGTTTGTGTCATTAATGTTAATCAAACAACCCAAGACAAAGAGAAAATCACTTCTGTAGCTCTAAATTAATTTGTACAATAAAGAGAGTGTTATTATTCATTTAATTTCTGTACCTAATGCTAATTTTAGACCTTACTTAATGTGCACCTTTATTTTTTTTATAAATGTTTTTAATTTCTTTTTGTTATTAGATTTTTCCCACCATTTTTTGTGTTGATCCGAAAAATGATCTGATCCGTGCCTCAAAAACCGTAATGTGATCCGTCACAGCCCTAACACAAATATATGATGTAAACAAAAACCTCCCTTCTGCAAAACATTAATCACGGTTTTTGATTTTCAATTTCGATTTTTTTTTTATTCGAATGATTACAAAAACAAGATAATCGAAGTAAAACAATTATTGTGCTTCATTTAGTTTTTTGTCATTTCGTCTTGTATTGTAAATTCAGCACTGACAGGCATCATTTAAACAAAATACACCACTGCTTTGACACGTGTTGCCTATTGTAACAACATTACAAAAATGCTTTGAATTAAGTACTCCTTAATTTCAGAAATAACTCTTAGTCATCACGTTATATATATGTATTTGCCTACACAGGTAACTACACTAAACCTTTCCACTGGTGGCACTTGCGCTACCAACTTTTTCAGTTACTGGCGCAAAATATGATTTGGTCGCACATATTTTTTTCAAGTTATATTAAGGAGCTCTGGATAATAATGAACAATAATGAAACTGTATTGCATACAGATGTGCTTTTTATTTTACTTATCTTTTAAACCACATGCCTTCTTGTAGGGGTGGGACAAAAAAATCGATTCTTAGATGAATCGCGATTCGGACGTGGGCCGATTCTGAATCGATTCGCGACTGTCAAGAATCGATTCTTAAATGTAAGTTTACAAAATACATTATAAGAACCAAAAGGCGGAACTCAACTGGGGGAGCAGTGCTGCACACGGACAACTTAAGAGAGTGTGCACTGCACGAGCGCATAGCGGAGCTTACAAGAGCAAAAGAGAAAGAAATAAGATCTAGAACAGCCCTGTTTGACTCATTCTAAACTGCAAGAAAACAAGATAAACTTTGGGATAGTCTTTCTCTGCCTTTTCTCTGTTCAGTGAGCAGCAGGGAGAAACAGCGCATTTAATTTAATGACTCTTCTGTAGCATTTCCCTAAACCATCCGCTGACTGTTTAGATATAACATGAATATACTTCTGTAAAATATGCACATAGTTTGTTATTCAGTCGCTGGGTGCGCTGCATTATAAAAATATAGTAATACTGCCGATCACCGTGTATAATGATGATGCTAGACGCACGTCAGTTCGTGGAAGTTAATGCCGGTTAACATATAGAATTAATAATGTCACGTTTAATTACTATTTTTACTGGTTTTAATGTCTTACAACAGAAACAGGACATATATGTATATAAGAATGAGATTATTCATCCCTTAGTTGCATTAAAGTACAGTATATGACAGTTCAGAGACTAGTACCAAAAGCGCAAACATTAACCTGGCTTTGAGAGCAAATGTGACGTAATGACGTCACAGATATGCAAATTAGTATGTCAAGAATTGATTCTGAATCGAATCGGGACCCTAAGAATCGACTCTGCATCGATTCACGAGGATCCAAGCGATTCCCACCCCTACCTTCTTGTTTTCTTAAACGTTGCAGTGTTTCCCACAGATATGAAAACACTTACTGTTTTTGCACTGATATATGAAGCAATTAGATGACACTTTTTATCAAACTCAATATAATACAATAATATGTATAGTATATACAGTGCAGGTCTATAAATTATAAATGTGACTGATGTTATAATGGTAATAATTTCTATGGCCGTTTTCCGATCGACAATATTTATCAGACTTGGGACCCAAAGTACTTAAACTAGGACCTAACCGGACCCAACTGAACATTTAAAATATAAACCCGGAACCATACGGGTCCCGCGTCCTTGTTGAAGAAAGACCTCTGCTCAAGTTCAGAAACATGGAAGACACTGAGAGGCACCCAGAGAGCAAGCGAACTCACACTCATAGGGAGAGACACGACGTGCTTTCACGCAAAATGAAGCCAACGTGTTGAAGGCTCAGAGCACGTTATAAAATGTATTCTTAAAATAAACATTTCTGTTTTAATAAATGCTCATAGTAAATCATAGCATATTGTCTAAAACATTAGGTAGCTACAAAAATAATCAGTGTACACTTGTGTACACATCATCTTTGTCTTTAAAACCATGATATGACCCCTTTAAAAATACAATTTAATATATACAACAAGGAAAATAAAAATACTCTCTTCTAAAAAAAGAACTAAATGCTTTTCCACCAAATCAGGATTGAGATTATAGATTATGCCTGTCCAAGTTTGAGTGTTGTTTAATACATCGGCTCTGGTGTGACAGTACAGAAGTGTGAGTTATTTACACTGAGGTGCGAGTTGTGTGGAGTATTTAATAGCTGAAGATGTTACACACCCATTTCCCTCCCACAGTCCCTGTGTGAACCTGCTCAAAGCAGGAAGTGACACACAATCAAATATGTCCATAAACAACAAATACGTTGTTGTTAGTTTGACCAAAATAAAGGGAATGTGTTAGTAACAGAGATGATCCTGGTAAAGTTTATAAAGATAAAAGAAATGTTTTTCAAGTTAAATTGACTTACTAATGCTGAACTGCTGGAGTTTCTCTTCTGAATGAAGCTCGTGTCGTTTTCCACCAGCGCGGCCATTTCATCATGCTGTTGATCTGACACACAAACACAAACTAAACAACACAACTCAATATAAAGTCAGTAGCATGCATTTCATGGATAAAGAGATTTAAGTGTGTTAGCTAAATAACACCGATCTTGACACTACTTCAGTGGCCTTAGTCACACATTACAAAAAGTTTAATATTCACACTCACTTCATAAGTACGATTATTCAGCTGATTTGTCTGATGTTTCTATCGCACTTTATCGACATTATATAACTTGATGTTACTGAGGATCGATTAACTCAACTTTCACAACTCAAAAAGCAAGCCCAACACTACACTTACTCGATCCAGAGATTTAACAACTCTAATAAAAGTCTTCAGAGAACGATAATAAGATGATCACCACCCGTCACACATGAAGTAACTTAGCTAGTTTTAAGGAGGGGGAGTACGATGTCATGGTTTGACTAGTTAGATATCGTTGAAATACATGCGATCACAAAAGTGCTTATTTTCATACTGACTGAAAACTGACAACAGTGAATAAAAACTTAACTATGAAGTTAACTTACCGCTCATAATGTGTGAAGGCGCGAGTTTTTCACGCGTCCTGTAGACTAGCATGAACTCTTACACAACGCAACCAAACTTGACGAACAGAAGGGAGGGACTCGGGGTGGATGCGGCGCTTGGCCAATCAGAAGATGACTCGCTGTCTCCTCAGCCAATAAGAGTCTTTTGTTTAACACCATCCATGAAAAGTCAAAGAAACTTTTTATCAGTTTACATGTGTCTGAAACTGAAAGACGGACGCTCAGCAGTATTTCTGCAAATATTTGTTATTTGTTTGTCATATGAAAGTTGTTTTAATCTTTATGACGTAGAGGACAGCTGTAGAGTAGAACACAAATCTACTGGTGTTATATTTTATCATGTATACAATGTTAACCTTTGTAATCATTAGACAGAAAAGAATGGCGACGTTCAATGTTTTTAATTATTATAGACATGTTTTCAACTGTTTATTTATATTAGCTTGTAAAACCTGTTGCAACCAAGAACTGTTTGAACTTTATCCCAAACGGATCTTTTAGATTTTATAAGGACTTTTTTACATCAACAGGTTGTGTTAACCATAACCAGAATATTTAATTAAAATAATTTGTTGATTGTTCAGTCTTAATGTCCATGTTATATATTTTTAAGATGGTAGTTTATTATTTACCTTATAGATGAGTTTATTAACTGAAGTCATGTAAAATGTGCTGAATTCAATGGTGATATGTGTACTTCTAGATTGTTCCAACAGCACGTTAATGTTTTTAAACCCTTAGCAAATTAAACTCAATTAAGTGATTCTTAAAATTTTGTTTTCATTTTTGTGATGCCTCTTTTCCGTGGATTCTTGGAACAGATGGGCCTTCATAATTTTATAAGATTTTTTAAAATATAGTGCCTTTCTTTTTAAGGATTTTTTAAGACAGAATAGAGAACTTTATGCCAAGAATAAATCCTTCTTATTCAAAATATTCCAACATAAAAAAATCCCATTTCTTTATAAAGAAACTTATATCCAGTCACATTATTAAACAATGCTTGCAAAATAATGGCCTGATTTCACAAACAAAGCTTACCTAAAGCCAGGACCAGGCCTTATTAGGGCTCGAGCACCGAGGAGCAGGCCAGAATGGCCTGCACCGAAAGGTGCGAAGCCCTATTGTTTTTGCTCGGATTATTATTTTTATTATTATTATTTTTTTTTTTTATTTTATTTTTTTCAACACTTGAGTTAATTTGGGTCCCTTAACATACTCGAAAACTCTTGAAACTTGGCACACATGTCAGTGTCCCGTACCACTAGGCTCATGCAAAGGCTGGAACACGGGCGTGGCACTGGGGCTCTGTAGCGCCCCCTGTAATGCAAAAACAAACATTGGTGCACAGATCGGGCAAGCATGTACGCACATGTACGAAAGTTGGTACGCATATAGATCTCATCGACCCGAACAACTTTCGCCCTCTAACATTTAAGCTCCGCCCAACAGGAAGTCGGCTATTTTGTATTGTTTCAAAAATGCATGTGGTCAACTTTTAAATACTCCTCCTAGAGGATTCATGGGATTGACACCAAACGTGGTGATCATGATGCGGAGACATTGTACTTGCTAAATTGCGAAGGGATTTTTGATATCTCGAACGGTTCTGCCATGGCGAGGCGACGAATTTATGGCGAATTCAGAGAAACAGGAAGTGTCTAATATCTAAGGCAAAAAATATCTTATTGTGATGCCATGCGGGGTGTTTGTTCGTCTGAAGATTCCGATCGCATCGATGTGCCTATTGTGACTCCCGGGTATAGCGCCACCACCAGGCGCCAGGAAGTGTATCAGTCACAAAGCTGGATTTTTTTTGACAATTCCATGCTATGTTCTTTTAAATACTCCTTCTAGAAAAATCATGCAATTGACACCAAAAGTGGTGAACATGAAGCCGAGAGATTGTAGATGATAAATTGCGAAGGGATTTTTGATATCTCAAACGCTGTTCCCATGGCAACGCGTCAAACTTTACTTTCATTTTAAAGGCATATTTAAGCCTTTTAATTGACGCCGATGTTCCTTTAAATACTCCTTCTAGGATATTCATGCGATTAACACCAGAAGTGGTCAACATGATGGCGAGACATTGTAGATGATAAATTGCGAAGGGATTTTTGATATCTCGAACGCTATTCCCATGGCAACGTGTCAAACTTTACTTTCATTTTAAAGGCATATTTAAGCCTTACAGTTGCATGCAGTGAACTTTTATATACTCCTTCTAGAATAATCATGCAATTGACACCAAAAGTGGTCAACATGAAGCCGAGATATTGTAGATGATAAATTGCGAAGGGATTCTTGATATTTCAAACGCTGTTCCCATGACAACCTGTCAAACTTTACTTTCATTTTTAAGGCATATTTAAACCTTACAGCTGCATGCGGTAAATTTTTAAATACTCCTCCTGAGGAAATAATGTGATTGACTCCAGAAGTGGTCAACATAATGCTGAGACATTGTAGTTGATAAATTGCGAAGGGATTTTTGATATCTCAAACGCTGTTCCCATGGCAACGCGTCAGATTTTACTTTCATTTTAAAGGCATATTTAAGCCTTTCAGTTGACGCCGATGTTCCTTTAAATACTCCTTCTAGGATATTCATGCGATTGACACCAAAAGCGGTCAACATGATGCCGAGACATAGTAGATGATAAATTGCGAAGGGATTTTTGATATCTCGAACGCTGTTCCCATGGCAACGCCCCAAACTTTACATTTATTTCAGGCATATTTAGGACTCTTGGCGTGCTTAGATTAACCTAAAAGTCGGCACAAACATCAGAGTTGTCGGCTGTTCAGAGTGGACAAATAGGTCAGACAAAGGCGTGTCTCTTTAGTGGCTCACTAGCGCCCCCGTTTGTCTAAAATGTGGGGTTTCTTTTACCTACAGTCCCCAAATGGCTCTGTAACAACATTAAATAGCCCACTGATATTTACCCACTTGATGCGCTTGCCCACCGTGCATCGTTTTCTCGGACGCACCGTGTAGCGGTAAAAAAACGTGCGAGGGCCCGCCATTGCTGCTTGCAGCTATATTTTAAATTAAGATGTTTAAAGGTCCTGTTTTTCCTGATCCCATTTTTTCAAACTTTAGTTAGTGTGTAATGTTGCTGTTAGAGCATAAATAATAGCTGCAAATGATAAAGGTCAAAGTTCAATGCCAAGCGATATATTTTCTTTAATTCCCCTTTAAAAAGCCTACAGCTAATGGACTACAGTTCTCTACTTCCCGGTTGAATTATGTTAATATAAGGCCTAGTCCACACGGACACGGGTATTTTTATAACCGTGAGTTTTTTCACGCGGTTCGGCCATTCGTCCACACGAAACCGCAGTATCAGGGCACTGAAACCGAGCATATTTGAAAACCCTGGCCAGGGTGAGCTTTTTTAAGAAACCCCGGTTACAGTGGTGTCGTGTAGAGAGTAAAACCGGGAGTTTTGCCTTGCGACGTCAGAGAGTGCGCCGTTATGCACTGTGTTTGACGTCATACAGACGTCACGTGTATACAGATAGATGCTCAGTTATCTCACTATATTGCGGAACACTATTTGGGTTATATCCCCGCCTGCTGGTGTGGCATGCTCTTGACAGCGCTTGATAGCGTGCTTTTGCTTTATCGTGTGGATGGATATTTAATTTAAACCGAGCATGTGTGGACGGGATTTTTTTAGGGAAAACTCCGGTTATAAATATGTCCGTGTGGACTAGGCCTAAGAGTTTTTGACTAAACTCCACCCACAGAAATACGCCAGTCGCCAGCTAAGCTCAAAAGGCTCTGGCTAAGCTAAGCTGCTGTCGAATCATAACAAACTGAACCAGCTACACAATCAGAACTTATGTATTTCTGAAGGAGGGACTTCATAAAACAAGGAAGACATCTGTCACGATCCTGGCAGCTTTCATGTATTTTTGTGTCTTGTTTATTGTGACAGGATCGTGACATTGCTACCTCTGTTATGATGTCTTGTGGGGGAGCTATATTGACCTCAGTTGTGTGTGCTACGTGTTTCCCAGTTTTGAGTGTGGCCCTGCCCCCTTGTTATCTAATTAATGATTCATTATTAGTTACTCCTGTTTACTATGATTAGTTTCCCTATTTAATGTCCTGGTGTTTTCAGTCTTGTGCTCGTTCATTGTCTTTGGTATTTTGGTTATGTCGGTCATGTTAAGTTTTGTCTTGTTTGCTCCCTCGAGGGCTTTCTGTTATTTATTAAAACTCATTTTTGTTGAGAGCTGCCTGCGTTTGGGTTCTATCTTTGAAAATCCTGACAGAATGAACAAGCCATTCATGAACCCAGCGGGCAGCTCTGTTTTTGTTTTTTGTCAAGCATCAGTGTCCTCGTCAGCCTGTTCCTGGCCTGAGTCTTGTGTTCCTGATCTGTGTGTCTCGAGAGGAAGTTACTGGTCGGAGTATCTCGAGTGGGAATTCTGTGCCGAAGAGCCTCAAGAGTGTGTTCCTGCACGGTGAGCCTTGAGAGGATGTCCCGAGTCGGAGAGTCACGAGGGTGTGCTCCTGTCTGGAGAGGTGCAAGAGTTTGTGCTCGCTCGGTGAGCCACGAGGGTGTGTGCTCGGTCGGTGAACCTCGAAAGTTCGTTCCCGGACGGAGAGCCTCCTGAGATTTGTGGTCGGAGACCTTCAAGAGTATGTCCTGGATCGGAGAATCTCGAGTGTTCCATGTCAGAGCAGTGGGATGTTTCCGAAGTCTGCGAGTTCCGGGTCATGCATCATATTCGGAGTCCAACTGTTTGTGGGAATCGTCAGTTCCCTTCTTGTCTTGGGACTCCGTTGCGAGCCGTGTCTAGTTCCCTGACTTTTTGGACTTTCCCTATTGCTTTTAATTTTGTTCATGTATGTGACTTTTATTGTGTTTCCTGGGGAACGCCAGGAGGCGTTCATTAAGAGGGGGGTAATGACACGATCCTGGCAGCTTTCATGTATTTTTGTGTCTTGTTTATTGTGACAGGATCGTGGCATTGCTACCTCTCTGTTATGATGTCTTGTGGGGGAGCTATATTGACCTCAGTTGTGTGTGCTATGTGTTTCCCAGTTTTGAGTGTGGCCCTGCCCCCTTGTTATCTAATTAATGATTCATTATTAGTTACCAGAGATGTATAAAGTACTAGCGACCCAGACTTGAGTAAAAGTACAAGTGCTCTATCAAAAAAGTGACTTGAGTAGAAGTTGAAGTGCTCTTTAAGCACAGCACTTAAGTGGAAGTACTAAAGTATTAAACATGCTTTG
Organism: Paramisgurnus dabryanus; assembly: GCF_030506205.2. NCBI lineage: Eukaryota > Metazoa > Chordata > Actinopteri > Cypriniformes > Cobitidae > Paramisgurnus > Paramisgurnus dabryanus. The sequence goes on along the minus strand of NC_133350.1, from coordinate 29,323,087 downwards.
TACTTAAGTATTGCAAGTAGTTTATTTTAAAATATACTACTCAAGTACTGAAAGTAAAAGTACAAGTATTGTGTAATGTAGTTATTAAAGAAAACAGTCAAAGTTTGAATATAATATTGTTTATATTATTTCAAATGTTTAAGCTAAAGGACACTTACAATTCCTTTGGCTGTAGCAGGAGTACAAGGACATGAATGTTCAGATAATTCAGATTAATTTAACTGATATGGCGATAGAGAATTCAGAATTAATGAAATATTAGTCGATAAAATGGTAATAGGTAACGGTACAAGGTGTTTCATTGAATTTAGGTTTCCTTCTTTCGCGCACACTCGCCCTTTCTTGCGCATTCTCTCTCTCTCTGTCTTTCTCGCGCACTTTGGTTCTCTCTTCGCTTCACATTTGTCAACAACCCTGGCTCATATTTGTGAGTGAGAGGTTGGGAGGGGTCGCCCTTTACTATCTCCAATTGGTTCAGACCACCATGTGACCATGATTCGTAACATTTGAGAGTAACGAGTAACTATGCAGCACATAAAAAATGTATTGGAGTAAAAGTATTAAACTCAAAGAAAAAATGTACTGAAGTAAAAGTGGAAGTAGGAGAAAAAAATAATACTTCAGTAGAGTACAGATACTGTCTTTTAGTACTTAAGTACAGTAGTGAAGTAGTTCTACTTCGTTACTATACATCTCTGTTAGTTACTCCTGTTTACCTTGATTAGTTTTCCTATTTAATGTCCTGGTGTTTTCAGTCTTGTGCTCGTTCATTGTCTTCATTGTCTTTGGGATTTTGATTATGTTGGTCATGTTAAGTTTTGTCTTATTTGCTCCCTCGAGGGCTTTCTGTTATTTATTAAAACTCATTTTTGTTGAGAGCTGCCTGCGTTTGGGTTCTATCTTTGAAAATCTTGACAACATCAGCCCGTTTTTGGGACAGTGACGTCTCGAAATTCAAAACTCATGTTATATTACGAACCATAAACACAATCATAGCTTCATTATTAAAGCAACACCAAAGAGGTTTTTTTTTACCTTAAAATAACGTTTCCAAAATTTCAGTCATTCATCCACTCGAAACAGGGTGAATGGCACTTTCACATTCGCTTTGAAGCCCTCTATCGGCAAAAAACACAATAAAGAAGTTTCCAACCGTTGGGTTGCGGTCCTGTAGTCCGAGTGAAAACTACAAAAACTTGCTTTACGTCAGACCTACAATCCAATCAGAGCCAGCTTTGCTGCAGTAGGCTAAATTATTTACGACAGTGGTAATGGACAATTCCACTTCCAACCTGTAGGGGGAGCAAAGAGCAAAAACTCTTTAGTGTTGCTTTAACATGCCTTAGAAAAAAGATGTTACTGGTGTGTACTGAACTCTCTCAATAAAGAAAAACTGTTAAGATTTATGCACTAAAGAAATCTCCAACAATATACGGTTAGTTCTGTACATGTTAGACTTTTAAGATGTAATTACGATTTTGATTACAACAAAGCTTTAAATACTTTATAGGAGGGGTTTTCAGCCTTTTGCTATTTACGGCCCACCAATGATAGTTTAAGAAAATTCCGAAGACCACCTTTCTTCAGTCTCCTCAAAAAAAGTTCAAGATGTATTTCATGCTAAGAGAAGACACACTAAATACTGACTGATGTTTAGTTCTGAAAAGTGTTTTGTTTTTAATTTTGTGTACATAATTCCTGTATTTTCTGTTGTATCTTAAAAAGGACTAAAAAATAAATATTGATGAACATACACAGAACTTTGCTAAAACAACAAAGCTGGTGATGGTGGCCTTTTGACTTTTGCACAGTACTCTATTTTTTACTTTTACCTATTATATATAATAAATAAACCTAGTAATACAATTTACAAGAAAAAAAATGGGTGGGGGGTGCAATCTACAAATAAAGAATACAAATTTGCTGAAGGTTGATCAAGTACACATATTAACAGCAAATAGATTGGAAATTAAGTGCAGGTGAAGGGAATCAAGCAGGGACAAGCTAAAGAGTTTGGACATATTCACAAAGGGTTTGCCAAAAGGTTATCAAAGATGGTGCTGTGCGGTGAAGAGAGTTCCTTATTTTCTCTAACTTCATAAAGTAACGAACATCTCTTACCCAACAGGTGTGAGAAGGAGGGTGGGAGCTTTTCCATTTCAACAGAATTAAACATCTAGCTAAAAGAGTTGAAAGGTTACAAAATCTTAAAAATTAGAAGGCAAAGAGTGGCCAGGTAGGAGTATCCCAAACAAACCAGTAATTTTGCAGGGTGGGATATCGAAAAAGGGAATGGCTGACAGTGAATTAAAAAATTTGCCTTCAAAAAGAAGACAGGGCAGTGCAGGACCAGAAAATATGGATTAAAGTATAGCTGATCCTGAATGACACCTGTCACACTCAGGGTAGATAAAGTGGTAGATACGAGCTAGTCTACTCTTAGACCAGTGGGCTCTATGTATCCCCTTGCATTGTATGAGTTTGTGGCATGCACAGAGAGAAGGGAGTTAACCCTGTTTAAGACCGCTTTCCATGTCTTGTCAATAATATAAGTACCAATGCTTGGGACCAAACAATGTGGAAACAATCAGAAGCAGATTGCAAATTATGAATTATGTTCATGAGTTTGGATACTGATCATTTGGTACAAGGATCCACGATTAGTATGGCATCCAGATCAGAAGGAAAAAACACATTAGAAAAGTTGGCAATTTTTTTCCGCACAAAATCTTAAACTTGTAGATAACTAAAAAATGGCTTTTAGGAATATTAAACTGATAGGTAAACTGCTCATAAGAGAGAAAAAACACAGTTAGAATAAAGATTACCAATAGAAACCAATCCAAGGTCTCTCCATGAGGCATAAGCACTGTCCAAAACTGAAGGGTAGAACAAAAGGTTGGAATGTACTTGGGATGACAAAGGGGTAATATGAAGACCAAAATCATGCAAAAATTGGGTCCACACTTTCCATGCCTTCTGAAGTTCCTTGGGAAGTTATGAATCGGACCAGTTTCTATTCTTAGCCCAGAGCTTTTAAACAATCATCTTAGTGTGATAAACGTGGCGCCTGGCTCGTCCTCCGATCACCACCAGAGGGAGCCATCTCCTGAGTTTTAGTTTAATCCGGACTGCATTTCCCATAATCCCACATACTGGGACTGATTGCTCTGCCACCTGTTTCCCATCATCCACTGCCTTTATAAACTGGACTTGAACTTTACATCAGTGCGAAGTCTCGATTTGCCACGGCTATCAGTCTGAGCATTATTCTGTCTGTATTTACCTGGTTTGTTACTTTGATCTATTTATCCTGTTATTACAATTGTTTGCTGCCTGCCCTCACCTTCTGCCTGTATAATTGACAACGAGATTTGCCTGTATTGGTGTGTTTGCTGATATTGACCCTTGCCTGTTTTACCACGAGAGTTTTAATAAAAGCCTGTAAATGGATCCTCAGCCTCACGGTGCATCATTACAGAAGACTTCGCCACAAAGCGATCCAGCAGCCATCTCTCAACTCTCCATGGAGCTTTCAGCTCAAGCACAACAGCTCGCCAGTCACCAACATCAGCTGGCTGATTTCACCTCTCTCATGGAGGAACTCGTCACTGCACTTCAAAGCTTGCGAGGTATTTCAATAAAGACCAACCCAACACCGGCCGAACCGCCATCGGCAGCTACTTCGGCAGTTCCATCAGCTTCAAGTCCTCGACTAGCTTTCCTGGACAAGTTTAATGGAGATCCTGAACGATGTAAGGGATTTTTGATGCAATGTGTTCTCTTTGTAACCCAACAACCCTCTCTGTATCCCAACGCTGCTAGCAGGATTGCTTTCGTTTGTACACTTCTCACCCGATGGGCGTTAGAGTGGGCTACCGCAGTATGGAAGGAGGATGGGATTGCATTTCACTCTTTCTATCACTTCCTAACCCAGTTTTGTAGAGTGTTTGAACATACCGCTGGTGGAGAGAGTGCAGAGGAATGACTTCTGCACATATCCAAGGGCAACCAAACGGCAGCTGATTACGCGTTGCCGTTTCGCATACTCTCTGCTCAGGCAGGCTGGGAGGAGAAGCATCTCTACAAGCTCATCTACAGAAAGGGTCCGAATTGTGAGTTACAAACTGAACTCGCCTGTCGTGACAAGGGAAGAGCATTGCCAGAGTTTATGGAGCTTTCCATTCAAATTGACAACTTACTTCGAGCTCGTCACTCTCCTGCATCTGCCTGTTTGGCCGAAAGCATTGAACCCATGCAACTCGGATACACTCACCTGTCTCCCGAAGAGAGAGAATGCGTCTTCATCACCAGTTATGCCTTTATTGTGGTAAACCCGGACATTTGCTCTCCGCCTGTCCTACCAGACCACCCAACAAACAAAACACCCTGGTGAGTTCGAACATTTTTACCTCTCCTTCTCAGAACTGTGTGCAGATAAATGTCCAGGAACTAATTAATAATCTCTTGGCTCTCGTCGATTGTGGGGCTCCAGGCAATTTTATGTCTGAAGAATTAGCTAGACAGAATGCTATACCGCTAATTGAGTGCATCTCTCCTTTTGCAGTAGAGGCGATAGACGGTCGACCTCTACGAGCAGGAAGGAATAAGTTTATCACCGAGGACATTGGGTTACAAGTTAACTCTCAACACAACGAACAGATCCACTTCCATATTATAACATCTCCTTGTCATTCACTCATCTTGGGACTGCCTTGGTTAAAGCTTCACAACCCTGTTATCTCCTGGAGGGATCAGCAAATTATTCACTTGGACCAGACCTGTTCATCACACCCAGTACCTCTCCAGATCAACTCCACTACTACTTTGTCTAACCCTTCCACGGTTCCCGGTCTCCCTGCCAAATATCAAATATCAAGCTATATTAAATTGTCCACAACCCAAACACATCAAGGAACTTCAAAGATCCTTAGGCTTCACAAATTTCTATCACCGCTTAATTCGAGGATTCAGCACGATTGCAGCTCCCCTTACTTCACTTACCAAGAAGGGTCCTTCTTGTCTCAATTGGTCAACCGAAGCAAACAGGGCCTTCCAGCAGTTAAAGGAGAGTTTCACTACTGCTCCTATCCTACATCACCCAGATCCTACTCGTCCTTTCACCGTAAAGTTGATGCCTCCAGTACTGGGATCAGAGAGATTCTCTCTCAACGTCAGGGCTCTGTGATGAACCAGAGGGAGCCATCTCCCGAGTTTTAGTTTATTCCAGACTGCATTTCCCATAATCCCACATACCGGCACTGATTGCTCTGCCACCTGTTTCCCATCATCCACTATTCTTGATACTATTCAGTGTCACCCACATCCGAGACAGGAAGGTCACATCAGAGTTAACAGACCAGTCATCCACTGTTTCCCATGAAACTTGACTTAGAGGTTTCTATCCCCTGGTAGATTTTAAAGGAACATTGTTTGCAGCATGTCCAAACCCTTGTGCATGTTGTGTTGTGTGAGGGAATACTAGCTGGTTGACTGCTTTACAATGCACAGTTGTGAGATCAAAGTTTTTAAGGTAAGCAGAAAGAGAAACTTGATGTTTGGGTCTGACCATCTGACCAGGCTTATCTTTTAGTTGCATGTTCCTATTTATGAATTCTTTGTCCATAAGCAATGCCATATCCGGCTTGAAGGACTATGTTTGATAGCAGGACTGAAAATGTTTGACTGTGTTAGGTGAACGGTTATTTTTAGTTTTCCTCAATGGGGTGTCGGTTAGAACAGGGTTTTTCAAACTTTTTGTGTGTGTGGACCACTATTTGTAATCAAGAATTTTCGCGGACCACCTCATAATACTCATAATAAAATATGTCTACACAAAGTCCTGAATTTAACTGCACCTCTATATAAAACCAAAACTGGTCATCACATCAGTACAACAGATTCTTAAAACAGATTCTTAAAAATATATATTATTTTATATTTTATTTTGCCTTGACACGGACCACCTGCAGTACCCTCACGGACCACTAGTGGTCCGCGGACCACAGTTTGGGAATGGCCGGGTTAGAACACACTAAAAAGACCCATAACAGAAAGACATTGACTCATTTCTCAACAATCAACAAACCCACCTCAACTCAGTAAACATCAAATAAATTATCTTGAATAATAATTAAAAATAACTTTTAAATGCCCTCAAACTTATGCCAAACAATAAAGCACCCAGCATGATGGATTCTCTGTTCTACAAACACTTTTGGTCCATTTTATCAACACTCTTTATTTGTACGATTACTCAATCAAAACTCCCAGATAGTATGAACACAGCCACAATTTCACTCCTTTTTAAACTAAATAAAGACCCGACATTACCATCAGTTATCCTCTGATTTTTTATAAATATTAATACTACTATTATTATTTATAATATTGTCATTGCTTTTAAAACTTCTACTCTTATCATTACTATTAATGGATGTATCAATATTACCATTATTATTCATTTATTATTATTACTATTACTACTACTATTATTTTTATTTGTCCTCAACCTGATCCTATAATCTCCCCGCATTTCGGATGAAATTAGTATACTTGTTATGTTTATGATTACTGCTAATACACTTGTTATAATTTGTAATTTCTTATTAATTGATTTGATCATTATTATTATTATTGTTATTAGTAATATTGCTATTGCTATTTTCACCTTTCTCATCCCATTTTTTTAAACCTCTGGTTATGTCTGTGGTACTTTCCTACATGCTTCTTTATTCATATATTTCCACTCTCACACCCAGTTACATTTACAGTTACACACGGCGCGCACTCATGAACGCACGCATGCACGCACACACACACACACACACACACACACACACACTCTGGTTTCCATGTTTTGTGGGGACATTCCATAGACGTAATGCATTTTATACCATACAAACCGTATATTCTATTCCCCTTACCTGCCCCATTCCCTAACCCCAACCATCACAAAAACCTTTCTTGTACCTTAGATTTTCAATAAACATAATCTTGTTTGATTTAAAAGGTTGTTTCCTCATGGGGACATCAAAATGTCCCCACAAGGTCACAAAAACACTGGTATTCCTATCTTTGTGGGGACAATTGGTCCCCACAACGTGATAATTACCAGGTACACACACACACACACACACACACACACACACACACACACACAGCAAAATCACCAGTGTTAAATTTTCAGGGATGGTGTTAAATACACAGTGTTGATGCTGTTTTAACACTATCTGGTAATAAAATAACACTGCCATTGCTAGGCCAGTGTTATATTCACGGCAGTGTCAGTGTAAAACAAGGGTGTTATCAGATTTCACTCTGAGCGGTGTAAATCAAGCCACGCCTCCACTAAACATTTCCTGTCAGGGATTTTACCGCCATTTTCTTTCACAGGAGGACTGAAGAGATCAGGTAAATCAGTCTCATAATATTCACATGGTTTGGCTAAATTAAACTGTTATTTCTCTGTCTGACTCTACGCAGCCATATGCCAAAAAACCTAAATAAGATATTTTTTCCATTTTATTTCCCCTTTGTTCGTTATTTGGTTCAGTTTAATCAGAGCTACCTTGTGTTACGTTGTTCCCTTGTTAGTTTAGTATAAAGTTAAACTGCTAGCTAAAAGTTTAAAACCAAGAAGGATAATTTTAACAGGAGATATGAACGAAAGAATTGAACCATGATAAAACGCGACATGCACTACAAATTGAAGGTATGAAATTAAGTTAAATGAAAGCTCGTTTATTCACCATATGATGCTCGTTATGAGGTAATCATATAGGCTAGATACCGTGAGTTAACGAGGTCGTTTACATGCACGTGAGTGCACGGATATCGGTTAATTATTCAAATTACTGAAAAACACGGAGAAAACCGCAACCGCATCGTCATGTGTTTTTCTAAGATGTATGCAAACAGGGGAAATATCGCCAAACCAACAATTAATTTGACCAAAACCTCACAATATATCATCATTTGTATGCACAGATTGCTGGATTGGATGCATTGTGTGTTGTAAGCTTTTCGTGGCGCTAGATGTCAGACAGATGCAAATGGCAAATACATACAAAAGTGTAAAACGTGTAAGGCTAACGTGAACGTTTTTTTTTTCTGTCATTATAGATGCTAGTTTGGTGAAAGTTCACACTGAGTGCTTCAAATCATTCAGAAGAGATGCTGTTTTTAGGGCAGTTTATTAAAGAAGACCTGACATGGATGACTTCCAATGAGAAACGACTGCTAATACTTATATAAATTCATTACAGAAGGTAAGTTTATATATTTATACATATAAATAATTTTATTTGACATAACTGAACAGTTAACCAATCTTTTTAGTATATGTAGTTTTGTACATATTATGGTTATTATTAATCTGGAAAGAAACTCACATGACCTGCTGCCAACTTTAATAAAAATATATTATCTTCTCATACATCGTTTTGCTATTGATGTCATATTAAATAGCAATCAAATTGATTACTATTTTGAAAATGTATAAATGAAGATTCATATTTTGTCTTGAGTGCTGTTTTTAATATAAAAAGAATGTTGAGTTTTCAGAGTCTTTATTGTCATTTTTTGTGATAGGACCCTACCAGACTATATTTGAATACGGCATATATGAATTCTGGAACTGTTATTCCTTAACCCAGTTTGGAGGATAAGAGCTTACCAACTAGTTACAGTATGTGAGTACACACAGTACATTTGTACTGTACACTGTCTCTAACATGATTTATTATACTGAGATGATTTTGATTCAAATAACGGTTAAAACTGCACCCTTTTTGGTATTTTCTTGACTCTCTTTGTCTTTGAAAATCTGCAGAAATATGCTGAGGTGATGTATTGCAAAATAGCCAACATACAACAATATGGATGACCCTCTGTCTGGTCAACAGGAGTTTAAATATGGTAAGTGTACATGGGTTTGCTACTTTTACGGTTTTAAAGTTTAACTGTATACTCATGGTGTTTAAATTCTGTTTTGCTAGGACGGGACAGTGATGTGGCAGCTCTTCCCTGGCTCATTCACCTCTTGCCTTTCATTTGTGAAAGGAAGAAAGAAGAAAGACTGGAGAGGGTCAATGTGCAACTAAAGCTACTGATTGTGCTATGTACGTTTTTTTTAGTATTTTGTTCTAGTTATTTATTCAGCAGTTAGTTTGCTTGCATTGTTCACCCCATGTAAATGCATACAAGTTCATAAATACACATCAAATACATTCATCAAATACACTCTTTTAAAACACTAAGGTGATGAGCATCAATCCATGCTTTGAGGGGGATGAATCAGCACAGCCCTGCCTGCACTGCGTTGGGAACAGAAGTTGCATCCAGAATTTTTGCATCATTCTGGACAAAAAACCATTCCCTCCATGATGAAGACCACTGATGCAGCCTTCCACTACATCATGAGTAAAACAACTACAGAACTAAATACCAGGTTGGAACGTATTTAAGAAAAATGAAACGTCTTTTGAATTGAAATGTCTGTATTGTTATGGAAAAATCTTTAGTATTGTGAAGGATAAGCATTTCTGCCTGCCAGTAAGGTAATTGCAGTGTATGTTAATGTTCAAGTTTTGAGTAGGGTGGCTAATTTTTTTTAACTCTCATTTGATATATTAAAGACCTTATAATAAGTGGTTTTCATGTCCCTGCGCTGTGGTATAAGATAACTTTCATTATTCCATACTGTATTCTGTATTCTAATTGTAGCTGAGGTATTTAAATAAGCAGTATTAAATGCAAAGTGTTGTGTGTATCAATGTAAATATTAAATGTGATGTACTTTAATAAAAAGAGGTTTTGCAATATTTCTTGTCATTTGTCTTTTATAGAAACAACCCATTAGCAACAAAAGTGGCTATTAATCAGTATTTTAACACTTAACATTGTTGAATTCACATTACACTGGTGTTGACCTTAAATTAGGAGTGTTAATTTTTAACACTGTATTTCTGTGCCAACACCAGTGTAGTGTGGAAACAACAATGAATAGTGTTGAACAAAGTGTAAAATTTAACAATATTGAGTGTTAAATTAACATATAATGAGTGTTGTTAAATTAACACTACACTTTTGACTAAATTAACACAGTGTAGTGTGGACACATATACACACTTTTCAAGTGTTAAATTTGACACCCTGGGTGTTATTTTAACACCAGTGATTTTGCTGTGCACACACACACACACACACACACACACACACACACACACACACACACACACAATCTAACTGGCTGTTAGGTATGTTTTGTATTTTGCATTTGACTTCTCATCTGTAAACATTGTATTTGTCTGCTTCCGTAAAAAAACAACACACTGAATTCCATTAGTTTTATGCAATAGGGTTCAATTTCACACTCTTTGGCAGGGGTGCTGTAAAGGGGGGGTAAACAATGACGATTGTCGGGGCCCACGAGTAAGAGGGGGCCCAGAGAAGCCCCCAAAATTGTGGTGCTAAAAAAATTTAAATAGTAAAAATTATTAACTTTAAATTATTCTATTTGCTGTTTCCTGGTATCAAAATTTTTTATTTGTTAAGGAAACACAAACGTCCGTGGGCTCCTTCCCCCCTCTCAATTATCATAAAATGGTTCAGTCCGCCCTAAATTTTATGATCCACTTATAGCTTCACTTATAGCGCTGGCAGAATATCAACTTGACTGACGAGAAAGTGAAAATGCCTCAAACATCTGGAAGTCAAAAACGGAAAGAGAAAAAAATAAGAGAAGTGAAAGAGGCAAAGGGTCGACAGTATGTTACCCAATTTTTCACAAGAAAAGGTGGGTTTGTAAGTAGGCCTAAATTGTTAATGGACCGCCCGCCCGTGACAATGATCGTAGCCTACCGCACTTTTCTGTGCTTACGCGCACGCTTTGTATGAGGCCCCAGGTCTCTACGGTAGCATTATTCGACAAGTAAGCACGTTTCGATAGAGCAGGGTGCACGGCTTTGCCTCACAGGCAGCCGTTGTCGGCATCTTTGTACGAGGCTCCGCCGGTCCGCCCACTTTCAGCACCCTGCTGTGGTCCACGCTGTTGCACCTGTCTTGAAAGCAGTCTAACTTTATGAACTCTGATAAAAATCCTCTGCCAGCTACTGTACAAACTACTATCAGCTGTTTGTGAGGTTCCAGTGCATCTCTTGAAGATGATGTGGAGTTGTAATACTTTCACATTATCTGATTCAGACTGACTCAATTTAAACAGCGCAAAATGACTGCCTGTGTACGTTATAGACAGAAATTATTGTATTTCTGTTTTTATTCACACAATAAATATTTAAACTAGTTTTAATGAAAATTAAATTTTCTTAGGAAAAGTCAGGGAGCAGCAAGGCTTTATGATTTATTTAGACAAAGTTATTGACTATGCAAATTTCAAAACGGTCAAAATGACGCCTTGTTCATTCTAATGTTAAAGACCATTACCATAAGTTTAAATGTTGCGGTTAAAATGACTGCTGGTGGCCGTTCTAGTTTTAAAAGTGCATGATAAGGGAACTCAATTTTCTCCCCATGTTAGGTCAAGAAAACGCTGGAAAAAATAACAATACACAGTTTTAGTTAAACGTTCAACACTGCAAAAAATGACTTTCTTACTTAGTATTTTTGTCTTGTTTTCAGTAGAAATATCTAAAAATTCTTAAATTAAGATTCTTTTTCTTGATGAGCAAAATGTTTTTAAGACAAATGAATATACAATTTAAGTGAAATTGTCCTTAAAACAAGCAAAATTATCTGCCCATGGGGTGAGAAAAAAATTGTGAAATAAGATTTCTTTTTTCTTTAACACTTAATTCAAGTAAAATTTTCTCACTCCAATGATGGTCAAAATACCATAAAAGCGCATGATTTTATGTAAATTAATATGAAAAAAGTCTTATCTGTGTTGGGGGCCCTGTCAAGATTCTTTTCATAGGGCCCAAAATCCTTAGCAGCGCCCCTGCTCTTTGGCATTACACAACACAGGAGTGCACAGAGTAAGATGTTACAATTGAGTATTATTGCAACATTATTTCCATAACAGTTGTAAATCTCTCTAGAAAGAAGTTCTCTAGTCTAAATGAGAATAATTTAAAGGAATTAGCATACCGGCAATAACATTTTTATACAACACTACCACCTATTGGTCGGAAACGGCAAAACACTGAAAACCAAAACTTATTTCTGAAGTAATTTAAAAATGAACTGAACTCAGAAATATTGCATAAATAAAGGTCAAATGTCAAGCTTGTAAGTTATTAATGTGATGATCACATTAATATGTACATGATCACACATAATTAGCACATTCACGTATTCTCAAAGCATGCGACTAATAGCATTAGCGACAAATCGCGTAAATAATGCTTGTCTCTGGTATAACGAAATGAAAGCTAATTTTTAAAAGAGGCGAGTTCGCGGCTTTTTTGTTAAGCAAAGCGTCTGGTTAAAAGCGAGCCTGAGAAAAGCGCAGAGTACGCATATCAGACGTGCACACTAAGAATAATGCGGTTAATACATTTTCAATAAGTTTTATTCGTTATATCTTGCAAACAATGTTGCCAAAAAGCCCCCCCCCCCCCCCAAAAAAATACTATAAGAGAACGGTTTTTATACGTTATTTTAGTTTTTTATAACCACCCTGCAACGTTCGGGGAACGTTATTTAATGGTCCGAAAAATAACTACCCTGCAGGAAACGTTATTTTACAAAAATAAAACCTATAAAAAACGTTCCCAAAACATTATTATTTGGTTCTCAAAAAATAACCAAACAGGAAATATCTAACGTTAGGAAAACGTTTTTTGCTGGGTAGCCTTTAGCATGGAGTATTTGAAGTTATATGGAGTTATTTCTTATACTTAAATAATGTTATAAGTACTCCATCTAAGATATATTATGATATGTCTATGGATGGAGTACATATAAGGTATTAGATTTTTTTAGTAATTGAACAGTGTAATCTATATACTAGTATTAACGTAATTTACTAAAAAAGTTATTGGGTTAAGGTAATATCTAAATGCAAAAATTCCTGCTCCGCTTTAATCTGACGATGTTTATTGGTGCTAAAGGTTATGTGCTTGGCTTATTTATCAGGGAGAAGTGGAAACAGGAGGGGCTCCGGCAAACCGGGTCAGATTACGTCACCGTGGTGACCGCTGTCTTCATGCGATGCGGAAGCGCGCGCCAGTCAGTGCCTTGAGGATTTCTCACTGGAATACGCGGTATGTCTTAACCTTATTTTTATTTTCGCCACTTTCAATGTTAATTTATTTATTTGTGTATTTATTTATTGAAGACATTTAGTGTTTTAAGTTTGTTTTGTTCAATTGTTATCGTGTTTATTCAGTGAAATGTTTGTGTGTTGCATTACTTGCTTGGTTGATGTCAGTTGCACGTCCAAAGTATATTTATTATTTAAATAGCAAATATTTAAGCTTTTATTTATAGGATTTTTTATTTTAATAGCAAACGCGTTTATATGGGAGTTTGATTAGTTTTTCAGCTCTTTTCCTCTGAACCTACAAGTTACTGTTTTCTACAGGTGATCATATTAAAATGTGTGAGTTCACTTGTCGTGTTCAGGTTTTGTCATTGTTCTGTAGACTTATAAATCAGTATGGATAGCTGTTAAGTTATATATTGACAGACATATAAATCAGTATAGATAGCTGTTGAGTAATATATTGACATATAAAACAGTATGTGGAAGGCTGTTGTTTATCCAGGGCGTTTTCCTGTTTTGAGCATATCCAGTATCGATATGAGGAACTTTGAATGCAGCTTACAATACAGAATACATTGACAATTTACCTTAATGTGTTAAATCATTATTTTATGTAAAATAGTATTTAGTAAAACAATTTTGGAATTTTCAGACTCATTTTTAAACAAACAGACAATTGAATAATTTAATAAAAAGTCTAGACATCATGCTGTTACATTTTAAACTGATCCACACAAATCATGACTATTGTGTGTGTCTGTGAGTAGTCAGTGTGATTGCATAATGAAAAACTACATTTAAAAAAAGTTATTTGAAAACATGTCAAAAAGTTGTGAAACCAATCATATTAATATCCAATCAAAGTTTTCAAACCCTAAAATTACACCAAAAACATATTTACTTATATTCATTATACATTAAGTACAACACAAAGCAAGAGTAAAATATAAATGGTGAATAATTAAGGTTCTCATATGTCCACAATTTATTTTTTAACCCCTTAACTGTCATCCCCACCCATTTAAGTGTGAGTAAAAAGTTAATGTGCACCTTCAACTGCATAAAACTGCATGTTTTGGTCTAGAAGCCTAAAATCTTGGTCTTTAAAAGAAATTTTAAAGCACAGTAAAGGGAAACTGAACAAGCAACCCTAAGCAGACAGACACACCTGAACCTCAGTTCCAAGTAATCCTGCAGCATTTGATTAGGATTTTCAGGTGTGTTTGATTAGGGCTAGAGCTAAACATTGCAGGACAGTTGCCCTCCAGGACCAGGAATGCCCACCCCTGTAAAAGAAGATCTGAGGGCCAAAAAAATCACTTATTCTGCAGTAACCTCAGACTTATAAAGCATGTTTAAAAAAATCTACGTTATAGCTTTATACTTTATACTATATACTTTTGCAAATATATAGCCTCAAATCCATTCCGGCGTGCTCGCCATAATATTTGTTGATGCGCTATACAATAACTGATTGGTCTATCAAAATCTTTCTATGACTTTTTGTCTAGAGTCTAGATTGTGTGTACCAAATGAAGAATTTTGTTTAATGCTTGTAAATTATGTAAGTACTTGTTTGTCCAGCAGAGAGCGACACAGGTCTCTGGTAGTGACCCCATTCAACCCCTTCAGTCAGTTGGTCTCGTGTTGTCTTCACAAAAGTTTTACCCCTGATATTTAGACGCGTTTTGGTCGATCGGATCACAAGTGGTTTTAATCCATCTCTTTTGTCCACTTGTTTCAACCGCTTCTGCCCCTGTCATGGGCGAGTTGCTGAATGACTAGCGGGAGAATTTAAACAGACGCACACTACTATTATGCTGCTTATGTTGTTACCAAACATGCTCATATGTTTGCACATGCAAATGTAAGGGCTTTCTCAGAAATTTCAGAGCAATTGAATAAGCACATGCAACTTTCACACCCTCCAAAATGAAACAAGAATTATAGAAAGCAGAAACTTTAGTTTTATCAATAAAAGTTTAAAGTCCCCACAGAACACCAGAGTGGGTTATAAATAGTCAGGAGATCTATAAAAACGTTGTGCTCGTTCATTACACATTAGATATGTTGTCACAGTCAAGCATTGTCTTTAGTAATTTGATAAAAAAATTAAATACCTTACTTAAATACTAACTTACTGTAAAGTTAATAAACAATAAAAAAAAATCAATTTTAATAGGCCTACAAGTCCAATATAATGTATTCCTGTTCCTTAAAACTGCCAATAATGCAAATGTAATATATTTTGTTCTGTTTGTATTTGAAAAGGTATTTATAATAAGTGAAGTAATATCCACATGTAATGACCACATTCTGTTTATGTATGTACTGTATTATATATTCAGTACCAGTCAAAGGCTAAGACACACTTCCCATTTGTGTCCAAACTTTTGCCTAAACTGTAGTATAACATACTGTAGTATAGTATGTACTATAAAATATAAAAAACCTAAATTGGTCAGGTTCTATTGTAAATATCAGCAATATTTGTAGTACATGCATGACCAGTTTGGATGAGAAAAGTTTATCATTGTTCAATTTGATTGTTAAGTCATGTTGTAAGAATACTGTGTCCGGGTCCAAGCCTCTAGTCATTTTAGCAGTGCGTGACTTAAGACTTAATACGCGGTTAGTGTTTACTCACTTTTTGTACTGTAAATGATATAAATCTTTTTTTTTTTTCAGATTTGTTGGGAGAGACAAAAATGTGGCCAAATCAAGGTGATTATTGCTTACCGGTACTTACTGATTGTTCCTTAAATATAAATTATAAAAAGTATAAAATAAACTTTTTAATTAAACAGTACATATATTTTAAGCTACAGAATACATTTGGCTTAGCGTTTGTTAATAATTTAAGAACTAACAACATTACAGATGGCAGTACATTAATTCGATCCATTCTTTCTGAACATACAGCATTTGTTCCATAAATTCATACGATTTACTTTTCCGCTTGCAGGACCTCCGCCCAATCCATCTTGTCCTCCATATGTGAACCCTGCCTATCCAGCCATGCCCAACCCTGCCTATCCAGCCATGCCCATCCCACAGTGCCCACCTGGTCAAAACCCTATCTATCCACCTGGCATGGATCATCCCACAACCATCCCATACATGACACCAAATCAACATCCTTTTCCTCCGGTTGCGTCTGGCCCACATGCACCCTTCCCTGGAGCAGGGCATCCATGCCCCATCCCGCAGCATGGATGCCACCAGCCAGGAATGGACCCGGTAACTGGTCATAAGAAGCACAAGAAGATGAAAAAGATGAAGAAGGGAAAGAAAGCACATAAAGTTTCCAAGGAACATAAGCATATGAAACATGGCAAGGTAAGTTGTTTAGTGTCTGTTAAATGGCTATTCAACTGTTCTGCAGATTTAGGTTTCAACCCTAATCAAACACACTTGCTTAAAAAATTGCAAATATCTTCATTCTCATTTTCAGGTGTTTGTTTACTTCTTTTAATAATAAAAAACGCATTGTCCAGATTTTGTCATAATTATTGATCAGTATTTTTACTGGTCAATAGTGTCAGTTGTGGCATACAGTGATGGTTAGAGAATCAGCGGGCGCTGCAGTAAATGTGTGTGTGTTCAAGACTCACTGGATGGGTGAAATGCAGAAGGACATCCACTGACTTCAGCGTCAGTACTCAGGTAATAGATAAAACAGTATTGCGCCTCAGACATAAAAGCCTCAGTTCTCAGAAAAACTTGGTCAGCACTAAAGTCTTGCACATCGGGCAAAACAGCCTCAGACTAAAAGGCATCAGGTCTCCCTTAATCAGACATTGTGACAAAATGGCATCACAATAAAAGGCATCAGCCATCAGGTCTCGCACAACAAGGCATTGGACAAAACGGCCTAAGGCGATTTTACACATGATCACGCACATTAGCATGATGTCACTATCACAAAATGTTTTTAAGTGGCAAAAAGTCTTTGATACCTTTTTTTACTATCTTTATTCATCTCTACAGTTCCTTAAAGGGGCAGTGAATTTGTCGATTTTATTGTTTTATACTGTTGTCTGAGGTCTACTTATCCTTATGTTTGTGTGGTTTTTACAATCAAAAGCAATAAGTAATAGGTTATTTTGTAACATGGTTCTGATGCTGTCTGGAGAAAAGCTTCGTTTGAAGAGGCGGGCCGCATTGAAGACCTGGAAGTAAACTCCCACTGCTATGATTGGATATCTTAATTCCCCGTCATTACATGTGGGGAAATGTTTTAAAAACATTAATATGTAAAAATAGCAGCCGAACACAAATATGTTTGAGCCACAAAAAGATTCTGGGCCCTATTTTAACGATCTAAGCGCATAGTCTAAAGCGCACGGTCTTAATGGGCGTGTCCGATGCCACTTTTGCTAATTTAACGACGGGAAAAATGGTTTGTGCGCCGAGCGCAGTGTCGAAAAGGGTTGTACATATTTTCCTAATGAGTAATGGGTGTGTTTTGGATGTAACGTGCAATAATCCAATGAGAGTCTCAGCTCTCATCCCCTTTAAAGGGATAGTTCACTGTCATCATTTACTCACTCTCATGTTGTTACAAACTCATATTAATGTATTTGTTCTGATAAACTCAAAGGAAGATATTTTTAGGAATGTTTGTAACCAAACTGTTCATGGACCCCATTGACTTCCATAGTAGGAAAAATAAATACTATTGAAGTAAATGGGGTCCACAAACGGTTTGGTTACAAACATTCCTCAAAATTAGAGCCCGACCGATTTATCGTTTTGCCGTTTTTATCGGCCGATATGAGCCTGCCGCAGATATATCTGTATCGGCGTATAAGCCGCAGATATGAAGCCGATATGAACGTTCTTACAGAAGACATTAAATGCTTTTGAAAAATTTAAGTACTTGTTTGTCCAGCAGAGTGCGCCCTACTGGTTGCTAATGGTGACCCAGGTCACTCACTGTAGTGACACCACAGGGTTTCCGCGGGGTTGTAAAAAGTAGTAAAAGGTAGTAAATTAAATTATGCCAAATTAAGGCCAGTAAAAAGTAGTAAAAAGTAGTAAGCGTCATCTGACGAGGTAGTAAATTTTCGATTGCCTTTTGTAATGTTATGATGCCTGGAAATTAGTTCAAATCACCTGCATATCTGGGCAAATAATCAAAGATCTTTCATCTCTGGGATGTGATCAAAGCCTGAAGTGGAGCCAAATCACGTTCCTCTCTCCGCTGTAAGCGTTCTGTAATCACTACGGACCGGATCCACTCCGGGTTTTCTGACTGTATCACGTTAAGCTGAGGTAAAACTTTTTCAGCTAGCATGGTCAAACTTATAATGCAGGAAGGCTCCGATGTTTTGAAGATCGATAAAGGTGTAAAAGACGATTGACTTGGCTTAGCGAAATAATGAAGATTGGCAAGCCTTTCAGTTCGTGGGATAAGAAAACCAAACAGGTAATTGCGTGTCTTTGCACAGTATGACTAACGTAAGGGGTCCTGTATTTTGGGGGTAAATGATTTCTCACGTTACTGATCATCCGCGGCACGCTTTTACATGCTATGCTGATATAGCCAGTGGCTGGTACAACGGGTTTGTTTAACTCGTGGGTAAACTTCATGTGGATCCACAAGAACCAAGAGGCAGATGACATCCAAATCCCTTGAGAGCGATTGACGAGGAATCATAAGAGGAGACTGCTTCCGAAATGCTCTCGCGGGACTTTGATGTCATCCACCTGTCGGTTCTTGCAGTTGCATTTGCGTGTGGTCACAAAAACGTAACATTTGTACATATATTTAAGCACAGCAGTTTAAAAACAGGTGATTTTAAGCCATTCAAACACAAACAACAGTGCGTCCGCAGTTTCTGTGTCAGAAGAGCATGCAAGCCGCGCATTCGATTCTCATTGAGCATGTGTTGTACGTATTTTTGCCGCTTTATTGGCCTTAAATAACACATATGCCTCAAAAATCCCGTCTTTGCAAATATCCTCATATAAACACGACCATTTAGGTCTTAGGAGAAAGTAAACAGCAGAAACATTGCGCATAAACTAGCAGATCAGGGCTGCCTCTATTGTAACATAATAATTTGTTGATAAATGTACAGTCATTCAATTAACGACATTCACTATGGTTACAGACATCCTGTGCGAATTCTACACGAGTTTGACTCGAGTTACTCGTTCAGGGTTTATATTCATACATAACGTTACTGTATTAGAGCTGTGACTGTAAACTGTTGTGTGAACAGAACAGACCCTGGATTATTTGTTTATGTTTACTGAATAATATGATATTAAAAAGTTGTATTTGTTCACATTAGTAAATGCATTATATAACAATCAAACAATGAAAAATATATTGCAAGTATATAAGCATAATTAATTCTTGTTTATGTCATTACAGTAATTGACGGTGGTTCATGGTGCATTCACTAATGTTAACAGTTTCAACTTTGATTAAAAAATTATTAGTAAATGCTAAAATAAATACATTTACAATTAATAAATAATTAATAAAACAATCATTAAAGGTGGTGATATTCATGTTTTCTTTTTATACAGTATAGTGAGTTATTTAGCTGTTTCGCCTTAATCTGAAATGCCCTGCAAACTACAGCTACCTTTATGCCACATGAGACTTCAATGTGGAATTTATGGCAAAAAAAATCTCCCCTTAAAATGCTATTGGTCTCGCTTACATAAAGTGTTAGGTAAAGGAATATGACTTGGCCTGAAAAATATTTCAGTCAGAAGAATTTTTTCACTTTAATTCTTTTTTTGTATGTTATATATGTCAAAATCTGTGTAAATAATAGAAAGGTCGCTGATTAACACTTCTAATTCAGTGTCGTGATGGTTTTAAAAAATATTCTGAAGGTAGTAAAAAAGGTAGTAAAAAGTAGTAAATTTAACTTAAGGATTTCTGTATAAACCCTGCACCAGCCAACCCCCCTTCACTTCAGTCAGCGTCTCAGTTTAGGTGGCAGCAGTCACACGGTTTCTTCACAACATTTTACACCTGGTATTAAGACGCGCTTTGGTTGATTGGATTATAAATGGACGAGAGCGACACATTCCTGTTTACATTTGGTGTTTTTAATCCGTCTCTTTTGTCCACTTGCGAGTTGTTTAAAACGCAAGCGGAAGAAATGACGCGAGGCGGAGAAAGGACGCGCTTTAACTGCCGCGCAGTCTGTGGGAGTACAGCTGCTTGTGCTGTTACTGAACATGCTCATTTCAAAGCAATTGATTAAATAAGCTCGCGCAACTTTACACCCTCGCTAAATTAAAGAGACAGAGAGCAGACGCTTTAGTTTTATAAAAGTTTAAAGTCCCGGCAGAACACTGTGGGTTCGTGTTATAAAAACGTTGTGCAGTACATTAAACATAAGCCTACATCATTATGTTTTACAGCAAGTCAAGCATTGTCGTCTTAACGGTAACTTTCTAATTAATTTGTGAAGTACATAACTTATTGTAAAGCTAATAAACAATGACTTTATAAGTTTCATTTTCAAAATAAGCCCAATATAACATTATTCTCGTCAAAACTGACAATCATTTAAGTTATATGTATTTTGTTTTGTTTGTGTTTTAAAGTTATTTATAATTAGTCAAGTTTACTGTTTTGTGCACTTATATCAGAATCATTTTGGATAATAAAGTTTATTGTTAACTTGTAAAACACACCTGCCTATATTACATATCTTTGTCACGTCATTTTAAGTGTTTGATCACCACATTTGTGAGTGATCATTGCAAAAAAGTATTTATATATAGTATATTCTGTTAATGTGTATAGTGTATTATATGTACAGTAGCCTGCTGTAGTATAATATACTGTAGTATATGTGGACTGTACTATAATATATAAAGAATATCGGGCGATATATCGTTATCAGTCTTTTTTTACTCCCTAATATCTGTATCGGCATCGGCCCCAAAAAATGCATATCGGTCGGGCTCTACTCAAAATATCTTACTTTGTGTTTATCACAATAAAGAAATGTATGTTGGTTCCAGAGATGTATAGTAACGAAGTAGAACTACTTCACTACTGTACTTAAGTACTAAAAGGCAGTATCTGTACTCTACTGAAGTATTATTTTTTTCTCCTACTTCCACTTTTACTTCAGTACATATTTTCGATGAGTTTAATACTTTTACTCCGATACATTTTGTATGTGCTGCATCGTTACTCGTTACATTCAAATGTTACGAATCATTCCAAACCCACATTATCACTGCCAGAGCGGTGATACACATTAGAAACACACACACATCGTGGTCTAAACCAATCGGAGATAGTGAAGGGCGGACCCTTCCCTCCGCGGTTGTGGACAAATGTGAAGCGAAGAGAGAGCCAAAGTGCGCAAGAGAGACCGAGAGAAAGGGAGAGAATGCGCGAGAAAGGGCGAGTGTGCGAGAAAGAAGGAAACCTAAATACATTGAAACACCTTGTACCTTTACCTATTACTATTATATCGACTAATATTTCATTAATTCTGAATTCTCTATCGCCATATCAGTTAAATGAATCTGAATTAATCTGAACATTCCTGTCCTTGTACTCCTGCTACAGCCAAAGGAATTGTGAGTGTCCTTTAGCTTAAACATTTGAAATAATATAAACAATATTATATTCAAACTTTTGACTGTTTTCTTTAATAACTACATTACACAATACTTGTACTTTTACCTTCAGTACTTGAGTAGTATATTTTAAAATAAACTACTTGCAATACTTAAGTACAAAACATGTTTAATACTTTAGTACTTCCACTCAAGTGATGTGCTTAAAGAACACTTCAACTTCTACTCAAGTCACTTTTTTGATAGAGCACTTGTACTTTTACTCAAGTCTGGGTCCCCAGTACTTTATACATCTCTGGTTGGTTCATAACAACATGAGAATGAGTAAATTATGACAGAATTTTCATTTTTGGGTGAACTATCCCTTTAAAAGCCAGTTGCGCTGGCGCTATGTTTAATCCCTATTTAGATGACGGACTTTGTAAACTGAAAAACTAAGTGGAGGAAGAAGACCACCAGTTTAGGATTAATGTTAAATAATTGTGTTGTTTTTCACTTGTATTGAAATTGTTATTTTTTTATTAAAACCTTTAAAACCCGTTTTCTTTTAGTGATGGAAGTAAAAAAGCAGGCTATTAATTGCTTTAAATGTATGGCTATCCAATATCATACATTTTTTTTACAAGTATGTAAGAAAAGTTTTGTACTCTAAAAATACTTTATTTGTAACAAACGGGAGATAAAGAATTTACAAACGGCTCTCTGCACGTTTCAGCACTTGGACAGCGTCAGATTTTTAAGCATTACTTAAAAATGTTTCTCATCCCACCATATCCACAGGTGCAGAGTTATCATATACAATAAATCCGTGAGGTAGCATTTAAAATAAAATAAAAAAACATTTAAAAACAGATGCATTTGTTTAAAGCAAAGCATTTATTTACTTACCAGGCTGCAGGTGAAGCAGCTCTTTGTGTCTTCTAACGTCTCATAATTAGTCCTCATTTATGTCCAAGAGACTCAATAATAATCTTTTACATTCAGTCCTTTAATCTTTCATATTTAAAAGCGTTTTTGTGCTGCTGCGCATTCATGTGTGTGATGAGCAAACCCGCGTTGTCCGCCTGTTTAGGCGCATATTTCTAATGCGCTCTTTAAATAACAAAAAACATATTGCGCCATTGACTTTAGACTTTAGTCTATTTTAGTTGACTCAGAATAGCAACGCGCCAACAATGCGCCTGAACACACCTCGTTTTCAGACCAGAACGCCCATGGGGGCAAAAGGGGGGTGCAAATGCATTTGCTATTTAAACAACGTGGCGCTAAACGTGAAAATTATAGGGTGGAAACTAGCAAAAGACACTTGCGTCGTGCATTGCGCTGCATTGCGCCGGGTGTAAGATAGAGCCCTCTGTGTGTTAAAGATGATACACATAAATGACAATACGTATAGTAAAGTAGAAACAAAATTTTAAACCCAACGTGACTAAATTACCGTATACAACACAGTAAGCACGCATCAGAAGGTTGCTCTTACATACACGTAATGTTACATACCACAGTTAAATAATAAAAAAGCTTTGTTGAGTGTTGGACCTTTCAAACGCAACTTGCCTAAATTACCGTATACAACACAGTAAGCGGGCATCAGAATCTAAATTGCGCCTGGTAAGTCCTTCCTTATCACTAACTTTGTATATTTCTACCGTTATATTACAGTCGTATTGTTAAGTGTTGCACCTTTATTAATCGTTTAATGTTTTTAGTAAATTAAAATTAAGTCAAATATACATGTTTAGACATGGATGATACAACAGGACAAATCAAGCGATCTCTTACTTAGAAATAGTAAAATGTAGTAACTTAAAGTAAAATGTTTTACTTACTGTATATATTGTTGTGTCATTTCTGCCAGATGCAATATTAGTGGTGATTTTAATCACAGTCTCTCTGCAAATACACCACCGACTTGTGGCTTCTTTACAATTGAATCTGCAGTACACAAAGTAAACAAACACTTTCCAAGCGAGCTGGAACTTCTTCAAAATCAAACTTTAACCATGCATTCCTAATGTTGTGTTCCGAGTCTCCGTTATACAGCGTCTGTGTTCTTCCCATAGACGGTTCTTCCACAACCGAACACTCCGTTTCCATGGGTACTCATAACAGATCACCACGTCAAAATAAAAGTCTCTTAGGAAACATGTATTTAAAAGTCATTTTGGTTACATTTGGCAATCTTTAAAGACATGTTTACTAATTGTTAAGACACTGCATGGTTTGCTTTACCCCTGGCCCACACGTGTGTCACACAAAGCTGTGGGCGGTGCTACAAAAATGGTCAGTGTATTTGGGTTTGGGGAGGTGTTTCAATTCTACCCTGACATCATATTTCGGCACATTTCTGAATTTACTATTTTTCAGGCTTGGTGCCAAAAATGGTTATATTTCAGTAGCTCGGACGTTTTAAGTTTTGAAACTTGCAGGATGTGCATTTAAGTATGATGACCTCTTATATAACATATTATCAAGTTAAAATTGATTGACCACTCCTTTAACTGTATAACGTGTCGCATGACGATTCATTTATAACGCTGAATTAAATGCAGTTAGCATATGTAAATGATGGCTGTGTTTAACATCTTTCTCTCCCTCTCTCGCTCTCAAAATTACAGCTTACATCATATTATACAGGTATATATAGGTAGCCTAGAAATCTAGACGCACCCTAGCGGCCGCAAAATATATTTGCTGCCAGGGTTTAGTCTAGGCACTCACAATACACTTAACCGGTCCAAAAACCAAAATTTGGTCAGGCCAATCACATCGTGTGTAGCGTCTGTGGGGCGGGCTTAACATGATGACGACAGAGCTGCAACGGTTCCTACTTGAAAACAGAGAATGGCTGCTGCTGCTGGCGAACAGCTATCTTTTGAAGCGGCTTTGGCCGCGACTCTGGAGGACTTAGACTTATGTTTTTCTTTGAGAGAAGAGCAAATAAACCCTACTGAAGTCCTTTTTAAGCAAGAAAGATGTGTTTGGAGTTTTGCCGACTGGTTACGGTAACTACGTCACCTTCTTCGTTGCTCTGATCCGTCATAGCGCTATCCTATTGCGTGCAGATGCATTTTGAGGGACAACCTTATATCCCGCCCCTTGCATTGAGCCGTTTGTGTGAAGAGTTGCCAGACCTTACATCTTGATGTAGGTCTGGCTAACCAGGCTAATATATAGGTATATGAGTAAGAAAAAGAACGACATCAATTTATGTCAGGGCTACAATTAAATACACAGCTAAAGAAACAAGTGCCCCCATAAGTCTTTATTGATGTACCATAAGTTTGTGATAGTGATGTCATGCGAAGGGGTGGGGTCATGTGTAAAATCATCTGATGTTTTTTTTGTATGAGGCCGTTTTGTTTGGTGCCTTGTTGTGCGAGACCTGATGCCGTTATGTCTGATTCTGTTTAGTCAGAGGCTGTTTTGCCCGATGTCTGACTGAGTGAGACCTGATGCCTTTGAAGTACTATTCGGACGGGATTAGTTTTACATAGGGAAGTGGGGTAAAGCTATTTTATCAGAGCTTTACAGGTAACACTAATCCCTTGTGAATAGACCACCTGTACATTTTTTTCTAATATATAAGCGCCTAAAGAAGCATTAACTTGCATTCTAGATGGTGGAACAAGTCAGTGGCAAGTCAGTTCCTGCATACAACAACACAAAAAAAAGGTCAAAAGCACTTTTCAGAGCCACTTCTCCCCAAACTGAAATTAAACACTGTGTTTCCTCCTTGGTCCGATTTCTAGTTTTTCCTGTTGCCGTCATGTTGTGTGTTTGCACATGTGATTTCAAGAAGCAAGATAATTTGCACGTGATGGCACGCTGCGTAATCGAGTTACTCCTCCCACTTCTAAATGTTTTACTGAGATTTCTAATCCTGTGCAAATTGACCATCAATATTACAGATGTCCTGTGGTAAAATTACATTACTCTATCTACCCCCGTAAAACTAATCTCGTCCGAATAGGGCTTAAGTCTGAGGTCGTTTCACCTGATGTGCAAGACTTTATTCTTGACCATGTTTTTCTGAAAACTGATGCCTTTAAGTCTGAGAATCTATGCCGTTTTATCTGATGCCTGAGTACTGACACTGACGTCTGACGATGTCTTAAAATGTACACTGTACAGGTTGCTGAACGCCATCGCTATCATTTGCCAGCATTTATCTTTTTCACTGTTGTCATAGTCATTTAAGGAAACATCATAAACACTGAAGTGTTTGAAAGCTGTGTATGAAAAGCTTCTGTGTTGCTATCTGAACCCGTTATGGAAGACGGAATGAAAATGTCATGAAGCTATGACCCACTAGACGAAATTAAACGAGTTTTGCGGCCCGTTGCCCACAAATTACCACAACACCCTACAGTGTTTCCCACAGATCTGAAATTTACTTGTGGTGGTAGCTGGTGAAAAGGGCAATCATTATTATCCAACGACAAAAAATGGTCTACTATACATGTGACACAGAACTAATAATGTGTGACACAACACAATACTTTGATTTATAAAACATTCATATTAATTTCACATTATAGTTCATTAATCTAACCACCCCAAACTTTTTTTGCCATAAACAAAGCTGACACTGTTTGTCAAAGCACCACGAAAACACTTTATGTTTTTGCACTGATATAAGAAGCAATTTGATGACCCCTTTTATCAAACTCAATTATATACAATGTATACTATAGCCTATATAGACAGTGCAGGTCTATAGATTATAAATGTGACTGATGTTATAATGTTAATAACTTCTATAAGATAGGCACTTTTACTGCTTCTGCTTTCTATTTCTCTTTTGCCGATTAAAAAAAGCTTAATCCACTAATTATTTCAGATTTAAAAGTCTACTTGCTGTCCCGATGACAGACTTAACATTACAGCTTTGCGTTTTTTATATCCTGAGTCAGCTAGAGCTTTGCTCATTCAGTATTAGCACTGCTTTTTGCTACAATCTCTGTTCAAACTGTTTAGATTTTAGTAAAGCTATTGTCTATTAATAGTAAGATTATTAAAAAATGGGATAAAGAAAATGAAGCGGCGCGTGGTCGTGACAAGAGCCAGTTGCTATCGCCATAGAAACCGGATGCACGCTAAAACAGCACTCGAGCTTTAGCGTGGTAGCGCTCACGGCCGTTCTCCGATCGACTCGGGTTTTACACACAATATTAATCAGACTTGTGACCCGAAGTAATGAACTAGGACCGACCCGGACCCATCTGACCATTTAAAATATAAACCCGGAACCGTACGGGTCCCGCGTCCTCAGTGAAGAAAGACCTCTAATGGTAAAACTCTGCTCAAGTTCAGAAACATGAAAGGATACAATGTGACACTGAGGTTGCTTCGCGTCGCGCCCAATTCATTGAGAAACAGAGAGCACGTGAACGGACACTCAACCGGAGAGACACAACGTGCTTGCACGCAAAATGAAGCCAACTTAGATGCTATAAACACATATGCACATAAGCATATGCGACCATTTTGGTCGCAGTGTGTTCCCTGGCTGCTCCGTATGTGCGGCTGCAGTTGATCCAGTTTGCCGCGCTGGATAATGAGTTTATGACGCGTGCATCATCTTCACGGTCACCCGACCCCCACCTCTCTCTCTCGCTCTATCTCTCGCGCTCTCTCTTTCGCTCTCTCTCTCTCTCTCTCTCTCTCTCTCTCTCTCTCTCTCTCTCTCTCCAAAACACGGGTCATCCAGTCGAGTTCAGAAAATACGGAAATTCGTAAAGTGATTTTTTTTTACCTGGGCGGGTCGCAATTTACCTGGGCGCAGCGCCCAAGTAGAGCCTATGTATGGGAAACACTGCCCTATGACAAATGAATCGCACAAAAATTGGGCTACCATCACGTAGTGTGCACCAGATATAACAGAAGCTTTTAACCCAAACCCAAGTTGACATTCAAAGGTCTAAATCTGAATTCGCATCATTTTCATAAGTCCAAAACAACTGCTTATTACAAAAACTGTTAAGCATGGGAATAACTTTATGTAAATCATTTATGTAAATCACAAATCAAGTAAATTCAAAACAAGTGTATTTTGCATTTAAAGTACATTCATAACAACAAGTGCAAAACAGCATTTTTTTTATAAACATGAAACAGAAGTATGCCAAAAGTAACAAGGTGCATAATACAAAGCAACCTAATGAGAGAAATGGCACTGTTTTTTCTTCCATCAGATGCATATACTGCAACAAAAAAGATGTGGTTGCTAGACGAAGACACTGACTTAAATGTTCATTATTCAAGTTGCTGTGGTATTAGTTTTTTACAACATTCATTGCTGAGAATGCAGCTTCACACTGATAGGTCCCTGTCTCACTGCAAATCAAACAGAACGGCTTTGTGCTGGACTGTGGCAAAATAAACGCATACTTCTCTGTCCAGTCATCTTTATTTTCTCTGTTTTCTTCCTCAACCTTTTTAGAAACTAGCATCCTCAACCATCCAATCGCTCACACCACGGTGAAGTGATGCTGGCGCTCTGCTTACATCATGGCTTCAGCATCACACAGGAATTGTTTTCATAATTTGTTTTATTTTCGGACCAGGACCTCTAAATAAATAAAAAATAAATAAACAAATGATTTACAAGCAGTGGCTTGTTTACCATTTTGGGGGCCCTATGCAAAGTCCAAGAACCAAGGCCCCCCATGCCCCAGCATTGCCCAAGGTTTTTCAATTGAATTGCACAACAATAATATTCAGTATATAGAATTAAGTGAGATATATATATAAACCAGGTTTATTTTGTTTTACACTGCTTAAAATAACACTAAATTGTTACAGTTTGGAATGACAAAAATTCTTGGTTTAAAAAAAATGTTTCGCTCCCCTCTCAGATATATCTTTTGCTTGCAAATGTCTTATAGGATGTATTTAAAACAATGTGATTAATACTGCAACTTCAGTGTCTGACATCTTACTAAAAAAACTTAATAAGGAAAAAGAGGAAGCATTAGATTATGATTCAGACTGATCTAACAAACTGAACTAACAAACACCAGCAAACAACATTGTAAGTTGGTTATTGCTTGAATTTATGGATGGGAATCACATAACTCTCATGTTCATATTGTAAAAACAAACTTACTGTGAGATACAACAAGCATATAGACTAGAAATACACTAAAGATGAGATTTTAATGACAATGATGAGATCCAGAATATGATTTATGTATTTTAGACATGATTTAAACCCCTGCGTGGTGTCTTTATCATGTTTATAGGCCTACCTGTATGAGTGTGGAACAAAAGATGCCTGTCACTGATCAAACCGAACCACCAATCACAAGTGTGAAGCCCAAAGTCTTTAAAGTAAACTTGATCATCGAGTGAATGTTGTGCAGTTACGAGAGCACAGAGAGAGTCGAGCGAGCGCTCATTCCAGCACTTGTGTGGCTGCTTTTTGTGCGCGCTGTGCAGAGGTGCGCTGTCCCGTGGAGTTCGCTCATCTGCGCGCTCGCGAGGACGCTTGTCCACGCGCGAATAGTGTTCTGCGCGCTCGTACCTCTCGCTCGCGTGTGGTTTTTGTGCGAGCAACTTTTGGGTCTGATTAAACGCCATAGCCGCGCATATAATTGGTTCGCACAGCGCAGATCACTCGAGTGGCGCAGTTTTGTCCTTCTTTTGATGAGTTCGGCTTCCCATACTATATGTGCCCTCGCGAGGATGCGCCCATATATTATTCTGCGTGCATACTTGCACATCTCTCGCTCGCGCGTGCTTTATCCGTGCCTATTTGGGTCTGAATAAACGTAACATACTTTCGCACACCTTGTGGCCAGTAGGGGGCCCCCCAACCCGCGAGGCCCTACGCAATTGCGTGGTTTGCGTGGTGGGTAAACACGCCACTGTTTACAAGTTTAAAGGCACACCATGTAACTTTTTGTCCACTAGGGGGTGCTAGACATATATTTTTCATGTTTAGCGCCCCTAGAGGCCACAAGCGCCGCAGCACTGTCGCAAAGGAAAAGAAGACTCTTTAGATCACAAAGTGTGCCTTCCAGCATGTCATGTGTCATATAAAATAATTTAATGGGTTCGGGCGCCAGACAGGACTTACATATGCAAGCATTATAACATTACTTACTAGTACAAAACCATGACGACCAAGTCAGCATCGGTCAGAAACCCCTCCTCCTTTAGTTCACACCAGCGAGCGAACGCTGGCCCAATATAATTGATCCTCGTCCTTCTTGTTATTCTGTCACTCTCCCCTTTTCTCTTTCTGGTCTCCTCTGACAAAACCTTGGGTTTCTTTTTCTTAGTTGCTGCTTCAGCCATGACAAAAACATCAGGAAAATAAATAGTTGCGCTCTCTTCCACTTCCTCAAATTCGGACGTGAAAGTGACATATGCCGTAAAGCAGATTTTTGTAGTTTTTTGTTTTGTGCTCGGGTTACTACCTGAAACCCCAAGTTTAAAAGTACGAGTAAAAGCGATACAAACCCCGTCAGGCTATGGTGGACATGTCATTTAACCTGTTTTAAGTGGATGTACCATCACAAGAGTCTTGAAAATATATTTTGAAGGTTGAAAAACTTCAAAGTGTCACTTTAATATGCGTAAGTTTAAAGTAGCAAATGCACACATTTAATCCATCACATAGAAATGAATGCACTTGAAATATTAAGTGGATCTGGACTAGGGATGGGACGGTATGAAAACGGTAATCGAACACGGTTGTAATGATAATTACATTTTAAACGATAATACTAAGCGTCAGGACATTTTATCGTGGTTATTCGTGAAACCGGTAATCATCCCAACCCCGGACCAGAGATCCACTGGCTTACGTCTTTGTCACTCTTACCAGCCACTTTGGCAGGTGAGTTAGCATTTTCCAATACCTCAGTTTAGTACTGTGCGTATAGTCTGACTGACAGGCGGCTGTGTGATTTCTGTGTTAAAGGGGACATATCATGGAAATCTGACTTTTTTCAAGTTTAAGTGCTGTAATTGGTTCTCCAGTGCTTCTATCAACCTAGAAAATGTGAAAAAGATCAACCCAGTAACTTAGTTTTCGTAAACCATTCTCTGCAAACATGTGAAATGAAAGGTCATTGAAATTTGGCTCCCCTTGTGATGTCAGAAGGAGATAATACCGCCCCTTAATCTGCACTATCCAACCACGACACTGCCATTTAGTGCAGAGATCAGCTCATTTGCATTTAAAAAGACAAACCCAAAAATGGTACATTTTTGCTCACATCTACAAAGTGGCAATCCTAACATGCTATAATAAATTATCTATATTATATTAAAATGTATTTTACATCTTGAAAAGGTCTTGTGAAAAGTCCCCTTTAAAAATTAAAATGCCCATATTTCCAAGTAGTCATAGTATGTATGTATTAAAATTCTCTTGTCAAAACATTGAATCTGTGCATTAGGGTTTGCAGTGTTCATGTAGCCTAACTGCTACCTACTATTGCCATTAATATTAATAAAACAAAACCAAATAAAGTGGCTTAACAATTTACAGAACATATTCAAATCATTTGGATGCTATTCTTGTTCTCACCCGTAGAGGCAACGTTGAATATGCTATGACTTATGCAAAGTATACAAAGCTAACTGAATAAAGAAATTTGGACATATTCTTGGCCCTTCTGTGTAAAGTGTAGTCCCTGAGGGAAGAGCTGACAATGATGTAGTGTGATTATTACCAGCTTTCTATCCACACTATTCCTGACGTAAATGCGGGCGACGCCATCTTTGAGCTCAGTTGGGTAAAACTTCCGGTGAGCCACTACAGCTAATGGTAGTCCTATTGCGAGGGATACGAGTCTGCCATTTTGACTGGCATTTTAATGCTTATTATGAAATCCAGGAAGACAGGCATAACTTGTGCAGTTAGGGGTTGCCATAATAGATGATACAAACGCAGTAAATCTCTTCAAAACATTTGTTTTAACTAAAATACACCCACAAGAACTGAATGTGACACACGTGCATCTATTATCCACACATCCATCCATTAAAACCTTTCATAGAAACTGACAGTGAACAATAAATACAATAATTATTCAAAAACAACATATGCTGATAAAAAATGCTGATTTATTTATTCTGCTACTATATATTATTACAAAAATGAGATTACATTAACTAGTTATTAGTTAATGTTTATAATAGTTAGTTATGTGTTTACGCGTACCGTTACTTTTGTTATGTTTTAAATTATTTTTTTTAAGCAAATAATTTCATAAGCTCATGTCTTATCTACTGCATAATAGCTAATGTTTCCATAAAACGAAAACTATATTGAAAACATGTAATAGTTTATAATGGTTTGTTTAAATAACTTACAACACTGTAAAAAAGAAAAAGTTAGTTCAACTCAAATTTTCAAGGCAACCGACTGCACAGATTTTTTGAGTTGAAGATTTCAACCTAATTTTTTTAAGTTTTGAAGAACTAGAATTATTAAGTTGCGTAAGCTAAGTTTTTCAAGTTCTGACAACTAAGTTTTTTTAATTCAAGTTACTTGAACTTTCAAGTCTGTAAAAGCTTACTATTTTGAGTTCCGATCACCATCTCCTGTATTAACTTACTATTTTGAGTCTAAATCCCCCCCCCACCCACACACATTAAATCATCCATTGACAGTAAACCAGTAAATTTTTTTGCATGTTTATTTGAACAACTTTGGCACCAACAGTTGGCAAAAATGCAGGCTATGAAAGTAATGTTGAAACAGCTTTATTCTACTGAACAATGAAAACCAGTCTCTTAACAGTATGACAGCTACAAATAAAATATATATATTTTTTTAGTTCAAATAAAGCACTTGTGTCCAAAGCAAATAAGGCACATGTCAATAAGTTTTAGGAAATCAAAAGGAACAAAATAAAAACTATAAGGTGGTCTATGTGAACACTTACAAAATATCCAAAAAATAATAAATTAACAGACATGATAAAAAAAATCTTCCCCCTGGACACTTGCCACACCAGCAAAGATAAATACTATAACAGCAAAGTTTGCATCTACTGAGAAACAATCAGCATCATTAGATGCATTTGTAAATGAGGCTTTACAAAAACCGTGGCAGTTATTTAACAGCTACAAATAACAGATTTGTTTCAAGATAACAGAAGTCAAAATAAGGGAACAATATACAAACTAAAAGGTTGACTATGGGAAGACCTACAAATATCCAAACATAAATGAACAAACACGATAAAGCAAATCTTCCCCATGGAAAATGAATCACTGGTTTAACAGCTTGGTCTTGAAGCTCCGGACAGGCTGTGAGCAATTGGTGGACATTTCCATTAAAATGTGCTGGATAGTTTCACAGGTATACCAAATGTCTTTTGGGAACTCCATTTTGAGGGCATAAAGGAAGCCAAAAAGATACACAAGCGCAGTCGGGGTGTCTGGGATGTCTTTCAGGACAATGGTTTCCTCCAACACAAGGGCAATATTAATGACTGCGTCGTCGTCATCATCAAGCACTGTGAGGACCCCCATCTTGATGCCTTTTATCTGTTTGTCATCAGCATCAGTTGCCTGACAAAACAAAAACACCACTGAAATAATCTTCTGCAGAAAACTAGTAAATAAAGAGTGATGTCTTTTTGTGTATGGCCTCTTTGCTATACTAAAAGCTGAAGGTCTTCCAAGCTGCACTCACCAGGCATCTAGAGAAAAGCTTCTCAGTATTCTCCCGCAGAAATATGGGAAGACCTTCCACAGCTACCTGTCTGCGATGACTTGTGATGTCAGATGTCTGTTTTGGAAGATAATAAAGACAACAAATACTTTTGTTTAGCTCTGTGAAATGTGCATGTGCACTTGTGCTTGTTTTATTTGTATTCCCATCTGTACAATTGTGCATGTAGCCAGATAAAATAAATACAGGCACTGTTAGTTTGTTAGTGTTTTGTCTTTCAAGGATAAGTTCACTATTTTGCACTTTGAGCCCCCTTTCTGGGTTATCTTGGAAGAAACAGAGTGTTTGACTAACACTCAATGAACATACAATGAACAATGTTTAGGGTTAAATTGAAAACGTGTTTTTGAATGCATGTAGCTAGCCATTCTGATGCATGGCAGGTTCGATTCTAAATCAGCCAAAAGCTCAAGATTGGGCGAATAGTCAAACTTCTGGTGTCACACACTATTTTATCAATCCAGAAAGGGGGCTGAAAGTGCAAAACCGTAAACGTATCCTTTAAATATTACTGTATTCAATAGTTGGAACTCGATCACCAATGTAGCTGATGCAAAAAAAAAAAAAGGTATATTATATCAAAAGTGCAGTGTGCTAGCTTGTTAGTTCCTTCTTGATTAATTATTTAAATATTAGTGGACAAACTGAAGAAAAGGCCTTGTAGTCAATATAACAACCTGTTTGTCAAGCATTTCCAAAAGCGTTTCCATCTCTCGACTAACGGCGCCCTTCCTGGCACGATACAATTTCAGCAGACGAGGGGTGAACATCTCAAGGGCAGCTTTAAATGTTCCCATCAGGTCCTTGGTGGTCACACGAGTGAACTCTTGACAAATCTGAATGAAACAAATACAATACAAATACAACAAGCTGATAGTGTGATTTCAATATTATAATTAAGACTGCAAACTCTCAGCCATGATACAAATGAACCTACATACACTATTGTGAAAAAAACATAACGCAATTGTAAACAAATGCACCAAGTTCAACAAAAAATATGCCTTACCTGTTCTTCAAGAAATAGACAGGGCTACCTCTCCAGAACCTCTGAGACCATGGGCTCCATCTCTACAATCTCCTTTCTCCTAAGGGAGAATGTGATGTCCATCTTCTGTCTTATGAACTCCATGTTCTTGTTTTTCTTCTTCATGGCTTCAACCAGGGAAGACCTTAGGTCTTCCAAGTCATCCTCAGTGTAGCTTTCAGGATGATCTTGTACATGGTAGACCTCACCTCGTTTTGTTTTTTCCAAGGAAAACCTTCCCTCTAGACCACCATCATCATCTGTTGTCTTCGCCTGTTGACACCATGATCATCCGCCTCCTCCCTTCTTGATCTCCTATTGACATCCAGCATATCCAGTTTATTAACTATACAGTACATCTCTGTTGGTTTATATGGACAGTATGAGGTTTTCCTCAAGTTTTTGATCCTTTAGAAATGGACTTCTACTTCTCAGGAATGCTACCACAGCTGACGTCTGACTACCCATAACCTTAGCCAGAGGTGTCAAGTAACGAAGTACAAATACTTCGTTACCTTACTTAAGTAGATATTTTGGGTATCTATACTTTACTTAAGTAATTATTTTTCAGACGACTTTTTACTTCTACTCCTTACATTTTCACGCAATTATCTGTACTTTCTACTCCTTACATTTTAAAAATCGCTCGTTACTTCTATTAATTTCGGCTTGTTTTCTTTTTTTTAAATTCCGGTTTGTCAAAGTAAAAAAAAACCTATCTTGATAAATTGCATCATCCGGATGAATGCAAATGTGGTTGGATGAGAAGTATAAACATACACAATTCCGACACCCTATTGGTTTGTACGCAATCCCAGCCCCCCAGCTGACTGCAGATGATCAAAAGTTTGTTCGATGCTGCTGCACAGAGAAACATAAAAGAACCGCGAGAGCGATTAGAAAGCATGCGGAGCAGTTTGCTCTCGCGATGCTTTGATATCATCCGCCATCCGTTTGTACAGTAACAGAACGCGGCATTCTGTCTTCAAATGGAAAAGTATGAAATAAAACTCGCGCATCACTTTCAGGTCAGTTCACATTCACAAGCCTGTGTAAATATATAGCTGTCTGCTGACACCAACTCATCTGTGTGATTTAAATAGTGTAACAATACCAATTTATATCATGTAACTTAAGTTGTTCAACTTAAATGACATTGTGCTGCTTTGCGTTTTGAGCCATGGCAAATATATCTATGCTAAAGACATCTGTTGTTTTGTATATGCTAATAACTGTCCTAAAATTTATTTGCATTAACAAAACCTACTTATCTGAATGCTTGAGTGTTAAATCAATCAAAACACATAACCATACATACCAACGTTTGCTTTTGTTAATATACATCAACTGTTTCCTTAAACCTGACTTTTAATTTACTTACAAGAAATATGTAAGTATACTGACATGTAAGATCAGCTCACATTAGATTAAGCTAAAGTCCATTAGCTAACACAAGTACAGATGCAGAAATATAGGCTATAATATATAATTGCATATTTGTAGTTTGTGTTGCTGTCAAAATACAATTATAAATGATAACAATAGCATATTTCTATTCTCACGCATACTATAGTTGTGTGTGATTTTGTTGTTTTTTAACTAAAGAGGGCACCACTGTAAAAGTTTTGCCAGCAGCGGCCCTGCTCTGAAGTTTGACTTTTTGCACCATTACAATATTTATAGGCAACTAGTCATCATATCTTCCTCTCTATGGAACACATGTTAATGCTCAGTGGTACATATGGTTCTTTAATGCAGTGGTTATCAAACCTTTTTTTGCGGCCTCCCTTGTGTACAGTGGATTCCTTCGCGGCCCCCAAAAGAAAATGTATGACATAAACATTCTAAAACTTACAATTTGAATTAAACAAAATGCTTTTGTTTAGTAGCCTTATTTTTCTGAGGTTAATTACAAAGAATTTATAATAATGTATTTCATAAAATATTATAAAACTGGGGCCCCTGGCACCATCTCGCAGTCCCCAGTTTGGAACCACTGCTTTGATGTATTTGTTTGCATTGTACTAAAATGCGTTCATTTTTAATGGGCCTATACCGTATGTGGTTGAAACAGATGGCCTAGTGCAGGTGTAGGCAACTCCTGCAGTGTTTAGCACCAGGTCTAATCAAGCAGACCTGAACAAACTAATCAAGGTCTAAAAAGTCACCTGAAACTACAGGTAGCCAAGGTTTTATAAGGGTTGGAGCTAAAATCTTCAGGACATCGGCACTCCAGGACGGACGTTGCCTACCCCTGGCCCTAGTGCATCCCAAATTGTTTAACATTAACATTTTTAATATAACACAATAGTTATTATGGCCTTTAGAAACATTTTTAGAGGAGATAGTGTAGTGCACAATAGGCCCCTGTGGTGCGGCCTAGGGTTTTTTCCGTAATGACATTTTTTTTCCTTACATTACTTTTACTTTTATACTTTAAGTAGTTTTGAAACCAGTATTTTTTCACTTTTACTTGAGTAAAAAGCTTAAGTTGATACTTTAACTTCTACAAAAGTCTTTTTAAACCCTAGTATCTATACTTCTACTTGAGTAATGAATATGAATACTTTTGACACCACTGACCTTAGCTGTGTATTTTAACAATGAAAAGTTTGCTTGTATCACTGCAAAAGACAGTTATTTTGAGTGCCAATAGTTTTGACCATGCAGTATTCACTTCCCACAGTATTTTGGTGATATTCTGTAGAATTTGAGGAAACCAAAACACCAACACATCCGGAGGGGTGCCAATACGTTTGGCCATGACTGTAACTTGTACACTTAAAATCAAGTCACTAACACAGGACAAAGTTATGAAAACATACAAACAGAAAAGTACTTACCATTTCAATTTACTGCAGTAGCCAAGCCCTTGGGGTCACCATCAAAGTCCTAGAAACTTGGTATGCAGACAATGGATGGTAATCGTTCAAAGTCTCTGGATCAAGGATCTCTAAATCTGAGTGACAGTTATCAATGAGTTGGTAAGACCGATAATGTTCAATGTACCAAGATGATAACCTTGTGGTGATAAAATACACTTTCCACCACTTGTCCACTAATATGTGTAGAATTCTAAAGAATTCGGGCAGTCCACTGCATTCACCCACAGACACTATCATGTCCCTCACATACCGGGTCCCATACAAATATACTTCTTTGGCAAGAGACACATCATCTTCATTTGGGTACTTCTTTTCTAGTACTGTCCTGAGCTTTTCATCTAAAGATGATATTTTCACTCTATCTACACTAGCAACATGCAATTTTGGCTTGAACAATTGCTGTGTGTCAAGAAGATATGCCATGAGCTGTTGATGCTTAGTGGAAAGGGTGAGTAGTACATTCTTAAAACAGTGAGCATCATTAACTGCCTGTTTGAAAAAGCTATGCTTAGACTCAAATCTAAACGTCCACAGATCCACTATTGGCCCAAAGCACTGTGTGAGATGCACATAGTGATCAATGAAGTGATGCTTTGGTTTTAACTTAAATTCAGGAAAGGTGTCAGTGAGTAACTGTCGATGGTCAGACAATTTATCCCCCAATTAACATAATGTTCCCTCTGATAACGTAGTAGACACCGTAATCTCCACAATCTCTTTAAGGTCCATTAAAATTTCCCATGACGGCTCTTGTTCAGGTATATAACTCCCGATTAAGAGAGGTAGCAAACGTTAAAGTGCCCAATTTTCATGTCCGTTACCATTTACCTTTCCAGATGCAAGGCTTGACTTTGTAATTGCCTGTGGCTTGTTGATCAAAACAGAGAATTTGTAAGGAAACTGTTTTATGCGATTATTTAGTCCATTGAATGTAATGAAACCTTTTGTAATCAATTCATTCAAACACAAACTTAACTCCACAGCGACAACACCTTAAAATAGATCATGCAAAAGATCAGGGGGAAATCCATTAACTGGGTGGAAGAAAGACAACTTACTTTAAGCACAGGATGATTTAACCCAATTCACAGGCTTATCACTCAACTTGAGTTGTTCCACAAAAGAATCGTGTTGCGTCACAGTTCTCAGTGGAAAGTTACTTGGCTCACAATTTCCAATTTGGTCTCGACTGATGCAACAAAATCTGCAGAATTTTTTAACATTAAAAGCTTCCTTAAAACCTGCTAAGCTATGGGCACCAAGGTTATCAGCACAGACACAGAACACTGTTCCCTTTACAAACGTATCTACAGCCTCAATGTACACTCCTTTCTTTTCAAGAAATCCCAGATCCTTTATCAAAGGATAAAGAAAGGCATCATACATTACACATGTTTTAATGTCACCTTTGATAACTTTAATGCATTATAACTGAAAGATAATTCTGACAAACACATTTTTGGGCAGTGTACATTCAGTAGGTTATTATTTATTGCAATATAAACTGTCAGAGTGATCAACAAGGTATCACTTCATTTACCAGTCGAAGACGGAGAAACTTTCTTCTCTTATGTTTACTCGTGCACTGTCAAGATCTTCATCATATCTGTCGTATCGGTCTTTGCAGCAATTAGCTATTTTACAGCAAATAATGTTTCTCACAAATACTGCATCACGCGCTGTTGGCATCGAGCCTGGAGAAGTGTACCGACATTTTTGATCGACTTGTCCACATCGTTATTATGTGTGCATGCTCGCGTCTCATTGTGTATGTGCCCGAGTTTGTGTGTGTGCTCGGCTGCTCGAGTCTAAAAGTATGCAGGTGGAGAGTTTGTGCGTGCTCGCACTTTATGCACAGATGATTTCTATGACTTTATGTGTGTCGTTGTTTATTTTATATGGATTTGTTTGAGCACTGACTTTGACGAGTTAACTCCTTAAGTATCGAGATCTGGATCCATGTCATTTTTCGATATAGTACCAGCCCTACACAAAGGTCGCATGCTAGAAGCTATATCTATCTAGTTAAGTTTTGCATCACAGTTTTAGCACGTTAATTCTACATTGGTTGCAGGCAGCACATGGTCACAAGCAGCAATGTGAACTTTAACGTTAACCACCGCCAGTGCTTCGGTTTCATGTCAATGAGCAAAGCAGACGTGTATAAAACAATGCCATCATTCATCGAGAATAAAAAAACATACAACACAAATCTTTCAAATTATATGTGGACAATAATTAACTTATATTGAGCTTAGCTGTTCAAAATAAGCCAACTTCTAACCGATAAGCTAGCACTAGTGGGGGATTTTGTATTGGCATAAGCGCTTCCCCCGGTTATGATTTATCGATTTTGTTTCCCGCAATGAAATGTAATACAAATACCAAATGTATATACATATTCATATAATTAGCTTACCCGTTAAAAGGAATGTTTCTCGTCAGTCTTAGTTTCCTGCTGGCATTGTGACAATGGCGGACGAAAACGTTGGTTTAAACTTTCGAAGGGAGCCCCTGGGAAATACCTTTAAAACCCCGTTGCACCCGGTTGCCATGACAAATTTCAAATGAGCATTCGCAGATAAGTTGACCTCACTGTAATTGGGAGTCAACTACAACTTCAAAATACAATCAACTACATTTTGAAAGTAAGATGAACTTTTCCTCAGAAACGTCTGAAAGTGAGTTCAAGTGGCTTACAACAGAAAGTTTGAGTTCCAACTAGCAATCTTACGCCCCATTCAGACAGCCAACGACAAGCAGTAGCAGAGCGACGCGATCTCATTCATTTCAATGGAAACTGGGCGACTTCCGGTGACACGAGCAAACGTGACCGTTGGCGACAGAATGTAGGCACGATTAGCGACGGAGTCGCGCGACAAAAGTTGAGAAAAGTTTAACTTTATGCAAATTAGCAGTGAGTTTCACGAGCGACTACCAATGGGAGTGAAGTAAGTGGAGCACTGATCTGTTGTTTACAACGTCACACTACTACGCAACCAGAAGTGGGAACGCCAAGCGACATTGTTGACAAGCGACATCAACCACCAGCGGCAGGCGATAAGCAGCGATAACATCGCTGGCTGTCTGAATGCGGCTTTATTGTCAGTGAATCCAAAAATCTTAGTAAGGTGAACAATTTTGAGTTGTCGTTTTTACAGTGAAGA
The DNA here is from genome assembly GCF_030506205.2 of Paramisgurnus dabryanus. Lineage (NCBI taxonomy): Eukaryota > Metazoa > Chordata > Actinopteri > Cypriniformes > Cobitidae > Paramisgurnus > Paramisgurnus dabryanus. Next base: position 29,282,505 of record NC_133350.1, on the reverse strand, counting down.
AGCATAAGTAACTGCTGCTGTCGGATCGCGTGAAGCTTAATGTGTCGCCATAAAAACTCAAACAAGTCGATTAAAAATTGCCGTTTAAAAAAACCTCACACCAGGGACAATTGTGACATTTGAAACCATCACCTGAAAAGGTTAAAAACAAGAAGGCTCTGCATATTCTATGTATTAAACACTCGACTGACTGTCCCACTGTAGAGATACTGGCATGTCTCTGTGCTTTTATATTTGCTCATTGAAGACCCGTCACCCCCGAGGAACAACATGAAATGATTGAATATATCTTCATATGATGTATCAGGACACTTCTTAATTTCATCCTCACACTGACTCATACATGAAATTATGTCCGTAATCATCATGGAAATGCCAGCTCTGGTTCAGTGACAGTACGCGCCGGAAGTCGCACCCATAATTCGCATAAATCGTCATGGGGCGTAGGAATAGTGTGGATAACTTGCTAACATTAAGTTGTGGTGATGTTAAATCTCTATTTGTTGTTTTGCAGCATTCATCCTCCAGCAGCAGCAGCAGCAGTGATTCTGACTGACCATCACATGATCATCACATCTGCCCTACATAACTCAGCAGCTCCTGCTTTCCTGCAATTAGACATTTTCCTAATTTCTGCATGTCAGGGCAAATAACAGCAATAAAACAGCAATAAGAATCAAATCCAGAGGGTAAATTGTGGATTGTGATTATTGGAGCTTTATACTGTAATGTAAGCATTGACTACTGTAGCTAGAACAATGCATTACCAGCTACAGAAAAGTGAAATCTAATAAACTGCAGTATGATCTGAAACAGTGTGTTTAATAATAGCCATTACTGAAAATAATTATGAGGAACAATGCTAAGCATTTTCTTTTTTGAAAAATTGTGATTAATTTTCTAAAGTTAGGATTTTTGTCGGAATGTGTTTGGATTTAAACTCCCTTTGGTTGATTGTGGGTATGAAATATAGCAAGGAATGACACTAATGTTAAAAACTGCTGATCAAATGTTCAAAAATGTATGGAGAAACTGTTTGTTTGTTTGTTTTTGATGATAAAATGTATTATTATGAATTAGTAGAGACTGTAGTCATTTCAAAGATCTGTTTAAACATTTCAGTTTAAGTTAAATGTGTTACATTATATTATATACATTATATACAGTCATGGACAAAATATTGGCACCCTTGGTAAATATGAGCAAAGAAAGCTGTGAAAATAAATCTGCATTGTTTTTCCTTTTAATTTTTTATTTTGAAAATGAAAAAAAAAATCAGATTTTTTCATTGATAAAAAATATTGGTAAATTGGGGGTAGATCACATAATCATTTTTTCCCTCAAATAGACGTTGCCCACATTGGCCCTTCTTCATTTTATCCTTTTTTTTCTCCATTTACAAGAATAACATCTCAGAGTCTTGTATTATATATTATTATATTGTCTCATGAGGTTGAAGAATTCATGTCAAGTGATCTTGGATTATTTCTCCAGATGCTTCATATGTTGCTGCCCTCTCATCTTCAGTTATTTTTTGTTTGGTTCAGGTCAGTGAACTGGGATGTGGCAGAACTTTTATTTTGTGCTCAGTGACCTATTTATTGTTTTGAATGACACTTAACCCCTAGTTGCTCCAGAGGTGTGTGACCTCTGACATATATAGCAATTGTAAGTTGCTTTGGATAAAAGCGTCAGCTAAATGAATAAATGTAGATGATAAGACGCCCACCACTAGTCAGGCACACAATCATGAATAAAACATTTCATTCAAAGTGGTATTTATAAAACCCATCTCTACTTTAGAGTCTGACCATTATACCCCCCCCCCCAAGACTCTGGATTGCTCTTGAAAACTGGTGCAAAGAAAACATTGCTTTCTCTACTGGATAGCCCTGAGGGTGTGAGAAACAACCCAACATTCAGCAATGTTGCATTTTAAAGAAAGTTCAACATCTCAACAACGGACGACAAGAATGGGATTCAAACCCATACGTGCAGAGCACAATGGATTAGAAGTCCATTACCTTAAACACAAACAAAAAAACGGGGCAAAAGGGACTGCTACAAGGGGAAAAGAAAGGGAAAAGAGAGGGGAAAGGGGGGAGGAAGAAAGGGAAAGAAAAATGTCCATCATACTTTATAAACAATCAAAAGTGATCCAAGTAAAGGGATTGATTGATGTTTGACTACAACTTATAATAAAAACTTAATAAATATTGCTGTGACAATCACACCACAAACTCTTGCCAGGATTTGCCCATCTAATCTTCCACCCGATAGGATGGACGTGTTACTCTTATGCCACAAGAGTTGTGTGTTTCTGTTTTACAAACATTGTTCACATAAAGCACTGCAAACAGAAACAAAAAACTAAATGTTTACAACACACACAGCATAGCAAAAACAATTAAAAACAATTATACATAACTATATACACCAATAGAGAAGAAAAATGAATCAAAGACCTCCATGAACATTTCCCCTCCACTGTGCAACAGAGCTGAACATTACCACTGGCCCTTCAGGCCATTTCCCTGTTTTGGTCATATCTAAAAAATAATATGAAACAAATCAATGTAGTTATGCATTTCTGTTGTTCATTCTTTTCTATTCAGCCACCACTCAACAACCACAGGAGGACATCAGACATGAGGATATATATATATATATATATATATATATATATATATATATATATATATATATATATATATAGGTGGTCAAAGATGAAAAAAGGTATAATAACAGGTGTAGTAAGTGAGACAATTAGTGTAATACTGCTGTAAATTGTTTAATTTAATACATTTTCCTCAAATTTTCAAAATATGTTTACCTTTTTAAATTTTGTAAATATACTAGGTTTTGCCCATTTGTCTGTAAGAATTCTTAACTTATTTAACAATAGGGTGGTTTCCCAGAAAGGGTTTTAGATAAATCCAGGACTAGGCTTCAGTTGCATTAGGACATTTAAGTTGTTTTTACAAACAAACCTTACAAATACAATACTGGTGTGCATACTGAAACAAAATATGTCAGTGCAAGATGTTTTAAATAAGGGCAAAACATGCATTTTATTCTGGGACTAGGATAAGCCCTGTCTGGGACACTGCACCAATAACATTTAATATGCACGAATGACATTTAATATGCTTTTTAATATGTATTTAATATATCAGAATAAGCATATTGTTCGAATTGTTACATATGTATTGTTACTCTGAATGACAATGTAACCTTATTTGGTAACACTTTACAGTAAGGTTCATTAGTTAACATTAGTTACTAACAAGAATAAACCATGAGCAGTACATTTGTTACAGTATTTATTAATCTTTGTTAATGTTAGTTAATAGAAATAAAGCTTTTAAATGTTTGTTCATGTTAGTTCACGGTGCATTAACTAACGTTAAAAAGATTGTAAAAAAGTATTAGTAGTTGTTGAAATTAACATTAACAAAGATTAATAAATGCTGTATAAGTGCAGTTCATTATTAATTTATGTTAACTAAAGGGGTCTAATTGTCAGATTGCATGTTTTACTTTTTTTTAGAGTGTTAAATGATGACTGTGCACATAAAAGATCTGTAAAGTTGCAAAAATTAAAGTTTCAAATCCAAAGAGATATTCTTTTTAAACGTGTAGCCTCATCCACGCCCACCTAAAACGGCTCGTTTAACACGCCCATGCAGTTAGACGTCATACTGGTTTGAACATTTTCATAACACCACCCTCATATATACGCAAAGATAGAGGGTGTAACTTTCAATCACGCTGTAGTATTGTTTTTTCCGCCATGTCGAGCAGACGCTGTGTTTCGTTGCAAAACTACTTTGGGTGGCATTCCAACAGAGTAAACATTAAGAAACCAGTGGTTGGGTTTTATTTACAACACAGTTTCAGAACAGTACAGCCCAAAGGTTTGATTGTGTGCTGCACATTTTAAGGAGGATTACTTTCTAAACATCGCGGAGTACAACCGATGGATGTTCACAAACGCTTCATCTAAAAAGTGGAGCAATTGTAACTTTGCAACTACACTGACATCATGTAAGTAGCCGATGTTTTCATATTTAATACATTTCCTCACTGACGATTCAAACGCGAGATTTGAGAAGTGCAGATTAGTGCTTGTTTGTTGTTTCTACGTTCACAAATGCAAACATGGTTTATGTTTTAGTATTCTTACCTTACCATCTGTTACGTTCTGCTCACATCGCGCTGGTAAAGTTGATCGATTAGCTTAGCCATCCGTGTTTTCTGGGGCCGATTCAGGCTCGTGTTGATAAGGTAGTAGTAAATACGATAGTGTCTCGTGGCTTTCACTATTGTTTTGGGAGCACATCTTCCAAAACTTGTCAAGGAGCGTCATATTTCCGATTAAGTTACTGAGGTATTCGGCCAATCACAATGCACTGGATAGCTGGCCAATCAGTTGACACCCGTTGACACCGCGCTTTCTCACAACGATGAGCTTTGTACTGTAAGGGGGTGAAACTTATATTATGCCCCCATCCATCGGTTTGGCCCAATGGCGAAGTCCAAACCGCATGGGAAGGATTGATAGCGCGTTCGGTCTTTTCCGGAGCTTTGCAGATGACGTTTTGGCGTTACGTAATTTGGGTATATTTATCTCTAATCTGACTCCAAAGACAAAGATTTAGTTTATATTATATTACAAATTTGATTGATTATTACTTTTAAAGCTTACAGAATTTAGATGGATGTTTGTTTATTTATTCTGATAAAGCTCTGGTATTACACTCGTTCATTCGGTTCTCACAGTCGCACATGATCCTAGTACGGGCCTCATAATTAATATACTGGTCAACGGTCATAAGCGAATCAGTGTTGGTCGCTGCCAGAGGTTGGACTATACGCTTAAGCGGCCGCTTTCTGCGTGCTCAACTTTAAACATACTTTATTTAGTCCCCTTAGAGGTGACACTTAATTATTACAATTATTATTTCTAATCAAGATTAATGAATAGAATAACATTGAAATAAACAGAGGTTGAGGCTGACCCTATTTAGAGTAATCAGAAATGTTACTCTAAACGGAAACACAGCCTCCACTCTTCTAAGTACACTTAAACTAACGCCAATTGCTAGTCGTATCTCTCAAATCCTCAGCTGATGTATTATTCACTATCTAACTGGGATTGGGCCGATCCTAGCCTGATTTCAGTCCTTACGGTAACTACGGATACAACGATATTACTTGCAGTGTCAACATTTACCGAGCAACACAGAATAAAATCAAATATAACAATTTATTAACCAGGTAGGTAAAACATAATTCAGAAGCCAATTTACATTCCAATTCGAATACGAAAATCAAACGAAAACCCATTGCATACCTGGTAATGAGATGAAGATCTGGTTACAGATTCCTCAAAGTAAAATAACAATACATGATGCTGTGCCAGGACAGCATCATGGGGGTGCATTTCTCGATATTGAAAGTCCCGCCTAAATCTTCTACACATCTCCTTAAATAACCAGAGAACAAAGCATATAGGAATTTGGTACTGATTGGTTGTTGTAAAAACTAAGGGCTGTCCTTAATCTGTATACAGTGGGTGATTGGTTTATGCTTAGAAAGGGAGGTGTCTATCAACATTGAATGAAGTTTCACATATACTTTAACATTGAATTCTGTTGTTATATGAGTGAGACCTGTAACCACTTGCAATGAGACATTCCAATAGAAAACAAATAAGATACAGATTTTAGATTCTTTGTGCATGTAGCATTTCATATACAGTTTGCTTTTAGAGAAAAGAATACAAATGTATGACACCCTAAAGGTGTGTCTTTGAAACCCAAATGTGTCTCAGTGGGAAGTCCACTGTGAATCGTGGAGAGTGGCTTTTCCCGCGCACTCACTTTGCCCCCATGCAGTGTCCTTTGGGGAGGTGCTATCTTATTTAGGAAATTGTCTTACAGCTCCGCCGCTTGATCATATCGGAGAACATAACAGTCCCGATGAGATCAACATACAGTAAGATGTTAGCTCTTGGTGGTGTCCAATCTCTGTAGTGTTCGTAGTGTTCAAGTTCAGTGTGTCAACCAATGCCTGTGTGCTTTGTTCAATGAATGTCCCATTCTTTTGCGAAAAAACCACCTGTTTTTAGACGTTCTGTCCCTTTGAAGAAAGTTGTCACCTCTGAACGGTGATCTCCTCTGATTTCAGACATCGTCAGGTGGGGATCATGTCATTGCCAATACATTACTGTGTGAAACACCTGCACATCTTAAGGACCATTCATTGATTGAACATTGATCAATACTGATAGACTCAGCAACATTATCAATAGATTCATAGGGCAAACCATAAATAGAATAAATATAAAACATAGCACATGATACCTTGATGTGAAAAGTGCAAGTGGTACGGTCTCACCAGGTCAAATATATCTGATCTATAAAATTACCAATGTTCTTTCCCACTGTTGTATTTGGAGTTTAGTTGAATTTAAATGTACTTGGTCTCTGGATATTGAAGAAGAAGATGCAAAAGATCAGGTTAAAACAACAAGGCATAACATTGAGGTATGCATATTATAAAAATAAAACCCAGAAAATAAAATGTTAAAATAACCTTGAGATATGCATGTTACAGATTGTATGAAAATAAAACCCAGGAATGGTTAAAATGATCTTCAGGTATGCATGTTATAGATTGTATGAAAATACACCCAGAAAATGTAAAAATAACCTTCTTCAGGTATGCATATTATAGATTGTATGAAAATAAAACCCAGAAAATGTAAAAATAACCCTCTTCAGGTATGCATATTGGGTCATGTGAAAAGAAAAGAAAATAAAAACCAGAAAGTGTTAAATAACATTCAGGTATGCATATATTGGGTCATGTAAAGAAAAATAACGGAACATGTTAAAGTAAAATTTGGTAATGCATCTCATAGGGTGTATCAATAAACGTGATAGTAAAATATTGCTACAATAGATTTAGGTATGGGCATGGTAGACCATATATAACAATAATAATAATAATAATAATAATAATAATAAGCACATAATGTTGTAATCATACCATGCACACATCTATCATGAATGTTGAGGGAACTCTGAATTTTCTAATATAAGCACCTTGTATAGGCCTAAGATTAACTTAGTATATGTTCAGAACATGTTGAGTCCATGAGCACAATTGAAGATTCAGAATCTCATGTTAGATTTCTATGTGTGCAGGTATGTGCCTATGTGTATATGTATGTGTATGTGAATGTGTATGTATAGTCCATACATTTGAAGATTTAGAATCTCAGATTTCAATGTGTTTGCGTGTATAAGTAGGTGTATGAGTGTAGAGATATGTGAATACTTATATAGGTGTGTATCTGATATGTCGGCTAAGTCACATTTGATATTAGGAGTTGAGATGTAAATGGTTTGATTGATTCTTGAAAATTGTTTGTGCTGTTGTTTAGTGATAAGTTGAGGATCAGGGCGCCAACTGGTCCTCACTTATGACAACAACAGTCAGATTGTTGATTTGAGATTTAGACAGTAAGTTTGTTATTGCAATTAGAAACATAATCATCAAAGTGTGACTTTGCCATGTAAGTTTCTTATGAATGTTGTAGTTTTGCTAATATGGGTGTGAATGATATCACTTAGAATTTGTGTTGGATTAGATGTCCCTGTTTGTGTCAACAGGAGAATGTTGATTTTAAATGTAATGTTAAGTTTGGAATATGTTGTGTGGTGTGTAGTGTTTATGTCTGGATAGTCTTTACGTCTATACCAGATGTGTTACGAGATTGTTTTAGTCAATGTGTGTGCTGTACAGTCAGTGTTTGTCTGAAAGATGGGTGGATTTTATCTCTAACAATTAGTGTTGCAAATTTTGAGGCCATGTCTATTCATGATGGTATAGTGTAGTGAGGTGTAAAATGGCCTTTGAATGTCTTCACACCCATCCTCAGTTTTCTAGATTGTTTTTTATGCAGGGTTCGCTGTCTTTGATGTGGCCAGACATCTCTGGCCAGGATTTACAGCTTTCAACCTGATAAAAAGACAAACAGAGAAGCAATTTAGTTTTTAACCCTTTATGCAATTTGCATTAAGACATGCGGTACAATTTCTCCTTTTGGTGATCAGTCATTAGGGAATAGATGTACCAATGTCATATTATTTTGCAAATTTATTTTCAGAGATTAAATTAGCTTTACATCCTTTGGTCAGAGTTTTTTTTTTTTATTGACTACTGCTATTGCAGTGTAGTCCGACAGCATATTACTTTAAGCTGTGAAAGCATCTAAACCCTTGCTGTCTGCTGTGAGCATTCAAACTCCATTTCTGCTGGAGAACTTTCCCATAAGCTCAAGTGGCTTCATTTTAAGTTGCTCAGTTCAGTCAGACCTGTGGGCAATTCATCAGCTCATCACACCTTTGACTGCTTCAGATCTCTGACCCAAAAGGACTCTTTTGTTTGATGTGTTCAGCATTTATCATAGGTTTAGTTACCAAATGATTAAAATAGACCTCTGTATTGGATTAAAAAAGGGTTAGGGATTTCCAATGAAGGAGATTTGGTTCACTATCATCACGAGTGTCATGTAATTTTTCAGTGTTAAAACATGGCAACACGTGACAGCGTGCTCCGCTCCTTGACACACTGTGTAGTGAACCAATTCTGTGAGTTTGGCCTGTGTAAGTTATTTCATATAGTATACATACATGTAATACACCACTTTTTACCATCTGAGGCCTGTTTGGCCATGACAATATAATGGATATTGCAACTTGATCACAATGTAGATTATATTATATAAAAAACAGTATTAATTAAAAATACATTCGTTACTGATCTCTTAAGGATTACCAGACTGATGTTTGTGTGTCTGAATTTGCAAGATGTTCCTGTATCAATATATTTAAATGTGAAAAGGTGTCAGCCCTGGACAGACTGGTGTGAGGCACAGATTTTCATTGGTTCATGCTAATGTATTCCTACAACAGTTTCAAGACTAAAAATTGTGTGGCCTTTCACATCTCTATAAAGCTGTACAAAAGTGTCTTTAAACAATTTTCACAGACTCATAGGGAAAGACTAAGCCAAGAACTTTTAACAGTCCTGGTGTTTATCAAGTTCTTAAATAACACTGAGATTGATTTACAGAAGGAAAATATAGTTACAGACAATTGTCTCTCTTAAAAACAATGTGCTCTCTTGGGAACAATGGCCCGTTATCTGAGTGGGGGGTAAGCCCTTTCATCTCAGTTGGGTGTCTCACAGTGAGAGATAAGACCATTTGTGTTGGCCTAGAAAAACATTATATTTTCCTGCAACAATTTTAGGTTTTGCTTAATTGTATCTCATCAATGGAGGAATACTACATTGAATTAGAGGTTTGTAATTGGAATATGACTTACTGAGTCCATTATATTCTCATTCAGTCCAGAGTGATCTTTTAGAAGGCTCACTCACAACAACTCATTTAAAATCATTTCCCTACTTGCTTAATGTCCAGCATTCAGTTACATTTCTCTATGCATTGGGGATTTTTAAATCCAACAACGCTGCCTTCAATCATTCATACATTTCCTTCATTTCCTTAATTCTCCAGTTTGATTACAATATTACCTTAATTCATAAAATATAGATTGTACACTGATGTTTGCAGCATTTAAAAATCTTACTATCTGTGTGCTTTTCACATATCAATTGTCCAAGTCCTCCCTTCACATGCAAACACATTCATTGCATTGTAGTTTAAATCATCCAACATCATTTTTCAATTGTTAATGTTTTTTAGCTGTTTTCCAGGTTGTGCATTTACTGTCACAACATAAACAATTGTGTAGAATTTGGTGATTTAAATTTAGATTCTAGATGTTTTCCTTGTTTGAGAATCAGAACAAATTTTGTATGATTTAACTCCAATGTGAGACGATCTTTTGTTTTCCGTAGGCACGTAAACAAAAGATCTTAACAGAGCAAAGCAATTCATTCTTCATTTAACATCACACAGCATTTCCTAATAATGTGGTTTCATTTCATTCTTAAAGCCCCACCGGATTTAATTTCCAGTCTAACATTAGGTATATTTACAACCTATTTCATAAATGTGGGATGTTTAAAACATTCCTTTAAACATTTTTAAAAGGCAAAGAAAAGATTGACTTACCACATCAGCTGAAGAAATAGAAGAAGTTCAAACCTTTAGCTCCATGAAAAGACTCTTATTCTCCAGGGATCAAATCAGTCGTACTTTGTACATTTTGATAAGATTTTCTCACTGGTTGAATATCACGTCCTGGGAATCACCACTTTGTAAGGGGGTGAAATTTTATATCCCCCATCCATCCGTTTGGCCCAATGGCGAAGTCCAAACCGCATGGGAAGGATTGATAGCGCGTTCGGTCTTTTCCGGAGCTTTGCAGTTGACGTTTTGGCGTTACGTAATTTGGGTATATTTATCTCTAATCTGACTCCAAAGACAAAGATTTAGTTTATATTATATTACAAATTTGATTGATTATTACTTTTAAAGCTTACAGAATTTAGATGGATGTTTGTTTATTTATTCTGATAAAGCTCTGGTATTACACTCGTTCATTCGGTTCTCAAAGTCGCACATGATCCTAGTACGGGCCTCATAATTAATATACTGGTCAACGGTCATAAGCGAATCAGTGTTGGTCGCTGCCAGAGGTTGGACTATACGCTTAAGCGGCCGCTTTCTGCGTGCTCAACTTTAAACATACTTTATTTAGTCCCCTTAGAGGTGACACTTAATTATTACAATTATTATTTCTAATCAAGATTAATGAATAGAATAACATTGAAATAAACAGAGGTTGAGGCTGACCCTATTTAGAGTAATCAGAAATGTTACTCTAAACGGAAACACAGCCTCCACTCTTCTAAGTACACTTAAACTAACGCCAATTGCTAGTCGTATCTCTCAAATCCTCAGCTGATGTATTATTCACTATCTAACTGGGATTGGGCCGATCCTAGCCTGATTTCAGTCCTTACGGTAACTACGGATACAACGATATTACTTGCAGTGTCAACATTTACCGAGCAACACAGAATAAAATCAAATATAACAATTTATTAACCAGGTAGGTAAAACATAATTCAGAAGCCAATTTACATTCCAATTCGAATACGAAAATCAAACGAAAACCAATTGCATACCTGGTAATGAGATGAAGATCTGGTTACAGATTCCTCAAAGTAAAATAACAATACATGATGCTGTGCAAGGACAGCATCATGGGGGTGCATTTTTCGATATTGAAAGTCCCCCCTAAATCTTCTACACATCTCCTTAAATAACCAGAGAACAAAGCATATAGGAATTTGGTACTGATTGGTTGTTGTAAAAACTAAGGGCTGTCCTTAATCTGTATACAGTGGGTGATTGGTTTATGCTTAGAAAGGGAGGTGTCTATCAACATTGAATGAAGTTTCACATATACTTTAACATTGAATTCTGTTGTTATATGAGTGAGACCTGTAACCACTTGCAATGAGACATTCCAATAGAAAACAAATAAGATACAGATTTTAGATTCTTTGTGCATGTAGCATTTCATATACAGTTTGCTTTTAGAGAAAAGAATACAAATGTATGACACCCTAAAGGTGTGTCTTTGAAACCCAAATGTGTCTCAGTGGGAAGTCCACTGTGAATCGTGGAGAGTGGCTTTTCCCGCGCACTCACTTTGCCCCCATGCAGTGTCCTTTGGGGAGGTGCTATCTTATTTAGGAAATTGTCTTACAGTACCAAACGACTTGTTTCAGATGGGCGGGACTTAGAGGTGCTAAAAAATGTATGGTATGTGGAAAATAATGATTTTTTTAACCATAAACCACACAAACACATTGTATTACACCAAATACACAAGGTATTGTGCTATAATATGACCCCTTTAAGTAATGGAGTTGACTAATGTTAACTAATGAACCTTATTGTAAAGTGTTAACCATTATTTCAATCACATGTTGACATTTGCAAAAACTCCAAAAAACTTATTTGAAACCTTAACAGTAGACACTTTACTTACATTTAATGTGATTTCTATGGACATAAAAACTTTTGTAAATTTCTTTTAATGTGGACATCTAAACGTATTTCCCTTCCGAAAATCAACCATTATACCAATACAAACTAAATCATGAGTTAATGTTTCAACAAATTAGCAAATCAGTTAACGCTCGTGTTTAATTTGATAATTTGATGTGTGATTTGATAAAATGTACGTTGATTCTCTGGAGAATTTGCCATGCAATTGTCATGTCAACACAATTGCTTATTGTCTCTTTCCATCTTGGTAGGAATTGATTGGCTCATTTGTCACATTTTGTATTTGCGTTAGGACCAGGTTAGGACTAATAGGCAACTTCACATTCAACAATAATATTTCCAAAATATTATTATTTCCAGTTTCAGGCGTACGTGGCCTACTTGATCTCTGAAGGTTGTATGAGCAAACCTCATCTAAATATTCTATCAACATGACATTCCAAAGAATCAAAGGATTCTAATTATTAATTTTTCTCTACTTCTGGTAACTTTTGTACTTCCACTAATTATCTCAAATACCAGTCTATTAATTTACACTCTAAAAAAATCCGTAAAAAAACGGACAAAGTACTGAGTAAATATGAAGGAATTTTCCGTATTTATGTTTTACAGGCGTTTATCTGTTTTTTTTAATAACACGTTGCATTATGGGTGCAACAACTCCTGCTGCAATCTTTCACTTTTGCCTCTCTATCACCATCTCTGTTTGAAACCTAAAATTACAAGTTGCTTGCAGAGTTATTTTCTAACATGGATGATGTTTAACTTCTACACCAGGGGTGTCAAACATGCGGCCCGCGGGCCGGATACGGCCCGCAAAGGTGTCCAATCCGGCCCGCATGATGATTTATACAGTTTTATTAAATATTAAATACATATTTTAAAAACCCTTTAAGGCGGGTGTCTAGTTCGTTTTTAATATGAGAGACTTGCGGAAAGCAGCAAAACGCGGAAAATAGAGTAAACAAATCTTGCCGTTTTATTGTTACCGCTCCGCTAAAGATCCACCGATTCTGGTAATCCACTTCGTGTTTTCCCGCCCGCTCCGCAGCATCTCTGTGTCCACTCTCTGCCTGGAGTGAGAAGACGACAGTTTCCGAAGTTCGTTGCATTAACAGGTAGATTCATTACATTATATCAGTTGTTAAATCGCAGAATTAGTAATTTGTAAGTACGTTTATGTATTTCTTCCGGTAATGATTTGCTGTCGGTGTTCTAAAAGTGCTAACAACTTAGCAAGCAAACAACAAAATATCCACATTCTTATTAACGTTACAATGCTTGTCTAATCGATTTAATGTTCCCGATCAGATCTAAGTTAATATAAACACTAAATTTGCTGTTGTTGGCACACTTTGTTGACAAAAAATACAAAAAACACCAATGCCTTCACAAAATAACGACAGAGAACGGAAAGAGAGGCTTTTGGCAGCAGTTCAACATTGCAAACATGGATTCAAAGCTCCATCAAGCCAGCAGGTAAATCATATTGAATATTTAGCAGATTGTCACACTTTAATTCTTATTATATTTCCCATTATAATCACTTGTGTAAGTTGATGCTAGTAATATAACACATAATATTTATAATACTTTATTAAAACCATAATAATAGTACCAAACCCATAGTGCCATTTTTGGTTTGGGCCACTGCCCCATCTAGCATTTTCTAAATGAATGTTCTCATTACAAATATATTCCAAAGAAAAGTGAATGGTTTATTAATAATTTTGGCATTAAGGCAAAAGAAGTTAAATTAAAGTTTTCAACCTATAAGGCCAGTGGGTTTTGTTCAGATGTAAATTTGTGTGTATAATATACAGTATGAGTGTGACCTTATGAAATGTAGTTTTCACAGAGCTGTGTGTTTCTCTGGTTTTTTTGCTAAACAAACTAATTAATTGGTTTGTTTAGTTAATTTTAACACAATTATCAGCACACTAAGGTTTAAAAAAATTATCCGGCCCGCACTTCATGGCGTTATTTACCATCCGGCCCTCAGCCTAAAATGAGTTTGACACCCCTGTTCTACACAAATGCTGTCAGAACAAGATACAAGTGTTCAACTATTCCAGCATCGGCACATGTGATTTAGTAGACAAATCTTCTTTCTGACGTGACATGTAAGTCAAATGGATATTTACTACAACATTTATCACATTAAATCTACAGTTTGTGTTTGTTTTAGATTCATTGGAAGTCACCACTATGGTGATTAATGTTCCCTTTAGTTAGGCTTTTGTCCCTTTACCTTCCAGAATTGACTCTGCTCTTTTAACATTGCAACTTGTTTGTTGCTTGAGTAAGGGGAAGTGTCTATGATGTCATGCAAGCTTGGTTGTTATTATGTTATGCTGCCTAGCATTTAAATATGAAATGATAAAATGAGAATAAAGAACTGAAATGATAAGAGTGACACTCTATGCTGACCTAATAAAACACTGTATTGAATAAGATTGCTGCAAATGTGTCAACTGTGGTTTTTGCTCCAGAGACATCAACACTTTGGATACAAATCTCAACAATGGTGAGAGTAAATGTTAAGAGAGTTTTCCACAATCTTGGTACTCGGCATGCATTGCGGCATGAAGCTTTGTTGTTGATTGTCACCATTGTTGCGTTTCATAGGCGGATTGAAGTGTCCCTAAAGGCTACGGACAATGGTCTGTAAATCTACGGACAGTGTTTTATAAATCTACAGAATGTTCCGTTTTTTAATAAACAGAAATGTCTGTAAACATAACGGAAAAAGTGCCGGTAATTTTCTGCCAGGACATTATCCGTTTTTTTACGGACTATTTTTTTAGAGTGATTAGGGCTGCAACTAACGACTATTTCTTCTGTCGACTAATCTAGCGATTATTTTTCCGATTAGTCGACTACTCTAACGACTATTTTTTATTATTAATACAGTGTTCTTTTTTTGATTAGCTATTTAATCTGTTGGATAATCTGTTTTCTACTCTCTGTCTGATCTGACAGTTATTGTTTGTTTTATTGTATTTTAACACAACTGAATGCTATTTTCACATATTATCTGTTCTGTTGTCAGACATATAGGGGCAGTTTCCCAGACAGGGATTAGACTAGTCCTAGACTAAAATAAATATAAGAGCTGCCCAAACTGAAAACATCTTGCACTGACATATCTTAAAATACATCAGTGCCCTTAGTTTGGCCTCAAAATGCACACAAGTAATGTTTTTAGTAAGGCATGTTTGTTTAAACTAATTATATTTCCTAATTAAACTAAGGTCTAGTCCTGGCTTAAGCTAATGTCTGTCCTGCCGGTTGCATAAAACTTTAAGACTAGTCTTTAAAGTTAGTCATGAATTTTTTTCTTCAAGACTGATCATAACTGTTTTAAGTATGTTACATAGAAAGGTAGATTGGTCTAATTTAAATCCAAATAATAAGACCGATTAGCCCTAACTAATTGCTAGTTAGTCAGAATCATTCTTAAGATGCAGTCTTAATGTCACGGCTATGTTTATGCAACCGGCCAGGAAACCACCCAGGGAACAAATGTGTTTGTGTTTTCCCCTATATTTCTATTTTTTTTAAATGGTGGGTCTTGAGATTACCTGTTGGGTTGAAAAAGTTTAGAAACTCCTGATATACAATACACAAGCAAGATTTATCAAGTATGCAGAGGAACAGGAGGAAAAATAAAAAATCCTTATCTTAATTTTTAGTACTTGGATCATTGCCAATACCTTGTGTCATAAAAGAACAAATACTGAATGGACTTGTTTTACTTAAGAAAACATTATATTCATATGAAACGTTTTAAATAAACTGATGAGTTTTGCATCAAATAAGTTTTTGTTATCAAAAGACGATGAATAATAATGACTATTCATAGATCATTCATTATTGCATCTATGACTTAGCAGGGCTCCAGACTAACTTTCTTCACTAGGAGCACAGTGGCCCCCGACTGAAAATTTTAGGGGCGCAACCAGAAAATTTAGGGGCACACACTGTAAATCAACATGCTATCCAAATTCACATTTCTACTCATTTCCACTGTATTACTGATAAATATTTTAATGATAGATTCAGAAAGTACAATGTGCTGTTTTCAAATTCAGTGTCACATCACAAAAAAAGGTCAAATTTACTGGTCGCACATGTGCAACTGGATGTAAAATTCAGTGGCACACTCTCAAATTTTGGTGGCAAAATGCCCCCATTTGGTGGCAATCTGGAGCCCTGCTTAGATTTTTAAAAATTACGATTTGTCTCATTTTCATTTAAGTGGCCGTTCGTATCAGGTCGCGCATCTAGACAAGCGGCAAACGCCCTCAAATACAGATGACGCATCTGAATCTAAACTCGAGTTCACAGGCGAGCGCTTTGAAAAGCAACCCGTGCGTCTTGCGCTAACATTTTTAAAGCCGGCAAATTACGGGGGCTGAATAAGTGCTAAACTTTCATGATAAACTCGAATCAGTCTTCTTCTCTGCCAGTAACATCTGACGTGCAAGTACAAAACACAGCCAACTTTTAATTCTTTCATTCAGTGTCATGTATGAGAGGCGCTGTCTAGGGGCTTCACGTAGAGAAAGAGAGAGAGCGCGCGTGCACAAGAGAGGCACCACCGAGCGCGCACAACAATAAATGAAGCCGTTTTAAATGAAAATAAAAATGTAACGTTAAATGTTTCGGCCATTGTTGATTTTGTGGCGCACACAAATGTATGGATAACACTGCCAAGAGCAGAAGCCGCCATTATGCGAAATGAATGTAAACGGCAACGCGTCGACGCATTTTACGCATGTCGACGTATTTTCATAGTCGACGTAATCTATGACGTCGACGCGTCGTTGCAGCACTAATGTATATAATATTACTGCTAAACAGTGGCGAACCGTGGGTACTTCAGCTGGGCCTTCAAAATATGCAATAAAGTGCAAATGCCTCTCCATCCATAATACTAGGCTATTCATATTTCGTTAAATCAGTGAACGTGTAAAAATTCTGAGCACGCAAAGTTGAATTACAGAATGGGCATTGTCTGCCTTTAAATGCAGTTTTAAAGTTTAAAATTACTTTAACTGATAAACACAAATACAGATTCTGCTGCTCTGTAATGACAGGGGCTCTGTAAATTTTGCATTTAACAAGCTTAAATTATGTTCTTTAATTTATTTTTTATTTTTTGGAAATATATATTTAGCTGTAGGATACCTTGTTAATCTTTTTCATAAGGGGAAATATAGCACCCTGCGTTCTCAGTCCACCTCTTTGTGGCTTATAACTGTTGTTATAAGATATCCAGGGCTCGCAAAATCGAGGTCCCGGGGCTATTGCGAATTCTTGTCGGGCTACCAAAATGTATCTCCGCCCTGCCCATCGGGTATAGCAAGGTAAAAAATATTTGAATGTTTTCGCATTCTCTCAGATTTAGTTAGGAAATTATATTGTATGTAATTCGGCGTCGTCTGTCAGTCAATACTATCCTCACGTAACAAGTGAAACTGTCAGGAAGTAAAAGTATAATTAAACCCATTATTTTTCTCGTGTTCGCGTCATATGCACAGGCTCCTCTGCACGTGCTTCTCCCAGCTGTGCTCTTCACGAGTACGCGCTTAAGTAATTTCGTTTTTACCTCAGCCCTATCAAGCTAGCCACAACGTCAATCACGTTTTCCGCCATTTACCTCAACCACTCTCACCGCAGAGATTCGGGCCACTAGACTGTATTAATATTAACGGTCTATGATTTTCGTCTTTGGTGTTTTACGGCAGCTCGCATCCAGTTTGTTGCATGATTAGGACTTCATGAAGGCTTACAATGTTTTGTTTTTTGCCCGCCCACTTGAAATCAAAACGTGATTGGTCGATTTGCCCGTCACTCTCCACACCAAAACACATCGCTTGGCCTTCCCTGGGATTCATGAAGTCCTAACCAATGAATGAGCCAGATAACCGGGCCTTAACAGAGACGGACGATTCTGATTGGATTAGATGTTTTCATGAAATGAACCTGACAGTAAGCTTAACGTTAGAACATAGATGAGAGAAAATATATTACATGTATTGTATTAAATTGAATTAAATAGAAATTTAAAAATGTAAAAACATATTTTTATTGATTATTATTTATTTATATTATTATAATAAAAAATCTTTTTATAAATTTTTTTAGGCCTTCTCTGAAGGGGTAGAAGGCCCTGAAGGTTCCCCACTGCTGCTAAATATTTGCAAAATGTTTTTCCAGAAGTGATTGTTAATATTCCTTATTTCAGTTAGAATTTTAGCGTTTCACACTCTTTCTGCTGCAGGGATGTTTATATATTAGTTAATTTTCCTGACTGACGACCGCAGCTTATCAACCGAACATTAACCCTTAACTTACACAATTTTAATATTGAATTGTCATTGAGTAAAAATACAGTTGACGGTTGTCTGTGACCTGGTAAAAACAAAACATTTTATTTTATTTGAACGTGCAATCAGCAGCGACAAAACAACAACAGAACCAGGATTCATACTTTATCAGATATTCACGCAACATTACCTCAAAGAGCATGTGATCAGTCCAGATGATTAATATCCAAAAGGGCAGATTCTCTTTTTCATCTACCACAGTGATCATTTCTAAAGCAGGATGCATTTCAAAAAGTTTTGCTTTTGCTAATTTAAGGGCCACCTTTGTGTCACCATGCGTTAACAATTATTATTATTATTATTTTAACTGATAATGTTAATCTGTCATTAATTCTTACCTTCGGTTAACGGTTAAACGGTCAATATGAACATCCCTAGCTGCTGTAAATACACTTCTCTTATATTTTAAGTTATTATCATCCATAATTACTTCATTAAGTCTATTAAGAAAAAAGAAAATGAAAAATAAGATCAAAAACTATGTTTTTAAAGATAAAATCACTAACTTTCTCCTTATCTCTTTACTTACACACACATATAGGCACACACACTGAATCTCTCACAGGCACACAGATCTCTCATACATTCTCTCTCAAAACAGTTTCTCATTCCCGAAAATCTCTCTCACTCTCTCTCTCATACACAATGAGATCCTCCTTTCTCTGCTCTCTTAACTCTTATCTCTTCACACACACACAGCTCTAGTAGGCAAACATTTTCCCACACTGAATAAGACACAGACATAGAAAAACACTCTCTCTCAACCCAACCTTCATATAGAACACACAAACTGATTGCAGTTTTAACACAGTTCACCAAATTAATGCTACAATTACTAACAAAGACAACACAAAGCAACAAGGCAAATTACACATAGACCGTACCTACGACCATGTGACCTACAGGATTTGAGTGTCTAAATCTCAACGTGTAATAATTACATATTTTTTCGAGCACCTAGCTCCGAACCCCAAGGCCCGACACGCCTCTCGCGTGACCTGCCCAAGCAGGGTTTTTTCGAGCACCAAGCTCCGGACCCCAAGGCGCGACACGCCTCTCGCGTGACCTGCCCAAGCAGGGTTTTTTCGAGCACCAAGCTCCGGACCCCAAGGCCCGACACGCCTCTCGCGTGACCTGCCCAAGCAGGGTTTTCTCGAGCACCAAGCTCCGGACCCCAAGGCCTGACACGCCACTCGCGTGACCTGCCCAAGCAGGGTTTTTTCGTCCACCAAGCCCGACACCCACACTCACACGCACACCTGTTTAGAATCTGGAACCCTTTTTTGCTTTTTCAATTCAATATTTTATCATTATCTTAATGGAAGCAAATAATTTATATTATAAGTATCAAATTGTTGTGTTCAATTTGGAGAGACCTGGGGCCTCATTTATCAAGCGTGCGTACGAACAGAAGTGTGCGTAAAGTGTGCGTAGGAACAGTTTTACGCAAAGTGTGGAATTTATCAAATTGCACTTATACGTAGAAATGTGTGTAAATATACGCACACCTCGGAGTATGCGTACGCAGAGCATCTAGTGGTAGAATAGCGATACTACACAGGACCGTCCATCCCCAGCGTTAAAAGAACACTTTGCCTATTTATTATACACCCCAAGGTGTTAAAAATGATTACTGTTAATAAAGTAACTGCAAATCAGTGTTGAAGTTAATTAATGAAATTAGTGTCTAACCCTATATTAGAAAGCTCCGTCAAATGCTTGGCTTATCTTGAAATATTGGAAGACTTGGCAAATCATCCATTCCGCCGGGAGCGCGTTTTCAGAGATCGCGCGATGATGCTGGTTATGCGGCTGTCCAAGGAAAGTTCTGTCTTTGTCTGTCCTCCTACAGATTTCACGTCGGTGTGCTGTGACGCGTTTTTTTTTTTTTTGGCTGATCATTTAATGTCAAACCACTTTTTTATTTCTAAAAGTGTTCTCATACCCAACGGAATTAATCTCACTGGTAACAAGTTCCCATGCAGATTTGTTTTCTTTTGTTAGTCATCCCTCCCGTACAAAGTGAACCAAACAGATGTGTTATTAACCTCATCCACCAGTTACTCAATTTCTATGTCTGTAAAGTTCCTCTTTTACGCTCTCTTTGCCATTATTGCGATGAGGGAAAAAGCACAACCACGTGACTTATAACGGGAGGTGTTGTCACCATATATGGTTCATTGGAGGTGTTTCGGAATGCAAATGACCATGAACGTGCACGAGCATGGTGCTTAAGAACAAGTGGGATTTATCATCAAGGATTACTTACTGATGTGCGTACGAACCCCGTGCGCACGTTTGATAAATCCCGATTTTTTTGTACTTAGGCACATTCTAAATTTCATTCGTAGGTACAAATATAGAACATTTTCTACGCACTGTTGATAAATGAGGCCCCTGGAGTATCAACACCGCTCAGGGCTTACCTTCGGCAGACCACACAAGCACTATTCAGAATAAGCAATTTATGCTCACCTCTATAGTGGCGCGCCCTTGTGTGATCTGGCCGACCTCCGCCCATCTGCAGCCCTCCACTCCGTAGCCTCTGTGCAATCACGTTGGGGTCACCAAGTTATGTAGTGGCAAAAAGTCTTAGCTTGAATCTTCATAAGAAAAAATACTCAGGAGACAAAGGTTCCAGGTGCCAAACAAAAATTACTTTATTCGCTCGAGCCAACAAAGTGAGACAATCTACACCCCTCAAAGAGGTGCTCAAAGATCATCTGCCCTCCCAACATCTGACTCCATTTTTATACAGTAAGATCAAACACTTCTTATCTGAGATGACGTATACTCTATTAATTAATCTCGGTCTGCCACAATTAATTTATTTGTTTGATGTAGCAAAAGTGCAGCTGAATCCTTCCCCATATCTAAAATTATATATTCTGCTTATTGGTTAGCTTGGCCTTGGCCTAGCTTGCACAGATGCCTTATTATTAATATAGCAAAGAACAGCTGGACTTCTCAAATCTTAAAATGACGTACTCTGTTTATTTTTTTGATTGGCCTTAGCTTTCCCTGACACAACTAACTTATTGTTAATGTAGCGAAGTACAGCCGGACGACTTCTCTAATTAAAAATGACGTACTCTTGTTTGTTGGTTGTTTCGACCTTGTTTCTCATAATAATCGTGGCGAGAACAACCGTGGCATAGTCGCAGGGTCGCACCTGGTCTCTTTTAATTAGGAAACTGAGAAAACGAAAGTTAACTAATCTAAAAAGACGTCCTCATGTTTATCGGTTATTTCGACCTTTTCTTATAATAACCGTGACGAGAACAGGCATAGTCACAGGATCGCACCTGGGCTCTTTTAATTATGAAATGAAAGCTAACTGAGAAAACTAAAGTTTAACTGGGTGTCTTATAGCCTTGTGTATAAACAATAAGCCTTAGGCTTAATATAATATTAATGCAGTATATGATCAGTAATATACCCAACAAAAACTACACTAGTCAACATTTGAAGTGGATCAAAAATCTTAATCAAAAATGTCATAAGACAAGAATGAATTTTAGGCCCACTTTTATGAAAGGTTTTGATCCATTTCAAATGTTGACTAGTATACTATAACACACTCAGGCAAACCTGCAGGCGCAGCCTTGCTGGAGCCTGGTGGCACGCTGTGATCGTATAGTGGTTAGTACTCTGTGTTGTGGCCCGGATGCGTTGTGGTCGAATCCAGGTCACGGCAGTCCATCCAGGGATGTGGGTGGATCATCTCACTGCTGCCCCTTTTGTACCAACCTGACCGACAAGTTCCTTTCAGCACACACCAAGCCCACAGGGTTCGCAAGGATGACTCGTTGTAGTCGTGGCCGAGTGGTTAAGGCGATGGACTTAAAATCCATTGGGACTCCCCGCGCAGGTTCAAACCCTGACCCTCCCTGGCTTCAGAGCTTTGCTTGTTGGTTGTTCCAGCTCACGAAGTGCTGTGTTTCTGCTGCTCAAGTCGTTACCATTGGATTTGCGGATGGAAAATTAAGCAGCCTTTCGTAGTTTCTCCTGTGTTCAACAAGCAGCCCTGTTGTCAAGTGATGCAGCTTCCGTTGTCATATTGTCCATAAACAGCTCACACAACATGAAACCAAAAAAGAGCTGGAACAGGTTTTGGTTTAGAAAGGATTTGCATTGTGGCTAATCGAATTGATCCTAACCTGAGCCATGTTCTAAGATGTTAAGGATTAAGGCCCCACCCTTTTGTTTTCACAATTACCATAATTCCCTGCCCCAGCTTGTTGTCCTTAATTCATTTAAAAATGTTTTGCACTCATGCTTTATCTAATAGACAGCGAATAATGAGTAAACCTCTGGTGAAGATCTCTTACCTGTCGAAAAGGCAAAACATACAGCAAAGCCATACCTTCTTCTTCTTTGTTTAATGGCAAGTAGCACTAGGGCTGTCAAATTTTAATTCGAATTTCGAATATTCGTCGAATGTAAAAAAAAAATGCATATTCGAACGTAAAACTTTGCATTCGAATTTTACCTGTGTCAGGAAGCTCACGCAACGTGATAATGTTGTAATTGACACGGATTGGTTATACAGGGCGAGCGGCCCAGCCAACTATGCGAAGCAAGCCAGCGTTATTATTCATTTGAAAAATAGCAAGAAAAGACAGTGGGGATTACGAGTCGGACAGAATACATATTAAAAGGGCTGTGTGATGCTTCTTTGGTTTTTGGAGCATCAACTGGAATTCATCCGCAAAGTGAAACTAGCTGAGATGACAGAATTAATGTTGTCTGCTTCTAAATGCAGTTTTAAAGTTTAAAATAACTGATCAACACGAAAGTGCCATAATACAGCTGCTTGTTTAGCAACATTAAAAACATATGTACATCTACAGAGTCCACATCCTTCAGCTTAGTAACGCTGCCTCTCTGGTGACGTTTTGGAGGACGACTGTTTTTTCCTCAAGAGAAGACCGTCTCAAGCTGAAGCAAGACTTCTCCCCTTAAAGAGCTCTTACGTACTCTGTTAGAAGACTGAAGCAGGTGCCGGCTCATTGTGGCCTTCTAGTAACATTTACTCTGTCCACAGACCAATGAGTAATGAACAGGTCATGATAAAGAAATCCCAATCCTTTTCTGCCAACATTATCAGACCGTAGGAGGCATGAGAGGTGATGCCCTGGAACTGAAGCGTGAGCCCGGATAGCTCAGTCGGTAGAGCATCAGACTTTTAATCTGAGGGTCCAGGGTTCAAGTCCCTGTTCGGGCGATGAGTGCATGTTTGTGTCCTGCCGTCTGCGATCGTCTCCCCTTGGCGTTTGGGTCGGCCTCGAGGACGTATTGGATTTTGAGGGGCGATTTCTCAGACAGGGATTAGACTTGTCCTCGACTAAAATAAATGTAAGAGCTGTCCAAACTGAAAAGAACTTTCACTGACACCATTGCCCTTTGCTTTGCCGTGAAATGCACACAGGTAATGTTTTTAATAAGGCATGATTGTTAAAACTAGTTGTATTTTCTAATTAAACTGAGGCCTAGTCCTGTCTTAAACTAATCCCTGTGCGGGAAACCACCCCTGAGAGACATTTTGCTTAAGGTTTGCAGATGAAAGTAAACAAAAAAATGATTGAGACCTCAGAAAATCAAGTATATATCGCTGCAGCCCGGAGACTGCAGGTGGGAGGATCTTATGCCGCAAGTGGGAGGAGATTATGCCGCAAGTAGGAGGGATTTCAGAAATGTGCAAGTAGGAGGAGTTACACTTTAAATGGGACGGTGGTGAATCCTCTGGAAGTTTGTACAGCCCACTTGCTGCTAAAGCTCCACCCACTTGCTGCTAACCCACCCATTTGCAGCTGGCTCTGACCTCCGTTTATACCCCTCTCCAGAAAATGAATGCCAAGCGCCTTCCGGCCGACGCACTCAGGCAAACCTGGAGGCGCAGCCATGCCGGAGCCTGGTGGCACGCCGTAATCGTATAGTGGTTAGTATTCTGCGTTGTGGCCGCAGCAACCCCGGTTCGAATCCGGGTCACGGCAGTCCACCCAGGGATGTGGGTGGATCATCCCAACGCTGACCCTTTTGTACCTACCTGACCGACAAGTTCTTTTCAGCACACAACAAGCCCAGAGGGTTTGCAAGGATGACTCGTTGTAGTCGTGGCCGAGTGGTTAAGGCGATGGACTTGAAATCCATTGGGGTCTCCCCGCGCAGGTTCAAACCGTGCCGACTAGGTGTGTCTGCTCCCTGGCTTCAGAGCTTCGCTTGTTGGTCGTTCCAGCTCACGAAGTGCTGTATTTCTGCTGCTCAAGTTGTTACCATTGGATTTGCGGATGGAAAACTAAGCAGCCTGTCGTAGTTTCTCCTGTGTGTGTTCAACAAGCAGCCCTGTTGTCAAGTGATGCAGCTTCCGTTGTCATATTGTCCATAAACAGCTCGCACAACATGAAACCAAAAAAGAGCTGGAACAGGTTTTTGTTTAGAAAGGATGTGCATTGTGGCTAATCGAGTTGATCCTAACCTGAGCCATGTTCTAAGATGTTAAGGATAAAGGCCCCACCCTTTTGTTTTCACAATTACCATAATTCCCTGCCCCGGCTTGTTGTCCTTAATTCATTTAAAAATGTTTTGCACTCATGCTTTTCCTAATAGACAGCGAATAATGAGTAAACCTCTGGTGAAGATCTCTTACCTGTCGAAAAGGCAAAACATACAGCAAAGCCATACCTTCTTCTTCTTCTTCTTCTTCTTCTTCGTTTAATGGCAAGTAGCATCAACTTTAAGGTGCATTATCGCCACCTTCTGTGTTGGAGTGTGGACAAGAGTTTGTCCCCACATAAAAAGAACCTAGATTCTCTTAATCAATCCTGTTATCTTTAAATAATGAAATGATCTCTTCAAGCCGTAACCAATTGTATTCTAAGGGTTCAAGTCAACAATTCCCACTTGCCTATTTTCCATCTGCAACGTTTACCCTTTCCTCAATATACTTTCGTCAAAAACAAACAACATGCTCTAAAAGCAGCATCTGAAGTCTAATCTCAGTTTAAAGCTTGATTACCACCATGTCGTCCAGCGTCCAGGTATGTGCACAGGAAAGGTTGTGACCTTTGCCGTCATTCTTTCGCAGAGGCAATATCGTAGCCTATGAGGTTTATCCGAGGCGTGATCTTTGCTGGTTGAAAACTTTACCCAATACCCCGCCAGGATGACTTGAAATACAGTCAGCTTTGGCAATTTTTGCCAGTCTCTTAAGAGACTTACAAGGTCGTTGTAAATGAAAGATGTCTGCTAGTGTTGTTAGTAGTGAGATTAGGGGAATCAAAGTTCCATCCCAATCGTTGGTGTCACATTCATTTCAATCTTTAATGTGGAAGTCAACGTTAAAGATATTAAGGTTATGTTTTTACAGAGTGTTCTCTACGTCATATGTGATGATTTTGCGGAGAAAAGAGCAAATCATAAAAATGATTTAGCTGGCTTTTCACAGGCAGGGTCACGTTTTTGTCACACGTGCTTTATCTCGTGCACCTCAATAGTCAGTTCATCATGTTACGCAGACACACCTACACTTCCTTCAGCTTAGTAACGCTGCCTCTCTGGTGACGTTTTGGAGAACGGCTGCTTTTTCCTCAAGAGAAGACTGTCTCAAGCTGAAGCAAGACTTCTCCCCTTAAAGAGCTCTTACGTACTCTGTTAGAAGACTGAAGCAGGTGCCGGCTCATTCTGGCCTTCTAGTAACATTTACTCTGTCCACAGACCAATGAGTAATGAACAGGTCATGATAAAGAAATCCCAATCCTTGTCTGCCAACATTATCAGACCGTAGGAGGCATGAGAGGTGATGCCCTGGTACTGAAGCGTGAGCCCGGATAGCTCTCCCTGCCACCTGTAAGTCGTGGTTATTCTTGGTTATGACAGCCAATCACGTTCCCCGCTGAAACCAAGATTTGCAAGCAACGGCCAATCAGCGTTCCCGGATGAAACCAAGATTCGCAAGCAACGGCCAATCAGCGTTCCCGGCTGAAACCAAGATTTGCATGCAACGGCCAATCAGCGTTCCCGGCTGAAACCAAGATTTGCAAGCAATGGCCAATCAGCGCTCCTGGCTGAAACCAAGATTCGCATGCAATGACCAATCAGCTGTGGGATTTTTATGTTGTTTTATTAATCAGTATGTTATGTTATAATCCATATGTGCCATTATGCTTTCTGTGCTGAGATATGTGAGTAAATGTCTGTGTGTAAAGTTGAAAGGCTGTTCCAGTTGGGGGTAGGAACAAAGCCCTGAAGAGAAAACACGCAGAACAGATGGTTTCAATAAACAAGTTGTTTGCTTTATAACTATGTTATATTTAGAGAAAGTGAAAATTAGTATGTTTAACTAATGAATGCATTTAACCAATTCATGAACAATGGAGTACT
The DNA here is from genome assembly GCF_030506205.2 of Paramisgurnus dabryanus. Taxonomy (NCBI): domain Eukaryota; kingdom Metazoa; phylum Chordata; class Actinopteri; order Cypriniformes; family Cobitidae; genus Paramisgurnus; species Paramisgurnus dabryanus. Next base: position 29,255,661 of record NC_133350.1, on the reverse strand, counting down.
GTTGTGTTGTTGAATAATTATGTTTTACATATTTACTGCCTACATTTCATGCTGATTGCTAAAAGTGTTAAAGTTACAAAGATGTCCAAATAAGGACTGTGGAAATTGATTTTGTTCCATTTTTATATTTCTTTAATTGATCATTTTATTCTATAAACATTGTGTGTTTCATATATGCACTGAGCTATTATGTAGAAATTAGGTGTTTATGTTTGAGAGTGGAGAGTTACCAGTTTTTGTGTGTGTGCTGTAAGGAGGATTAGCGAGGAATTTACGCATGGTATAGATCAAGATAAGAGAGAGGCCTGAGGGGGAAAGCAAACAGGCAACTATTTCATTAACTAATGCTTTAATGTTCACAGGATAAAATGTGCAATGTATTTCAGAATCAGAATCAGAATCAGAATCAGAAAGAACTTTATTGCCAAGTATGCTTGCGCGTACAAGGAATTTGTCTTGGTGGCAGTAGCTTCCAGTACACATACAATATAAAGTAACAAGACAAGTGACAAGTAACATAGGTATAAGTTATGAATATATATAAAGTGATAAGGTGCTATAATGAAATGTCTGAGGGAAGTATTGCACATGTTGTTCCACAGTAGGGGAACATTTAAGTGTTCATGAGGTGGATGGCCTGGGGAAAGAAACTTTTCCTGTGTCTAGTTGTATTTCTTACTTAATCAGTATTAATCATTGAATAATTGATGTAATAAATATAAGATGTTGTCTTTGATAAATTTGTATTAACCAATGAAATGAAGGTTGCATACAGAATAACTTAATGGGGGCAGGGCAGCTCAACCTTGAAGAAACAGAATCTCCTGTGTGTATGTATGTGTGTGTGTGTGTGTGTGTGTGTGTGTGTGTGTGTGTGTGTGTGTGTGTGTGTGTGTGTGTGTGTGTGTGTTTTCTTTCCTAACAGATGGTTTTTAATAATGATTAAAGTGTTTCCTTAGAAGTAGTATTGCAGTAAAAGATTTAATATGTGTTTATCTATCTAAAGAAGTTAATGTGTGCCCTATTCATATAACCAATTTTACAAATAATGAAATGATGTCATGATATTGAAATATGTTTTACATAATAATCACTTTCATCTTACAGCTTATGTTTTTTATAAATGAATGTTTTATTAATGATTTGTTTTTAAGAAAGCATTATAACATGCTATGTGAATTGGAGGAGTACTAGGGAGGAACGGCAGGGCTCCCAGGGATGAGAGGAGAACAGTTTGTTCTTCTTTGTCTATGTGTGTCCATCTTTGCCTACAGGCTAAAATTGGGTGTGGTGATGGAGTCAGATGGACGAGGGGAATGGCCTTTGTGGGTGGAGATTTTCTGAAGAAAGATCGACGTCACATATTTTATAAATATGCATGTTACTTCCTGAGCTGGTTGTTCGCTACTTGAGAGGACCCAGCGCTGTTAAACTTTTTCATATCTGATCAATAAATATTTGAACTTAGAGATTTGTATCTTGTGCCTTTCCTCTAAATTATGAACATGCAAATGGACGCCTTAAAGTCCAACAATTGGTGACCGCCGACGTTTTGTGGAGGGAAAGGAGAGAGTGAGAGGAAGGAGGGTTTCACATTGAAGAAACCAGAGTAAGGGAGGGCTCCATTTCAACACAAAAGACCGGTCTTCTAAAATAAAGGTAAGCAGAAACCTGTTATATCAAATTCTGCTATTGGACATATACCAAATTACTTGTGTTGATAAGGAGATCCGAACTGAATTACAAATTTACATTTTTGTAAATTGATCAGAGTGAAAAACTTTTATTTTTATAGATATTAAGAGATTTATTAAAATTGGGTTTGAGGCCCTTAATGTACTAGACATTATAAAGTAATAAGTTTGGGTTAGAGGCCCTTAATGTACTAGACATTATAAAGTAATAAGTTTGGGTTTGAGGCCCTCGGGTTAAAGTCCCGTAAAGGTAAATTGTGGTTGGAGTCCATTAATGTATTAGACATTATAAAGTACCAAGTGGGTTAAAGTCCCTCGGATGCAAATTCCGTAAATTCTAATTTTAATCCGGATATTATTTAATCGCTTTCAACTTTCGCTAAAAAGACGGGTCAGTAGTCGCGCGGGTGAAACCCCTGAAAACTACTGGTGTATATATTCTTTTGCTAGATTAGAGTGACGTTTTGTGGTTTTTTGAAATTCTGCATGCTTGTAAATTGTGTGAAAATGGCTAAATTTCAGAAAGAGTGTGATGACTATGTGTGTTCACCGGTGTATGTGCCATGGCTAAAAATACTTCAATTAATGATGGCCCAAACTGATCCTAAAGATGTTAAGAAAAGACAGAAAGAGGTTGCATTAGTTAGGGGAAGTTGACAGTGGTGCAGCTGCAAAGCCAAAGGAAGTTAAACAAGGAAACAGTCAGCCAGACTCAAGTGTGACACCTACGGCTCCTCCTCCAGCTCCACCCCCAGTGAAATCGATCTACCCCTCCTTGCACACACCTCCTCCTTATGAGAAAGCCAAAGCCCCAATGAAACAGCCTGTTTTTCAAATCAATAGCGGTGAATTGAATGTAGATGTAGATTTTATTTGTGTGAAAATGTAGTGTGTCTGTTATATATTGAGTCTGTTAAAACCATAAATGGGATTAAGCAAAATCTAGCAGAAAGACAGAGGCGAAGCTTTGAAAGAAAAACAACAAATTACAGAAAAGAGTAGAGACCAAGTTATTAAATGTGGAAATGAAGATGAACAATTGAAAAAGGACAGAAAATTGTTAAAAGGTGAATGACACAGATAAATTGTATAAAGGACAAAAAGATTTAACAAAATGAAGAGGAGTCTTCATCTGATGGTGGAAGGTGGTCACAAGATAAATTTCATTTTAAATTGAAAGGCAATATTTTGCAGTGGGTTAAGTTAAACCTTGAAAGGCTGAAAGCTCTCATCCTTTGACATTCAAGAAAGTGACTAAAAAGCTGGCAAGAAACAGACAATGAAAAACTGTGTGTGACATCAAAGTGTTGGAGTTGCAAAGAGAGGAGTAACTCATAAACTGGACTGAAAGCACATTCTATTTGAATGGGACTATACTTGAACTCAAGCGGTGAAGGGGACACTGCATATGGTCAGAGACATTTACAAGGATGAAACACCAAAAAGACTGAGTGGAATCCAGAAAGACTCACAAAGATAATAATGTTCTTGGAGGCAAGAGAAACTGGACAATATTTCACTGGACACTGAACTTTTTCATCTTCATACGGGCCTTTGAGTGAAAAAGGGGAAAGAGTAAACAGCCGTTCAATGTTTGGTAAAGACCTTGTTACTATAGGGACACAGACAATCTTTATGAGAAAATCAGCTAGACACATTTAAAGGCTGATCAAGAACTTTGTTGTTAGGTGTGACTACCTGTTCTGAAATCAAATCAGACTCCTATTAATCTGACAGGAAGAAATGCATAATTGAATTTGGTATCTACAGAGGAAGTCAGAATTCCACTGATGGTACTGAGCTAAAAAGCAAATATATATGGCATAGAACAGCTATGGCAGAAAGGAAATTAAAATAGATAAAAGAAATAAATTGAAAAAGAAAAAAGAACACCATAGAACACTATAAAAGGTAAACAAGAAAAGCTGTGACAATAGAAAAATAACTGATTATTGTAACAAACTTTGTATTTAAGGAAATTGCCAGCCCAGACATCATATATGAGCATGAAGGTGTTCACATGGCAGATCTAATCACTGAGGGTGAGCCAAATGATTGGATACCATTGACTGATATACAAATTATTATTATTGTAATTAATTGTAATTGTTATACCATTGACTGAAAAAGCAAATAAATTGAGAGATGGTTTGTTCGCGGTACCACTGACAACTCCCCCACCGTTAATCACACTGTTTACAGATGGTTGTTGTTTCAGAGCAGCAGATGACACATTCAAGGCAGGCTTTGCTGTGGTTGAGCAAGTTGTGGGTGATTTTGTAACACGACTGAGTGGTAGATTGAAAGGTAAACGGTCAGCACAGAGAGCTGAAATGACAGCTGTTATCAAAGCCTTGCACTACACTGGTGAAGAGAGGGTGATTGTTTATAGTGAATCTGCATATGTGATTGGTGCAGTATATATGGAACTGCCATATGGCAGATAGGTGGGTTTGAAACCAGGAAAGGCCGGCCTATAGTAAATGCTAGCAAAGCCTGACACATAATACAGGCTGTGAAGGTACATAATGAAGTGGCTGTTGTCAACTGCCTAATAAACCACTTATATCCCCAACCATGGTTTCCCAAGGCAAAGTTAGATCTGACAAACTGACAAACACGCAATGGAATTGACATATAGTTTCGGGGCTGCTTATCACCCCAATGTTAGAGCAAAGATGAAATACTGAACCTGACTTTGACATTAAAATTTGACTTGACAAAATCTGTGCACAGACAAAAATAACATGGCTTGACGTATTGCCAATTGCATTAATGCCTATTCACTTTTCTGTTAACAGGATCACTGGTTTGACACCCTTTGAATTGCTTACAGGTCGACAGTTTCCAGGTCCAAGGCATGCCCTGGTGCAGGATCCCATCCTGCCTCTAACACATGACGTTTCATCTGACAAACTAACTGCTATGATTGAACATTTTTCCTGACAGGCTACCACACAACGAAATTGTGAGAACGACCCAGCTGTTACAAATGATGATTGGGTTTCTAACAAACACAGGTGTGGACCTGAGGACTCAGGTCCAAGAGAGGGAAAGTGTTGAAAGTGAAAGTGAATCAGCTGGAATACAGAGAGGACAAACAGGAAGTGGTAACACATCAGTGGTAACACTCACACAACACCAACAACAAAGTCAACAAACACTCTGTAAAATTGTGCATAAAAAAGGTGACATTTTTTCTAGCCCAGCAACAGAACCCCTAGCACACTGTGTGAGTGCAGATTGTGCCTATGGAGCAGGTATAGCCGTACAGTTCAAAGCGAAGTACGGTACACAAAAGGTTGTAAGACAGAACAAACACACAGGTGAATGTGCAGTTACCCATGAGGACGACGGCAGATTGATTTTTCATTTAATAACAAAACAAAATTGTACTGATTTACCAACATATGAGAATTTTTCCTACAGCCTCAGACGTATGAGAGAGTGGTGTGAGAAAGAAAACATAACAAGTGTATCCACTCCCCGGCTGGGGTGTGGCTTAGATAAATTGGATTTCCACAAAGTGCTGGAAATCCTGACAGAAGTGTTTAGAGACCTGAATATCACAATTGCCATATATTCATTATAACCTGGGTAACTACATACCATATTGACCTTTGAATTTTGATCTTTGAATTTCTTAAGTTTCTAATACAATTCTACAGTATTAATTTCATATTTCATTTTTCTTCTCCTTTTTGAATTTACGATTGTTATTTGAGTATTAGCCAATAGGCATAAGTGTATTTTTTCCACAGAGATGAAGCTATATGGAAATTGGAAGGTTCTGTGGGCCCTAGGAGTTATAACTGCAATTATAGTCACCATAATATTTGGCATAAACAATGGAGATCCCTGTGTAACAGACTGATAGTGTCTGCAATAGAGAAAAAAGAGAATAGTCCACCCCCATATAGCATGCCCCTATTAGGCCTACAGAACCTGGACGAGGAGGAAGAAGAAAATGTGTGACCTCTTTCAGAGGTCAAGAGAGGGAATTGTGGGATTTTTATGTTGTTTTATTAATCAGTATGTTATGTTATAATCCATATGTGCCATTATGCTTTCTGTGCTGAGATATGTGAGTAAATGTCTGTGTGTAAAGTTGAAAGGCTGTTCCAGTTGGGGGTAGGAACAAAGCCCTGAAGAGAAAACACGCAGAACAGATGGTTTCAATAAACAAGTTGTTTGCTTTATAACTATGTTATATTTAGAGAAAGTGAAAATTAGTATGTTTAACTAATGAATGCATTTAACCAATTCATGAACAATGGAGTACTGTTGTGTTGTTGAATAATTATGTTTTACATATTTACTGCCTACATTTCATGCTGATTGCTAAAAGTGTTAAAGTTACAAAGATGTCCAAATAAGGACTGTGGAAATTGATTTTGTTCCATTTTTATATTTCTTTAATTGATCATTTTATTCTATAAACATTGTGTGTTTCATATATGCACTGAGCTATTATGTAGAAATGAGGTGTTTATGTTTGAGAGTGGAGAGTTACCAGTTTTTGTGTGTGTGCTGTAAGGAGGATTAGCGAGGAATTTACGCATGGTATAGATCAAGATAAGAGAGAGGCCTGAGGGGGAAAGCAAACAGGCAACTATTTCATTAACTAATGCTTTAATGTTCACAGGATAAAATGTGCAATGTATTTCTTACTTAATCAGTATTAATCATTGAATAATTGATGTAATAAATATAAGATGTTGTCTTTGATAAATTTGTATTAACCAATGAAATGAAGGTTGCATACAGAATAACTTTATGGGGGCAGGGCAGCTCAACCTTGAAGAAACAGAATCTCCTGTGTGTATGTATGTGTGTGTGTGTGTGTGTGTGTGTGTGTGTGTGTGTGTGTGTGTGTGTGTGTGTGTGCGTGCGTGCGTGCGTGCGTGCGTGCGTGCGTGTGTGTGTTTTCTTTCCTAACAGATGGTTTTTAATAATGATTAAAGTGTTTCCTTAGAAGTAGTATTGCAGTAAAAGATTTAATATGTGTTTATCTATCTAAAGAAGTTAATGTGTGCCCTATTCATATAACCAATTTTACAAATAATGAAATGATGTCATGATATTGAAATATGTTTTACATAATAATCACTTTCATCTTACAGCTTATGTTTTTTATAAATGAATGTTTTATTAATGATTTGTTTTTAAGAAAGCATTATAACATGCTATGTGAATTGGAGGAGTACTAGGGAGGAACGGCAGGGCTCCCAGGGATGAGAGGAGAACAGTTTGTTCTTCTTTGTCTATGTGTGTCCATCTTTGCCTACAGGCTAAAATTGGGTGTGGTGATGGAGTCAGATGGACGAGGGGAATGGCCTTTGTGGGTGGAGATTTTCTGAAGAAAGATTGACGTCACATATTTTATAAATATGCATGTTACTTCCTGAGCTGGTTGTTCGCTACTTGAGAGGACCCAGCGCTGTTAAACTTTTTCATATCTGATCAATAAATATTTGAACTTAGAGATTTGTATCTTGTGCCTTTCCTCTAAATTATGAACATGCAAATGGACGCCTTAAAGTCCAACACAGCGCTCGTATTGCTATCATGAACCTGTCTGCTAGTAACAACCAAGAATTGACCAATCAACGTCAAGAGCCCCCCAGAGCTTGCGGATTACGACCGGAGAAACATCTTCAGGTAAGTCACTTGTCAACAAAAATAAAGTAGCAAATATTTTAAATTGTTTTAAACGAAAAACCTCTAGCACAGACTAGCTTTGTAATTTAGGTAACTAATCCAAACTAATAATTAAACGTCAATTGTTATTTTATATATATGTATATATATATATATGTGTGTGTGTGTGTTGTTGTAATCGTTATAACGTTACTGTAATCAAACTTATATGTTTTATAGATTTGCCGAGTAATCAAAATAAAGTATAACGTTACAGTTTACTACATCTTTACTACAACTTCGTACACAGTAAGTTACATGCTTCTATTTTTAGTACAGTAGCAAATTTTTAATTGTTTTAAACGAAACACCTGTACCGTTAGCCAGGCTAACATTAGCTTTGTAATTTAGGTCATTAATACAAACTTTTAATTAAACATCAATTGTTATTTTATATGTTGTTGTTATAATTGTTATACTGTAAGTTAATCTGTATGTTTTATAGATTCACAGAGCAATAAAGTATAACTGTAAGTTACTACAGCTTTACTACAGCTTCGTACACAGTAAGTTACATGCTTCTATTTTTAGAACCTTTAAGTGTATTTTGATGCTAAACTTACTTGTTTTAGCTAAATCAATTGTAAATGCATGATTTAACGTTAAATGCTTTACTTTTAACGTTATTAGAGCTTACTCTGGAATATAATGCTGATATGTTAGTTAACATTTTGAATCTGTTGGAAAAATATACATATTTATATACATAGAATAATAAAAATCAACACTGTAAGGTGATCATAAGTAAATATATGCAATTTCTGCGTTATTAATGTGATTTTTTTTGTCAAAACATGAAATATAAATAGTCAGAGTCAATATGTTTGTTATCAGACATAAAAATAATATCAATCTATGCACAAGTTTTCTATTTTGGATGAGGGACTGTTATGAATGTTATGGAAGTGAAAAAAAGACACACGTTTTTGAGAGAAAACATTGTAGGATTTCAGTGAATTATTATGCACAAACCAGAAGCCAAAAACAAAACAAATAGAGAAGGGATGACCCTTTTTTAGAACAAAAACAATGCATTTAAATCTAATTTTCATGTGTGCATTAAAGAGGAATATGTACTGTTATGGATGTGACAGTTCTGAAATGGTTTTTATATGATTATGAAAAAGGCATACTTAAAATGCTTTAAAATCTTTAAGAAAGAGACCTCACACGGGTATAAAAACCACAAATTTTTGACATCTAAGCAATAAATGCAGTGAAAATCTTTGGTAAAAAATGTTTCATGGTAAAGTTAGCATTTGTAAGGAATTGCCCATATAGTAATGTAATTTACACAGCTGGATTACCAAATGTGTTTTCTTTTTCTCTGTAATATTTATATCTTCATTTTTTAATTCAGATGGAGCCTCGCTTCAGGAGACGGGCTGATGGCAGCCTGAATCTTTCGGACACACTGGAAGCAGCAAAGGTGAAGGAAGCCAACAAAGGAAAGCCTTACACAAGACCCCTGTCCCCGGAGGCTGTGCTGGACAAGGCCAAGAAAAGCTTAAGTCAGCACCATGGAGATCCAGCTAACAGAAAGCACCTGCTTGGTTTCTTTGAAATCCAGTTTGGTATCTTTCGTGGGCAAACATTCAGGTGGGTTGCAGAAAATGCACAAGGGTATGCTGCTTACCTGGTTGTATCTATGAAGAGGGACCCCACAGGAGGCAGCAAAGACTCTCAAGAACATGCCCACAACAAGGGGAGTTTCAGGGAGTATATTGAGCTCTTTCCTTCTGGCAAAATTGCCATTGCTATGAAGGAAGAGCAAAATGATGCAAAAGCTTCCAAGCACGATGCCCCTACTCAGCACGCTGCACCCACCCAGCACGCTGCACCCACCCAGCACGCTGCACCCACCCAGCACGCTGCCACCACCCATGCTTCCACTGCCTCTCTACGCTCCCTCTTGGTTGGGAAGTTGCCTGACCAAAGAACCCTGACCAAGACCATAAAAAGGATGGTTTCCCCCATCAAAACCACACCTTGTAAGCAAACATTTATGTGTAAAATACTTGGTTTGTTTTTTGTATTTGTTGCTGTTCAGGAGTCATGTTTAATTGTCCCTTGTTTTGTTTTGTAGCTTTGGCCCAGGCACGTGCACGACCCTCTGCCACCCTCACCCATCCAACTGTGTCCATTGAGGGAGCCACAGGGCCCACAGCCACCCTCACCGACCCGACTGTGTCCATTGAAGCCACCGCAGGGCCCTCAGCCACCCTAACCCACCCCTCTGTGTCCACTGAGATAGATGACAGCACACTGCTGGCAGAGGCAACTATGTTTGAGGAGGCACATGTGGCATGTACGTTTATACTTATTTAAAACATATAACAAAATATTCAAGTGTCCTTTACAGGCATAATAAAGTAAAGTAAAACAATGGGTGGGTTGCACCGACAAGGATTAGGCCCAAACATTTAATCTTGTTTAAAAATAAACAGGGTTACATTTAAATTATCATTTTGATCCAGGTTTAAATTTTACATTAAACCTAGATTATGCATGACAAATGCACTGGCACAGCATTATATCACAATATCTGAGCTTGTTTCCTGCCACATTGCTCCATTAATCAATACAATAGACTGTTTTAATAGATTGTCAAATGTTATTATTTTGAATCAACCCTTTAGATTTCCGATGCATGTAGGTAGTGATTTATAATACAAAAATGACTTTACCTTTGCCTGCATAAACTGTTTATTTTCTTTTGAATGACAACGTCAACATTGTTGCTGTTTAATTACAGCAAATTCATCGTGGCGGACAAAATAAATCACAGATGAAGGGTGTAGTTAAGGTTTTAATCTAAGATTTGTTAATCTGTGTTTAAATTGAAGTAGTGCAACACAAGTCAAATTAAAATTAAACTAAGATCAACAAACCCTGGATTAGCTCTAAACTGTCTGTCAAATTCTAGGCTTAATTGAAGCCTTGTTGGTGCAACAATGTGAATTAGTGTTTATGTTTTTTCCAACAAAACGAGTCTGTCTTCCAGCTGGATGGATACACACCCTGCCTGAAGTAGACCAAAGGTGGATATCCAAGGCACTGTTCAGGTGGGCTGCACCAGGCCGTCCTGAGCTGATCTATAACAGGGTGGACAAACTTTGGTGGTATCCTCCACCGGTACCACTGAAGACCAGTAGTGCTCCTTCCTTGGAGAATTACTTTGGCCATCCTCTGCTGCTCTGGATGCCACGAAAGCTGTGGCAATTGAAGCTGACCTGTCCACATCCAGACTGTCAGAAAGACCTTCTGACCTCAGCTGGCCTGCATCAAAAGATCAGGGTCGTGATTGCTTTAAATAGTGTGTACTTTGTGGCATCTGAGTACCTGGCCTGCCGAAGATGTAAGAGAAAGGTCATCAGCTGGAGCCATGATATCGTCTCCCAACTCGACATTGGCCACAGAGTGCAGTTCCCCTGCATTCTAACCTCAAAACTTGCATGTGACATTCAGGTAGTATGTTTAATGCGTCAACGAGGCCTGGGAAACAGCAGCAGCCAGATCCAGCGCAAGCTGCAGGAGCGTCATGCTGAGGTCTGGTTGCAAAAAACAGTCCAATATCTTACAGATTGCAAGGGGATTGCCAGTGCTGTCACATCAAGCTTGATACTGCCTGTGACATTTGAACCGCTTCCTCCAATGCCTTCTGTCCCTAAGCACCGGTGGCTGATGCAGGTCTATGCCCAGGATGTCCTGCAACGGCTGGATGAGATCAAGGCCGCTATAACATCACAATATGGTCGGATCTTAAAAATGGATTCCACAAAAAAAGTAGCCAGAAAACTAGCAGGACCCAGCTATGGCACCGCTGCCTGGGCAACCAATGTTGGAAATGAGCATGGACAGGTGATCATGTCCGTGCTCACAGCAAGTGAGGGTTTTGGTCTTGGGCCAATGATTGAAGGCCTCATTCGGAGATACAGAGTGGCTGGGTTAGCTCCTCCCGAGGTACTGTATGTGGACCGAGACTGCTGTGGCAACACTCTTCTGAGGAGGATGTTTGAAGAGTGGGAGCAAATGACCATCCGGTTGGATATATGGCACTTTATGCGGAGATTTTCTGTGGGTTGCACCACCGACTGTCACCCGTTATATGCCACATTTATGAGTCGCCTCAGCCACTGTATTTTCATGTGGGACCAGGACGACCTGACGGCCCTGAAGATGACAAAGCGTGCAGAGCTAGAAGCTGACTGGAGACCATCATCTGAAGCTGATGTACTGCGCCGTATCAGCCGTAGCGAGCTAGCCCTACATTGCAGGAGAACCACTCGTGGGACCAAGGAGACCCTGACGATGATTGAGAGCCTCATTCAGGCCTTTGAAGGAGATGCTGGTCGTGACACTCTGGGAGTCCCTTTAATAAACTCAGCCCGGATGAGTGAGATCATAAAGTCCCAGCGAAAGCATGTGGCCTGCATCCAGGATCCTCAAGGTGTGCAGCTCTACATGCAGACGGGCACTTTAATGAAGGGAGGGCATCGTCTGCCAACTTACCGCTGTGCCAGAGGTTCTACTTCGCTGGAGTCTTTTCATCTGCACCTCAACAGATTCATCCCAGGTAAGTAATTTTAGTCACAGAATTTTTTTAATAAGATTTTACTTAATTATATATTGAAATAATTATGAGAATAGCAAGAACAGTTATTTATGTATTTATATGATTTTTTTAATGTACAGGCACGCTGGCAAGTGACACCTTTTTTCAGGCGTATCTTTTGGATGGACTTGCAAGGTGGAATGAGGACCGGGCTGTGGCAGCAACGACTGATGAGCAGCAGCCACATTCCTATAGTCATCTTCTCCGTCATGCTGCCAATATTCTTTCAGAGGAGGTCATGGCCATGAAAATCAGCCCTTATGTTGGGCCAAGAAAGTACACTGGTAGATAACTGTTTGTTGTTTTTGGTGACAATTACACACACACACACACACACACACACACACACACACACACACACACACACACACACACACACACACACACACACACACACACACACACACACACAAACAGTGTTATAATAAAGAGTAATAATATAATATTTTGGTATATTATCTAATTGTCATTGTTTTAATATTTTAAAGGTGAACTTATCGGAGTAGAGTATCTTTACCAGCAAACTGGTAAAGTTCTGCAGGACTACAGGTTGGCCATTGAAGAGTCTGAGACCACTGAGGTTGCTATAGAGGTGGAGGAAACTTATGATGAACTTGAGGAGTTTCAAGACATCACTGTCCCCACCTTTGACACAGAGCGGATACCTTCTGCTGCTTCACAAGCATCAGTGTCTGCAGCATCATCTTCAACCCCTCCGGCAACCAGACCCAAGTCATCACTGTATGTGTCACCAGTGAGATCTCCTGTCACCAGCTCTACGTCATCACTGTCTGTGGTCCCTCCAGTACCAGTCACATCTTCTGTTTCCAGCTCACTGCACACTCAGCCAGCACTATCTCCTGGCGCACATAGCTGTGAGTTTTACCAAAGTATTTTTATTGAGAGTTGTTTGTTGTCACACTAACTCTAAATGACTCTAAATTAATATTTGTCATATTGAAAGATAAGTACAAATGTAAACTAAATATTTACCTTTTTCATGTAGCCCCAGGTAACCAAGGGTCCACAGAAACTGACCTTCCAACATCTGAAGAGAACCCTTTGCATGATGTAAGGGCACGGTTTCTTTTTTAATGTACATATACATGTATGCAAACAAAATCTGGGTTATGTTGGCTGTGCTTTCATGTGAATATTTGTATTCATTGGTGCTTTCAAAAGTTGCTAAATGATCTTTCATTTTAGGATTGTGTTGGACCCGATAATATTGAAGGTTATGGAGCTGTGCAGGACTTGGCAGAGTATTTGTTCAACCTTAGAGAACACCGTCTGGCCTTAACTGGAGAAGAGTCTGATCAAATCATCAACCTATGGCAGGCATTGGGGGAGTTTGATAAGAAAAAGACCACTTACTCGCCACGTCACCAAACCAACCTAAAACAGGGACGATTCAGGGCCAGTAAGAAGAATGTGGCACCAGGTGTGGAGAGCACCAGAAGGTATGCTAAATTTAGCAAATACGGGGTTTTGATTTGTTTAAGGGTTTTGATTTTTATAAAAAAGATAACCTGACGAATTATGACTAGCTTATCTTCCTGCAGCCTGTTAAGTTCATACTTGGCCTAGATATAACAAAAATTGTTAGTTGTGATTTACGTTTAATGCTAATTTTATGTTATGTAAGTTACATTCCTCTGGACACAGTTCTAACCATACATCGTTGAAAAAACGCAGACCGGGGTCATTATATAGTGCCACAGGGATTACATATTTTTGTTGGCTGACCCTCTCAAAAAAGCCAGTTTATTTTCTCATAGACTTTTGGATTATCACAAAAATAATCTCTGTGTTTAACAACAGTTTAAGACACTTTTTGTCCAAAGCTGTGATAATGCCACAACACAGTAAAACAGTAGATTCCTAATTTATTGATATGATATTTCAACATCGACCCAGAAAACAAACAAGACAACATAACTCTGCAAAGATATTACAAATTAACATTTAGACAACACATAGCAAATCTGACAGAAAAAAAAACAATAAACTCAACAGAGAAAAGTTCACACACTGAAATCAATTTTACATTAATAATATGTATTCTGCTGTAATTTGTAGGTGTTTCGTTGGGAATCGTAGTCCTGCACAGAGGCCTGACTGCAACAGAGTGGTGGAGGGCATCTTCATAAGGCTCTGTGCTCTCTACCAAAACGCGGTGCGTGATAATGGAGAGAGGGTCACCCGCTTCACAATGATTGCACGGGTCTACAGACATATCCGAGAGTGCATCCTCACCAATGATAGGGTGATGAGAGAAACCACCATCCAGCTTCCACAGATGAACGCTAAAACAATCTCAGACTGGTGAGTAAATTAGCATTGTTACCGCTATACCAAAACATGAACCCTCTGTATAGCCCTCAGCTGCTTTAAGTAATTGACACGGTTGACCGAATGTAACTGTGAGTGCTTTGGCGGGTCTAGAAACAAATCAACAAGTCCAACTTCTGTTTACTTTTCTATTATGAAAGATATGATTTATTGCTTATGACATGGTCTTTAACAGACTGTAAGAATCCATAATCCAATGTTAATTTCAATGAAAGTAGTCATTTTACAAAAGCAACATGACACTAGGGTGTGATCAATTGCTATATGATATCAGCTGTGTAATGTTGCTGCATTATAGTCGTGATTAAACAGTAGATGATCACAGCACTTTTTTATTTTTGTTTAAATGTTTATTAATACTGGTTGTTTTATGTTTTTCCAGGTTCTCCAAGCGTGACAAGTCACAGGATGTGGGGGTTACAAAGCAGGGTATCAATTTCCCAGATGCACCCATGGCTGGACCTGAGAAGCTTCCTGCGGCTTTGCAGAAAGGGCCGAACCTATTTCCAGGGAGCTTGGCTGAGCCTCACCTTTTTGTCCTGCCAAGAAACACTGCTGGGGAGGCAAAACTCAAGAGGAGGTCACAACCTCCAGCCATCTCCCAGGCACCACCATCACATCAAAGACTCCCTATCATTGCACCAGCAATACCCGTCTCTCTGCCTTTCATTTTGCCCTCCCTGCAGCTTCCGACAGTTGTAGATACATCATCTTCAGTGCCTGGAACTTCACAGGTGGTGTTCTTTAACGTACCTTTACCTTCTGCTATGCCACCATCAGCTCAGACACAAACATCCAGTCAAGCTGTACCTTACTCCACTCAGCAGTACAGGAAGAGAAAACAGATGAGGGAGGACACTGGAACTGTCACACGCAAATATGTGAGGAAGACAGATGTTATTCTTTGTAGAAAGTGCAACAAAGAGAGAAAGCCACCATCACATCTTCAGTACTTTGGCAACTGGTACTGCAAAGAGACTGAGACTCAGTCATATGCTGAATGGAGGGCTGTGCTGGAGGGACGTGGTTATGGAAAAAAAAAACAGGAAATGACAATCCTCCAGCTCCTTAAAAGTTTCACATTTTATATACACACTGTAAATAATACACACACTATACACACTGTAAATAATGTTAAGTTTACCTTGTTTATGGTCAAGTTTTTTATTGTTATTGTTTAGGATGACCTTTCAAAGTTGCACTACTGTGATAAATGTTTGTTTTGATTTAATATTATTTTCTTAATCTGACATGTCAAAGGTGCACTGCAAGTTTTTGTTATTATTATTATTATTATTATTATTATTATTATTATTAACATTGATACGTCAGAATTGCACTACGAAGTTGAATGTTTATTTTATTAATGTTTACTATTTATTATTTTATTTTAATAACTTATTTTAATGCTGTTCTGGTTTTTTATTTACCTTAAAAATCTATGCAAATAATAAATTTTTAATCCTTGCCCTCACATCGTTTCTGTGTCTATTTATATAGTCTATTAATTTGGCTACTCTATACTTTACGAATAAACAATATTTTGTAGCTGTAAACACAAAAACAAGTCTTTAATCAATAAAACACACCATAAGAACAGGGACAGTCCTGTTTATAGTTTTTATTCCGTTATTAAAAGTGTCCAATTACAGTGATGGGGGGGCTGATTTACAATTGATTAAAGTGCGGGAGACAGTGACGATGACACATGCGTGCACTAGCAGCGTCAAACTGACACGTCACACGAATTCCACCACTGGTCTGAGCGAGGCGCGAACTCGCGTCGCTGTGCCGTCTTTTGGTTGCTTTACCTCGACTAACACGCGCCGGCTTTAGCTCAGTTGGTAGAGCATCAGACTTTTAATCTGAGGGTCCAGGGTTCAAGTCCCTGTTCGGGCGATGAGTGCATGTTTGTGTCCTGCCGTCTGCGATCGTCTCCCCTTGGCGTTTGGTCGGCCTCGAGGACATATTGGATTTTGAAGGGCGGTTTCTCGGACAGGGATTAGACTTGTCCTCGACTAAAATAAATGTAAGAGCTGTCCAAACTGAAAAGAACTTTCACTGACACCATTGCCCTTTGCTTTGCCGTGAAATGCACACAAGTAATGTTTTTAATAAGGCATGATTGTTAAAACTAGTTGTATTGCTTAATTAAACTGAGGCCTAGTCCTGTCTTAAACTAATCCCTGTGCGGGAAACCACCCCTGAGAGACATTTTGCTTAAGGTTTGCAGATGAAAGTAAACAAAAAATTGATTGAGACCTCAGAAAATGAATGCCAAGCGCCTTCCGGCCGACGCACTCAGGCAAACCTGGAGGCACAGCCATGCCGGAGCCTGGTGGCACGCCGTGATCGTATAGTGGTTAGTACTCTGCGTTGTGGCCGCAGCAACCCCGGTTCGAATCCGGGTCCCGGCAGTCCACCCAGGGATGTGGATGGATCATCCCAACGTTGACCCTTTTGTACCTACCTGACCGACAAGTTCTTTTCAGCACACAACAAGCCCAGAGGGTTCGCAAGGATGACCCGTTGTAGTCGTGGCCGAGTGGTTAAGGCGATGGACTTGAAATCCATTGGGGTCTCCCCGCGCAGGTTCAAACCCTGCCGACTATGTGTGTCTGCTCCCTGGCTTCAGAGCTTCGCTTGTTGGTCGTTCCAGCTCACGAAGTGCTGTATTTCTGCTGCTCAAGTTGTTACCATTGGATTTGCGGATGGAAAACTAAGCAGCCTGTCGTAGTTTCTCCTGTGTGTGTTCAACAAGCAGCCCTGTTGTCAAGTGATGCAGCTTCCGTTGTCATATTGTCCATAAACAGCTCGCACAACATGAAACCAAAAAAGAGCTGGAACAGGTTTTTGTTTAGAAAGGATGTGCATTGTGGCTAATCGAGTTGATCCTAACCTGAGCCATGTTCTAAGATGTTAAGGATTAAGGCCCCACCCTTTTGTTTTCACAATTACCATAATTCCCTGCCCCGGCTTGTTGTCCTTAATTCATTTAAAAATGTTTTGCACTCATGCTTTTCCTAATAGACAGCGAATAATGAGTAAACCTCTGGTGAAGATCTCTTACCTGTCGAAAAGGCAAAACATACAGCAAAGCCATACCTTCTTCTTCTTCTTCTTCTTCTTCTTCTTCTTCTTCTTCTTCTTCTTCTTCTTCTTCTTCTTCTTCTTCTTCTTCGTTTAATGGCAAGTAGCACCAACTTTAAGGTGCATTATCGCCACCTTCTGTGTTGGAGTGTGGACAAGAGTTTGTCCCCACAAAAAAGGACCTAGATTCTCTTAATCAATCCTGTTATCTTTAAATAATGAAATGATCTCTTCAAGCCGTAACCGATTGTATTCTAAGGGTTCAAGTCAACAATTCCCACTTGCCTTTTTTCCATCTGCAACGTTTACCCTTTCCTCAATATACTTTCGTCAAAAACAAACAACATGCTCTAAAAGCAGCATCTGAAGTCTAATCTCAATTTAAAGCTTGATTACCACCATGTCGTCCAGCGTCCAGGTATGTGCACAGGAAAGGTCGTGACCTTTGCCGTCATTCTTTCGCAGAGGCAATATCGTAGCCTATGAGGTTTATCCGAGGCGTGATCTTTGCTGGTTGAAAACTTTACCCAATACCCCGCCAGGATGACTTGAAATACAGTCAGCTTTGGCAATTTTTGCCAGTCTCTTAAGAGACTTACAAGGTCGTTGTAAATGAAAGATGTCTGCTAGTGTTGTTAGTAGTGAGATTAGGGGAATCAAAGTTCCATCCCAATTGTTGGTGTCACATTCATTTCAATCTGTAATGTGGAAGTCAACGTTAAAGATATTAAGGTTATGTTTTTACAGAGTGTTCTCTACGTCATATGTAATGATTTTGCGGAGAAAAGAGCAAATCATAAAAATGATTTAGCTGGCTTTTCACAGGCAGGGTCACGTTTTTGTCACACGTGCTTTATCTCGTGCACCTCAATAGTCAGTTCATCATGTTAAGCAGACACACCTACACTTGCAGCCTGTTAAGTTCATACTTGGCCTAGATATAACAAAAATTGTTAGTTGTGATTTACTGCTAATTTTATGTTATGTAAGTTACATTCCTCTGGACACAGTTCTAACCATACATCGTTGAAAAAACGCAGACCGGGGTCATTATATAGTGCCACAGGGATGACATATTTTTGTTGGCTGACCCTCTCAAAAAAGCCAGTTTATTTTCTCATAGACTTTTGGATTATCACAAAAATAATCTCTGTGTTTAACAACAGTTTAAGACACTTTTTGTCCAAAGCTGTGATAATGCCACAACACAGTAAAACAGTAGATTCCTAATTTATTGATATGATATTTCAACATCGACCCAGAAAACAAACAAGACAACATAACTCTGCAGATATTACAAATTAACATTTAGACAACACATAGCAAATCTGACAGAAAAAAAACAATAAACTCAACAGAGAAAAGTTCACACACTGAAATCAATTTTACATTAATAATATGAATTCTGCTGTAATTTGTAGATGTTTCGTTGGGAATCGTAGTCCTGCACAGAGGCCTGACTGCAACAGAGTGGTGGAGGGCATCTTCATAAGGCTCTGTGCTCTCTACCAAAACACGGTGCGTGTTAATGGAGAGAGGGTCACCCGCTTCACAATGATTGCACGGGTCTACAGACATATCCGAGAGTGCATCCTCACCAATGATAGGGTGATGAGAGAAACCACCATCCAGCTTCCACAGATGAACGCTAAAACAATCTCAGACTGGTGAGTAAATTAGCATTGTTACCGCTATACCAAAACATGAACCCTCTGTATAGCCCTCAGCTGCTTTAAGTAATTGACACGGTTGACCGAATGTAACTGTGAGTGCTTTGGCGGGTCTAGAAACAAATCAACAAGTCCAACTTCTGTTTACTTTTCTATTATGAAAGATATGATTTATTGCTTATGACATGGTCTTTAACAGACTGTAAGAATCCATAATCCAATGTTAATTTCAATGAAAGTAGTCATTTTACAAAAGCAACATGACACTAGGGTGTGATCAATTGCTATATGATATCAGCTGTGTAATGTTGCTGCATTATAGTCGTGATTAAACAGTAGATGATCACAGCACTTTTTTATTTTTGTTTAAATGTTTATTAATACTGGTTGTTTTATGTTTTTCCAGGTTCTCCAAGCGTGACAAGTCACAGGATGTGGGGGTTACAAAGCAGGGTATCAATTTCCCAGATGCACCCATGGCTGGACCTGAGAAGCTTCCTGCGGCTTTGCAGAAAGGGCCGAACCTATTTCCAGGGAGCTTGGCTGAGCCTCACCTTTTTGTCCTGCCAAGAAACACTGCTGGGGAGGCAAAACTCAAGAGGAGGTCACAACCTCCAGCCATCTCCCAGGCACCACCATCACATCAAAGACTCCCTATCATTGCACCAGCAATACCCGTCTCTCTGCCTTTCATTTTGCCCTCCCTGCAGCTTCCGACAGTTGTAGATACATCATCTTCAGTGCCTGGAACTTCACAGGTGGTGTTCTTTAACGTACCTTTACCTTCTGCTATGCCACCATCAGCTCAGACACAAACATCCAGTCAAGCTGTACCTTACTCCACTCAGCAGTACAGGAAGAGAAAACAGATGAGGGAGGACACTGGAACTGTCACACGCAAATATGTGAGGAAGACAGATGTTATTCTTTGTAGAAAGTGCAACAAAGAGAGAAAGCCACCATCACATCTTCAGTACTTTGGCAACTGGTACTGCAAAGAGACTGAGACTCAGTCATATGCTGAATGGAGGGCTGTGCTGGAGGGACGTGGTTATGGAAAAAAAAAACAGGAAATGACAATCCTCCAGCTCCTTAAAAGTTTCACATTTTATATACACACTGTAAATAATACACACACTATACACACTGTAAATAATGTTAAGTTTACCTTGTTTATGGTCAAGTTTTTTATTGTTATTGTTTAGGATGACCTTTCAAAGTTGCACTACTGTGATAAATGTTTGTTTTGATTTAAAAAAAAATTTAGTCTGACATGTCAAAGGTGCACTGCAAATTTTTGTTTTTGTTATTATTATTATTAACATTGATACATCAGAATTGCACTACTATGTTGAATGTTTATTTTATTAATGTTTACTATTTATTATGTTGACAATCCTCCAGCTCCTTAAAAATTTCACATTTTATATACACACTATAAATAATATACACGCTATACACACTGTAAATAATGTTAAGTTTACCTTGTTTATGGTCAAGTTTTTTATTGTTATTGTTTAGGATGACCTTTCAAAGTTGCACTACTGTGATAAATGTTTGTTTTGATTTAATATTATTTTCTTAATCTGACATGTCAAAGGTGCACTGCAAGTTTTTGTTATTATTATTATTATTATTATTATTATTATTAACATTGATACGTCAGAATTGCACTACGAAGTTGAATGTTTATTTTATTAATGTTTACTATTTATTATTTTATTTTAATAACATTTCTGTTCTGGTTTTTTATTTACCTTAAAAATCTATGCAAATAATAAATGTTTAATCCTTGCCCTCACATCGTTTCTGTGTCTATTTATATAGTCTATTAATTTGGCTACTCTATACTTTACGAATAAACAATTCTTCTTCTTCTTCGTTTAATGGCAAGTAGCACCAACTTTAAGGTGCATTATCGCCACCTTCTGTGTTGGAGTGTGGACAAGAGTTTGTCCCCACATAAAAAGAACCTAGATTCTCTTAATCAATCCTGTTATCTTTAAATAATGAAATGATCTCTTCAAGCCGTAACCGATTGTATTCTAAGGGTTCAAGTCAACAATTCCCACTTGCCTATTTTCCATCTGCAACGTTTACCCTTTCCTCAATATACTTTCGTCAAAAACAAACAACATGCTCTAAAAGCAGCATCTGAAGTCTAATCTCAGTTTAAAGCTTGATTACCACCATGTCGTCCAGCGTCCAGGTATGTGCACAGGAAAGGTCGTGACCTTTACCGTCATTCTTTCGCAGAGGCAATATCGTAGCCTATGAGGTTTATCCGAGGCGTGATCTTTGCTGGTTGAAAACTTTACCCAATACCCCGCCAGGATGACTTGAAATACAGTCAGCTTTGGCAATTTTTGCCAGTCTCTTAAGAGACTTACAAGGGCGTTGTAAATGAAAGATGTCTGCTTGTGTTGTTAGTAGTGAGATTAGGGGAATCAAAGTACCATCCCAATCGTTGGTGTCACATTCATTTCAATCTGTAATGTGGATGTCAACGTTAAAGATATTAAGGTTATGTTTTTACAGAGTGTTCTCTACGTCATATGTGATGATTTTGCGGAGAAAAGAGCAAATCATAAAAATGATTTAGCTGGCTTTTCACAGGCAGGGTCACGTTTTTGTCACACGTGCTTTATCTCGTGCACCTCAATAGTCAGTTCATCATGTTACGCAGACACACCTACACTTCCTTCAGCTTAGTAACGCTGCCTCTCTGGTGACGTTTTGGAGAACGGCTGCTTTTTCCTCAAGAGAAGACTGTCTCAAGCTGAAGCAAGACTTCTCCCCTTAAAGAGCTCTTACGTACTCTGTTAGAAGACTGAAGCAGGTGCCGGCTCATTCTGGCCTTCTAGTAACATTTACTCTGTCCACAGACCAATGAGTAATGAACAGGTCATGATAAAGAAATCCCAATCCTTGTCTGCCAACATTATCAGACCGTAGGAGGCATGAGAGGTGATGCCCTGGTACTGAAGCGTGAGCCCGGATAGCTCAGTCGGTAGAGCATCAGACTTTTAATCTGAGGGTCCAGGGTTCAAGTCCCTGTTCGGGCGATGAGTGCATGTCTGGTCCTGCCGTCTGCGATAGTCTCCCCTTGGCGTTTGGGTCGGCCTTGAGGACATATTGGATTTTGAAGGGCGGTTTCTCGGACAGGGATTAGACTTGTCCTCGACTAAAATAAATGTAAGAGCTGTCCAAACTGAAAAGAACTTTCACTGACACCATTGCCCTTTGCTTTGCCGTGAAATGCACACAAGTAATGTTTTTAATAAGGCATGATTGTTAAAACTAGTTGTATTGCTTAATTAAACTGAGGCCTAGTCCTGTCTTATCTTAAACTAATCCCTGTGCGGGAAACCACCCCTGAGAGACATTTTGCTTAAGGTTTGCAGATGAAAGTAAACAAAAAATTGATTGAGACCTCAGAAAATGAATGCCAAGCGCCTTCCGGCCGACGCACTCAGGCAAACCTGGAGGCACAGCCATGCCGGAGCCTGGTGGCACGCCGTGATCGTATAGTGGTTAGTACTCTGCGTTGTGGCCGCAGCAACCCCGGTTCGAATCCGGGTCCCGGCAGTCCACCCAGGGATGTGGGTGGATCATCCCAACGCTGACCCTTTTGTACCTACCTGACCGACAAGTTCTTTTCAGCACACAACAAGCCCAGAGGGTTCGCAAGGATGACTCGTTGTAGTCGTGGCCGAGTGGTTAAGGCGATGGACTTGAAATCCATTGGGGTCTCCCCGCGCAGGTTCAAACCCTGCCGACTACGTGTGTCTGCTCCCTGGCTTCAGAGCATCGCTTGTTGGTCGTTCCAGCTCACGAAGTGCTGTATTTCTGCTGCTCAAGTTGTTACCATTGGATTTGCGGATGGAAAACTAAGCAGCCTGTCGTAGTTTCTCCTGTGTGTGTTCAACAAGCAGCCCTGTTGTCAAGTGATGCAGCTTCCGTTGTCATATTGTCCATAAACAGCTCGCACAACATGAAACCAAAAAAGAGCTGGAACAGGTTTTTGTTTAGAAAGGATGTGCATTGTGGCTAATCGAGTTGATCCTAACCTGAGCCATGTTCTAAGATGTTAAGGATTAAGGCCCCACCCTTTTGTTTTCACAATTACCATAATTCCCTGCCCCGGCTTGTTGTCCTTAATTCATTTAAAAATGTTTTGCACTCATGCTTTTCCTAATAGACAGCGAATAATGAGTAAACCTCTGGTGAAGATCTCTTACCTGTCGAAAAGGCAAAACATACAGCAAAGCCATACCACCTTCTTCTTCTTCTTCTTCGTCGTTTAATGGCAAGTAGCACCAACTTTAAGGTGCATTATCGCCACCTTCTGTGTTGGAGTGTGGACAAGAGTTTGTCCCCACATAAAAAGAACCTAGATTCTCTTAATCAATCCTGTTATCTTTAAATAATGAAATGATCTCTTCAAGCCGTAACCGATTGTATTCTAAGGGTTCAAGTCAACAATTCCCACTTGCCTATTTTCCATCTGCAACGTTTACCCTTTCCTCAATATACTTTCGTCAAAAACAAACAACATGCTCTAAAAGCAGCATCTGAAGTCTAATCTCAGTTTAAAGCTTGATTACCACCATGTCGTCCAGCGTCCAGGTATGTGCACAGGAAAGGTTGTGACCTTTGCCGTCATTCTTTCGCAGAGGCAATATCGTAGCCTATGAGGTTTATCCGAGGCGTGATCTTTGCTGGTTGAAAACTTTACCCAATACCCCACCAGGATGACTTGAAATACAGTCAGCTTTGGCAATTTTTGCCAGTCTCTTAAGAGACTTACAAGGTCGTTGTAAATGAAAGATGTCTGCTAGTGTTGTTAGTAGTGAGATTAGGGGAATCGAAGTTCCATCCCAATCGTTGGTGTCACATTCATTTCAATCTGTAATGTGGAAGTCAACGTTAAAGATATTAAGGTTATGTTTTTACAGAGTGTTCTCTACGTCATATGTGATGATTTTGCGGAGAAAAGAGCAAATCATAAAAATGATTTAGCTGGCTTTTCACAGGCAGGGTCACGTTTTTGTCACACGTGCTTTATCTCGTGCACCTCAATAGTCAGTTCATCATGTTACGCAGACACACCTACACTTCCTTCAGCTTAGTAACGCTGCCTCTCTGGTGACGTTTTGGAGAACGGCTGCTTTTTCCTCAAGAGAAGACTGTCTCAAGCTGAAGCAAGACTTCTCCCCTTAAAGAGCTCTTACGTACTCTGTTAGAAGACTGAAGCAGGTGCCGGCTCATTCTGGCCTTCTAGTAACATTTACTCTGTCCACAGACCAATGAGTAATGAACAGGTCATGATAAAGAAATCCCAATCCTTGTCTGCCAACATTATCAGACCGTAGGAGGCATCAGAGGTGATGCCCTGGTACTGAAGCGTGAGCCCGGATAGCTCAGTCGGTAGAGCATCAGACTTTTAATCTGAGGGTCCAGGGTTCAAGTCCCTGTTCAGGCGATGAGTGCATGTTTGTGTCCTGCCGTCAGTGATTGTCTCCCCTTGGCGTTTGGGTCGGCCTCGAGGACATATTGGATTTTGAAGGGCGGTTTCTCGGACAGGGATTAGACTTGTCCTCGACTAAAATAAATGTAAGAGCTGTCCAAACTGAAAAGAACTTTCACTGACACCATTGCCCTTTGCTTTGCCGTGAAATGCACACAAGTAATGTTTTTAATAAGGCATGATTGTTAAAACTAGTTGTATTGCTTAATAAAACTGAGGCCTAGTCCTGTCTTAAACTAATCCCTGTGCGGGAAACCACCCCTGAGAGACATTTTGCTTAAGGTTTGCAGATGAAAGTAAAAAAAAATTGATTGAGACCTCAGAAAATGATTGCGAAGCGCCTTCCGGCCGACGCACTCAGGCAAACCTGGAGGCGCAGCCATGCCGGAGCCTGGAGGCACGCCCTGATCGTATAGTGGTTAGTACTCTGCGTTGTGGCCGCAGCAACCCCGGTTCGAATCCGGGTCACGGCAGTCCACCCAGGGATGTGGGTGGATCATCCCAACGCTGACCCTTTTGTACCTACCTGACCGACAAGTTCTTTTCAGCACACAACAAGCCCAGAGGGTTCGCAAGGATGACTCGTTGTAGTCGTGGCCGAGTGGTTAAGGCGATGGACTTGAAATCCATTGGGGTCTCCCCGCGCAGGTTCAAACTCTGCCGACTACGTGTGTCTGCTCCCTGGCTTCAGAGCTTCGCTTGTTGGTCGTTCCAGCTCACGAAGTGCTGTATTTCTGCTGCTCAAGTTGTTACCATTGGATTTGCGGATGGAAAACTAAGCAGCCTGTCGTAGTTTCTCCTGTGTGTGTTCAACAAGCAGCCCTGTTGTCAAGTGATGCAGCTTCCGTTGTCATATTGTCCATAAACAGCTTGCACAACATGAAACCAAAAAAGAGCTGGAACAGGTTTTTGTTTAGAAAGGATGTGCATTGTGGCTAATCGAGTTGATCCTAACCTGAGCCATGTTCTAAGATGTTAAGGATTAAGGCCCCACCCTTTTGTTTTCACAATTACCATAATTCCCTGCCCCGGCTTGTTGTCCTTAATTCATTTAAAAATGTTTTGCACTCATGCTTTTCCTAATAGACAGCGAATAATGAGTAAACCTCTGGTGAAGATCTCTTACCTGTCGAAAAGGCAAAACATACAGCAAAGCCATACCTTCTTCTTCTTCTTCTTCGTTTAATGGCAAGTAGCACCAACTTTAAGGTGCATTATCGCCACCTTCTGTGTTGGAGTGTCGACAAGAGTTTGTCCCCACATAAAAAGAACCTAGATTCTCTTAATCAATCCTGTTATCTTTAAATAATGAAATGATCTCTTCAAGCCTTAACCGATTGTATTCTAAGGGTTCAAGTCAACAATTCCCACTTGCCTATTTTCCATCTGCAACGTTTACCCTTTCCTCAATATACTTTCGTCAAAAACAAATAACATGCTCTAAAAGCAGCTTCTGAAGTCTAATCTCAGTTTAAAGCTTGATTACCACCATGTCGTCCAGCGTCCAGGTATGTGCACAGGAAAGGTCGTGACCTTTGCTGTCATTCTTTCGCAGAGGCGATATCGTAGCCTATGAGGTTTATCCGAGGCGTGATCTTTGCTGGTTGAAAACTTTACCCAATACCCCGCCAGGATGACTTGAAATACAGTCAGCTTTGGCAATTTTTGCCAGTCTCTTAAGAGACTTACAAGGTCGTTGTAAATGAAAGATATCTGCTAGTGTTGTTAGTATTGAGATTAGGGGAATCAAAGTTCCATCCCAATCGTTGGTGTCACATTCATTTCAATCTTTAATGTGGAAGTCAACGTTAAAGATATTAAGGTTATGTTTTTTACAGAGTGTTCTCTACGTCATATGTGATGATTTTGCTGAGAAAAGAGCAAATCATAAAAATGATTTAGCTGGCTTTTCACAGGCAGGGTCACGTTTTTGTCACACGTGCTTTATCTTGTGCACCTCAATAGTCAGTTCATCATGTTACGCAGACACACCTACACTTCCTTCAGCTTAGTAACGCTGCCTCTCTGGTGACGTTTTGGAGAACGGCTGCTTTTTCCTCAAGAGAAGACTGTCTCAAGCTGAAGCAAGACTTCTCCCCTTAAAGAGCTCTTACGTACTCTGTTAGAAGACTGAAGCAGGTGCCGGCTCATTCTGGCCTTCTAGTAACATTGACTCTGTCCACAGACCAATGAGTAATGAACAGGTCATGATAAAGAAATCCCAATCCTTGTCTGCCAACATTATCAGACCGTAGGAGGCATGAGAGGTGATGCCCTGGTACTTAAGCGTGTGCCCGGATAGCTCAGTCGGTAGAGCATCAGACTTTTAATCTGAGGGTCCAGGGTTCAAGTCCCTGTTCGGGCGATGAGTGCAGGTTTGTGTCCTGCCGTCTGCGAGCGTCTCCCCTTGGCGTTTGGGTCGGCCTCGAGGACTTATTGGATTTTGAAGGGCGGTTTCTCGGACACGGATTAGACTTGTCCTCGACTAAAATAAATGTAAGAGCTGTCCAAACTGAAAAGAACTTTCACTGACACCATTGCCCTTTGCTTTGCCGTGAAATGCACACAAGTAATGTTTTTAATAAGGCATGATTGTTAAAACTAGTTGTATTGCTTAATTAAACTGAGGCCTAGTCCTGTCTTAAACTAATCCCTGTGCAGGAAACCACCCCTGAGAGACATTTTGCATAAGGTTTGCAGATGAAAGTAAACAAAAAATTGATTGAGACCTCAGAAAATGAATGCCAAGCGCCTTCCGGCCGACGCACTCAGGCAAACCTGGAGGCACAGCCATGCCGGAGCCTGGTGGCACGCCGTAATCGTATAGTGGTTAGTACTCTGCGTTGTGGCCGCAGCAACCCCGGTTCGAATCCGGGTCACGGCAGTCCACCCAGGGATGTGGGTGGATCATCCCAACGCTGACCCTTTTGTACCTACCTGACCGACAAGTTATTTTCAGCACACAACAAGCCCAGAGGGTTCGCAAGGATGACTCGTTGTAGTCGTGGCCGAGTGGTTAAAGCGATTGGACTTGAAATCCATTGGGGTCTCCCCGCGCAGGTTCAAACCCTGCCGACTACGTGTGTCTGCTCCCTGGCTTCAGAGCTTCGCTTGTTGGTCGTTCCAGCTCACGAAGTGCTGTATTTCTGCTGCTCAAGTTGTTACCATTGGATTTGCGGATGGAAAACTAAGCAACCTGTCGTAGTTTCTCCTGTGTGTGTTCAACAAGCAGCCCTGTTGTCAAGTGATGCAGCTTCCGTTGTCATATTGTCCATAAACAGCTCGCATAACATGAAACCAAAAAAGAGCTGGAACATGTTTTTGTTTATAAAGGATGTGCATTGTGGCTAATCGAGTTGATCCTAACCTGAGCCATGTTCTAAGATGTTAAGGATTAAGGCCCCACCCTTTTGTTTTCACAATTACCATAATTCCCTGCCCCGGCTTGTTGTCCTTAATTCATTTAAAAATGTTTTGCACTCATGCTTTTCCTAATAGACAGCGAATAATGAGTAAACTCTGGTGAAGATCTCTTACCTGTTGAAAAGGCAAAACATACAGCAAAGCCATACCTTCTTCTTCTTCGTTTAATGGCAAGTAGCACCAACTTTAAGGTGCATTATCGCCACCTTCTGTGTTGGAGTGTGGACAAGAGTTTGTCCCCACATAAAAAGAACCTAGATTCTATTAATCAATCCTGTTATCTTTAAATAATGAAATGATCTCTTCAAGCCGTAACCGATTGTATTCTAAGGGTTCAAGTCAACAATTCCCACTTGCCTATTTTCCATCTGCAACGTTTACCCTTTCCTTAATATACTTTCGTCAAAAACAAACAACATGCTCTAAAAGCAGCATCTGAAGTCTAATCTCAGTTTAAAGTTTGATTACCACCATGTCGTCCAGCGTCCAGGTATGTGCACATGAAAGGTCGTGACCTTTGCCGTCATTCTTTCGCAGAGGCAATATCGTAGCCTATGAGGTTTATCCGAGGCGTGATCTTTGCTGGTTGAAAACTTTACCCAATACCCCGCCAGGATGACTTGAAATACAGTCAGCTTTGGCAATTTTTGCCAGTCTCTTAAGAGACTTACAAGGTCGTTGTAAATGAAAGATGTCTGCTAGTGTTGTTAGTAGTGAGATTAGGGGAATCAAAGTTCCATCCCAATCGTTGGTGTCACATTCATTTCAATCTTTAATGTGGAAGTCAACGTTAAAGATATCAAGGTTATGTTTTTACAGAGTGTTCTCTACGTCATATGTGATGATTTTGCGGAGAAAAGAGCAAATCATAAAAATGATTTAGCTGGCTTTTCACAGGCAGGGTCACGTTTTTGTCACACATGCTTTATCTCGTGCACCTCAATAGTCAGTTCATCATGTTACGCAGACACACCTACACTTCCTTCAGCTTAGTAACGCTGCCTCTCTGGTGACGTTTTGGACGACGACTGCTTTTTCCTCAAGAGAAGACTGTCTCAAGCTGAAGCAAGACTTCTCCCCTTAAAGAGCTCTTACGTACTCTGTTAGAAGACTGAAGCAGGTGCCGGCTCATTGTGGCCTTCTAGTAACATTTACTCTGTCCACAGACCAATGAGTAATGAACAGGTCATGATAAAGAAATCCCAATCCTTGTCTGCCAACATTATCAGACCGTAGGAGGCATGAGAGGTGATGCCCTGGTACTGAAGTGTGAGCCCGGATAGCTCAGTCGGTAGAGCATCAGACTTTTAATCTGAGGGTCCAGGGTTCAAGTCCCTGTTCGGGCGATGAGTGCAGGTTTGTGTCCTGCCGTCTGCGATCGTCTCCCCTTGGCGTTTGGGTCGGCCTCGAGGACGTATTGGATTTTGAAGGGCGGTTTCTCGGACAGGGACTTGTCCTCGACTAAAATAAATGTAAGAGCTGTCCAAACTGAAAAGAACTTTTACTGACACCATTGCCCTTTGCTTTGCCGTGAAATGCACACAAGTAATGTTTTTAATAAAGCATGATTGTTAAAACTAGTTGTATTGCTTAATTAAACTGAGGCCTAGTCCTGTCTTAAACTAATCCCTGTGCGGGAAACCACCCCTGAGAGACATTTTGCTTAAGGTTTGCTGATGAAAGTAAACAAAAAATTGATTGAGACCTCAGAAAATGAATGCCAAGCGCCTTCCGGCCGACGCACTCAGGCAAACCTGGAGGCACAGCCATGCCGGAGCCTGGTGGCACGCCTTAATCGTATAGTGGTTAGTACTTTGCGTTGTGGCAGCAGCAACCCCGGTTCGAATCCGGGTCACGGCAGTCCACCCAGGGATGTGGGTGGATCATCCCAACGCTGACCCTTTTGTACCTACCTGACCGACAAGTTCTTTTCAGCACACAACAAGCCCAGAGGGTTCGCAAGGATGACTCGTTGTAGTCGTGGCCGAGTGGTTAAGGCGATGGACTTGAAATCCATTGGGGTCTCCCCGCGCAGGTTCAAATCCTGCCGACTACGTGTGTCTGCTCCCTGGCTTCAGAGCTTCCCTTGTTGGTCGTTCCAGCTCACGACGTGCTGTATTTCTGCTGCTCAAGTTGTTACCATTGGATTTGCGGATGGAAAACTAAGCAGCCTGTCGTAGTTTCTCCTGTGTGTGTTCAACAAGCAGCCCTGTTGTCAAGTGATGCAGCTTCCGTTGTCATATTGTCCATAAACAGCTCGCACAACATGAAACCAAAAAAGAGCTGGAACAGGTTTTTGTTTAGAAAGGATGTGCATTGTGGCTAATCGAGTTGATCCTAACCTGAGCCATGTTCTAAGATGTTAAGGATTAAGGCCCCACCCTTTTGTTTTCACAATTACCATAATTCCCTGCCCCGGCTTGTTGTCCTTAATTCATTTAAAAATGTTTTGCACTCATGCTTTTCCTAATAGACAGCGAATAATGAGTAAACCTCTGGTGAAGATCTCTTACCTGTCGAAAAGGCAAAACATACAGCAAAGCCATACTTTCTTTTTCTTCTTCGTTTAATGGCAAGTAGCACCAACTTTAAGGTGCATTATCGCCACCTTCTGTGTTGGAGTGTGGACAAGAGTTTGTCCCCACATAAAAAGAACCTAGATTCTCTTAAGCAATCCTGTTATCTTTAAATAATGAAATGATCTCTTCAAGCCGTAACCGATTGTATTCTAAGGGTTCAAGTCAACAATTCCCACTTGCCTATTTTCCATCTGCAACGTTTACCCTTTCCTTAATATACTTTCGTCAAAAACAAACAACATGCTCTAAAAGCAGCATCTGAAGTCTAATCTCAGTTTAAAGTTTGATTACCACCATGTCGTCCAGCGTCCAGGTATGGGCACATGAAAGGTCGTGACCTTTGCCGTCATTCTTTTGCAGAGGCTATATCGTAGCCTATGAGGTTTATCCGAGGCGTGATCTTTGCTGGTTGAAAACTTTACCCAATACCCCGCCAGGATGACTTGAAATACAGTCAGCTTTGGCAATTTTTGCCAGTCTCTTAAGAGACTTACAAGGTCGTTGTAAATGAAAGATGTCTGCTAGCGTTGTTAGTAGTGAAATTAGGGGAATCAAAGTTCCATCCCAATCGTTGGTGTCACATTCATTTCAATCTTTAATGTGGAAGTCAACGTTAAAGATATCAAGGTTATGTTTTTACAGAGTGTTCTCTACGTCATATGTGATGATTTTGCGGAGAAAAGAGCAAATCATAAAAATGATTTAGCTGGCTTTTCACAGGCAGGGTCACGTTTTTGTCACACATGCTTTATCTCGTGCACCTCAATAGTCAGTTCATCATGTTACGCAGACACACCTACACTTCCTTCAGCTTAGTAACGCTGCCTCTCTGGTGACGTTTTGGACGACGACTGCTTTTTCCTCAAGAGAAGACTGTCTCAAGCTGAAGCAAGACTTCTCCCCTTAAAGAGCTCTTACGTACTCTGTTAGAAGACTGAAGCAGGTGCCGGCTCATTGTGGCCTTCTAGTAACATTTACTCTGTCCACAGACCAATGAGTAATGAACAGGTCATGATAAAGAAATCCCAATCCTTGTCTGCCAACATTATCAGACCGTAGGAGGCATGAGAGGTGATGCCCTGGTACTGAAGCGTGAGCCCGGATAGCTCAGTCGGTAGAGCATCAGACTTTTAATCTGAGGGTCCAGGGTTCAAGTCCCTGTTCGGGCGATGAGTGCAGGTTTGTGTCCTGCCGTCTGCGATTGTCTCCCCTTGGCGTTTGGGTCGGCCTCGAGGACGTATTGGATTTTGAAGGGCGGTTTCTCGGACAGGGACTTGTCCTCGACTAAAATAAATGTAAGAGCTGTCCAAACCGAAAATAACTTTCACTGACACCATTGCCCTTTGCTTTGCCGTGAAATGCACACAAGTAATGTTCTTAATAAGGCATGATTGTTAAAACTAGTTGTATTGCTTAATTAAACTGAGGCCTAGTCCTGTCTTAAACTAATCCCTGTGCGGGAAACCACCCCTGAGAGACATTTTGCTTAAGGTTTGCAGATGAAAGTAAACAAAAAATTGATTGAGACCTCAGAAAATGAATGCCAAGCGCCTTCCGGCCGACGCACTCAGGCAAACCTGGAGGCACAGCCATGCCGGAGCCTGGTGGCACGCCGTAATCGTATAGTGTTTAGTACTCTGCGTTGTGGCCGCAGCAACGGCGGTTCGAATCCGGGTCACGGCAGTCCACCCAGGGATGTGGGTGGATCATCCCAACGTTGACCCCCTTGTACCTACCTGACCGACAAGTTCTTTTCAGCACACAACAAGCCCAGAGGGTTCGCAAGGATGACTCGTTGTAGTCGTGGCTGAGTGGTTAAGGCGATGGACTTGAAATCCATTGGGGTCTCCCCGCGCAGGTTCAAATCCTGCCGACTACGTGTGTCTGCTCCCTGGCTTCAGAGCTTCCCTTGTTGGCCGTTCCAGCTCACGACGTGCTGTATTTCTGCTGCTCAAGTTGTTACCATTGGATTTGCGGATGGAAAACTAAGCAGCCTGTCGTAGTTTCTCCTGTGTGTGTTCAACAAGCAGCCCTGTTGTCAAGTGATGCAGCTTCCGTTGTCATATTGTCCATAAACAGCTAGCACAACATGAAACCAAAAAAGAGCTGGAACAGGTTTTTGTTTAGAAAGGATGTGCATTGTGGCTAATCGAGTTGATCCTAACCTGAGCCATGTTCTAAGATGTTAAGGATTAAGGCCCCACCCTTTTGTTTTCACAATTACCATAATTCCCTGCCCCGGCTTGTTGTCCTTAATTCATTTAAAAATGTTTTGCACTCATGCTTTTCCTAATAGACAGCAAATAATGAGTAAACCTCTGGTGAAGATCTCTTACCTGTCGAAAAGGCAAAACATACAGCAAAGCCATACTTTCTTTTTCTTCTTCGTTTAATGGCAAGTAGCACCAACTTTAAGGTGCATTATCGCCACCTTCTGTGTTGGAGTGTGGACAAGAGTTTGTCCCCACATAAAAAGAACCTAGATTCTCTTAATCAATCCTGTTATCTTTAAATAATGAAATGATCTCTTCAAGCCGTAACCGATTGTATTCTAAGGGTTCAAGTCAACAATTCCCACTTGCCTATTTTCCATCTGCAACGTTTACCCTTTCCTCAATATACTTTCGTCAAAAACAAACAACATGCTCTAAAAGCAGCATCTGAAGTCTAATCTCAGTTTAAAGTTTGATTACCACCATGTCGTCTAGCGTCCAGGTATGGGCACATGAAAGGTCGTGACCTTTGCCGTCATTCTTTCGCAGAGGCAATATCGTAGCCTATGAGGTTTATTCGAGGCGTGATCTTTGCTGGTTGAAAACTTTACCCAATACCCCGCCAGGATGACTTGAAATACAGTCAGCTTTGGCAATTTTTGCCAGTCTCTTAAGAGACTTACAAGGTCGTTGTAAATGAAAGATGTCTGCTAGTGTTGTTAGTAGTGAGATTAGGGGAATCAAAGTTCCATCCCAATCGTTGGTGTCACATTCATTTCAATCTTTAATGTGGAAGTCAACGTTAAAGATATTAAGGTTATGTTTTTACAGAGTGTTCTCTACGTCATATGTGATGATTTTGCGGAGAAAAGAGCAAATCATAAAAATGATTTAGCTGGCTTTTCACAGGCAGGGTCACGTTTTTGTCACACGTGCTTTATCTCGTGCACCTCAATAGTCAGTTCATCATGTTACGCAGACACACCTACACTTCCTTCAGCTTAGTAACGCTGCCTCTCTGGTGATGTTTTGGAGAACGGCTGCTTTTTCCTCAAGACTGTCTCAAGCTGATGCAAGACTTCTCCCCTTAACCCCCAGGGGTCCAAAAACGCGGGGACGCCTTTTGACGTGTTTTCTCCTTATCATAGCAGAATCAACTTAAAATACTCCATCATTAATAATCAAACACTTACGTGTTTGACATCATTTGAAACTCTGAAGGGTCCTCTTTAATTAGTTCACATTCACAATAACAAGAGATCTTTGTGTTTTTGTCAAATAAAGAAAATAAACAGGGTGCGCATTCAGACATTTCTGTCTCCGCCAGCTGTCTCTTAAAACACGTTACAAAAATCAGTTGAAACTCCGCGAATACTCGTCACACAAACATAATACACATATCCAAAGAAAGCCTGAAATGTCTACTTTTAAACAAGCTAATTATAATCAAAAACAAATATTTCCTGTTTATATAATCTGCATTGAAGTAAAGAGAGTACAGTTTTTCCTGGCTGAGCTCATTATCTCTAATGTGGTCACGCCCTCAGGCTGTTGACATGGTAATGAAGAGACGAGCAGTTCCAACAATAATAAACAAAGCGTAAAGTTTTATCAGATTTTAAGACTTTACCGCATGTTTGGATTATAAACTTTATACACACACGTGAGGAATATCTTCATTTATGTCTGGACATTGAGGAAGAGAAGCGTTTATCTTTAACGTTACCTAAGAAGAGGAACGATGGAAGATGCATTGGAGAAGGATATAACTTATTCCTGAAGAAACTGTAAGTCATTTGTCTTCATTTATATTTGCTATCATGTAATATGTTATGGCTTGTGCAGTTCAGCCTACATAAGCAACATTAGCAGACTGCACGCTTCGGATTTAAAAACGTTCGCATTGTTTACAAACGAGGGCGCGTGATTTCACGTAATGGCGGATTTCATTGATACATGCTGTTAAGTTACAGTGTTAGACAGAGTTATTCACTTTCGTATCCTTCATGGCAACTTTGAGTAATGCTGCACTGCTGTATCTTTTAAGTGTGTGCTGTAATATGATTCCATGTTTACATGCTTATTTATAAACGAGTACGCGCGTGATCACGTAATGGCGGATTTCATTGTTACATGCTGTGTACAGTGTTAGACGCAGTTATTCACTTTCGTATCCTTCATGGCAACTTTGAGTAATACTGCACTGGGGATCTGCTGTAATATGATATTGTTTACATGCAACGCATTCCATACATTGTGCTTTACACGCGACACCGTTTTATTATGAGCTCCGCGTTGTTTACACGGAGACGCGAGCTCGCGCACATCCATTTGCGATGTGTTTTTAAAGTTCATACTCGCTTACAGAAACGCGTTTAAAACCGAAGCTAGACGATAAGGGGATGGGCATCTGAAAACAGTCATCTGAAAACAGCTTTTTATATAACTAATCATTGCAGATGTTTATTTGAGATACTAATTTAGTTTATGATAGTTTATCTGAATGTAGTGCTATCATTTACCCATCAGTTATGTATGTAAGGGTATTTCTGTGGACAATTTGTGCTGACAGCTGTTCATAACTCTCTTACAGGTCTGCATCTCTCTCATCAGTACAAAACTATGAAGTGGAAAAACATATTCACACTCTTTGGACATAAAGTTATATGGTAACATGAGCCACATGAAGTTTACAGCTCTGTTGTTTATCAGTTTCTTATACAAGTTCAGTGTTTTAATAGGGTTTGTTTCCAAATAAATTGAAAATGTCCTACTGACCTTCATTTCTATTTTGATTATATTGTTAACTTCTTAATAAACCTCAAACAAACATGTCCATTTGTCCTCACATTCTTTACTGTAGTTCCCTCCTGCCTCATTATTATGCAGCTCATTATGCGAGCCTTTGTTTGCTAGCTGTCAATCAATCCTTCTCGCATATGGCCACTCTAAACAAAAAGTGTCTTACAATTTCTAAAATAATATATTGGTTTATGTGAATAAGTAGGCAGGATGATTTTCACATCATTTTAAAGAAAAAACTCTAGACTACTAGATTATGTTTAGGAAAGTCTTGTTAAAACATGTTTAGTATGGGTTTTGTGAACTTATATCAGTGACTTAAAAATTTTGCTTTTTTAAAAACCACGCATAAACCTTTTTCTCTCAAAAATACAAACATGTACATACATGTAGCTCATATAATATTTTAGCCCAGTTTGTGCTGAACACAGTGGTATGAGACACTTGCCATTATTATGTTTTAAAGCAACTGAAAAAAGACCAAATGTAAGACCATGTCAAAACCTCTGACAGTGTCCCAAAATGGTTGGACCCCAGAGGGTTAAAGAGCTCTTACGTACTCTGTTAGAAGACTGAAGCAGGTGCTGGCTCATTCTGGCCTTCTAGTAACATTTACTCTGTCCACAGACCAATGAGTAATGAACAGGTCATGATAAAGAAATCCCAATCCTTGTCTGCCAACATTATCAGAACGCAGGAGCCATGAGAGGTGATGCCCTGGTACTGAAGCGTGAGCCTGGATAGCTCAGTCGGTAGAGCATCAGACTTTTAATCTGAGGGTCCAGGGTTCAAGTCCCTGTTCGGGCGATGAGTGCATGTTTGTGTCCTGCCGTCTGCGATCGGCTCCCCTTGGCGTTTGGGTCGGCCTCGAGGACATATTGGATTTTGAAGGGCGGTTTCTCGGACAGGGATTAGACTTGTCCTCGACTAAAATAAATGTAAGAGCTGTCCAAACTGAAAAGAACTTTCACTGACACAGTTGCCCTTTGCTTTGCCGTGAAATGCACACAAGTAATGTTTTTAATAAGGCATGATTGTTAAAACTAGTTGTATTGCTTAATTAAACTGAGGCCTAGTCCTGTCTTAAACTAATCCCTGTGCGGGAAACCACCCCTGAGAGACATTTTGCTTAAGGTTTGCAGATGAAAGTAAACAAAAAATTGATTGAGACCTCAGAAAATGAATGCCAAGCGCCTTCCGGCAGACGCACTCAGGCAAACCTGGAGGCGCAGCCAAGCCGGAGCCTGGTGGCACGCCGTGATCGTATAGTGGTTAGTACTCTGCGTTGTGGCCGCAGCAACCCCGGTTCGAATCCGGGTCACGGCAGTCCACCCAGGGATGTGGGTGGATCATCCCAACGCTGACCCTTTTGTACCTAACTGACCGACAAGTTCTTTTCAGCACACAACAAGCCCAGAGGGTTCGCAAGGATGACTCGTTGTAGTCGTGGCCGAGTGGTTAAGGCGATGGACTTGAAATCCATTGGGGTCTCCCCGCGCAGGTTCAAACCCTGCCGACTACGTGTGTCTGCTCCCTGGCTTCAGAGCTTCGCTTGTTGGTCGTTCCAGCTCACGAAGTGCTGTATTTCTGCTGCTCAAGTTGTTACCATTGGATTTGCGGATGGAAAACTAAGCAGCCTGTCGTAGTTTCTCCTGTGTGTGTTCAACAAGCAGCCCTGTTGTCAAGTGATGCAGCTTCCGTTGTCATATTGTCCATAAACAGCTCGCACAACATGAAACCAAAAAAGAGCTGGAACAGGTTTTTGTTTAGAAAGGATGTGCATTGTGGCTAATCGAGTTGATCCTAA
The DNA here is from genome assembly GCF_030506205.2 of Paramisgurnus dabryanus. NCBI lineage: Eukaryota > Metazoa > Chordata > Actinopteri > Cypriniformes > Cobitidae > Paramisgurnus > Paramisgurnus dabryanus. The sequence goes on along the minus strand of NC_133350.1, from coordinate 29,218,186 downwards.
CCTGAGCCATGTTCTAAGACAGACATGTCAAACTCAAGGCCCGCGGGCCACTTCCGGCCCGCGCTAAAATTATATGTGGCCCGCAAGTTAATTTCATATGTGCATTGCTAATGGCCCGCCAGCACATAGCGCTAAAACTACAAATCCCATAATGCAGTGCAACCGCTACTAATGGCCTGCCGGCACATAGCGCTAATACTACAAATCCCATAATGCAGTGCAACCGCTACCATGGTTCATGACCTCTAATCACCAAGCAACAGATCAAGCGCCAACCTCTCCTCCTTGCGTCTACTCGTCAGCGGTAAGCAAATAAATGCATGGTTCTGTGCCAAAGAAATGGCCAAACGAAAAGTGGACTTTGAAAACAGGGGCTTTCAAAACCGGTGGGAGACAGAGTATATGTTTGTTGAGATTGAAGGTAAACCTGTGTGCCTCGTTTGCGGAGGTAATGTGGCAGTAATCAAAGAATATAACTTAAGACGGCACTATGAGACAAAACATCAGGACAAGTGCAAAAACATGGACACAAAGCAGAAGCTACAGAAAGTAGAAGAGCTTAAAAAGAGTCTGGTGTCACAGCAGACTATGTTTAGAAAAGCAAAATCACAAAGTGAAGCTGTTGTGAAAGCGAGTTTTATAGTGGCGGAAGAGATCGCTAAATCAGCCCGGCCATTTACCGAAGGAGAGTTTTTGAAGCGCTGCATGATTAAAGTGTGCGACGTCTTGTGTCCAGACAAAAAGCAAGCATTTTTAAATGTAAGCCTAAGCAGAAATACCGTTGCTGATCGGATGTGCGAACTTGCCACTGATTTACAAGAACAGTTGATTGAACGAGGAAAAGACTTCATTGCATATTCCCTTGCTGTGGACGAAAGTACGGACGCGACAGACACAGCACAGCTGGCAATCTTTATCCGTGGAGTGGACTCCAGTTTATGCGTTACAGAGGAACTTTTGGGTATTAAGTCAATGCATGGCACAACCACAGGGAAAGACATATTTGAGGAAGTATCTAAGTGTGTACATGACATGAAACTGCCCTGGGACAAATTTACGGGACTGACGACTGATGGGGCACCCGCAATGTGTGGGGAAAAGTGTGGATTAGTGGGAAGGATGCAGGAGAAGATGAAGAGAGAGAACTGCACAGGTGAGCTGACAGTTTATCACTGCATTATACACCAAGAAGCACTGTGTGGTAAAGCCCTTAAAATGGAGAATGTAATGAGTGTTGTGACACAGACTGTTAACTTTATAAGAGCCAAAGGTTTAAATCACCGGCAGTTTCAGTCTTTTCTGCAAGAAATTAATTCTGAACTTGGTGATGTGCCCTATCACACAGAGGTGCGATGGCTAAGTCGAGAAAAAGTGCTTAACAGATTTTTTGAGTTACGTGAGGAAATCTGTCAGTTCATGAAAAGTAAAGGAAAAGACTCCACCTTTATCCAGGATGTAAAGTGGTTGCATGAGTTGGCATTTCTGTGCGACTTGACTAAGCATCTTACTGCACTAAACCTCCAGCTGCAGGGGCGGGACCGTGTGGTCACAGACATGTATGATGCAGTGAAATCTTTTCAAACCAAGCTGCGCCTGTGGGAGATTCAGATGCAGCAAGGAAACTTGTGTCACTTTCCATGTTGCCAAACAGTCATAAACCAACACTCCACTGCTGTGTTCCCCACAGCACATTTTGTTGATAAACTGAGCACACTTCACATTGAGTTTACACGACGCTTTGGCGACTTTGAATTGCAGAAATGTAATTTACAACTGTTTAGTAATCCATTTGCAGTTGATGTGGAAAAAGCACCTGTAAACATTCAGATGGAGCTGGTAGAACTCCAGTGTAATAGCAAGCTCAAGGCAAAGTATGATTCTGTGGGGCCCACACAGTTTCCCCAATTCATCCCTGAAACAATGCCTCAACTTCGCCTACATGCCGCTCGAATGCTCTGCATGTTTGGTAGTACATACCTTTGTGAGCAACTTTTTTCTCTGATGAAGATGAACAAAACGGCACACAGAAGTCGTCTCAGTGATGAACACCTCCACTCCACCTTGAGAGTTTCCACAGCTCAGAAACTAACACCAAACATGACTAAACTTGTAGCAAAAAAAAGATGCCAAACATCCCACAAGGACAAAATGGCATAAGAGAGAAAACCAAATATATGGTTTTGGTGTTTGTTGTTTTTTGCACTATTTTCTAAAATACAGTTTGTGTTTTGCAAGACTTCACTAGCTTGTTATTGAGACTTTATTAAAACTACAGTATCCTGGCTGTTTACTTTAAATTCATATATTTGATGTTTTTGCACTTTATCTGAGATGACAAGAGTTTATTTTTTGTAAAAATTTTACCATCATTTTTATACCTAGGAGATGTTCTTAACTTGTTGGAATGTATTGTTAAAAAATGATAAAATATGCATTGTAATAGTATTTCATTGAGGTAAATTACAGTATTTCGGCTGTTTACTTTTTATATATTTGATGTTTTGCACTTTTTCCTAAAATGACAATAGTTTATTTTTTGTAAAATTTTACCATCATTTTCATACCTAAGAGATGTTCTTAACTTGTTGGAATGTATTGTTAAAAAATGATAAAATATGCATTGTAATATTTCATTGAGGTTAATTACAGTATTTTGGCTGTTTACTTTAAATTAATATATGTGATGTTTTGCACTTTTTCCTAAAATGACAATAGTTTATTTTTTTGTAAAATTTTACCATCATTTTCATACCTAAGAGATGTTCTTAACTTGTTGGAATGTATTGTTAAACAATGATAAAATATGCATTGTAATATTTCATTGAGGTTAATTACAGTATTCTGGCTGTTTACTTTAAATTAACATGTTTGTTGCTTTTTGCACTTTTCTGACATCATAATACAGTTTTTGCAAAATTACCAGCTTCTTCATAGCTGAATTGTTCTCAACTTGCCTAAATGTATTGTTTCAGAGCAACTAAATGATATTAGTATTTTTTATTATTATTTTAATATTAATATTGTATTGAGAAAATGTACAGTGTTCTGGCTGTTTAAATTCATATCTTTGATTAAAAAATAGTCAGTTTTATAAATGTTCATCCTGCTTGGCCCGCTACTTATGCTGTGTTTTATGTTTCGGCCCCTTCTGTAAATGAGTTTGACACCCCTGTTCTAAGATGTTAAGGATTAAGGCCCCACCCTTTTGTTTTCACAATTACCATAATTCCCTGCCCCGGCTTGTTGTCCTTAATTCATTTATAAATGTTTTGCACTCATGCTTTTCCTAATAGACAGCGAATAATGAGTAAACCTCTGGTGAAGATCTCTTACCTGTCGAAAAGGCAAAACATACAGCAAAGCCATACCTTCTTCTTCTTCTTCTTCGTTTAATGGCAAGTAGCACCAACTTTAAGGTGCATTATCGCCACCTTCTGTGTTGGAGTGTGGACAAGAGTTTGTCCCCACATAAAAAGAACCTAGATTCTCTTAATCAATCCTGTTATCTTTAAATAATGAAATGATCTCTTCAAGCCGTAACCGATTGTATTCTAAGGGTTCAAGTCAACAATTCCCACTTGCCTATTTTCCATCTGCAACGTTTACCCTTTCCTCAATATACTTTCGTCAAAAACAAACAACATGCTCTAAAAGCAGCATCTGAAGTCTAATCTCAGTTTAAAGCTTGATTACCACCATGTCGTCCAGCGTCCAGGTATGTGCACATGAAAGGTCGTGACTCTGCCGTCATTCTTTCGCAGAGGCAATATCGTAGCCTATGAGGTTTATCCGAGGCGTGATCTTTGCTGGTTGAAAACTTTACCCAATACCCCGCCAGGATGACTTGAAATACAGTCAGCTTTGGCAATTTTTGCCAGTCTCTGAAGAGCCTTACAAGGTCGTTGTAAATGAAAGACGTCTGCTAGTGTTGTTAGTAGTGAGATTAGGGGAATCAAAGTTCCATCCCAATCGTTGGTGTCACATTCATTTCAATCTTTAATGTGGAAGTCAACGTTAAAGATATTAAGGTTATGTTTTTACAGAGTGTTCTCTACGTCATATGTGATGATTTTGCGGAGAAAAGAGCAAATCATAAAAATGATTTAGCTGGCTTTTCACAGGCAGGGTCACGTTTTTGTCACACGTGCTTTATCTCGTGCACCTCAATAGTCAGTTCATCATTTTACGCAGACACACCTACACTTCCTTCAGCTTAGTAACGCTGCCTCTCTGGTGACGTTTTGGAGGACGGCTGCTTTTTCCTCAAGAGAAGACTGTCTCAAGCTGAAGCAAGACTTCTCCCCTTAAAGAGCTCTTACGTACTCTGTTAGAAGACTGAAGCAGGTGCCGGCTCATTCTGGCCTTCTAGTAACATTTACTCTGTCCACAGACCAATGAGTAATGAACAGGTCATGATAAAGAAATCCCAATCCTTGTCTGCCAACATTATCAGACCGTAGGAGCCATGAGAGGTGATGCCCTGGTACTGAAGCGTGAGCCCGGATGGCGCTCCCTGCCACCTGTAAGTCGTGGTTATTCTTGGTTATGACAGCCAATCACGTTCCCCGCTGAAACCAAGATTTGCAAGCAACGGCCAATCAGCGTTCCCGGATGAAACCAAGATTCGCAAGCAACGGCCAATCAGCGTTCCCGGCTGAAACCAAGATTTGCAAGCAACGGACAATCAGCGTTCACGGCTGAAACCAAGATTTGCAAGCAACGGCCAATCAGCGCTCCTGGCTGAAACCAAGATTCGCATGCAATGACCAATCAGCGCTCGTATCGCTATCATGAACCTGTCTGCTAGTAACAACCAAGAATTGACCAATCAACGTCAAGAGCCCCCCAGAGCTTGCGGATTACGACCGGAGAAACATCTTCAGGTAAGTCACTTGTCAACAAAAATAAAGTAGCAAATATTTTAAATTGTTTTAAACGAAAAACCTCTAGCACAGACTAGCTTTGTAATTTAGGTAATTAATCCAAACTAATAATTAAACGTCAATTGTTATTTTATATATATGTATATATATATATATATATATATATATGTGTGTGTGTTGTTGTAATCGTTATAACGTTACTGTAATCAAACTTATATGTTTTATAGATTTGCCGAGTAATCAAAATAAAGTATAACGTTACAGTTTACTACATCTTTACTACAACTTCGTACACAGTAAGTTACATGCTTCTATTTTTAGTACAGTAGCAAATTTTTAATTGTTTTAAACGAAACACCTGTACCGTTAGACAGGCTAACATTAGCTTTGTAATTTAGGTCATTAATACAAACTTTTAATTAAACATCAATTGTTATTTTATATGTTGTTGTTATAATTGTTATACTGTAAGTTAATCTGTATGTTTTATAGATTCACAGAGCAATAAAGTATAACTGTAAGTTACTACAGCTTTACTACAGCTTCCTACACAGTAAGTTACATGCTTCTATTTTTAAAACCTTTAAGTGTATTTTGATGCTAAACTTACTTGTTTTATCTAAATAAATTGTAAATTCATGATTTAACGTTAAATGCTTTACTTTTAACGTTATTAGAGCTTACTCTGGAATATAATGCTGATATGTTAGTTAACATTTTGAATCTGTTGGAAAAATATATATATTTATATACATAAAATAATAAAAATCAACACTGTAAGGTGATCATGAGTAAATATATGCAATTTCTGCGTTATTAATGTGATTTTTTTTGTCAAAACATGAAATATAAATAGTCAGAGTCAATATGTTTGTTATCAGACATCAAAATAATATCAATCTATGCACAAGTTTTCTATTTTAGATGAGGGACTGTTATGAATGTTATGGAAGTGAAAAAAGACACACGTTTTTGAGAGAAAACATTTGTAGGATTTCAGTGAATTATTATGCACAAACCAGAAGCCAAAAACAAAACAAATGGAGAAGGGATGACCCTTTTTTTAGAACAAAAACAATGCATTTAAATGTAATTTTCATGTGTGCATTAAAGAGGAATATGTACTGTTATGGATGTGACAGTTCTGAAATGGTTTTTATATGATTATGAAAAAGACATACTTAAAATGCTTTAAAATCTTTAAGAAAGAGACCTCACACGGGTATAAAAACCACAAATTTTTGACATCTAAGCAATAAATGCAGTGAAAATCTTTGGTAAAAAATGTTTCATGGTAAGGTTAGCATTTGTAAGGAATTGCCCATATAGTAATGTAATTTACACAGCTGGATTACCAAATGTGTTTTCTTTTTCTCTGTAATATTTATATCTTCATTTTTTAATTCAGATGGAGCCTCGCTTCAGGAGACGGGCTGATGGCAGCCTGAATCTTTCGGACACACTGGAAGCAGCAAAGGTGAAGGAAGCCAACAAAGGAAAGCCTTACACAAGACCCCTGTCCCCGGAAGCTGTGCTGGACAAGGCCAAGAAAAGCTTAAGTCAGCACCATGGAGATCCAGCTAACAGAAAGCACCTGCTTGGTTTCTTTGAAATCCAGTTTAGTATCTTTCGTGGGCAAACATTCAGGTGGGTTGCAGAAAATGCACTAGGGTATGCTGCTTACCTGGTTGCATCTATGAAGAAGGACCCCACAGGAGGCAGCAAAGACTCTCAAGAACATGCCCACAACAAGGGGAGTTTCAGGGAGTATATTGAGCTCTTTCCTTCTGGCAAAATTGCCATTGCTATGAAGGAAGAGCAAAATGATGCAAAAGCTTCCAAGCACGATGCCCCTACTCAGCACGCTGCACCTACCCAGCACGCTGCACCCACCCAGCACGCTGCACCCACCCAGCACGCTGCACCTACCCAGCATGCTGCACCCACCCAGCACGCTGCCACCACCCATGCTTCCACTGCCTCTCTACGCTCCCTCTTGGTTGGGAAGTTGCCTGACCAAAGAACCCTGACCAAGACCATAAAAAGGATGGTTTCCCCCATCAAAACCACACCTTGTAAGCAAACATTTATGTGTAAAATACTTGGTTTGTTTTTAGTATTTGTTGCTGTTCAGGAGTCATGTTTAATTGTCCCTTGTTTTGTTTTGTAGCTTTGGCCCAGGCACGTGCACGACCCTCTGCCACCCTCACCGACCCGACTGTGTCCATTGAAGCCACCGCAGGGCCCTCAGCCACCCTAACCCACCCCTCTGTGTCCACTGAGATAGATGACAGCACACTGCTGGCAGAGGCAACTATGTTTGAGGAGGCACATGTGGCATGTACGTTTATACTTATTTAAAACAAATAACAAAATATTGAAGTTTCCTTTACAGGCATAATAAAGTAAAGTAAAACAATGGGTGGGTTGCACCGACAAGGATTAGGCCCAAACATTTAATCTTGTTTAAAAATAAACAGGGTTACATTTAAATTATCATTTTGATCCAGGTTTAAATTTTACATTAAACCTAGATTATGCATGACAAATGCGCTGGCACAGCATTATATCACAATATCTGAGCTTGTTTCCTGCCACATTGCTCCATTAATCAATACAATAGACTGTTTTAATAGATTGTCAAATGTTATTATTTTGAATCAACCCTTTAGATTTCCGATGCATGTAGGTAGTGATTTATAATACAAAAATGACTTTACCTTTGCCTGCATAAACTGTTTATTTTCTTTTGAATGACAACGTCAACATTGTTGCTGTTTAATTACAGCAAATTCATCGTGGCGGACAAAATAAATCACAGATGAAGGGTGTAGTTAAGGTTTTAATCTAAGATTTGTTAATCTGTGTTTAAATTGAAGTAGTGCAACACAAGTCAAATTAAAATTAAACTAAGATCAACAAACCCTGGATTAGCTCTAAACTGTCTGTCAAATTCTAGGCTTAATTGAAGCCTTGTTGGTGCAACAATGTGAATTAGTGTTTATGTTTTTTTCCAGCAAAACGAGTCTGTCTTCCAGCTGGATGGATACACACCCTGCCTGAAGTAGACCAAAGGTGGATATCCAAGGCCCTGTTCAGGTGGGCTGCACCAGGCCGTCCTGAGCTGATCTATAACAGGGTGGACAAACTTTGGTGGTATCCTCCACCGGTACCACTGAAGACCAGTAGTGCTCCTTCCTTGGAGAATTACTTTGGCCATCCTCTGCTGCTCTGGATGCCACGAAAGCTGTGGCAATTGAAGCTGACCTGTCCACATCCAGACTGTCAGAAAGACCTTCTGACCTCAGCTGGCCTGCATCAAAAGATCAGGGTCGTGATTGCTTTAAATAGTGTGTACTTTGTGGCATCTGAGTACCTGGCCTGCCGAAGATGTAAGAGAAAGGTCATCAGCTGGAGCCATGATATCGTCTCCCAACTCGACATTGGCCACAGAGTGCAGTTCCCCTGCATTCTAACCTCAAAACTTGCATGTGACTTTCAGGTAGTATGTTTGATGCGTCAACGAGGCCTGGGAAACACCAGCAGCCAGATCCAGCGCAAGCTGCAGGAGCGTCATGCTGAGGTCTGGTTGCAAAAAACAGTCCAATATCTTACAGATTGCAAGGGGATTGCCAGTGCTGTCACATCAAGCTTGATACTGCCTGTGACATTTGAACCGCTTCCTCCAATGCCTTCTGTCCCTAAGCACCGGTGGCAGATGCAGGTCTATGCCCAGGATGTCCTGCAACGGCTGGATGAGATCAAGGCCGCTATAACATCACAATATGGTCGGATCTTAAAAATGGATTCCACAAAAAAAGTAGCCAGAAAACTAGCAGGACCCAGCTATGGCACCGCTGCCTGGGCAACCAATGTTGGAAATGAGCATGGACAGGTGATCATGTCCGTGCTCACAGCAAGTGAGGGTTTTGGTCTTGGGCCAATGATTGAAGGCCTCATTAGGAGATACAGAGTGGCTGGGGTAGCTCCTCCCGAGGTACTGTATGTGGACCGAGACTGCTGTGGCAACACTCTTCTGAGGAGGATGTTTGAAGAGTGGGAGCAAATGACCATCCGGTTGGATATATGGCACTTTATGAGGAGATTTTCTGTGGGTTGCACCACCGACTGTCACCCGTTATATGCCACATTTATGAGTCGCCTCAGCCACTGTATTTTCATGTGGGACCAGGATGACCTGACGGCCCTGAAGATGGCAAAGCGTGCAGAGCTAGAAGCTGACTGGAGACCATCATCTGAAGCTGATGTACTGCGCCGTATCAGCCGTAGCGAGCTAGCCCTACATTGCAGGAGAACCACTCGTGGGACCAAGGAGACCCTGACGATGATTGAGCGCCTCATTCAGGCCTTTGAAGGAGATGCTGGTCGTGACACTCTGGGAGTCCCTTTAATAAACTCAGCCCGGATGAGTGAGATCATAAAGTCCCAGCGAAAGCATGTGGCCTGCATCCAGGATCCTCAAGGTGTGCAGCTCTACATGCAGAAGGGCACTTTAATGAAGGGAGGGCATCGTCTGCCAACTTACCGCTGTGCCAGAGGTTCTACTTCGCTGGAGTCTTTTCATCTGCACCTCAACAGATTCATCCCAGGTAAGTTATTTTAGTCACAGAATTTTTTTAATAAGATTTTACTTAATTATATATTGAAATAATTATGAGAATAGCAAGAACAGTTATTTATGTATTTATATGATTTTTTTAATGTACAGGCACGCTGGCAAGTGACACCTTTTTTCAGGCGTATCTTTTGGATGGACTTGCAAGGTGGAATGAGGACCGGGCTGTGGCAGCAACAACTGATGAGCAGCAGCCACATTCCTATAGTCATCTTCTCCGTCATGCTGCCAATATTCTTGCAGAGGAGGTCATGGGCATGAAAATCAGCCCTTATGTTGGGCCAAGAAAGTACACTGGTAGATAACTGTTTGTTGTTTTTGGTGACAATTACACACACACACACACACACACACACACACACACACACACACACACACACACACACACACACACACACACACACACACACACACACACACACACACACACACACACACACACACACACACACACACACACACACACACACACACACACACACACACACACACACACACACACACACACACACACACACAAACAGTGTTATAATAAAGAGTAATAATATAATATTCTGGTATATTATCTAATTGTCATTGTTTTAATATTTTAAAGGTGAACTTATCGGAGTAGAGTATCTTTACCAGCAAACTGGTAAAGTTCTGCAGGACTACAGGTTGGCCATTGAAGAGTCTGAGACCACTGAGGTTGCTATAGAGGTGGAGGAAGCTTATGATGAACTTGAGGAGTTTCAAGACATCACTGTCCCCACCTTTGACACAGAGCGGATACCTTCTGCTGCTTCACAAGCATCAGTGTCTGCAGCATCATCTTCAACCCCTCCGGCAACCAGACCCAAGTCATCACTGTATGTGTCACCAGTGAGATCTCCTGTCACCAGCTCTACGTCATCACTGTCTGTGGTCCCTCCAATACCAGTCACATCTTCTGTTTCCAGCTCACTGCACACTCAGCCAGCACTATCTCCTGGCGCACATAGCTGTGAGTTTTATCAAAGTATTTTTATTGAGAGTTGTTTGTTGTCACACTAACTCTAAATGACTCTAAATGAATATTTGTCATATTGAAAGATAAATACAAATGTAAACTAAATATTTACCTTTTTCATGTAGCCCCAGGTAACCAAGGGTCCACAGAAACTGACCTTCCAACATCTGAAGAGAACCCTTCGCATGATGTAAGGGCACGGTTTCTTTTTTAATGTACATATACATGTATGCAAACAAAATCTGGGTTATGTTGGCTGTGCTTTCATGTGAATATTTGTATTCATTGGTGCTTTCAAAAGTTGCTAAATGATCTTTCATTTTAGGATTGTGTTGGACCCGATAATATTGAAGGTTATGGAGCTGTGCAGGACTTGGCAGAGTATTTGTTCAACCTTAGAGAACACCGTCTGGCCTTAACTGGAGAAGAGTCTGATCAAATCATCAACCTATGGCAGGCATTGGGGGAGTTTGATAAGAAAAAGACCACTTACTCGCCACGTCACCAAACCAACCTAAAACAGGGACGATTCAGGGCCAGTAAGAAGAATGTGGCACCAGGTGTGGAGAGCACCAGAAGGTATGCTAAATTTAGCAAATACAGGGTTTTGATTTGTTTGAGGGTTTTGATTTTTATAAAAAGATATATATTTAGTAAAACCTGACGAATTATGACTAGCTTATCTTCCTGCAGCCTCTTAAATTCATACTTGGCTTAGATATAACAAAAATTGTTAGTTGTGATTTACGTTTAATGCTGATTTTATGTTATGTAAGTTACATTCCTATGGACACAGTTCTAACCATACATCGTTGAAAAAACGCAGACCGGGGTCATTATAGAGTGCCACAGGGATGACATATTTTTGTTGGCTGACCCTCTCAAAAAAGCCAGTTTATTTTTCTCATAGACTTTTGGATTAACTGTGTTTAACAACAGTTTAAGACACTTTTTGTCCAAAGCTGTGATAATGCCACAACACAGTAAAACAGTAGATACCTAATTTATTGATATGATATTTCAACATCGACCCAGAAAACAAACAAGACAACATAACTCTGCACAGATATTAAAAATTAACATCTAGACCAGTGGTTTTCAAACTGGGGGCCGCGAGATGGTGCCAGGGGGGCCCCAGTTTTATGACATTTTATAAAATACATTATTTATCATGAATTCTGTGTAATTAAACCTAAAAAATAAGGCTACTAACCAAAAGTATTACTTTTTTGTACAATTTAATGGGTTTTTTTTTTATTTAAAATGTTGAGTTTTAGAACAGTTTTTTGTCACAAATTTTTAACAGAGAAAAGTTCACACACTGAAAACAATCTTACATTAATAATATGTATTCTGCTGTAATTTGTAGGTGTTTCATTGGGCCTCATAGTCCTGCACAGAGGCCTGACTGCAACAGAGTGGTGGAGGGCATCTTCATAAGGCTCTGTGCTCTCTACCAAAACGTGGTGCGTGTTAATGGAGAGAGGGTCACCCGCTTCACAATGATTGCACGGGTCTACAGACATATCCGAGAGTGCATCCTCACCAATGATAGGGTGATGAGAGAAACCACCATCCAGCTTCCACAGATGAACGCTTCAACAATCTCAGACTGGTGAGTAAATTAGCATTGTTACCGCTATACCAAAACATGAACCCTCTGTATAGTCCTCAGCTGCTTTAAGTAATTGACACGGTTGACTGAATGTAACTGTGGGTGCTTTGGCGGGTCTAGAAACAAATCAACAAGAGTCCAACTTCTGTTTACTTTTCTATTATGAAATATATGATTTATTGCTTACGACATGATCTTTAACAGACTGTAAGAATCCATAATCCAATGTTAATTTCAATTAAAGTAGTCATTTTACAAAAGCAACATGACACTAGGGTGTGATCAATTGCTATATGATATCAGCTGTGTAATGCTGCTGCATTATAGTCGTGATTAAACAGTAGATGATCACAGCACTTTTTTATTTTTGTTTAAATGTTTATTAATACTGGTTGTTTTATGTTTTTCCAGGTTCTCCAAGCGTGACAAGTCACAGGATGTGGGGGTTACAAAGCAGGGTATCAATTTCCCAGATGCACCCATGGCTGGACCTGAGAAGCTTCCTGCGGCTTTGCAGAAAGGGCCGACCCTATTTCCAGGGAGCTTGGCTGAGCCTCACCTTTTTGTCCTGCCAAGAAACACTGCTGGGGAGGCAAAACTCAAGAGGAGGTCACAACCTCCAGCCATCTCCCAGGCACCACCATCACATCAAAGACTCCCTATCATTGCACCAGCAATACCCGTCTCTCTGCCTTTCATTTTGCCCTCCCTGCAGCTTCCGACAGTTGTAGATACATCATCTTCAGTGCCTGGAACTTCACAGGTGGTGTTCTTTAACGTACCTTTACCTTCTGCTATGCCACCATCAGCTCAGACACAAGCATCCAGTCAAGCTGTACCTTACTCCACTCAGCAGTACAGGAAGAGAAAACAGATGAGGGAGGACACTGGAACTGTCACACGCAAATATGTGAGGAAGACAGATGTTATTCTTTGTAGAAAGTGCAACAAAGAGAGAAAGCCACCATCACATCTTCAGTACTTTGGCAACTGGTACTGCAAAGAGACTGAGACTCAGTCATATGCTGAATGGAGGGCTGTGCTGGAGGGACGTGGTTATGGGAAAAAAAAAACAGGAAATGACAATCCTCCAACTCCTTAAAAATTTCACATTTTATATACACACTATAAATAATGTACACGCTATACACACTGTAAATAATGTTAAGTTTACCTTGTTTATGGTCAAGTTTTTTATTGTTATTGTTTAGGATGACCTTTCAAAGTTGCACTACTGTGATAAATGTTTGTTTTGATTTAATATTATTTTCTTAGTCTGACATGTCAAAGGTGCACTGCAAGTTTTTGTTTTTGTTATTATTATTATTATTATTATTATTATTATTATTAACATTAATACGTCAGAATTGCACTACTAAGTTGAATGTTTATTTTATTAATGTTTACTATTTATTATTTTATTTTAATAACATTGCTGTTCTGGTTTTTTATTTACCTTAAAAATCTATGCAAATAATAAATGTTTAATCCTTGCCCTCACATTGTTTCTGTGTCTATTTATATAGTCTATTAATTTGGCTACTCTATACTTTACGAATAAACAATATTTTGTAGCTGTAAACACAAAAACAAGTCTTTAATCAATAAAACACACCATAAGAACAGGGACAGTCCTGTTTATAGTTTTTATTCCGTTATTAAAAGTGTCCAATTACAGTGATGGGGGGGCTGATTTACAATTGATTAAAGTGCGGGAGACAGTGATGATGACACATGCGTGCACTAGCAGCGTCAAACTGACACGTCACACGAATTCCACCACTGGTCTGAGCGAGGCGCCAACTCGCGTCGCTGTGCCGTCTTTTGGTTGCTTTACGTCGACTAACACGTGCCGGCTTTAGCTCAGTCGGTAGAGCATCAGACTTTTAATCTGAGGGTCCAGGGTTCAAGTCCCTGTTCGGGCGATGAGTGCAGGTTTGTGTCCTGCCGTCTGCGAGCGTCTCCCCTTGGCGTTTGGGTCGGCCTCGAGGACGTATTGGATTTTGAAGGGCGGTTTCTCGGACAGGGATTAGACTTGTCCTCGACTAAAATAAATGTAAGAGCTGTCCAAACTGAAAAGAACTTTCACTGACACCATTGCCCTTTGCTTTGCCGTGAAATGCACACAAGTAATGTTTTTAATAAGGCATGATTGTTAAAACTAGTTGTATTGCTTAATTAAACTGAGGCCTAGTCCTGGCTTAAACTAATCCCTGTGCGGGAAACCACCCCTGAGAGACATTTTACTTAAGGTTTGCAGATGAAAGTAAACAAAAAATTGATTGAGACCTCAGAAAATGAATGCAAACCTGGAGGCGCAGCCATGCCGGAGCCTGGTGGCACGCCGTGATCGTATAGTGGTTAGTACTCTCGTTGTGGCCGCAGCAACCCCGGTTTGAATCCGGGTCACGGCAGTCCACCCAGGGATGTGGGTGGATCATCCCAACGCTGACCCTTTTGTACCTACCTGACCGACAAGTTCTTTTCAGCACACAACAAGCCCAGAGGGTTCGCAAGGAAGACTCGTTGTAGTCGTGGCCGAGTGGTTAAGGCGATGGACTTGAAATCCATTGGGGTCTCCCCGCGCAGGTTCAAACCCTGCCGACTACGTGTGTCTGCTCCCTGGCTTCAGAGCTTGCTTGTTGGTCGTTCCAGCTCACGAAGTGCTGTATTTCTGCTGCTCAAGTTGTTACCATTGGATTTGTGGATGGAAAACTAAGCAGCCTGTCGTAGTTTCTCCTGTGTGTGTTCAACAAGCAGCCCTGTTGTCAAGTGATGCAGCTTCCGTTGTCATATTGTCCATAAACAGCTCGCACAACATGAAACCAAAAAAGAGCTGGAACAGGTTTTTGTTTAGAAAGGATGTGCATTGTGGCTAATCGAGTTGATCCTAACCTGAGCCATGTTCTAAGATGTTAAGGATTAAGGCCCCACCCTTTTGTTTTCACAATTACCATAATTCCCTGCCCTGGCTTGTTGTCCTTAATTCATTTAAAAATGTTTTGCACTCATGCTTTTCCTAATAGACAGCGAATAATGAGTAAACCTCTGGTGAAGATCTCTTACCTGTCGAAAAGGCAAAACATACAGCAAAGCCATACCTTCTTCTTCTTCTTCTTCTTCGTTTAATGGCAAGTAGCACCAACTTTAAGGTGCATTATCGCCACCTTCTGTGTTGGAGTGTGGACAAGAGTTTGTCCCCACATAAAAAGAACCTAGATTCTCTTAATCAATCCTGTTATCTTTAAATAATGAAATGATCTCTTCAAGCCGTAACCGATTGTATTCTAAGGGTTCAAGTCAACAATTCCCACTTGCCTATTTTCCATCTGCAACGTTTACCCTTTCCTCAATATACTTTTGTGGCCGCTGGAAATGATGCACAGGACCAACAAATACAAATGAGGTTCTTTTATTCCTAAAATTATAATAAATGTTCTTATTTAACTTTTGAGTATGTGAGACAGAGAATCAGTTCTCCAAAGGGTCACGACATGAAAGACAGGATCAAAATAAACACTATTTTCAGTCCAAATATATGTTTCAGTCCAAAATAATGGTTTTAACTTTAAATGTACAAGTTTTGGAGCTTTACTTATTCTACTGAACAAATAAACAAATAACAAAATGAAGTAAACAAAAGAAATAAAGTAATAGCAAAAGTAATACGATTTCGCAAAATGTAGAACAATTTAGTATCAAAAACAATACAATTTATGCTTTGTGTACACCTAAAGACTTTGAAAAGATTTAGAAAAGACTCTATAAGATTATCAGCTCACATCTAAAGACTTCGGTTCACAGTTTTTAGTCTCAGACTAAAAGATTTTACAAACACTGAATCTTGTAGTGACACTATTTACAAGACTACAACAAGATTATTTTAGCTTTTTATTACCACCAAATTCCTTCCATCATGCTCAGCAGTGTATAATAAAATATATATATATATATAAAATATATAGTGTATAGTGTAAAATGTAGGAGAAGCAGCTACAGTTAGCTACTGTGGCTTTTGCCATTGCAGTCATTTGCAGTGAAAGAAAAAAGAAGTGAGGGCCTTGTCCCCACTCCCACTTAGAGGTCTCAGCAAACTGTGTCCTGAGAGACATGCTGCGTGTTTTAACCTCAGCAAATGGAACATAGGCTACATAGGGTAGCATTAGTTACATTTTCCCAGTTTGTGCAAAGCTAGATTTTCTCTTTTTCATTCAGTCTTTCATTCGTGCTCTTGTACAGTAATGTCAATATCAAACATTAGTATGCCGGTTTCTACAGCGTTTGCAGCGCATACTGTGCAGTTTAATAACAGTATAAAAATCTCAAGTTCACATTACTTTATTTTATATGCATTAATGAGCAAAACCTCTTCAAGACGGTTTTTGACGGTCAGTGTAATTTATTTAACTGTGATTTGTTTAACCCACATTGTTTTCGTGCTGTTCTGGTTCGTGTAATGACATATATAGACACAATACACAATTACAGACATAACAAGCCCATGGCACATTATAAAATATGTTTCTCTTAAGTTTTACGATAAAATAAAAAATTCACTCAGTGATTGACAGCATGAAGCAGTCGATCGTGTTTCCCTTCAACAGTTTAAGCATAAGATTTAGATTTATAGATGTACGTTATCTGTTTCTCTGAAGACTATTAAGGTATATGAGGACTCATTTGCTGGGCAGAGAGTGAATGACAGCGCAGTCTTCTGATGTTTTTAAATATGTCATTGCTTTCTTTTGAATTGCTCAAAGTCATGACTGTTTGAAACACACTTGGCGTCACATTTATGACCGCACGCGTGCGGTGTACGTGCTTGTTAACATGGGCACTGAAAAAACACGCGCCGCTTACGCGTTGCTCACGCTTTTCGGCAATATCGCTCCACTTCTTTTCTTTTTCCACTCTGTCGTGGTATGAACGGCAGTTTACATCAAAAAGACACGGCTGCTCTGCCCACCGCTCGACAAGGCGCTCCTCTCATCCACGGTCCATTTTCGCCTACTTGGCGCTCGTTCTGTTTCCACGTCCGTCTACATGTTTCTTTGTTGTGACTGATGGCTTCCTGTTTCCGGTTTTCGGAGAACAAATTTATTGGTTGTTAATTGTTTTACGTCACGAGACTACGCTGGGACTTGCGATAATATCAAACATGTTTGATATGAAAGACTAAAGAAAGACTGGCATAAATCGGGTCGCCGACTGCAGATTATCACCTCACAGTTAACGATCGAGACGACGGGAGCGCGCCGAGACTCCAGTTAGATTCCTAAAGACTGCCGGTCTTTAGTCTGGGACTGTGAAAATCCTTTGGTGTACGCTAGGCATTAGTTACAAAAGTAATACGGTAGTGGCAGTACTGTAAAAGAAAACAAAACATGTTTCACAATCACACTACCTTAAACTTCATACAAGATTCATATTAATACACATTTAAAACAATAAGATAAACATTACTCACTTTTTGAACACACACACACGGATCTTTCCAGAAGAACAGGCACCGAATACACCAGGTAAGTTAGCTTCGTGCTAATGGCTGCACCGGTACACTTAGGCATCCGCACACGCAAATACACGGCCAAAACTCGATAGTCTGATAAAACCTCTCCGTAAGGTGATCTTCACTCACCCAAACTGGCAGGTATTTGACAAGACACGCAATCCAGCGCAAAAACTCAAAACTCAAACCCGATAACACGGAGTACAACACACATACACAGCAGCACATGCAACACTCGGCTTCTCGTGCTTTCTCCCGTCTGACGTGCACCACGCTCGCGCAGGCGATGACGTCACACGCACACACGTAAGAAGTACCTTTATTCTTTTTTAGTAATTTACTCTATAACAATAACAGAAATAAAGGTCAGAAATTACCATCTGGTTACACTTTCGTCAAAAACAAACAACATGCTCTAAAAGCAGCATCTGAAGTCTAATCTCAGTTTAAAGCTTGATTACCACCATGTCATCCAGCGTCCAGGTATGTGCACATGAAAGGTCGTGACCTTTGCCGTCATTCTTTCGCAGATGCAATATCGTAGCCTATGAGGTTTATCCGAGGCGTGATCTTTGCTGGTTGAAAACTTTACCCAATACCCCGCCAGGATGACTTGAAATACAGTCAGCTTTGGCAATTTTTGCCAGTCTCTTAAGAGACTTACAAGGTCGTTGTAAATGAAAGATGTCTGCTAGTGTTGTTAGTAGTGAGATTAGGGGAATCAAAGTTCCATCCCAATCGTTGGTGTCACATTCATTTCAATCTTTAATGTGGAAGTCAACGTTAAAGATATCAAGGTTATGTTTTTACAGATTGTTCTCTACGTCATATATGATGATTTTGCGGAGAAAAGAGCAAATCATAAAAATGATTTAGCTGGCTTTTCACAGGCAGGGTCACGTTTTTGTCACACGTGCTTTATCTCGTGCACCTCAATAGTCAGTTCATCATGTTACGCAGACACACCTACACTTCCTTCAGCTTAGTAACGCTGCCTCTCTGGTGACGTTTTGGAGAACGGCTGCTTTTTCCTCAAGAGAAGACTGTCTCAAGCTGAAGCAAGACTTCTCCCCTTAAAGAGCTCTTACGTACTCTGTTAGAAGACTGAAGCAGGTGCCGGCTCATTCTGGCCTTCTAGTAACATTTACTCTGTCCACAGACCAATGAGTAATGAACAGGTCATGATAAAGAAATCCCAATCCTTGTCTGCCAACATTATCAGACCGTAGGAGGCATGAGAGGTGATGCCCTGGTACTGAAGCGTGAGCCCGGATAGCTCAGTCGGTAGAGCATCAGACTTTTAATCTGAGGGTCCAGGCTTCAAGTCCCTGTTTGGGCGATGAGTGCATGTTTGTGTCCTGCCGTCTGCGATCGTCTCCCCTTGGCGTTTGGGTCGGCCTCAAGGATTTTGAAGGACGGTTTCTCGGACAGAGACTTGTCCTCGACTAAAATAAATGTAAGAGCTGTCCAAACTGAAAAGAACTTTCACTGACACCATTACCCTTTGCTTTGCCGTGAAATGCACACAAGTAATGTTTTTAATAAGGCATGATTGTTAAAACTAGTTGTATTGCCTAATTAAACTGAGGCCTAGTCCTGTCTTAAACTAATCCTTGTGCGGGAAACCACCCCTGAGAGACATTTTGCTTAAGGTTTGCAGATGAAAGTAAACAAAAAATTGATTAAGACATCAGAAAATGAATGCCAAGCGCCTTCTGGCCGACGCACTCAGGCAAACCTGGAGGCGCAGCCATGCTGGAGCCCGGTGGCACGCCGTGATCGTATAGTGGTTAGTACTCTGCGTTGTGGCCGCAGCAACCCCGGTTCGAATCCGGGTCACGGCAGTCCACCCAGGGATGTGGGTGGTTCATCCCAACGCTGACCCTTTTGTACCTACCTGACCGACAAGTTCTTTTCAGCACACAACAAGCCCAGAGGGTTCGCAAGGATGACACGTTGTTGTCGTGGCCGAGTGGTTAAGGCGATGGACTTGAAATCCATTGGGGTCTCCCCACGCAGGTTCAAACCCTGCCGACTACGTGTGTCTGCTCCCAGGCTTCAGAGCATCGCTAGTTGGTCGTTCCAGCTCACGAAGTGCCGTATTTCTGCTGCTCAAGTTGTTACCATTGGAGTTGCGGATGGAAAACTAAAGGCCCATTTCAAAGGCCATGAAATTAACATTTCTTAGACGTTAATATACGATTATGGATATATGTCTTCGGTGGACGAACATATTAATTAATTGTTATTATTAATTCTGCTACGCCAGGTAAAACCTGATAAACTTGTATAGTTAATTACAGTTAATTATACATAATATTCCCTTTTGAGCTAAAATCTAAGATTCCCTTGGGAATCCCCGTAGTATTTCGGTCGGAGGTTTATAGTGTTTCAAATAACGTTATTCCCCTCCTCCCGCTGAATCGCTACATATTAATGGTGGAGAATGCGCGGGCAGATTTAAACATTATTTTCTGAGCAAACCAGTTACAAGTCAAATGTGTTTTGCATTGGGTGAATGAAAAAGAACTATCAGCTATAACTGATTTCGTTCTTTATTTGTATGAATGAAAATGTATTTTCCTGTATCATTTTCAGGACGTAACAGACTCGCGCCCCTGTTATGTATAGTTAACTGCAGTCTTTAAGGTAACCGTATTAAAACCCCTTTTGATACGCTGCATTACCGTCTGATTCCCCCTAATAAAGAGTAGAATTCCTTTATTTAGAGCGAAGCGGTGGTCGAGTGAGTACTCCCATCTGATAAGGCCTTTTGTTAAATCTCCAGGAAATTATTACAATTAGAGAAGCTGTCTATTTGTATGTTCCATTTTTATTCACGTCCGTGGATTTTTAAAATTGTAAGCACCGAGGGTAAGACTTTTCAGTTTTAACTGTTAAAGGAGATGAAAACTTGATCAAGTATTTATAAGTCACAACGTACGATAAAGCACGTTGGACTCTTTGTTTATTGCGTGTCCCGGTAACTAAGCCAAAATTAAAATAGGCAGCACGAACACGAGCAAATTACATCCGTCGTCTTAGCAACGCAGCGGCCGCCGATGTAATTGTTGAATAGAAGCGAATCTTTGTCAGTTTAAAGCATACTACCTAGTTCTAACACTAGATGTCAGTCTTGAGTGTCTAACACTTCTCCTTCTCCTTTACTTTACGCCTGACTTCCGCTTTCTTTGTTTGTTGGGCGAAATATCGCCATCTGGTGGGGAAAGCTCGTTTGGTCCTCTCATAAACTCTTTTGGGAGTGTATGACAGGAATCAAACTTGGATTTTTGAATAACTGGGTTATTCTACTACTTTGTAGTTTTATCTCCTACGTATTGAATGTTATGGTCTTAAATTATAAATAATAATTAATATTGCTGTGGCTTTATTAATTTGTTATTTCTTTATTTAATTTTAATTTAATTTTGATTTTTTTTATTTTTATTTCATTTTATTTTTTTTTTTGCTGTTCTCTCTTGCTCCTTACTTCCCTGTTCTCTTTTCTATTGTAGAGATTGTATTTTAATTAAGTTTAAATTTAAATTCAATGCAGTTTGATTTATTTTAAATTCTAATTGAATCAGTTCTTTACTGTGAATAGAATTCAGCCCCATAAGTCCCATTCTCAGTGAATTCATTTATGTATTAACTGGTGCAATAGGATAAGCCCCTGTGCGTCTTTTGAAAGCTAACACTTGATAGATGAATCAGAGGCTTCGCCAGCGGTGAGTTCTACAAGAGACCGGTCCCGCTGAACTGACTCGAGTGTGTACAGTCGGGGTGCTGTGGTAGCTCCCTCCTTTTAGCACCTTAGGCAGCAAAACACAGTGCAACCTCTGCCACCGGGCACTCCAATCGCTAACCTTGCCAGCTGACACACAAAAGCCCTAGCGGCAGTGCCAGTTGGTGGGTGACAACTTTGAGTGCGGCCCGGCGGTGTGAAGGGTGTGACTGTTGAGCGGTCGAGGTGGGGAGGGCAGAAGGCCCGGCACTCTTGGCTGCGTGCTCAGGGAAGCGCCTTGTCTCTGTGTTCCATACTGGGTTTCCTTAAATAGTCAACGAGTGTTGGTGTAAAAGAGATGCACTTTTCTCCCCTCCGTAGCCACTAGAGGCACCAGATCCCTCTCAGGTTCGGTCTAGCCCAGCCAATCTAGCTAAGCCACTCCCCTAGCTCGCATGACTCCATAGTGCCCTCTCCCTGTAAGGCCCTGTCATCAAATTTAGGGTAGAGAACCTGTTAAGCTGAAACAGGAAAGTTTTTTTTTCCACCTCCTATCCTCATCATTTCCCAGCCTTAGGACTTCGTCTGTTGGCTGTCTTAATTCCCATTTTCAGTTTATTTTATTATTATTATTTTATTTGTTTTTTTATTTATTTGTTTATCTTTTTCTCTTTTGCGTTCCGGTTTCATTTAATTTCCAGCAACCTATCCTCCTCATTCTTTATTTTATTTTGTTTTATTTTATTTTTATCATTATAATTAATTAATTTTAATTATTTTGATTCACTTTATTTTGGGCTGAAAGAGCAAAACTGCACAAACCATTAGGAGAATTCATTAGTAATACGCTCGATTAACCAAATGTCCAAGGCGACCTATAGGTTTTAACAAAGCGACAAATTACTAGAATTTTTCCCTTATTTCCCCACACTGATTATCTGTGCCGCTGGAGAAAGGCCCTGATAATAAGCTCATAGCCCACATATACATATATATATATATATATATATATATATATGTATATATAAAAATTCTAGTAATTTGTCGCTATATATATTACTAGAATTTATCCCTTATTTCCCCACACTGATTATCTGTGCCGCTGGAGAAAGGCCCTGATAATAAGCTCATAGCCCACATATATATATATTATTGCCGTAGCTCACTGAACTGTGCGGACTCGCATTGGCTCTTTGTGTTTTCTCTTCTATCAGTGTGTCAACATGTCCAGATCACCAAGCCCTGTCAACCACTGGGACCAGCTAGAGGCCTGGCTCAGCGCTGTGACATCTGAACTCCTGCCCAACCTCGCCAATGAACTGCAACACCTGGAAAGAGAGCAACTCGACGGCACCCTGGACAAGCTCATAGCCCACGACCCAACGAGGAGCTACAGTCACAAGGAAATAGCCAGGATCACAGGTGCCATCGCTCACAACCTCATCATCCAGCTAAAACTGGGCGAAAGGAACAACGCCCAAATGGAACAGGATGCAGCAGCTCTACGGCTCCAAATGGCAGAGGCCCGGAGGAATCAAGAGGACGCGCAGAATCGTCTAGATCAGCTGACACAGGGATTAGAGGATCAACAACCATCAACGGAGGAGGAGCACAGGAGGCTAAAGGACGAGATTGGACAACTCCAAGAGGCCTTGTCAAAACTCCGCACAAGGAGCAACAGGAAAAGACAGCCAGAGAAGAGCTGTCTGGAAAGCTCCAGCAGGCTGAACATCTTCTGGTGAGAGCAAAGGCAGATCTGAAGGAACGTGATGCCAAGCTGAAGGCCTGTGAGAATCACCTGCGAGCGGCTCGAGATGAAGGTCAAGCTCTGGCTCAACAACGAGACCAGGCTAGGGACGACCTTGACTCTGCCCAAAGAGAACTTATTTATGCATATAAACTGCAAGCTGAACACGTAAGGGAAAAACCAACCTTTCCTTTTCATTCAACCAGTGAGCCTGCAGCCCCCCACCAAAGCTTTCCTGTTGAAAAGGAGGGCGAGAGCCCACTGTTAAAGACATCAGCCAGCATCCCAGAACCTCTCACTACCACAAAGGGGTGGGAACAAACCAATTTCCCGAGGTCACCTGCAGACATGCCCGGCGTGGCACCTAAAGACCTCGACAAACTGGCTAGAAATATCCCAACATTTACCCCAAACCCTGCAGGTGGCCATGACATCCACGCTTACCTGCAGGACATTGAGTTTTATGTGCAAACGCTGCCGAATGTAACCACAAGAGACAAACTGTATCTGCTACGGATCACTTCCAGTCGTGAGGTGAGGAGTTTCCTTGACCGGCAGTCAGAAAACGTCAAGATGGATTACGAGCAGCTGCAAAAGGCCTTAATAGAAGAGTTTTCGGATCCAGAGTCAGAACAAGGACTAGTTATGGCAATGGACCTCAAACAGAGCAGAAACGAAACTCCACAGGCCTACTACAACAGACTCAGGCGAGCTTACTTCGGCTCACGGAATGAGCCTGAAATGGAGGAGGACTTCAACTTCAGGACCCTCTTCCTTCGAAATCTTCACTTCACAGTGAGCCAACACTTAGGGGTTATGGCCTGCCCTCGCACGATGACAACCAGGCAGCTGCGGGACTTGACCCATAAAGCTTATGGTAAACAAAGAGCGGCCTCTGAAAAGACTGTTAAAAACCCTGTCATTCTCCCTGTCTCTGAACTGTACCCTGAACTACCACTGGAGGGCGCACGACAGTGCCACAGCGAAAGACCTTCCAACAGAGGGTCAAGAGACTTTACAGCCAGCCAGGAATGGTACGGCCATGAAGGGGCTTGTCCCAAGCACCAAATGGGACGCGCAGAGAGGTCATGGAGCCGGCCAAACTCATCAGAAAACCAGAAGAGTGGTGGCTCTTGGGAACCTGGCCGACGACCTAGAGGTAACCGTCCTGCACCTGGCAGATCAAATAATGTGGACAGTTCAAACAGCCAACAGAGAGACCAGTCTCGATACCCATCGAGCAAAGCTAAGTCTGAGCTACCCCAGAAACAGAGTGACACAGACACGTCTGAATCAGCAGAGATCCTGAGAATATTGAAAGAGTTAATCCAAAAAAAAACCCCACAAGGAGGACCAGAAAGACAAACCCGACTCCTTATGACTAGCAGCAGTGAGAGACAATCACCACACAGAACACCCTCCTACTGTGAACGACACCCAAGTTTCGGCAACTCAGCAACTCACTTCAGAGCCTGTCATCCCACAAACAACATCTCAGACACCCACCAACCAAAGCCTGCAAGTACCAGAAAGTGCTGTGTTAATTGTCTGCCTCCCTACAGAGTCACAGGAAACCAGCCTTACCTGCCTTCCCATTAATACAACAGCCCCAGTACCAAGCCTCCTGGGAAACCTGATTGAAAGAGGAGTAGCCAAAAAGCTATACCTATCCATCACCTTGGAAAAGGAGGTCGAGCTAGAAGCCCTCGTCGACACCGGAGCTGATCTAACGCTGATGTCATCCCAGCTTTTCACCAGACTCCAGAACAGAGCTAAGGCCCAAAATCTGACCCTTAAACCCCAAAGGTGTATGCTGAATGTGCAGTCTTACAGCCAGACTGAAGTTCAACTGCAACAGGTGATTCCCATCCACCTGACAATCGGTCCTATGAGCATCATACACCCTGTGTACATCTCACCAATGGACTCATATCCTCTCCTCATAGGCAAAGACCTGCTAGACCGCTTTGAACCCTTAATGGACTTTAAACAGTTAAAAATTTGTGCTCAAGTGCGAGAACCTTTACCTTTTCAATCAGCCAGATCATCTAAGGTAAACTGCCAGGTCACACAGGTCATGGACGACCCCCCAGCCAGCCGCGGGAACTTCGTCTCATACCGAAACTCCAAAAGTTCACTGCTCTGCAATCTGCATCCAGCCAAAGACTCAGAGCCATATGGCCCTCATGTCACACCAGGTATTCAGCTGAATGACATAATGTCAACAAACACCATACTGGCCCTTTGGGCAGACAACTCAGCTATCAGTCTCACACTGTTTAATGCACTCACCGAAATGACACCAGATATTCCATTTGATGCCAAGCTCACCCGATTCCCATTGAACTCTGACCTGTCAACCATGGTGATTGCCAAGGGCATCTGCGCGCTGAACCTGAAATGGAACAGCCGGTGTTTAACCCACTACTTCCTGGTTCTCCAAGACCCTCCACACGACGTCTACATTGGAGCAGACATCCTGGTTCGTCTCAAAGCTCATGTCGACACAATCAATGAAGTGATATGGGCCCCATTGACCTCACAACCCCCTGGGGGCCCTATCAAGCGTGAGAACCTCCAATCAGGCCAGACCATACCAGAGGTCTGCACCATGGTGAGTGAACAAGAGACTGTAATACCTGCTTTCACAAAAGGGGTCACTGTTCGTCTCAACATACGACGTGACCAAACCCTTAACCACACATTGGGTTTCTTCCAGCCTTCAGCTGAATGCATCGAACTCGGACTTTCATTAGAAGCCACACCCCTTTTTGAAGTGACATCTCGTGCAGTATACATCCTGTTTAACAACTGCATGGCTACAGACATCAGAATTCCTAGAGCCTTTCGGCTAGGATGGCTAATCAGCCAGAACTTTCATGATTTCGAGCTCACTGTGCCAGTCATAGGTCCCATCCCACCATCACTGATACCAGATGACAGTACGGACAGCACCGTGCTTACATCACCATTCAAGCTCATCGCCATCACCTCTGTCATGCCGGAAGATAAAGAACAGGTGTGCAGGACGGAAATGTCTGAACACCACATCTCAGTATGCACATTCACTGCCAGCCCTGACACAGATCAGGAAACCGCCTTTGAAACTGTCAGCTGCACCAGAGGAGCCATACCCAGGATTTGAGGCACAAGTTCAGCAAATTTTAAAAGATGCAGATGCCATGCAGGATGAAATGGATCGTCAGAAACTACGCCAACTCCTGTACAAGTACAAAGCATCGTTTGCAAAAGACTCTATAGACTGTGGCCTCACCAATATCCACACGGTGCGTATCCCCACACACCCAAATGCTCCCCCCACCTTTGTCAAGCAATATAAGATCCCCATTGCTTCACACAAGCCAATACAGGAGATCATCGACTCCATGCTGGAAAAAGGTGTCATCCGTCCCTGCAACAGCACCTATTCATCACCCATCTGGCCTGTCCTCAAACCAAACGGCAAGTGGCGACCAACCATCGACTACAGGAAGCTGAACACACAGGTACCGCTGTCACGATGGCCAATGACTCAGTTAGAGCAAGAAATTCCGAGAATTAGAGGAGCAACCATCTTCTCCACTCTTGATGTGGCTTCGGGATTTTGGACAATACTGGTGCACCCTGAAGATCAACACAAGCTGGCCTTCACCTTTGGCAATAGACAATATACCTTCACGAGGTGCCCGTTTGGTTATGCCAACTCTCCAGCTGAATTCAACATCTTCTTAAACAAAGCATGCCCAGATGCCAGGGGCAGAGGTAACCTCATCTATGTGGATGACATTCTGATGAAAAGCACGAATGCGGACGAGCATCTTAAAGAAATAGACCACGTCTTGCAGCAGCTAACAGCGGCAGGTGCCAAAATTGCTCTCCACAAAGGACAATGGTGCAAAAACAAGGTCAACTATGTAGGCCTACTCATAGGGTCACAAGGCATCGAACCCCAGTCCAACCGTATCCAGGCTATCCAAAACATCAAAGCACCTAACAACATCTCAGAACTGAGAAGCTTTCTGGGCGTGTGCAACTACTCACGGCAGTTCATCGAGAACTACGCAGACATCGCACGGCCCTTGACTTCCCTTCTGAAGAAGGACAGCCCATTCACATGGACAAATGCCCAAGAGGATGCCATGACAGAACTAAAAAAGCATCTGTGCTCAGCACCATGTCTAGCCTACCCTGACCCAAAGAAAGAGTTCTACCTCGAAGCTGGATTCTCAAAACACTGCCTCAGTGCTGGTCTGTACCAGAAACACGACCAGGACAAAAGGGTAGTCGCTTATGCCAGCAAAACTCTCCTTCCACCAGAGATCAAATATACAGACTGTGAAAAAGCACTACTCTGCACAGTGTGGGCTGTACAGCGATTCTCCAACTATATTGGAGTACAGAAGGTGATAATTGAAACCTGCCACCAGCCCGTATCATTTCTCAACAGCCAACGCATCCGTGATGGCATGGTAACCAATGCACGCATAGCCACATGGCTGATGGCTCTCCAAGGACGCAATGTTGAGGCAAGATACACACAAAACCACAAGTCTGCATTGGGAGATGGACTTGCTGCATGTCAAAACTGCTCCAACGATACACCAACCATCGTGCTAAAGACAGAAAAACTGCCGATGCAACAGCCCACCTGCCACAGGTACTTTGAAGACAGCGTCTGCCAGGGCATGCCAACTGCCTACGTCGATGGATGCTCCTACAACCACGAAGGTACGCTAAAGGCAGGAGCAGGTATTCTGTGGGTGGACGACAAACCCTGCACACCCCAGAATTTCAACTTGGGCCCCCAGTCGTCTCAATATGCAGAAGTGGCAGCTATCCTAATCACCCTCCAGACTGCAGCAGCCCACAACATCACAGAACTCCTCATCTGCACAGACTCAAACTATGCCAGATTGAGTTTCACGTGCCATCTCTCTGGGTGGAAAGAGAATGGATACAAAACATCTAACAACAAACCAGTCAAGCACCAGCACCTGTTCCAAGCCTGTGATGCCATCACCACGGAGCACGACATGCTTGTCTACTGGAAGAAGGTAAAAGGTCACTCGAAACAGCCCGGCCAAGATAAAGACCTTAACGACCGAACAGATGCCCTCGCCAAAACTGGCGCGCTACAGGGCAAACCATGGTCGCCCCCAACCGACCCACCCAAACCAACTGTGTTTGCAGTAACTCGTGGCCAACGAACAGCCGCCACAACAGTGCCAGTCACACAGCCACTTACACTGGCCCCACAAATCACCAACAATAACATAGCTGCACTACAACCCTCTGACACCGCTATACAAGCTATGTTAAACCACCTCTCAGACCCCTCCACCTACCCTATCACAAACTCTGACCTGTCTGCTGCTCCAACCCTCAAACGTCTAAACGATATCAAGCACCTGCTGAGTATACAGCAAGACATCCTCTGGTATGTCCCTGATGACTGCACTACACCTAAGCTTGTGGTTCCTCAGGGTCATAGGGGGGTCCTACTGATGTATGCGCATGACACAGCATGTGCCGGACACCACGGCACAAAAGCCACGTATGAAACACTGAAACAGGTGGCATACTGGCCTGGAATGCAGCAGGATGTAGCAGAATACATCAAGGGATGTCTGGTTTGCTGTCAGTTCCAACCGGCTAACCCAAACCACAGAGCACCACTGCAAAAAAAAGGTGTCAACTTCCCATGGTCAGACCTCCAGATAGACTGGGTTGGACCATTACCCAGGTCGACGAGGGGCAACAAATACTTTCTCACGGTCGTCTGCCAATTCACAAAGTGGGTAGAATGCCTTCCAGCACCCAATGAAACGGCCCAGACCACAGCATACCTCCTCATGAATCACATTTTCTCCAGGTTTGGACTGCCACTGAAAGTCAACTCAGACAGAGGCACCCATTTCACAGCCGAAATTATGCAGGATGTTTGGAAACTCTTGGGCGTACACGCCCAACTTCACATAAGCCATCATCCCATTTTATCTGGCCAAGTGGAAAGATCCAACCGAACGGTGGTCAGCATGCTGAAAAAGTATGTATCGGCAAACCAAGAAGATTGGGATGTGAAACTCCCCCTTGTGCTTATGGCCATCAGGTCGACCCCGAATGAATCCACAGGTGTGTCTCCCTTCGAATTGATGACCGGGCGGCAGATGACACTACCATTGCACCTGCTGTACCAGCCAGGAGACTCAAATCTCATCACAGCATACACCACTCACCATTATCTGGATGAACTCCACCCGCATTTGGGAACGACCTTCGCTTTCGCCCAGCAACACCTCCAGAAGAGCGCTGAGGGCCAGAAGGCCTACTATGACCGGAAGTCATCACAGAAGGAGCTGGACATTGGTGACAAAGTCTGGTACTACAGTTTCGCCCAGCCAGTTCAGACAGCTCACCGTCGGCTGTCAAAGAAATTTCTGCCACACTGGACAGGACCTCATGAGATCGTGGACAAACTCTCCCCCGTTGCATACCGGATCAAGATGGGTAGAAATCAGAAGGAACCAATTTTCAGATGGGTCCACCGTAACCAAATAAAGAGACACTCAACACTGTGGCATGACAGTAGAGGGGGGACTAGTACCAACTAGACCAAACCGCCTCTCTACTGCCTCACCACTAAACAAACAGCTGCATCTTGCATCAAACCTGCGCATGTGCAGCCTCACTAAAGACATTCATTATCTCTGCCCCAGCAAACCTTTCCTTCGGGACAACACTGACGGCATCTGTGGGTTGCGGCCCATGAAGATTGACTCTCGTTGTCCTGCCTCAGCTAAACCACGAGCCGAGGTCACTAACACCCAAGCAGAAATCGTAGGTGACCGATGGCTGGTCAACACCCCAGCCAGCATGGCCACTTTGACCTACGACCAACACGACACAGCCACCTGCATCAGTCTACCAAACAAGACGATGTGGATTCAAGTTCCAAAAGATGCAATTCTTCACATCGATGAACTCGCACTCTATCACCTTCCCAGTGAGGAGTACCACACCGAACTGGAAATTTCAACCTTTTTCAGGGACCACAACTTCACTTTAGACCCTGAACTGGAGATGAGGATTGCAGAAGGGGGGACCCAACTAATTGATGTCACACCCATCGACACTGCCCTCCAGGCACTTGCTCGGATGACAGCTATGCACAGCCTCCCTGTTGTCCGAGCCTGGACCACCGCTGACACGGTACTCTGCCTCTCCACAGGAGTAGGATACTCCCTTACCCTTGGCCTCGCTTTCATCCTGTAGCGAAGAGTCAGCGGGATGCAGGAGACAGTGAACAAGTGCACAGCTGCCCTCCCTCAAGCCTTCAAGCGGAACCGTGGGAAGCAAGACACACAAGCCGAGCAAGAGCCCAACCTCATTGAAATCACCCCTCTGCAGGCACGCCGCAGCGCTGCAGAAAATTAAGATACACCTGCCATCCAGCCAAAATGACCTGTCCAACCATCGCCTATTAAACCATCGCCCACCAAAGTCTCTCAACACCTTGGTGGCCGTGAAAGGGGGGAATATGTAGCAAATGGCTCGGAGTCAGATTGAGGCCATTTGGCGTCTGGACTGTAACAGCCCTAAAATTGTGATAATTAGATAACCCTGTCTCCTCTATCACCTATCAAGGCTGTAAAGTGGGCGACAATTAAAACAAATGCCGTCGTAAAAGGAGGTTCAAAGGAATTCCATCAGAGCCGATCGAACGACGATCGCCAGAGACACAGCAGGGGGCACAGACTATATGTCTGTGATGAAACCACATTTAAAGATCACAATGAGCTGTTTAAATGTATATATATTTTATATCCCTTTACTGCATGATGGTGTATATGTGATGTAACTGTGTGTTAACACTTTAGTTAGATTTTGTTCACCGTAGCATGGTTCATATCTTAGGTATGAAATTATTATTCAACGTGATCTTAAACCCATGTCTTGTCTAGTATCAAATTAATCTACTTTCTATTTCCTAATCATTGCTATGTATCATATTACCATAAGCCGCATCAATGTCATTTAATATCGATTTGAAGAGTTATGGAAACAAACTTTTATCATTTGGCAATTACGCAAATGTGATGCCTGAAAGAACAAAAGCTTGGTTCCCGCGCGATCGAACACTTCGCACATTGGTCATTCACCTAAAATGGGCTGGGCGCGTGAAAGGTCAAAACTGCCTATCGCCCAAGCCATCATTGCTCAGTAGCTCAGTAGCTCAATCGCTCAATCACTCAGGAGCACTCAGTCGCTCGGTTACTCAGGTAACCCGTCAGCGCAGTTTGGAAACTCGCTGAGACTCACCCAGAGTCCCTCGGATTCATCATCTTTTCTCTGAGCCCTGTCCTACTCTTCGGGACAGTAATTTCCTGGCTTGCACTTTGCACTTCGAGTTTGGACGATTTACGTGGAACAATCCGCCATACGGAACAACCAAACGGACTTACGAACACACCTGGATTCTCTCTCTCTCTCTCTGCTCGCACCCGCGCGCACCAGAAACTTTGTACTACATCACAAAGAGCCAAATGCAAGTATTAACCTTGTTCTACTCGCTGATGTTTAAGCTTTACCCCTTATGAAAATTAAGGCGATCCTTAGAGATTTTCCGATGGTTTGTGCAGATGTTAAGCAATAGTGCTATTGCCAATCTTTTACTCTCTCTCTAGCTTTTCAGTCTTTTCTTTCTCATCTATGTTTTATGTTATTGTATATGTGTATGTTTAGTTAGTCGTTGTGTGTACTTCGTTTTGTAGTTAATAAACCGGTTTGCATTTTCACAATTGAATTGTTTCTGTGTTCAATGCTCATGAACTTAAAGTCACTATTTCTGCCTTTTGATCCAGCTACAAGCTGCGAGTAGCACTGTATATCAGTGAGAAGGTTAATTTTAAAGGCCATGAAATTAACATTTCTTAGACGTTAATATACGATTATGGATATATGTCTTCGGTGGACGAACATATTAATTAATTGTTATTATTAATTCTGCTACGCCAGGTAAAACCTGATAAACTTGTATAGTTAATTACAGTTAATAATACATAATATTCCTTTTGAGCTAAAATCTAAGATTCCCTTGGGAATCCCCGTAGTATTTCGGTCGGAGGTTTATAGTGTTTCAAATAACGTTATTCCCCTCCTCTCGCTGAATCGCTACATCCATAAACAGCTCGCACAACATGAAACCAAAAAAGAGCTGGAACAGGTTTTTGTTTAGAAAGGATGTGCATTGTGGCTAATCGAGTTGATCCTAACCTGAGTCATGTTCTAAGATGTTAAGGATTAAGGCCCCACCCTTTTGTTTTCACAATTACCATAATTCCCTGCCCCGGCTTGTTGTCCTTAATTCATTTAAAAATGTTTTGCACTCATGCTTTTCCTAATAGACAGCGAATAATGAGTAAACCTCTGGTGAAGATCTCTTACCTGTCGAAAAGGCAAAACATACAGCAAAGCCAAACCTTCTTCTTCTTCTTCTTCTTTGTTTAATGGCAAGTAGCACCAACTTTAAGGTGCATTATCGCCACCTTCTGTGTTGGAGTGTGGACAAGAGTTTGTCCCCACATAAAAAGAACCTAGATTCTCTTAATCAATCCTGTTATCTTTAAATAATGAAATGATCTCTTCAAGCTGTAACCGATTGTATTCTAAGGGTTCAAGTCAACAATTCCCACTTGCCTATTTTCCATCTGCAACGTTTACCCTTTCCTCAATATACTTTCGTCAAAAACAAACAACATGCTCTAAAAGCAGCATCTGAAGTCTAATCTCAGTTTAAAGCTTGATTACCACCATGTCGTCCAGCGTCCAAGTATGTGCACAGGAAAGGTCGTGACCTTTGCCGTCATTCTTTTGCAGAGGCAATATCGTAGCCTATGAGGTTTATCCGAGGCGTGATCTTTGCTGGTTGAAAACTTTACCCAATACCCCGCCAGGATGACTTGAAATACAGTCAGCTTTGGCAATTTTTGCCAGTCTCTTAAGAGACTTACAAGGTCGTTGTAAATGAAAGATGTCTGCTAGTGTTGTTAGTAGTGAGATTAGGGGAATCAAAGTTCCATCCTAATCGTTGGTGTCACATTCATTTCAATCTTTAATGTGGAAGTCAACGTTAAAGATATCAAGGTTATGTTTTTACAGAGTGTTCTCTACGTCATATGTGATGATTTTGCGAAGAAAAGAGCAAATCATAAAAATGATTTAGCTGGCTTTTCACAGGCAGGGTCACGTTTTTGTCACACGTGCTTTATCTCGTGCACCTCAATAGTCAGTTCATCATGTTACGCAGACACACCTACACTTCCTTCAGCTTAGTAACGCTGCCTCTCTGGTGACGTTTTGGAGAACGGCTGCTTTTTCCTCAAGAGAAGACTGTCTCAAGCTGAAGCAAGACTTCTCCCCTTAAAGAGCTCTTACGTACTCTGTTAGAAGACTGAAGCAGGTGCCGGCTCATTCTGGCCTTCTAGTAACATTTACTCTGTCCACAGACCAATGAGTAATGAACAGGTCATGATAAAGAAATCCCAATCCTTGTCTGCCAACATTATCAGACCGTAGGAGGCATGAGAGGTGATGCCCTGGTACTGAAGCATGAGCCCGGATAGCTCAGTCGGTAGAGCATCAGACTTTTAATCTGAGGGTCCAGGCTTCAAGTCCCTGTTTGGGCGATGAGTGCATGTTTGTGTCCTGCCGTCTGCGATCGTCTCCCCTTGGCGTTTGGGTCGGCCTCGAGGACGTATTGGATTTTGAAGGGCGGTTTCTCGGACAGAGGATGACTTGTCCTCGACTAAAATAAATGTAAGAGCTGTCCAAACTGAAAAGAACTTTCACTGACACCATTGCCCTTTGCTTTGCCGTGAAATGCACACAAGTAATGTTTTTAATAAGGCATGATTGTTAAAACTAGTTGTATTGCTTAATTAAACTGAGGCCTAGTCCTGTCTTAAACTAATCCCTGTGCGGGAAACCACCCTGAGAGACATTTTGCTTAAGGTTTGCAGATGAAAGTAAACAAAAAATTGATTGAGACCTCAGAAAATGAATGCCAAGCTCCTTCCGGCCGACGCACTCAGGCAAACCTGGAGGCACAGCCATGCCGGAGCCTGGTGGCACGCCGTAATCGTATAGTGGTTGGTACTCTGCGCTGTGGCCGCAGCAACCCCGGTTCGAATCCGGGTCACGGCAGTCCAGCCAGGGATGTGGGTGGATCATCCCAACGCTGACCCTTTTGTACCTACCTGACCGACAAGTTCTTTTCAGCACACAACAAGCCCAGAGGGTTTGCAAGGATGACTCGTTGTAGTCGTGGCCGAGTGGTTAAGGCGATGGACTTGAAATCCATTGGGGTCTCCCCGCGCAGGTTCAAACCCTGCCGACTACGTGTGTCTGCTCCCTGGCTTCAGAGCTTCGCTTGTTGGTCGTTCCAGCTCACGAAGTGCTGTATTTGTGCTGCTCAAGTTGTTACCATTGGATTTGCGGATGGAAAACTAAGCAGCCTGTCGTAGTTTCTCCTGTGTGTGTTCAACAAGCAGCCCTGTTGTCAAGTGATGCAGCTTCCGTTGTCATATTGTCCATAAACAGCTCGCACAACATGAAACCAAAAAAGAGCTGGAACAGGTTTTTGTTTAGAAAGGATGTGCATTGTGGCTAATCGAGTTGATCCTAACCTGAGCCATGTTCTAAGATGTTAAGGATTAAGGCCCCACCCTTTTGTTTTCACAATTACCATAATTCCCTGCCCCGGCTTGTTGTCCTTAATTCATTTAAAAATGTTTTGCACTCATGCTTTTCCTAATAGACAGCGAATAATGAGTAAACCTCTGGTGAAGATCTCTTACCTGTCGAAAAGGCAAAACATACAGCAAAGCCATACCACCTTCTTCTTCTTCTTCTTCGTCGTCGTTTAATGGCAAGTAGCACCAACTTTAAGGTGCATTATCGCCACCTTCTGTGTTGGAGTGTGGACAAGAGTTTGTCCCCACATAAAAAGAACCTAGATTCTCTTAATCAATCCTGTTATCTTTAAATAATGAAATGATCTCTTCAAGCCGTAACCGATTGTATTCTAAGGGTTCAAGTCAACAATTCCCACTTGCCTATTTTCCATCTGCAACGTTTACCCTTTCCTCAATATACTTTCGTCAAAAACAAACAACATGCTCTAAAAGCAGCATCTGAAGTCTAATCTCAGTTTAAAGCTTGATTACCACCATGTCGTCCAGCGTCCAAGTATGTGCACAGGAAAGGTCGTGACCTTTGCCGTCATTCTTTTGCAGAGGCAATATCGTAGCCTATGAGGTTTATCCGAGGCGTGATCTTTGCTGGTTGAAAACTTTACCCAATACCCCGCCAGGATGACTTGAAATACAGTCAGCTTTGGCAATTTTTGCCAGTCTCTTAAGAGACTTACAAGGTCGTTGTAAATGAAAGATGTCTGCTAGTGTTGTTAGTAGTGAGATTAGGGGAATCAAAGTTCCATCCTAATCGTTGGTGTCACATTCATTTCAATCTTTAATGTGGAAGTCAACGTTAAAGATATCAAGGTTATGTTTTTACAGAGTGTTCTCTACGTCATATGTGATGATTTTGCGAAGAAAAGAGCAAATCATAAAAATGATTTAGCTGGCTTTTCACAGGCAGGGTCACGTTTTTGTCACACGTGCTTTATCTCGTGCACCTCAATAGTCAGTTCATCATGTTACGCAGACACACCTACACTTCCTTCAGCTTAGTAACGCTGCCTCTCTGGTGACGTTTTGGAGAACGGCTGCTTTTTCCTCAAGAGAAGACTGTCTCAAGCTGAAGCAAGACTTCTCCCCTTAAAGAGCTCTTACGTACTCTGTTAGAAGACTGAAGCAGGTGCCGGCTCATTCTGGCCTTCTAGTAACATTTACTCTGTCCACAGACCAATGAGTAATGAACAGGTCATGATAAAGAAATCCCAATCCTTGTCTGCCAACATTATCAGACCGTAGGAGGCATGAGAGGTGATGCCCTGGTACTGAAGCATGAGCCCGGATAGCTCAGTCGGTAGAGCATCAGACTTTTAATCTGAGGGTCCAGGCTTCAAGTCCCTGTTTGGGCGATGAGTGCATGTTTGTGTCCTGCCGTCTGCGATCGTCTCCCCTTGGCGTTTGGGTCGGCCTCGAGGACGTATTGGATTTTGAAGGGCGGTTTCTCGGACAGAGGATGACTTGTCCTCGACTAAAATAAATGTAAGAGCTGTCCAAACTGAAAAGAACTTTCACTGACACCATTGCCCTTTGCTTTGCCGTGAAATGCACACAAGTAATGTTTTTAATAAGGCATGATTGTTAAAACTAGTTGTATTGCTTAATTAAACTGAGGCCTAGTCCTGTCTTAAACTAATCCCTGTGCGGGAAACCACCCTGAGAGACATTTTGCTTAAGGTTTGCAGATGAAAGTAAACAAAAAATTGATTGAGACCTCAGAAAATGAATGCCAAGCTCCTTCCGGCCGACGCACTCAGGCAAACCTGGAGGCACAGCCATGCCGGAGCCTGGTGGCACGCCGTAATCGTATAGTGGTTGGTACTCTGCGTTGTGGCCGCAGCAACCCCGGTTCGAATCCGGGTCACGGCAGTCCAGCCAGGGATGTGGGTGGATCATCCCAACGCTGACCCTTTTGTACCTACCTGACCGACAAGTTCTTTTCAGCACACAACAAGCCCAGAGGGTTTGCAAGGATGACTCGTTGTAGTCGTGGCCGAGTGGTTAAGGCGATGGACTTGAAATCCATTGGGGTCTCCCCGCGGAGGTTCAAACCCTGCCGACTACGTGTGTCTGCTCCCTGGCTTCAGAGCTTCGCTTGTTGGTCGTTCCAGCTCACGAAGTGCTGTATTTCTGCTGCTCAAGTTGTTACCATTGGATTTGCGGATGGAAAACTAAGCAGCCTGTCGTAGTTTCTCCTGTGTGTGTTCAACAAGCAGCCCTGTTGTCAAGTGATGCAGCTTCCGTTGTCATATTGTCCATAAACAGCTCGCACAACATGAAACCAAAAAAGAGCTGGAACAGGTTTTTGTTTAGAAAGGATGTGCATTGTGGCTAATCGAGTTGATCCTAACCTGAGCCATGTTCTAAGATGTTAAGGATTAAGGCCCCACCCTTTTGTTTTCACAATTACCATAATTCCCTGCCCCGGCTTGTTGTCCTTAATTCATTTAAAAATGTTTTGCACTCATGCTTTTCCTAATAGACAGCGAATAATGAGTAAACCTCTGGTGAAGATCTCTTACCTGTCGAAAAGGCAAAACATACAGCAAAGCCATACCACCTTCTTCTTCTTCTTCTTCGTCGTCGTTTAATGGCAAGTAGCACCAACTTTAAGGTGCATTATCGCCACCTTCTGTGTTGGAGTGTGGACAAGAGTTTGTCCCCACATAAAAAGAACCTAGATTCTCTTAATCAATCCTGTTATCTTAAAATAATGAAATGATCTCTTCAAGCCGTAACCGATTGTATTCTAAGGGTTCAAGTCAACAATTCCCACTTGCCTATTTTCCATCTGCAACGTTTACCCTTTCCTCAATATACTTTCGTCAAAAACAAACAACATGCTCTAAAAGCAGCATCTGAAGTCTAATCTCAGTTTAAAGCTTGATTACCACCATGTCGTCCAGCGTCCAGGTATGTGCACATGAAAGGTCGTGACCTTTGCAGTCATTCTTTCGCAGAGGCAATATCGTAGCCTATGAGGTTTATCCGAGGCGTGATCTTTGCTGGTTGAAAACTTTACCCAATACCCCGCCAGGATGACTTGAAATACAGTCAGCTTTGGCAATTTTTGCCAGTCTCTTAAGAGACTTACAAGGTCGTTGTAAATGAAAGATGTCTGCTAGTGTTGTTAGTAGTGAGATTAGGGGAATCAAAGTTCCATCCCAATCGTTGGTGTCACATTCATTTCAATCTTTAATGTGGAAGTCAACGTTAAAGATATTAAGGTTATGTTTTTACAGAGTGTTCTCTACGTCATATGTGATGATTTTGCGGAGAAAAGAGAAAATCATAAAAATGATTTAGCTGGCTTTTCACAGGCAGGGTCACGTTTTTGTCACACGTGCTTTATCTCGTGCACCTCAATAGTCAGTTCATCATGTTACGCAGACACACCTACACTTCCTTCAGCTTAGTAACGCTGCCTCTCTGGTGACGT
Source organism: Paramisgurnus dabryanus (assembly GCF_030506205.2). NCBI lineage: Eukaryota > Metazoa > Chordata > Actinopteri > Cypriniformes > Cobitidae > Paramisgurnus > Paramisgurnus dabryanus. The sequence continues at coordinate 29,179,895 of NC_133350.1, read as the reverse complement.
TTTGGAGAACGGCTGCTTTTTCCTCAAGAGAAGACTGTCTCAAGCTGAAGCAAGACTTCTCCCCTTAAAGAGCTCTTACGTACTCTGTTAGAAGACTGAAGCAGGTGCCGGCTCATTCTGGCCTTCTAGTAACATTTACTCTGTCCACAGACCAATGAGTAATGAACAGGTCATGATAAAGAAATCCCAATCCTTGTCTGCCAACATTATCAGACCGTAGGAGGCATGAGAGGTGATGCCCTGGTACTGAGGCATGAGCCCGGATAGCTCAGTCGGTAGAGCATCAGACTTTTAATCTGAGGGTCCAGGGTTCAAGTCCCTGTTCGGGCGATGAGTGCATGTTTGTGTCCTGCCGTCTGCGATCGTCTCCCCTTGGCGTTTGGGTCGGCCTCGAGGACGTATTGGATTTTGAAGGGCGGTTTCTCGGACAGAGGATGACTTGTCCTCGACTAAAATAAATGTAAGAGCTGTCCAAACTGAAAAGAACTTTCACTGACACCATTGCCCTTTGCTTTGCCGTGAAATGCACACAAGTAATGTTTTTAATAAGGCATGATTGTTAAAACTAGTTGTATTGCTTAATTAAACTGAGGCCTAGTCCTGTCTTAAACTAATCCCTGTGCGGGAAACCACCCCTGAGAGACATTTTGCTTAAGGTTTGCAGATGAAAGTAAACAAAAAATTGATTGAGACCTCAGAAAATGAATGCCAAGCACCTTCCGGCCGACGCACTCAGGCAAACCTGGAGGCACAGCCATGCCGGAGCCTGGTGGCACGCCGTGATCGTATAGTGGTTAGTACTCTGCGTTGTGGCCGCAGCAACCCCGGTTCGAATCCGGGTCACGGCAGTCCACCCAGGGATGTGGGTGGATCATCCCAACGCTGACCCTTTTGTACCTAACTGACCGACAAGTTCTTTTCAGCACACAACAAGCCCAGAGGGTTTGCAAGGATGACTCGTTGTAGTCGTGGCCGAGTGGTTAAGGCGATGGACTTGAAATCCATTGGGGTCTCCCCGCGCAGGTTCAAACCCTGCCGACTACGTGTGTCTGCTCCCTGGCTTCAGAGCTTCGCTTGTTGGTCGTTCCAGCTCACGAAGTGCTGTATTTCTGCTGCTCAAGTTGTTACCATTGGATTTGCGGATGGAAAACTAAGCAGCCTGTCGTAGTTTCTCCTGTGTGTGTTCAACAAGCAGCCCTGTTGTCAAGTGATGCAGCTTCCGTTGTCATATTGTCCATAAACAGCTCGCACAACATGAAACCAAAAAAGAGCTGGAACAGGTTTTTGTTTAGAAAGGATGTGCATTGTGGCTAATCGAGTTGATCCTAACCTGAGCCATGTTCTAAGATGTTAAGGATTAAGGCCCCACCCTTTTGTTTTCACAATTACCATAATTCCCTGCCCCGGCTTGTTGTCCTTAATTCATTTAAAAATGTTTTGCACTCATGCTTTTCCTAATAGACAGCGAATAATGAGTAAACCTCTGGTGAAGATCTCTTACCTGTCGAAAAGGCAAAACATACAGCAAAGCCATACCACCTTCTTCTTCTTCTTCTTCGTCGTTTAATGGCAAGTAGCACCAACTTTAAGGTGCATTATCGCCACCTTCTGTGTTGGAGTGTGGACAAGAGTTTGTCCCCACATAAAAAGAACCTAGATTCTCTTAATCAATCCTGTTATCTTTAAATAATGAAATGATCTCTTCAAGCCGTAACCGATTGTATTCTAAGGGTTCAAGTCAACAATTCCCACTTGCCTATTTTCCATCTGCAACGTTTACCCTTTCCTCAATATACTTTCGTCAAAAACAAACAACATGCTCTAAAAGCAGCATCTGAAGTCTAATCTCAGTTTAAAGCTTGATTACCACCATGTCGTCCAGCGTCCAGGTATGTGCACATGAAAGGTCGTGACCTTTGCCGTCATTCTTTCGCAGAGGCAATATCGTAGCCTATGAGGTTTATCCGAGGCGTGATCTTTGCTGGTTGAAAACTTTACCCAATACCCCGCCAGGATGACTTGAAATACAGTCAGCTTTGGCAATTTTTGCCAGTCTCTTAAGAGACTTACAAGGTTGTTGTAAATGAAAGATGTCTGCTAGTGTTGTTAGTAGTGAGATTAGGGGAATCAAAGTTCCATCCCAATCGTTGGTGTCACATTCATTTCAATCTTTAATGTGGAAGTCAACGTTAAAGATATTAAGGTTATGTTTTTACAGAGTGTTCTCTACGTCATATGTGATGATTTTGCGGAGAAAAGAGAAAATCATAAAAATGATTTAGCTGGCTTTTCACAGGCAGGGTCACCTTTTTGTCACACGTGCTTTATCTCGTGCACCTCAATAGTCAGTTCATCATGTTACGCAGACACACCTACACTTCAGCTTAGTAACGCTGCCTCTCTGGTGACGTTTTGGAGAACGGCTGCTTTTTCCTCAAGAGAAGACTGTCTCAAGCTGAAGCAAGACTTCTCCCCTTAAAGAGCTCTATCGTACTCTGTTAGAAGACTGAAGCAGGTGCCGGCTCATTCTGGCCTTCTAGTAACATTTACTCTGTCCACAGACCAATGAGTAATGAACAGGTCATGATAAAGAAATCCCAATCCTTGTCTGCCAACATTATCAGACCGTAGGAGGCATGAGAGGTGATGCCCTGGTACTGAAGCATGAGCCCGGATAGCTCAGTCGGTAGAGCATCAGACTTTTAATCTGAGGGTCCAGGGTTCAAGTCCCTGTTCGGGCGATGAGTGCATGTTTGTGTCCTGCCGTCTGCGATCGTCTCCCCTTGGCGTTTGGGTCGGCCTCGAGGACGTATTGTATTTTGAAGGGCGGTTTCTCGGACAGAGGATGACTTGTCCTCGACTAAAATAAATGTAAGAGCTGTCCAAACTGAAAAGAACTTTCACTGACACCATTGCCCTTTGCTTTGCCGTGAAATGCACACAAGTAATGTTTTTAATAAGGCATGATTGTTAAAACTAGTTGTATTGCTTAATTAAACTGAGGCCTAGTCCTGTCTTAAACTAATCCCTGTGCGGGAAACCACCCCTGAGAGACATTTTGCTTAAGGTTTGCAGATGAAAGTAAACAAAAAATTGATTGAGACCTCAGAAAATGAATGCCAAGCACCTTCCGGCCGACGCACTCAGGCAAACCTGGAGGCACAGCCATGCCGGAGCCTGGTGGCACGCCGTGATCGTATAGTGGTTAGTACTCTGCGTTGTGGCCGCAGCAACCCCGGTTCGAATCCGGGTCACGGCAGTCCACCCAGGGATGTGGGTGGATCATCCCAACGCTGACCCTTTTGTACCTAACTGACCGACAAGTTCTTTTCAGCACACAACAAGCCCAGAGGGTTTGCAAGGATGACTCGTTGTAGTCGTGGCCGAGTGGTTAAGGCGATGGACTTGAAATCCATTGGGGTCTCCCCGCGCAGGTTCAAACCCTGCCGACTACGTGTGTCTGCTCCCTGGCTTCAGAGCTTCGCTTGTTGGTCGTTCCAGCTCACGAAGTGCTGTATTTCTGCTGCTCAAGTTGTTACCATTGGATTTGCGGATGGAAAACTAAGCAGCCTGTCGTAGTTTCTCCTGTGTGTGTTCAACAAGCAGCCCTGTTGTCAAGTGATGCAGCTTCCGTTGTCATATTGTCCATAAACAGCTCGCACAACATGAAACCAAAAAAGAGCTGGAACAGGTTTTTGTTTAGAAAGGATGTGCATTGTGGCTAATCGAGTTGATCCTAACCTGAGCCATGTTCTAAGATGTTAAGGATTAAGGCCCCACCCTTTTGTTTTCACAATTACCATAATTCCCTGCCCCGGCTTGTTGTCCTTAATTCATTTAAAAATGTTTTGCACTCATGCTTTTCCTAATAGACAGCGAATAATGAGTAAACCTCTGGTGAAGATCTCTTACCTGTCGAAAAGGCAAAACATACAGCAAAGCCATACCACCTTCTTCTTCTTCTTCTTCGTCGTTTAATGGCAAGTAGCACCAACTTTAAGGTGCATTATCGCCACCTTCTGTGTTGGAGTGTGGACAAGAGTTTGTCCCCACATAAAAAGAACCTAGATTCTCTTAATCAATCCTGTTATCTTTAAATAATGAAATGATCTCTTCAAGCCGTAACCGATTGTATTCTAAGGGTTCAAGTCAACAATTCCCACTTGCCTATTTTCCATCTGCAACGTTTACCCTATCCTCAATATACTTTCGTCAAAAACAAACAACATGCTCTAAAAGCAGCATCTGAAGTCTAATGTCAGTTTAAAGCTTGATTACCACCATGTCGTCCAGCGTCCAGGTATGTGCACATGAAAGGTCGTGACCTTTGCCGTCATTCTTTCGCAGAGGCAATATCGTAGCCTATGAGGTTTATCCGAGGCGTGATCTTTGCTGGTTGAAAACTTTACCCAATACCCCGCCAGGATGACTTGAAATACAGTCAGCTTTGGCAATTTTTGCCAGTCTCTTAAGAGACTTACAAGGTCGTTGTAAATGAAAGATGTCTGCTAGTGTTGTTAGTAGTGAGATTAGGGGAATCAAAGTTCCATCCCAATCGTTGGTGTCACATTCATTTCAATCTTTAATGTGGAAGTCAACGTTAAAGATATTAAGGTTATGTTTTTACAGAGTGTTCTCTACGTCATATGTGATGATTTTGCGGAGAAAAGAGAAAATCATAAAAATGATTTAGCTGGCTTTTCACAGGCAGGGTCACCTTTTTGTCACACGTGCTTTATCTCGTGCACCTCAATAGTCAGTTCATCATGTTACGCAGACACACCTACACTTCAGCTTAGTAACGCTGCCTCTCTGGTGACGTTTTGGAGAACGGCTGCTTTTTCCTCAAGAGAAGACTGTCTCAAGCTGAAGCAAGACTTCTCCCCTTAAAGAGCTCTATCGTACTCTGTTAGAAGACTGAAGCAGGTGCCGGCTCATTCTGGCCTTCTAGTAACATTTACTCTGTCCACAGACCAATGAGTAATGAACAGGTCATGATAAAGAAATCCCAATCCTTGTCTGCCAACATTATCAGACCGTAGGAGGCATGAGAGGTGATGCCCTGGTACTGAAGCATGAGCCCGGATAGCTCAGTCGGTAGAGCATCAGACTTTTAATCTGAGGGTCCAGGGTTCAAGTCCCTGTTCGGGCGATGAGTGCATGTTTGTGTCCTGCCGTCTGCGATCGTCTCCCCTTGGCGTTTGGGTCGGCCTCGAGGACGTATTGTATTTTGAAGGGCGGTTTCTCGGACAGAGGATGACTTGTCCTCGACTAAAATAAATGTAAGAGCTGTCCAAACTGAAAAGAACTTTCACTGACACCATTGCCCTTTGCTTTGCCGTGAAATGCACACAAGTAATGTTTTTAATAAGGCATGATTGTTAAAACTAGTTGTATTGCTTAATTAAACTGAGGCCTAGTCCTGTCTTAAACTAATCCCTGGGCGGGAAACCACCCTTGAGAGACATTTTGCTTAAGGTTTGCAGATGAAAGTAAACAAAAAATTGATTGAGACCTCAGAAAATGAATGCCAAGCACCTTCCGGCCGACGCACTCAGGCAAACCTGGAGGCACAGCCATGCCGGAGCCTGGTGGCACGCCGTGATCGTATAGTGGTTAGTACTCTGCGTTGTGGCCGCAGCAACTCCGGTTCGAATCCGGGTCACGGCAGTCCACCCAGGGATGTGGGTGGATCATCCCAACACTGACCCTTTTGTACCTAACTGACCGACAAGTTCTTTTCAGCACACAACAAGCCCAGAGGGTTTGCAAGGATGACTCGTTGTAGTCGTGGCCGAGTGGTTAAGGCGATGGACTTGAAATCCATTGGGGTCTCCCCGCGCAGGTTCAAACCCTGCCGACTACGTGTGTCTGATCCCTGGCTTCAGAGCTTCGCTTGTTGGTCGTTCCAGCTCACGAAGTGCTGTATTTCTGCTGCTCAAGTTGTTACCATTGGATTTGCGGATGGAAAACTAAGCAGCCTGTCGTAGTTTCTCCTGTGTGTGTTCAACAAGCAGCCCTGTTGTCAAGTGATGCAGCTTCCGTTGTCATATTGTCCATAAACAGCTCGCACAACATGAAACCAAAAAAGAGCTGGAACAGGTTTTTGTTTAGAAAGGATGTGCATTGTGGCTAATCGAGTTGATCCTAACCTGAGCCATGTTCTAAGATGTTAAGGATTAAGGCCCCACCCTTTTGTTTTCACAATTACCATAATTCCCTGCCCCGGCTTGTTGTCCTTAATTCATTTAAAAATGTTTTGCACTCATGCTTTTCCTAATAGACAGCGAATAATGAGTAAACCTCTGGTGAAGATCTCTTACCTGTCGAAAAGGCAAAACATACAGCAAAGCCATACCACCTTCTTCTTCTTCTTCTTCTTCGTCGTTTAATGGCAAGTAGCACCAACTTTAAGGTGCATTATCGCCACCTTCTGTGTTGGAGTGTGGACAAGAGTTTGTCCCCACATAAAAAGAACCTAGATTCTCTTAATCAATCCTGTTATCTTTAAATAATGAAATGATCTCTTCAAGCCATAACCGATTGTATTCTAAGGGTTCAAGTCAACAATTCCCACTTGCCTATTTTCCATCTGCAACGTTTACCCTTTCCTCAATATACTTTCGTCAAAAACAAACAACATGCTCTAAAAGCAGCATCTGAAGTCTAATCTCAGTTTAAAGCTTGATTAACACCATGTCGTCCAGCGTCCAGGTATGTGCACATGAAAGGTCGTGACCTTTGCCGTCATTCTTTCGCAGAGGCAATATCGTAGCCTACGAGGTTTATCCGAGGCGTGATCTTTGCTGGTTGAAAACTTTACCCAATACCCCGCCAGGATGAATTGAAATACATGCAGCTTTGGCAATTTTTGCCAGTCTCTTAAGAGACTTACAAGGTCGTTGTAAATGAAAGATGTCTGCTAGTGTTGTTAGTAGTGAGATTAGGGGAATCAAAGTTCCATCCCAATCGTTGGTGTCACATTCATTTCAATCTTTAATGTGGAAGTCAACGTTAAAGATATTAAGGTTATGTTTTTACAGAGTGTTCTCTACGTCATATGTGATGATTTTGCGGAGAAAAGAGAAAATCATAAAAATGATTTAGCTGGCTTTTCACAGGCAGGGTCACGTTTTTGTCACACGTGCTTTATCTCGTGCACCTCAATAGTCTGTTCATCATGTTACGCAGACACACCTACACTTCCTTCAGCTTAGTAACGCTGCCTCTCTGGTGACGTTTTGGAGAACGGCTGCTTTTTCCTCAAGAGAAGACTGTCTCAAGCTGAAGCAAGACTTCTCCCCTTAAAGAGCTCTTACGTACTCTGTTAGAAGACTGAAGCAGGTGCCGGCTCATTCTGGCCTACTAGTAACATTTACTCTGTCCACAGACCAATGAGTAATGAACAGGTCATGATAAAGAAATCCCAATCCTTGTCTGCCAACATTATCAGACCGTAGGAGGCATGAGAGGTGATGCCCTGGTACTGAAGCATGAGCCCGGATAGCTCAGTCGGTAGAGCATCAGACTTTTAATCTGAGGGTCCAGGGTTCAAGTCCCTGTTCGGGCGATGAGTGCATGTTTGTGTCCTGCCGTCTGCGATCGTCTCCCCTTGGCATTTGGGTCGGCCGCGAGGACGTATTGTATTTTGAAGAGCGGTTTCTCGGACAGAGGATGACTTGTCCTCGACTAAAATAAATGTAAGAGCTGTCCAAACTGAAAAGAACTTTCACTGACACCATTGCCCTTTGCTTTGCCGTGAAATGCACACAAGTAATGTTTTTAATAAGGCATGATTGTTAAAACTAGTTGTATTGCTTAATTAAACTGAGGCCTAGTCCTGTCTTAAACTAATCCCTGGGCGGGAAACCACCCCTGAGAGACATTTTGCTTAAGGTTTGCAGATGAAAGTAAACAAAAAATTGATTGAGACCTCAGAAAATGAATGCCAAGCACCTTCCGGCCGACGCACTCAGGCAAACCTGGAGGCACAGCCATGCCGGAGCCTGGTGGCACGCCGTGATCGTATAGTGGTTAGTACTCTGCGTTGTGGCCGCAGCAACCCCGGTTCGAATCCGGGTCACGGCAGTCCACCCAGGGATGTGGGTGGATCATCCCAACGCTGACCCTTTTGTACCTAACTGACCGACAAGTTCTTTTCAGCACACAACAAGCCCAGAGGGTTTGCAAGGATGACTCGTTGTAGTCGTGGCCGAGTGGTTAAGGCGATGGACTTGAAATCCATTGGGGTCTCCCCGCGCAGGTTCAAACCCTGCCGACTACGTGTGTCTGCTCCCTGGCTTCAGAGCTTCGCTTGTTGGTCGTTCCAGCTCACGAAGTGCTGTATTTCTGCTGCTCAAGTTGTTACCATTGGATTTGCGGATGGAAAACTAAGCAGCCTGTCGTAGTTTCTCCTGTGTGTGTTCAACAAGCAGCCCTGTTGTCAAGTGATGCAGCTTCCGTTGTCATATTGTCCATAAACAGCTCGCACAACATGAAACCAAAAAAGAGCTGGAACAGGTTTTTGTTTAGAAAGGATGTGCATTGTGGCTAATCGAGTTGATCCTAACCTGAGCCATGTTCTAAGATGTTAAGGATTAAGGCCCCACCCTTTTGTTTTCACAATTACCATAATTCCCTGCCCCGGCTTGTTGTCCTTAATTCATTTAAAAATGTTTTGCACTCATGCTTTTCCTAATAGACAGCGAATAATGAGTAAACCTCTGGTGAAGATCTCTTACCTGTCGAAAAGGCAAAACATACAGCAAAGCCATACCACCTTCTTCTTCTTCTTCTTCGTCGTTTAATGGCAAGTAGCACCAACTTTAAGGTGCATTATCGCCACCTTCTGTGTTGGAGTGTGGACAAGAGTTTGTCCCCACATAAAAAGAACCTAGATTCTCTTAATCAATCCTGTTATCTTTAAATAATGAAATGATCTCTTCAAGCCGTAACCGATTGTATTCTAAGGGTTCAAGTCAACAATTCCCACTTGCTTATTTTCCATCTGCAACGTTTACCCTTTCCTCAATATACTTTCGTCAAAAACAAACAACATGCTCTAAAAGCAGCATCTGAAGTCTAATCTCAGTTTAAAGCTTGATTACCACCATGTCGTCCAGCGTCCAGGTATGTGCACATGAAAGGTCGTGACCTTTGCCGTCATTCTTTCGCAGAGGCAATATCGTAGCCTATGAGGTTTATCCGAGGCGTGATCTTTGCTGGTTGAAAACTTTACCCAATACCCCGCCAAGATGACTTGAAATACAGTCAGCTTTGGCAATTTTGCCAGTCTCTTAAGAGACTTACAAGGTCGTTGTAAATGAAAGATGTCTGCTAGTGTTGTTAGTAGTGAGATTAGGGGAATCAAAGTTCCATCCCAATCGTTGGTGTCACATTCATTTCAATCTTTAATGTGGAAGTCAACGTTAAAGATATTAAGGTTATGTTTTTACAGAGTGTTCTCTACGTCATATGTGATGATTTTGCGGAGAAAAGAGAAAATCATAAAAATGATTTAGCTGGCTTTTCACAGGCAGGGTCACCTTTTTGTCACACGTGCTTTATCTCGTGCACCTCAATAGTCAGTTCATCATGTTACGCAGACACACCTACACTTCCTTCAGCTTAGTAACGCTGCCTCTCTGGTGACGTTTTGGAGAACGGCTGCTTTTTCCTCAAGAGAAGACTGTCTCAAGCTGAAGCAAGACTTCTCCCCTTAAAGAGCTCTTACGTACTCTGTTAGAAGACTGAAGCAGGTGCCGGCTCATTCTGGCCTTCTAGTAACATTTACTCTGTCCACAGACCAATGAGTAATGAACAGGTCATGATAAAGAAATCCCAATCCTTGTCTGCCAACATTATCAGACCGTAGGAGGCATGAGAGGTGATGCCCTGGTACTGAAGCATGAGCCCGGATAGCCCAGTCGGTAGAGCATCAGACTTTTAATCTGAGGGTCCAGGGTTCAAGTCCCTGTTCGGGCGATGAGTGCATGTTTGTGTCCTGCCGTCTGCGATCGTCTCCCCTTGGCGTTTGGGTCGGCCTCGAGAACGTATTGTATTTTGAAGGGCGGTTTCTCGGACAGAGGATGACTTGTCCTCGACTAAAATAAATGTAAGAGCTGTCCAAACTGAAAAGAACTTTCACTGACACCATTGCCCTTTGCTTTGCCGTGAAATGCACACAAGTAATGTTTTTAATAAGGCATGATTGTTAAAACTAGTTGTATTGCTTAATTAAACTGAGGCCTAGTCCTGTCTTAAACTAATCCCTGTGCGGGAAACCACCCCTGAGAGACATTTTGCTTAAGGTTTGCAGATGAAAGTAAACAAAAAATTGATTGAGACCTCAGAAAATGAATGCCAAGCACCTTCCGGCCGACGCACTCAGGCAAACCTGGAGGCACAGCCATGCCGGAGCCTGGTGGCACGCCGTGATCGTATAGTGGTTAGTACTCTGCGTTGTGGCCGCAGCAACCCCGGTTCGATTCCGGGTCACGGCAGTCCACCCAGGGATGTGGGTGGATCATCCCAACGCTGACCCTTTTGTACCTAACTGACCGACAAGTTCTTTTCAGCACACAACAAGCCCAGAGGGTTTGCAAGGATGACTCGTTGTAGTCGTGGCCGAGTGGTTAAGGCGATGGACTTGAAATCCATTGGGGTCTCCCCGCGCAGGTTCAAACCCTGCCGACTATGTGTGTCTGCTCCCTGGCTTCAGAGCTTCGCTTGTTGGTCGTTCCAGCTCACGAAGTGCTGTATTTCTGCTGCTCAAGTTGTTACCATTGGATTTGCGGATGGAAAACTAAGCAGCCTGTCGTAGTTTCTCCTGTGTGTGTTCAACAAGCAGCCCTGTTGTCAAGTGATGCAGCTTCCGTTGTCATATTGTCCATAAACAGCTCGCACAACATGAAACCAAAAAAGAGCTGGAACAGGTTTTTGTTTAGAAAGGATGTGCATTGTGGCTAATTGAGTTGATCCTAACCTGAGCCATGTTCTAAGATGTTAAGGATTAAGGCCCCACCCTTTTGTTTTCACAATTACCATAATTCCCTGCCCCGGCTTGTTGTCCTTAATTCATTTAAAAATGTTTTGCACTCATGCTTTTCCTAATAGACAGCGAATAATGAGTAAACCTCTGGTGAAGATCTCTTACCTGTCGAAAAGGCAAAACATACAGCAAAGCCATACCACCTTCTTCTTCTTCTTCTTCTTCGTCGTTTAATGGCAAGTAGCACCAACTTTAAGGTGCATTATCGCCACCTTCTGTGTTGGAGTGTGGACAAGAGTTTGTCCCCACATAAAAAGAACCTAGATTCTCTTAATCAATCCTGTTATCTTTAAATAATGAAATGATCTCTTCAAGCCGTAACCGATTGTATTCTAAGGGTTCAAGTCAACAATTCCCACTTGCCTATTTTCCATCTGCAACGTTTACCCTTTCCTCAATATACTTTCGTCAAAAACAAACAACATGCTCTAAAAGCAGCATCTGAAGTCTAATCTCAGTTTAAAGCTTGATTACCACCATGTCGTCCAGCGTCCAGGTATGTGCACATGAAAGGTCGTGACCTTTGCAGTCATTCTTTCGCAGAGGCAATATCGTAGCCTATGAGGTTTATCCGAGGCGTGATCTTTGCTGGTTGAAAACTTTATCCAATACCCCGCCAGGATGACTTGAAATACAGTCAGCTTTGGCAATTTTTGCCAGTCTCTTAAGAGACTTACAAGGTCGTTGTAAATGAAAGATGTCTGCTAGTGTTGTTAGTAGTGCGATTAGGGGAATCAAAGTTCCATCCCAATCGTTGGTGTCACATTCATTTCAATCTTTAATGTGGAAGTCAACGTTAAAGATATTAAGGTTATGTTTTTACAGAGTGTTCTCTACGTCATATGTGATGATTTTGCGGAGAAAAGAGAAAATCATAAAAATGATTTAGCTGGCTTTTCACAGGCAGGGTCACGTTTTTGTCACACGTGCTTTATCTCGTGCACCTCAATAGTCAGTTCATCATGTTACGCAGACACACCTACACTTCCTTCAGCTTAGTAACGCTGCCTCTCTGGTGACGTTTTGGAGAACGGCTGCTTTTTCCTCAAGAGAAGACTGTCTCAAGCTGAAGCAAGACTTCTCCCCTTAAAGAGCTCTTACGTACTCTGTTAGAAGACTGAAGCAGGTGCCGGCTCATTCTGGCCTTCTAGTAACATTTACTCTGTCCACAGACCAATGAGTAATGAACAGGTCATGATAAAGAAATCCCAATCCTTGTCTGCCAACATTATCAGACCGTAGGAGGCATGAGAGGTGATGCCCTGGTACTGAAGCATGAGCCCGGATAGCTCAGTCGGTAGAGCATCAGACTTTTAATCTGAGGGTCCAGGGTTCAAGTCCCTGTTCGGGCGATGAGTGCATGTTTGTGTCCTGCCGTCTGCGATCGTCTCCCCTTGGTGTTTGGGTCGGCCTTGAGGACGTATTGGATTTTGAAGGGCGGTTTCTCGGACAGAGGATGACTTGTCCTCGACTAAAATAAATGTAAGAGCTGTCCAAACTGAAAAGAACTTTCACTGACACCATTGCCCTTTGCTTTGCCATGAAATGCACACAAGTAATGTTTTTAATAAGGCATGATTGTTAAAACTAGTTGTATTGCTTAATTAAACTGAGGCCTAGTCCTGTCTTAAACTAATCCCTGTGCGGGAAACCACCCCTGAGAGACATTTTGCTTAAGGTTTGCAGATGAAAGTAAACAAAAAATTGATTGAGACCTCAGAAAATGAATGCCAAGCACCTTCCGGCCGACGCACTCAGTCAAACCTGGAGGCACAGCCATGCCGGAGCCTGGGGGCACGCCGTGATCGTATAGTGGTTAGTACTCTGCGTTGTGGCCGCAGCAACCCCGGTTCGAATCCGGGTCACGGCAGTCCACCCAGGGATGTGGGTGGATCATCCCAACGCTGACCCTTTTGTACCTAACTGACCGACAAGTTCTTTTCAGCACACAACAAGCCCAGAGGGTTTGCAAGGATGACTCGTTGTAGTCGTGGCCGAGTGGTTAAGGCGATGGACTTGAAATCCATTGGGGTCTCCCCGCGCAGGTTCAAACCCTGCCGACTACGTGTGTCTGCTCCCTGGCTTCAGAGCTTTGCTTGTTGGTCGTTCCAGCTCACGAAGTGCTGTATTTCTGCTGCTCAAGTTGTTACCATTGGATTTGCGGATGGAAAACTAAGCAGCCTGTCGTAGTTTCTCCTGTGTGTGTTCAACAAGCAGCCCTGTTGTCAAGTGATGCAGCTTCCGTTGTCATATTGTCCATAAACAGCTCGCACAACATGAAACCTAAAAAGAGCTGGAACAGGTTTTTGTTTAGAAAGGATGTGCATTGTGGCTAATCGAGTTGATCCTAACCTGAGCCATGTTCTAAGATGTTAAGGATTAAGGCCCCACCCTCTTGTTTTCACAATTACCATAATTCCCTGCCCCGGCTTGTTGTCCTTAATTCATTTAAAAATGTTTTGCACTCATGCTTTTCCTAATAGACAGCGAATAATGAGTAAACCTCTGGTGAAGATCTCTTACCTGTCGAAAAGGCAAAACATACAGCAAAGCCATACCACCTTCTTCTTCTTCTTCTTCGTCGTTTAATGGCAAGTAGCACCAACTTTAAGGTGCATTATCGCCACCTTCTGTGTTGGAGTGTGGACAAGAGTTTGTCCCCACATAAAAAGAACCTAGATTCTCTTAATCAATCCTGTTATCTTTAAATAATGAAATGATCTCTTCAAGCCGTAACCGATTGTATTCTAAGGGTTCAAGTCAACAATTCCCACTTGCCTATTTTCCATCTGCAACGTTTACCCTTTCCTCAATATACTTTCGTCAAAAACAAACAACATGCTCTTAAAGCAGCATCTGAAGTCTAATCTCAGTTTAAAGCTTGATTACCACCATGTCGTCCAGCGTCCAGGTATGTGCACATGAAAGGTCGTGACCTTTGCCGTCATTCTTTCGCAGAGGCAATATCGTAGCCTATGAGGTTTATCCGAGGCGTGATCTTTGCTGGTTGAAAACTTTACCCAATACCCCGCCAGGATGACTTGAAATACAGTCAGCTTTGGCAATTTTTGCCAGTCTCTTAAGAGACTTACAAGGTCGTTGTAAATGAAAGATGTCTGCTAGTGTTGTTAGTAGTGAGATTAGGGGAATCAAAGTTCCATCCCAATCGTTGGTGTCACATTCATTTCAATCTTTAATGTGGAAGTCAACGTTAAAGATATTAAGGTTATGTTTTTACAGAGTGTTCTCTACGTCATATGTGATGATTTTGCGGAGAAAAGAGAAAATCATAAAAATGATTTAGCTGGCTTTTTACAGGCAGGGTCACGTTTTTGTCACACGTGCTTTATCTCGTGCACCTCAATAGTCAGTTCATCATGTTACGCAGACACACCTACACTTCCTTCAGCTTAGTAACGCTGCCTCTCTGGTGACGTTTTGGAGAACGGCTGCTTTTTCCTCAAGAGAAGACTGTCTCAAGCTGAAGCAAGACTTCTCCCCTTAAAGAGCTCTTACGTACTCTGTTAGAAGACTGAAGCAGGTGCCGGCTCATTCTGGCCTTCTAGTAACATTTACTCTGTCCACAGACCAATGAGTAATGAACAGGTCATGATAAAGAAATCCCAATCCTTGTCTGCCAACATTATCAGACCGTAGGAGGCATGAGAGGTGATGCCCTGGTACTGAAGCATGAGCCCGGATAGCTCAGTCGGTAGAGCATCAGACTTTTAATCTGAGGGTCCAGGGTTCAAGTCCCTGTTCGGGCGATGAGTGCATGTTTGTGTCCTGCCGTCTGCGATCGTCTCCCCTTGGCGTTTGGGTCGGCCTCGAGGACGTATTGGATTTTGAAGGGCGGTTTCTCGGACAGAGGATGACTTGTCCTCGACTAAAATAAATGTAAGAGCTGTCCAAACTGAAAAGAACTTTCACTGACACCATTGCCCTTTGCTTTGCCGTGAAATGCACACAAGTAATGTTTTTAATAAGGCATGATTGTTAAAACTAGTTGTATTGCTTAATTAAACTGAGGCCTAGTCCTGTCTTAAACTAATCCCTGTGCGGGAAACCACCCCTGAGAGACATTTTGCTTAAGGTTTGCAGATGAAAGTAAACAAAAAATTGATTGAGACCTCAGAAAATGAATGCCAAGCACCTTCCGGTTGACGCACTCAGGCAAACCTGGAGGCACAGCCATGCCGGAGCCTGGTGGCACGCCGTGATCGTATAGTGGTTAGTACTCTGCGTTGTGGCCGCAGCAACCCCGGTTCAATTCCGGGTCACGGCAGTCCACCCAGGGATGTGGGTGGATCATCCCAACGCTGACCCTTTTGTACCTAACTGACCGACAAGTTCTTTTCAGCACACAACAAGCCCAGAGGGTTTGCAAGGATGACTCGTTGTAGTCGTGGCCGAGTGGTTAAGGCGATGGACTTGAAATCCATTGGGGTCTCCCCGCGCAGGTTCAAACCCTGCCGACTATGTGTGTCTGCTCCCTGGCTTCAGAGCTTCGCTTGTTGGTCGTTCCAGCTCACGAAGTGCTGTATTTCTGCTGCTCAAGTTGTTACCATTGGATTTGCGGATGGAAAACTAAGCAGCCTGTCGTAGTTTCTCCTGTGTGTGTTCAACAAGCAGCCCTGTTGTCAAGTGATGCAGCTTCCGTTGTCATATTGTCCATAAACAGCTCGCACAACATGAAACCAAAAAAGAGCTGGAACAGGTTTTTGTTTAGAAAGGATGTGCATTGTGGCTAATCGAGTTGATCCTAACCTGAGCCATGTTCTAAGATGTTAAGGATTAAGGCCCCACCCTTTTGTTTTCACAATTACCATAATTCCCTGCCCCGGCTTGTTGTCCTTAATTCATTTAAAAATGTTTTGCACTCATGCTTTTCCTAATAGACAGCGAATAATGAGTAAACCTCTGGTGAAGATCTCTTACCTGTCGAAAAGGCAAAACATACAGCAAAGCCATACCACCTTCTTCTTCTTCTTCTTCTTCGTCGTTTAATGGCAAGTAGCACCAACTTTAAGGTGCATTATCGCCACCTTCTGTGTTGGAGTGTGGACAAGAGTTTGTCCCCACATAAAAAGAACCTAGATTCTCTTAATCAATCCTGTTATCTTTAAATAATGAAATGATCTCTTCAAGCCGTAACCGATTGTATTCTAAGGGTTCAAGTCAACAATTCCCACTTGCTTATTTTCCATCTGCAACGTTTACCCTTTCCTCAATATACTTTCGTCAAAAACAAACAACATGCTCTAAAAGCAGCATCTGGGGTGTATTCCAGAAAGCAGGGTTAACTTACCATCAGATTAACCCCGAACTTTGGGTTGATCAACCCCAAACTTGCTTACTCGGGGTATGTCGGTTCCAAAACACAGTTTAAGAGTTAGGTCAATCAACTCGCTGAAAGTAACCCAGAGTTAACGCGCGCTCACGGTAACAACATAAAGGCATTGTCAATGGATCGCAGATTTCACGAGTCACCATGGAAACGTCAGAGAACTTAAAAGTTTTTAAATGAGAAATAACATTATAAACTAATATTTTCTGGCAAAATCAACGTTTTATAATCGGCTTAGAAGTGCGTGATTACAAAACAGATCAAATTAATTAATTAAATAATTAATACGAACCCATTTTACCCCATTTAAGTCCAATATTATATGTGTCTCAACGAAAATACACACAATTTTATTTAAAATAATCTAAAACAATCTAAAATAATTAATATAGTCAAAATAATCATAGATTTTATATATGATTGTAAACATATGAATTATGAATATATTTTCCCCTGTGAAAAGTAACAATGGTTTTACTACAGTAAAAAACATGGT
Source organism: Paramisgurnus dabryanus (assembly GCF_030506205.2). Lineage (NCBI taxonomy): Eukaryota > Metazoa > Chordata > Actinopteri > Cypriniformes > Cobitidae > Paramisgurnus > Paramisgurnus dabryanus. Next base: position 29,163,002 of record NC_133350.1, on the reverse strand, counting down.
TACAGTAAAACCATGGTAACCACAAAATAACCATGGTTTTCAAAAAAACATAGTTAAACGATGGTTAGTGTAGTAAAACCATGGTTCTGCTGATAGTAATCAATGCACAAAAAAAACATGGTTACTACAACTATACACCAATAAAACCATGGTTAATTTCATAAGAGTTGTGGCACATAAAGTGCAAATACATCATAAGGCTTATTTAAAGTTTTTTTTTTTTTTAGATATGATTGTATTGTGTAGGCATAAAATGCACTATGATAATATTCACTATATTGTACTTATTTTACTTCTGCTCCTTTGGGTGACCCTGTTTAGTTTTAGGAATTTCCTTGTATGACACTGTGTCACCATCTTTTTTAACATTTACTGATAGCTGATTAGACTGATAGATTAATGCACCCTCTTTTAATTGTAAAGCTTCCTTACAGTCCTTACAGATTTTCAATAATGTTGTGTAATGCTTTTCATTACACTACACTAAGAATGATCATTCATTTGCATTGGACGATTAGGATCTGCTGTGACAGAATTGGAGAATAGAAATGTTACATTAGTGTCAATAGTAACATGTTGTAATATATGTCCTGTATCATCTAATATATGCAAATATCTCAATTTCCCTTTGCTCAAAAATGATAGCTCAGGAAAGCAGCTACAAAAGGTCAATTTTAAAGAAATAAAGGTGATTTAGAAAAACACCAACTATAGATCAAATGTAGAGAGAGGGCTAAGGATCTGAAGTGCATGTTTAAGAAATAAATATTATACTATGAAATATATATTTATAATTTCATTTCATTGTGTACATGATTCTAACTGATATAATAGAAAATCTCTGACCACTATGCCATGTCTGTGATTCAATGGTGTTTCACCTAATGAAGTCTGTGCTTCACCTGTGTCACTATGTGGGTCAGTGTTAAATCATGCCTGTGCTTCATGGGTGTCATTCTGTGGGCCAGGTCAGATGCACATGCCTATCAGAGACTGCAGGCAGGGGTAACTTCTATCCCTCAGTAATTATTATTATGATAGGCATCATGTGTTTCTATTTGTTATATCCATTTACTGTAACATTGCCACATTGTCACTTAAGTAACATAGGTTAAGATTCATTAATGACAATGTATTTGCACACACATTTATTATAACTTTAGATTCATCTCAAATTATCTAGTAAGTGAAAGATGAGGTTATTTATGAATTGACAAAATTGATATGGAAATGTACTTTATTGTTAACATTAATTAACTGATGGAATTATGTTTCATACATCCACTGATATTTGGAGATATATTACTAATGAACATGATTAAATGTATAGTATTTAGTCCGAACACAAATATGAATAAATTTTTAATTAAATTTAATTAATAATAAAATTTATAGTAATTAGTCCAATCACCAATAACAATCCATGTTATTAAAAAAATAGTTTCTTTAAAAAAAATTCATATCACACATTTTTTAAGACAGCAATAAATATTCGCGACTGTAAATATAATAAAATAAAATAAATGCTTTAACATTGTAATATTATGCAAAATATATGCTTCCACGCCCGCTGTACGCTCGTCATAAGTGCACGCATGCGCAGACTTCCTCCGAAGCCTCGTTTTATTAACTAAAATGAACTTACCCTGCAACATAACCTGCTCCGGAGCAGGTTATCTTCAGAGAGTCAGTTGCTATGGTTACTTACATAACCCGAAAGTTACCTCCGTTTTTGGAACCGAAAGCAGAGGTTATCCGCTTACTTACTCCTAAACTTACCCGGGTAAGCCACATAACCAGCTTTCTGGAATACACCCCTGAAGTCTAATCTCAGTTTAAAGCTTGATTACCACCATGTCGTCCAGCGTCCAGGTATGTGCACATGAAAGGTCGTGACCTTTGCCGTCATTCTTTCGCAGAGGCAATATCGTAGCCTATGAGGTTTATCCGAGGCGTGATCTTTGCTGGTTGAAAACTTTACCCAATACCCCGCCAAGATGACTTGAAATACAGTCAGCTTTGGCAATTTTGCCAGTCTCTTAAGAGACTTACAAGGTCGTTGTAAATGAAAGATGTCTGCTAGTGTTGTTAGTAGTGAGATTAGGGGAATCAAAGTTCCATCCCAATCGTTGGTGTCACATTCATTTCAATCTTTAATGTGGAAGTCAACGTTAAAGATATTAAGGTTATGTTTTTACAGAGTGTTCTCTACGTCATATGTGATGATTTTGCGGAGAAAAGAGAAAATCATAAAAATGATTTAGCTGGCTTTTCACAGGCAGGGTCACCTTTTTGTCACACGTGCTTTATCTCGTGCACCTCAATAGTCAGTTCATCATGTTACGCAGACACACCTACACTTCCTTCAGCTTAGTAACGCTGCCTCTCTGGTGACGTTTTGGAGAACGGCTGCTTTTTCCTCAAGAGAAGACTGTCTCAAGCTGAAGCAAGACTTCTCCCCTTAAAGAGCTCTTACGTACTCTGTTAGAAGACTGAAGCAGGTGCCGGCTCATTCTGGCCTTCTAGTAACATTTACTCTGTCCACAGACCAATGAGTAATGAACAGGTCATGATAAAGAAATCCCAATCCTTGTCTGCCAACATTATCAGACCGTAGGAGGCATGAGAGGTGATGCCCTGGTACTGAAGCATGAGCCCGGATAGCCCAGTCGGTAGAGCATCAGACTTTTAATCTGAGGGTCCAGGGTTCAAGTCCCTGTTCGGGCGATGAGTGCATGTTTGTGTCCTGCCGTCTGCGATCCTCTCCCCTTGGCGTTTGGGTCGGCCTCGAGAACGTATTGTATTTTGAAGGGCGGTTTCTCGGACAGAGGATGACATGTCCTCGACTAAAATAAATGTAAGAGCTGTCCAAACTGAAAAGAACTTTCACTGACACCATTGCCCTTTGCTTTGCCGTGAAATGCACACAAGTAATGTTTTTAATAAGGCATGATTGTTAAAACTAGTTGTATTGCTTAATTAAACTGAGGCCTAGTCCTGTCTTAAACTAATCCCTGTGCGGGAAACCACCCCTGAGAGACATTTTGCTTAAGGTTTGCAGATGAAAGTAAACAAAAAATTGATTGAGACCTCAGAAAATGAATGCCAAGCACCTTCCGGCCGACGCACTCAGTCAAACCTGGAGGCACAGCCATGCCGGAGCCTGGGGGCACGCCGTGATCGTATAGTGGTTAGTACTCTGCGTTGTGGCCGCAGCAACCCCGGTTCGAATCCGGGTCACGGCAGTCCACCCAGGGATGTGGGTGGATCATCCCAACGCTGACCCTTTTGTACCTAACTGACCGACAAGTTCTTTTCAGCACACAACAAGCCCAGAGGGTTTGCAAGGATGACTCGTTGTAGTCGTGGCCGAGTGGTTAAGGCGATGGACTTGAAATCCATTGGGGTCTCCCCGCGCAGGTTCAAACCCTGCCGACTACGTGTGTCTGCTCCCTGGCTTCAGAGCTTTGCTTGTTGGTCGTTCCAGCTCACGAAGTGCTGTATTTCTGCTGCTCAAGTTGTTACCATTGGATTTGCGGATGGAAAACTAAGCAGCCTGTCGTAGTTTCTCCTGTGTGTGTTCAACAAGCAGCCCTGTTGTCAAGTGATGCAGCTTCCGTTGTCATATTGTCCATAAACAGCTCGCACAACATGAAACCTAAAAAGAGCTGGAACAGGTTTTTGTTTAGAAAGGATGTGCATTGTGGCTAATCGAGTTGATCCTAACCTGAGCCATGTTCTAAGATGTTAAGGATTAAGGCCCCACCCTCTTGTTTTCACAATTACCATAATTCCCTGCCCCGGCTTGTTGTCCTTAATTCATTTAAAAATGTTTTGCACTCATGCTTTTCCTAATAGACAGCGAATAATGAGTAAACCTCTGGTGAAGATCTCTTACCTGTCGAAAAGGCAAAACATACAGCAAAGCCATACCACCTTCTTCTTCTTCTTCTTCGTCGTTTAATGGCAAGTAGCACCAACTTTAAGGTGCATTATCGCCACCTTCTGTGTTGGAGTGTGGACAAGAGTTTGTCCCCACATAAAAAGAACCTAGATTCTCTTAATCAATCCTGTTATCTTTAAATAATGAAATGATCTCTTCAAGCCGTAACCGATTGTATTCTAAGGGTTCAAGTCAACAATTCCCACTTGCCTATTTTCCATCTGCAACGTTTACCCTTTCCTCAATATACTTTCGTCAAAAACAAACAACATGCTCTTAAAGCAGCATCTGAAGTCTAATCTCAGTTTAAAGCTTGATTACCACCATGTCGTCCAGCGTCCAGGTATGTGCACATGAAAGGTCGTGACCTTTGCCGTCATTCTTTCGCAGAGGCAATATCGTAGCCTATGAGGTTTATCCGAGGCGTGATCTTTGCTGGTTGAAAACTTTACCCAATACCCCGCCAGGATGACTTGAAATACAGTCAGCTTTGGCAATTTTTGCCAGTCTCTTAAGAGACTTACAAGGTCGTTGTAAATGAAAGATGTCTGCTAGTGTTGTTAGTAGTGAGATTAGGGGAATCAAAGTTCCATCCCAATCGTTGGTGTCACATTCATTTCAATCTTTAATGTGGAAGTCAACGTTAAAGATATTAAGGTTATGTTTTTACAGAGTGTTCTCTACGTCATATGTGATGATTTTGCGGAGAAAAGAGAAAATCATAAAAATGATTTAGCTGGCTTTTTACAGGCAGGGTCACGTTTTTGTCACACGTGCTTTATCTCGTGCACCTCAATAGTCAGTTCATCATGTTACGCAGACACACCTACACTTCCTTCAGCTTAGTAACGCTGCCTCTCTGGTGACGTTTTGGAGAACGGCTGCTTTTTCCTCAAGAGAAGACTGTCTCAAGCTGAAGCAAGACTTCTCCCCTTAAAGAGCTCTTACGTACTCTGTTAGAAGACTGAAGCAGGTGCCGGCTCATTCTGGCCTTCTAGTAACATTTACTCTGTCCACAGACCAATGAGTAATGAACAGGTCATGATAAAGAAATCCCAATCCTTGTCTGCCAACATTATCAGACCGTAGGAGGCATGAGAGGTGATGCCCTGGTACTGAAGCATGAGCCCGGATAGCTCAGTCGGTAGAGCATCAGACTTTTAATCTGAGGGTCCAGGGTTCAAGTCCCTGTTCGGGCGATGAGTGCATGTTTGTGTCCTGCCGTCTGCGATCGTCTCCCCTTGGCGTTTGGGTCGGCCTCGAGGACGTATTGGATTTTGAAGGGCGGTTTCTCGGACAGAGGATGACTTGTCCTCGACTAAAATAAATGTAAGAGCTGTCCAAACTGAAAAGAACTTTCACTGACACCATTGCCCTTTGCTTTGCCGTGAAATGCACACAAGTAATGTTTTTAATAAGGCATGATTGTTAAAACTAGTTGTATTGCTTAATTAAACTGAGGCCTAGTCCTGTCTTAAACTAATCCCTGTGCGGGAAACCACCCCTGAGAGACATTTTGCTTAAGGTTTGCAGATGAAAGTAAACAAAAAATTGATTGAGACCTCAGAAAATGAATGCCAAGCACCTTCCGGTTGACGCACTCAGGCAAACCTGGAGGCACAGCCATGCCGGAGCCTGGTGGCACGCCGTGATCGTATAGTGGTTAGTACTCTGCGTTGTGGCCGCAGCAACCCCGGTTCGATTCCGGGTCACGGCAGTCCACCCAGGGATGTGGGTGGATCATCCCAACGCTGACCCTTTTGTACCTAACTGACCGACAAGTTCTTTTCAGCACACAACAAGCCCAGAGGGTTTGCAAGGATGACTCGTTGTAGTCGTGGCCGAGTGGTTAAGGCGATGGACTTGAAATCCATTGGGGTCTCCCCGCGCAGGTTCAAACCCTGCCGACTACGTGTGTCTGCTCCCTGGCTTCAGAGCTTCGCTTGTTGGTCGTTCCAGCTCACGAAGTGCTGTATTTCTGCTGCTCAAGTTGTTACCATTGGATTTGCGGATGGAAAACTAAGCAGCCTGTCGTAGTTTCTCCTGTGTGTGTTCAACAAGCAGCCCTGTTGTCAAGTGATGCAGCTTCCGTTGTCATATTGTCCATAAACAGCTCGCACAACATGAAACCAAAAAAGAGCTGGAACAGGTTTTTGTTTAGAAAGGATGTGCATTGTGGCTAATCGAGTTGATCCTAACCTGAGCCATGTTCTAAGATGTTAAGGATTAAGGCCCCACCCTTTTGTTTTCACAATTACCATAATTCCCTGCCCCTGCTTGTTGTCCTTAATTCATTTAAAAATGTTTTGCACTCATGCTTTTCCTAATAGACAGCGAATAATGAGTAAACCTCTGGTGAAGATCTCTTACCTGTCGAAAAGGCAAAACATACAGCAAAGCCATACCACCTTCTTCTTCTTCTTCTTCGTCGTTTAATGGCAAGTAGCACCAACTTTAAGGTGCATTATCGCCACCTTCTGTGTTGGAGTGTGGACGAGAGTTTGTCCCCACATAAAAAGAACCTAGATTCTCTTAATCAATCCTGTTATCTTCAAATAATGAAATGATCTCTTCAAGCCATAACCGATTGTATTCTAAGGGTTCAAGTCAACAATTCCCACTTGCCTATTTTCCATCTGCAACGTTTACCCTTTCCTCAATATACTTTCGTCAAAAACAAACAACATGCTCTAAAAGCAGCATCTGAAGTCTAATCTCAGTTTAAAGCTTGATTACCACCATGTCGTCCAGCGTCCAGGTATGTGCACATGAAAGGTCGTGACCTTTGCCGTCATTCTTTCGCAGAGGCAATATCGTAGCCTATGAGGTTTATCCGAGGCGTGATCTTTGCTGGTTGAAAACTTTACCCAATACCCCGCCAGGATGACTTGAAATACAGTCAGCTTTGGCAATTTTTGCCAGTCTCTTAAGAGACTTACAAGGTCGTTGTAAATGAAAGATGTCTGCTAGTGTTGTTAGTAGTGAGATTAGGGGAATCAAAGTTCCATCCCAATCGTTGGTGTCACATTCATTTCAATCTTTAATGTGGAAGTCAACGTTAAAGATATTAAGGTTATGTTTTTACAGAGTGTTCTCTACGTCATATGTGATGATTTTGCGGAGAAAAGAGAAAATCATAAAAATGATTTAGCTGGCTTTTCACAGGCAGGGTCACGTTTTTGTCACACGTGCTTTATCTCGTGCACCTCAATAGTCAGTTCATCATGTTACGCAGACACACCTACACTTCCTTCAGCTTAGTAACGCTGCCTCTCTGGTGACGTTTTGGAGAACGGCTGCTTTTTCCTCAAGAGAAGACTGTCTCAAGCTGAAGCAAGACTTCTCCCCTTAAAGAGCTCTTACGTACTCTGTTAGAAGACTGAAGCAGGTGCCGGCTCATTCTGGCCTTCTAGTAACATTGACTCTGTCCACAGACCAATGAGTAATGAACAGGTCATGATAAAGAAATCCCAATCCTTGTCTGCCAACATTATCAGACCGTAGGAGGCATGAGAGGTGATGCCCTGGTACTTAAACATGAGCCCGGATAGCTCAGTCGGTAGAGCATCAGACTTTTAATCTGAGGGTCCAGGGTTCAAGTCCCTGTTCGGGCGATGAGTGCATGTTTGTGTCCTGCCGTCTGCGATCGTCTCCCCTTGGCGTTTGGGTCGGCCTCGAGGACGTATTGGATTTTGAAGGGCGGTTTCTCGGACAGAGGATGACTTGTCCTCGACTAAAATAAATGTAAGAGCTGTCCAAACTGAAAAGAACTTTCACTGACACCATTGCCCTTTGCTTTGCCGTGAAATGCACACAAGTAATGTTTTTAATAAGGCATGATTGTTAAAACTAGTTGTATTGCTTAATTAAACTGAGGCCTAGTCCTGTCTTAAACTAATCCCTGTGCGGGAAACCACCCCTGAGAGACATTTTGCTTAAGGTTTGCAGATGAAAGTAAACAAAAAATTGATTGAGACCTCAGAAAATGTATGCCAAGCACCTTCCGGCCGACGCACTCAGGCAAACCTGGAGGCACAGCCATGCCGGAGCCTGGTGGCACGCCGTGATCGTATAGTGGTTAGTACTCTGCGTTGTGGCCGCAGCAACCCCGGTTCGAATCCCGGTCACGGCAGTCCACCCAGGGATGTGGGTGGATCATCCCAACGCTGACCCTTTTGTACCTAACTGACCGACAAGTTCTTTTCAGCACACAACAAGCCCAGAGGGTTTGCAAGGATGACTCGTTGTAGTCGTGGCCGAGTGGTTAAGGCGATGGACTTGAAATCCATTGGGGTCTCCCCGCGCAGGTTCAAACCCTGCCGACTACGTGTGTCTGCTCCCTGGCTTCAGAGCTTCGCTTGTTGGTCGTTCCAGCTCACGAAGTGCTGTATTTCTGCTGCTCAAGTTGTTACCATTGGATTTGCAGATGGAAAACTAAGCAGCCTGTCGTAGTTTCTCCTGTGTGTGTTCAACAAGCAGCCCTGTTGTCAAGTGATGCAGCTTCCGTTGTCATATTGTCCATAAACAGCTCGCACAACATGAAACCAAAAAAGAGCTGGAACAGGTTTTTGTTTAGAAAGGATGTGCATTGTGGCTAATCGAGTTGATCCTAACCTGAGCCATGTTCTAAGATGTTAAGGATTAAGGCCCCACCCTTTTGTTTTCACAATTACCATAATTCCCTGCCCCGGCTGGTTGTCCTTAATTCATTTAAAAATGTTTTGCACTCATGCTTTTCTTAATAGACAGCGAATAATGAGTAAACCTCTGGTGAAGATCTCTTACCTGTCGAAAAGGCAAAACATACAGCAAAGCCATACCACCTTCTTCTTCTTCTTCTTCTTCGTCGTTTAATGGCAAGTAGCACCAACTTTAAGGTGCATTATCGCCACCTTCTGTGTTGGAGTGTGGACAAGAGTTTGTCCCCACATAAAAAGAACCTAGATTCTCTTAATCAATCCTGTTATCTTTAAATAATGAAATGATCTCTTCAAGCCGTAACCGATTGTATTCTAAGGGTTCAAGTCAACAATTCCCACTTGCCTATTTTCCATCTGCAACGTTTACCCTTTCCTCAATATACTTTCGTCAAAAACAAACAACATGCTCTAAAAGCAGCATCTGAAGTCTAATCTCAGTTTAAAGCTTGATTACCACCATGTCGTCCAGCGTCCAGGTATGTGCACATGAAAGGTCGTGACCTTTGCCGTCATTCTTTCGCAGAGGCAATATCGTAGCCTATGAGGTTTATCCGAGGCGTGATCTTTGCTGGTTGAAAACTTTACCCAATACCCCGCCAAGATGACTTGAAATCCAGTCAGCTTTGGCAATTTTGCCAGTCTCTTAAGAGACTTACAAGGTCGTTGTAAATGAAAGATGTCTGCTAGTGTTGTTAGTAGTGAGATTAGGGGAATCAAAGTTCCATCCCAATCGTTGGTGTCACATTCATTTCAATCTTTAATGTGGAAGTCAACGTTAAAGATATTAAGGTTATGTTTTTACAGAGTGTTCTCTACGTCATATGTGATGATTTTGCGGAGAAAAGAGAAAATCATAAAAATGATTTAGCTGGCTTTTCACAGGCAGGGTCACGTTTTTGTCACACGTGCTTTATCTCGTGCACCTCAATAGTCAGTTCATCATGTTACGCAGACACACCTACACTTCCTTCAGCTTAGTAACGCTGCCTCTCTGGTGACGTTTTGGAGAACGGCTGCTTTTTCCTCAAGAGAAGACTGTCTCAAGCTGAAGCAAGACTTCTCCCCTTAAAGAGCTCTTACGTACTATGTTAGAAGACTGAAGCAGGTGCCGGCTCATTCTGGCCTTCTAGTAACATTGACTCTGTCCACAGACCAATGAGTAATGAACAGGTCATGATAAAGAAATCCCAATCCTTGTCTGCCAACATTATCAGACCGTAGGAGGCATGAGAGGTGATGCCCTGGTACTGAAGCATGAGCCCGGATAGCTCAGTCGGTAGAGCATCAGACTTTTAATCTGAGGGTCCAGGGTTCAAGTCCCTGTTCGGGCGATGAGTGCATGTTTGTGTCCTGCCGTCTGCGATCGTCTCCCCTTGGCGTTTGGGTCGGCCTCGAGGACGTATTGGATTTTGAAGGGCGGTTTCTCGGACAGAGGATGACTTGTCCTCGACTAAAATAAATGTAAGAGCTGTCCAAACTGAAAAGAACTTTCACTGACACCATTGCCCTTTGCTTTGCCGTGAAATGCACACAAGTAATGTTTTTAATAAGGCATGATTGTTAAAACTAGTTGTATTGCTTAATTAAACTGAGGCCTAGTCCTGTCTTAAACTAATCCCTGTGCGGGAAACCACCCCTGAGAGACATTTTGCTTAAGGTTTGCAGATGAAAGTAAACAAAAAATTGATTGAGACCTCAGAAAATGAATGCCAAGCACCTTCCGGCCGACGCACTCAGGCAAACCTGGAGGCACAGCCATGCCGGAGCCTGGTGGCACGCCGTGATCGTATAGTGGTTAGTACTCTGCGTTGTGGCCGCAGCAACCCCGGTTCGAATCCGGGTCACGGCAGTCCACCCAGGGATGTGGGTGGATCATCCCAACGCTGACCCTTTTGTACCTAACTGACCGACAAGTTCTTTTCAGCACACAACAAGCCCAGAGGGTTTGCAGGGATGACTCGTTGTAGTCGTGGCCGAGTGGTTAAGGCGATGGACTTGAAATCCATTGGGGTCTCCCCGCGCAGGTTCAAACCCTGCCGACTACGTGTGTCTGCTCCCTGGGTTCAGAGCTTCGCTTGTTGGTCGTTCCAGCTCACGAAGTGCTGTATTTCTGCTGCTCAAGTTGTTACCATTGGATTTGCAGATGGAAAACTAAGCAGCCTGTCGTAGTTTCTCCTGTGTGTGTTCAACAAGCAGCCCTGTTGTCAAGTGAGTAGCTTCCGTTGTCATATTGTCCATAAACAGCTCGCACAACATGAAACCAAAAAAGAGCTGGAACAGGTTTTTGTTTAGAAAGGATGTGCATTGTGGCTAATCGAGTTGATCCTAACCTGAGCCATGTTCTAAGATGTTAAGGATTAAGGCCCCACCCTTTTGTTTTCACAATTACCATAATTCCCTGCCCCGGCTTGCTGTCCTTAATTCATTTAAAAATGTTTTGCACTCATGCTTTTCCTAATAGACAGCGAATAATGAGTAAACCTCTGGTGAAGATCTCTTACCTGTCGAAAAGGCAAAACATACAGCAAAGCCATACCACCTTCTTCTTCTTCTTCTTCGTCGTTTAATGGCAAGTAGCACCAACTTTAAGGTGCATTATCGCCACCTTCTGTGTTGGAGTGTGGACAAGAGTTTGTCCCCACATAAAAAGAACCTAGATTCTCTTAATCAATCCTGTTATCTTTAAATAATGAAATGATCTCTTCAAGCCGTAACCGATTGTATTCTAAGGGTTCAAGTCAACAATTCCCACTTGCCTATTTTCCATCTGCAACGTTTACCCTTTCCTCAATATACTTTCGTCAAAAACAAACAACATGCTCTAAAAGCAGCATCTGAAGTCTAATCTCAGTTTAAAGCTTGATTACCACCATGTCGTCCAGCGTCCAGGTATGTGCACATGAAAGGTCATGACCTTTGCCGTCATTCTTTCGCAGAGGCAATATCGTAGCCTATGAGGTTTATCCGAGGCGTGATCTTTGCTGGTTGAAAACTTTACCCAATACCCCGCCAGGATGACTTGAAATACAGTCAGCTTTGGCAATTTTTGCCAGTTTCTTAAGAGACTTACAAGGTCGTTGTAAATGAAAGATGTCTGCTAGTGTTGTTAGTAGTGAGATTAGGGGAATCAAAGTTCCATCCCAATCGTTGGTGTCACATTCATTTCAATCTTTAATGTGGAAGTCAACGTTAAAGATATTAAGGTTATGTTTTTACAGTGTGTTCTCTACGTCATATGTGATGATTTTGCGGAGAAAAGAGAAAATCATAAAAATGATTTAGCTGGCTTTTCACAGGCAGGGTCACGTTTTTGTCACACGTGCTTTATCTCGTGCACCTCAATAGTCAGTTCATCATGTTACGCAGACACACCTACACTTCCTTCAGCTTAGTAACGCTGCCTCTCTGGTGACGTTTTGGAGAACGGCTGCTTTTTCCTCAAGAGAAGACTGTCTCAAGCTGAAGCAAGACTTCTCCCCTTAAAGAGCTCTTACGTACTCTGTTAGAAGACTGAAGCAGGTGCCGGCTCATTCTGGCCTTCTAGTAACATTTACTCTGTCCACAGACCAATGAGTAATGAACAGGTCATGATAAAGAAATCCCAATCCTTGTCTGCCAACATTATCAGACCGTAGGAGGCATGAGAGGTGATGCCCTGGTACTGAAGCATGAGCCCGGATAGCTCAGTCGGTAGAGCATCAGACTTTTAATCTGAGGGTCCAGGGTTCAAGTCCCTGTTCGGGCGATGAGTGCATGTTTGTGTCCTGCCGTCTGCGATCGTCTCCCCTTGGCGTTTGGGTCGGCCTCGAGGACGTATTGGATTTTGAAGGGCGGTTTCTCGGACAGAGGATGACTTGTCCTCGACTAAAATAAATGTAAGAGCTGTCCAAACTGAAAAGAACTTTCACTGACACCATTGCCCTTTGCTTTGCCGTGAAATGCACACAAGTAATGTTTTTAATAAGGCATGATTGTTAAAACTAGTTGTATTGCTTAATTAAACTGAGGCCTAGTCCTGTCTTAAACTAATCCCTGTGCGGGAAACCACCCCTGAGAGACATTTTGCTTAAGGTTTGCAGATGAAAGTAAACAAAAAATTGATTGAGACCTCAGAAAATGAATGCCAAGCACCTTCCGGCCGACGCACTCAGGCAAACCTGGAGGCACAGCCATGCCGGAGCCTGGTGGCACGCCGTGATCGTATAGTGGTTAGTACTCTGCGTTGTGGCCGCAGCAACCCCGGTTCGAATCCGGGTCACGGCAGTCCACCCAGGGATGTGGGTGGATCATCCCAACGCTGACCCTTTTGTACCTAACTGACCGACAAGTTCTTTTCAGCACACAACAAGCCCAGAGGGTTTGCAAGGATGACTCGTTGTAGTCGTGGCCGAGTGGTTAAGGCGATGGACTTGAAATCCATTGGGGTCTCCCCGCGCAGGTTCAAACCCTGCCGACTACGTGTGTCTGCTCCCTGGGTTCAGAGCTTCGCTTGTTGGTCGTTCCAGCTCACGAAGTGCTGTATTTCTGCTGCTCAAGTTGTTACCATTGGATTTGCAGATGGAAAACTAAGCAGCCTGTCGTAGTTTCTCCTGTGTGTGTTCAACAAGCAGCCCTGTTGTCAAGTGAGTAGCTTCCGTTGTCATATTGTCCATAAACAGCTCGCACAACATGAAACCAAAAAAGAGCTGGAACAGGTTTTTGTTTAGAAAGGATGTGCATTGTGGCTAATCGAGTTGATCCTAACCTGAGCCATGTTCTAAGATGTTAAGGATTAAGGCCCCACCCTTTTGTTTTCACAATTACCATAATTCCCTGCCCCGGCTTGCTGTCCTTAATTCATTTAAAAATGTTTTGCACTCATGCTTTTCCTAATAGACAGCGAATAATGAGTAAACCTCTGGTGAAGATCTCTTACCTGTCGAAAAGGCAAAACATACAGCAAAGCCATACCACCTTCTTCTTCTTCTTCTTCGTCGTTTAATGGCAAGTAGCACCAACTTTAAGGTGCATTATCGCCACCTTCTGTGTTGGAGTGTGGACAAGAGTTTGTCCCCACATAAAAAGAACCTACACTGTAAAAAATTGTGCCGTTAAATAACAGTAATCAACTGGCAGCTTGGTTGCCAGCAAGATAATGTTATTTTACGGTTCTGCCTCTGTTAAAATACAGTTCTACCTCCGTTAATTTACAGCTCTCCTATTTTAACAGTATGTTAATGTTATAATGCCCTGAAAGCAACTCATTTCATTTAGGAAACCAATTGCAGGATCCATTCAAGTTTATAAATATATATATTTATATGGTGGTGTTAGTATTGTGAACTTAATTCATTTGAGTCCACTGAAAACAAATATTACTTCTAAAATTGAACTCCAAACATTTAAACTTTCACACAAATCTCATGTAGTTCACCATGAGCAAACTACACAGTTACTGCTTTAAAATAAAACAACAGGCAGCATAACATCAATGATTTACTGCCCATCCTTGACCTAAACAACCACACTACTCTTCAGCACAATGGTAACCCAAAAACTGAGTCAAATCCTAACAAAACAAAACATTAAACACTAAGAGATATCTCACATTATCATCTTGTGTAAATCCCCTGATCAGTTTTTAAGTTCACATGATTTAAAAAACAAAATACAAGGACTTTTCTCTAATGTCTGTGTGAAATTAACATATTTCTGTATGCAAATTTGACTGTTAGGTTTTCTGTTTTTTAACAGCACATTCTGTTAAATAACAGTAATCAACTGGCAGCTTGGTTGCCAGTAAGATAATGTTTTTTTACGGTCTCCTTCGGACTGTTAAAAAACATTAGCATTCTGTGTTTTTATATCTTACACATTTAACCCTTTAAACCCCATCGCAAAATCCTTGGTGTCAAAAGAACACTGCTTAATGTGTCCACACTACAAAGAGTAAAAGAAACAGAGCCAATGTTGAAGTTAATGAGATAATGAAGTGATGATTGAGTTAATGATGAACAGCTGCTGTTAACTAACACAATCACTGAATGAAAGATGAACACGAACCGAATTAAAGAGAAAACCAGCAGAAACTCAATTTACAGACTTAGATGAGACTCAAACTTACTCAGATTTTTTAAGATCTCACAAGAAGAGCATCAAACAACTCCACAAACAGGATTACCATCTTCACTTATTACAAACCAGTATGATTTTATATTATATGTACATTAGCTCAGAAGGAAATCATAAGGTGTGGTTTCCTGAACAGGGATTATCTTAAACCAGGAATAGTTTAATTAGGAAATATAACCAGTTTTAACAAAAATGCCTAACTAAAAACATTACTTGTGCATTTTCAGGCAAAACGAAGGACACTGATGTATTTTAAGATATGTCAGTGCAAGTTGTTTTGAGTTTGGACAGCTCTAGTCTATAGTTTAATAGTGTAATCCCTAAATAATAGTTACCATTCTCGTGATCAGCAGTTGCTTTAGTAGGACTCTTGATCCTTGGGTTTGCCTTTTGGTGTTATATTTATTCATGCTTTTCAATGTGATTTGAAAGACATTGAATATGGCAAAAAATTATAAATAATTTGTCACTGACTTACGATTATTATGGTGGTAGTGTCATGAGTTAAAAGTAATTTATTGACTTCATAAAGAAGCTCATAAGTGATTAGATGGTAGGCAACCCCTTATAGTAGTCTAATAATGTGACAGTGTTGATATAGCCAGAGAAATCTTAAAAACATTGGGAATTGATAAAATAAAATACAGAAGCGAAATACATACACAGACATCAAGAATCAGGCTATGAATCTCAACAATGGTGACTATCAAATGAAAAGCTTCATGCTGCAATGCATGCTGGGTATCAGCATGGTACAAAACTTATTAGGCCGATGAACTGTTTTCCCATTTTCTTTTGTCACCCTAGTTGAGAAGCGTAGGCTGATTCTTGATGTCTGTGAGTGTCATCTGAAAACTGGTTTCAAGTTTGCAAAAGTCCATATGTATGCAACTCTATCAAGATATCAGATTACTGTAATAATAATAATTGTTGTAATGATTCTCATTCAAACATGTTAATACTTAGTCACGAATGACCCTACATACTACTAGTTGTTATGATTCAACTTCTTAAGGCTGGTAAGACAAACTACTGATCAATAATCAGACATCCAACCTCACAAGAGTCTATCATCTCTTGATTTTCTTTGCCATAACAAACATGCATCATAGAGACACAGTTACAGCAACCAGACTGAAAACCAAGTCAAGAGCCCAACTAATGAAAACAGTTATCACAATAATGGTGACTTTAAAGAAAATGCTTGTAAAGTCTAGTAAACACCTGTTTGTTCTTAGTAAGAACTTTTGTAAATGTATAACAGAAATAAAGTCAAAGTGGTTTATAAGTGAAGATGGTAATGGTGTTTGTGGAAATGTTTAATTCTCATCTGGTGATATATGGAGAGATTTAATGTGTTTTGTTATTTTCAGTTGATGTTCATTTAAGTCTTTGTGTCTGTAAGTATTTCTGCTCATGTCTTATCTTTTTATTTATCTTTTCTTCAGTGATTCTGTTTATTAGCAGCAGGTGTCCATCATTAATGCTTCAGTATCTGAACTCATTGACTTGATTTCAGGTGGATCAATAGGAAACTAATGTAGGGAATAGTGAATGAGGGTGTAGGGTGTGATTTGGGACGCAGTCTTTAACGGTGGACTCTCAGGGCTGTAAATTCACATTATTCTGAAAACTGTTTTTTTACAGAATGCAGAATTTAACAGTATACTTCTGTTTTTGTTAAAAAACAGAATCATACTGTTAAATTTGGCTGTTTTTTAACAGCAATTTTTTACAGTGTAGATTCTCTTAATCAATCCTGTTATCTTTAAATAATGAAATGATCTCTTCAAGCCGTAACCGATTGTATTCTAAGGGTTCAAGTCAACAATTCCCACTTGCCTATTTTCCATCTGCAACGTTTACCCTTTCCTCAATATACTTTCGTCAAAAACAAACAACATGCTCTAAAAGCAGCATCTGAAGTCTAATCTCAGTTTAAAGCTTGATTACCACCATGTCGTCCAGCGTCCAGGTATGTGCACATGAAAGGTCGTGACCTTTGCCGTCATTCTTTCGCAGAGGCAATATCGTAGCCTATGAGGTTTATCCGAGGCGTGATCTTTGCTGGTTGAAAACTTTACCCAATACCCCGCCAGGATGACTTGAAATACAGTCAGCTTTGGCAATTTTTGCCAGTTTCTTAAGAGACTTACAAGGTCGTTGTAAATGAAAGATGTCTGCTAGTGTTGTTAGTAGTGAGATTAGGGGAATCAAAGTTCCATCCCAATCGTTGGTGTCACATTCATTTCAATCTTTAATGTGGAAGTCAACGTTAAAGATATTAAGGTTATGTTTTTACAGTGTGTTCTCTACGTCATATGTGATGATTTTGCGGAGAAAAGAGAAAATCATAAAAATGATTTAGCTGGCTTTTCACAGGCAGGGTCACGTTTTTGTCACACGTGCTTTATCTCGTGCACCTCAATAGTCAGTTCATCATGTTACGCAGACACACCTACACTTCCTTCAGCTTAGTAACGCTGCCTCTCTGGTGACGTTTTGGAGAACGGCTGCTTTTTCCTCAAGAGAAGACTGTCTCAAGCTGAAGCAAGACTTCTCCCCTTAAAGAGCTCTTACGTACTCTGTTAGAAGACTGAAGCAGGTGCCGGCTCATTCTGGCCTTCTAGTAACATTTACTCTGTCCACAGACCAATGAGTAATGAACAGGTCATGATAAAGAAATCCCAATCCTTGTCTGCCAACATTATCAGACCGTAGGAGGCATGAGAGGTGATGCCCTGGTACTGAAGCATGAGCCTGGATAGCTCAGTCGGTAGAGCATCAGACTTTTAATCTGAGGGTCCAGGGTTCAAGTCCCTGTTCGGGCGATGAGTGCATGTTTGTGTCCTGCCGTCTGCGATTGTCTCCCCTTGGCATTTGGGTCGGCCTCGAGGACGTATTGGATTTTGAAGGGCGGTTTCTCGGACAGAGGATGACTTGTCCTCGACTAAAATAAATGTAAGAGCTGTCCAAACTGAAAAGAACTTTCACTGACACCATTGCCCTTTGCTTTGCCGTGAAATGCACACAAGTAATGTTTTTAATAAGGCATGATTGTTAAAACTAGTTGTATTGCTTAATTAAACTGAGGCCTAGTCCTGTCTTAAACTAATCCCTGTGCGGGAAACCACCCCTGAGAGACATTTTGCTTAAGGTTTGCAGATGAAAGTAAACAAAAAATTGATTGAGACCTCAGAAAATGAATGCCAAGCACCTTCCGGCCGACGCACTCAGGCAAACCTGGAGGCACAGCCATGCCGGAGCCTGGTGGCACGCCGTGATCGTATAGTGGTTAGTACTCTGCGTTGTGGCCGCAGCAACCCCGGTTCGAATCCGGGTCACGGCAGTCCAGCCAGGGATGAGGGTGGATCATCCCAACGCTGACCCTTTTGTACCTAACTGACCGACAAGTTCTTTTCAGCACACAACAAGCCCAGAGGGTTTGCAAGGATGACTCGTTGTAGTCGTGGCCGAGTGGTTAAGGCGATGGACTTGAAATCCATTGGGGTCTCCCCGCGCAGGTTCAAACCCTGCCGACTACGTGTGTCTGCTCCCTGGCTTCAGAGCTTCGCTTGTTGGTCGTTCCAGCTCACGAAGTGCTGTATTTCTGCTGCTCAAGTTGTTACCATTGGATTTGCGGATGGAAAACTAAGCAGCCTGTCGTAGTTTCTCCTGTGTGTGTTCAACAAGCAGCCCTGTTGTCAAGTGATGCAGCTTCCGTTGTCATATTGTCCATAAACAGCTCGCACAACATGAAACCAAAAAAGAGCTGGAACAGGTTTTTGTTTAGAAAGGATGTGCATTGTGGCTAATCGAGTTGATCCTAACCTGAGCCATGTTCTAAGATGTTAAGGATTAAGGCCCCACCCTTTTGTTTTCACAATTACCATAATTCCCTGCCCCTGCTTGTTGTCCTTAATTCATTTAAAAATGTTTTGCACTCATGCTTTTCCTAATAGACAGCGAATAATGAGTAAACCTCTGGTGAAGATCTCTTACCTGTCGAAAAGGCAAAACATACAGCAAAGCCATACCACCTTCTTCTTCTTCTTCTTCGTCGTTTAATGGCAAGTAGCACCAACTTTAAGGTGCATTATCGCCACCTTCTGTGTTGGAGTGTGGACAAGAGTTTGTCCCCACATAAAAAGAACCTAGATTCTCTTAATCAATCCTGTTATCTTTAAATAATGAAATGATCTCTTCAAGCCGTAACCGATTGTATTCTAAGGGTTCAAGTCAACAATTCCCACTTGCCTATTTTCCATCTGCAACGTTTACCCTTTCCTCAATATACTTTCGTCAAAAACAAACAACATGCTCTAAAAGCAGCATCTGAAGTCTAATCTCAGTTTAAAGCTTGATTACCACCATGTCGTCCAGCGTCCAGGTATGTGCACATGAAAGGTCGTGACCTTTGCAGTCATTCTTTCGCAGAGGCAATATCGTAGCCTATGAGGTTTATCCGAGGCGTGATCTTTGCTGGTTGAAAACTTTACCCAATACCCCGCCAGGATGACTTGAAATACAGTCAGCTTTGGCAATTTTTGCCAGTCTCTTAAGAGACTTACAAGGTCGTTGTAAATGAAAGATGTCTGCTAGTGTTGTTAGTAGTGAGATTAGGGGAATCAAAGTTCCATCCCAATCGTTGGTGTCACATTCATTTCAATCTTTAATGTGGAAGTCAACGTTAAAGATGTTAAGGTTATGTTTTTACAGAGTGTTCTCTACGTCATATGTGATGATTTTGCGGAGAAAAGAGAAAATCATAAAAATGATTTAGCTGGCTTTTCACAGGCAGGGTCACGTTTTTGTCACACGTGCTTTATCTCGTGCACCTCAATAGTCAGTTCATCATGTTACGCAGACACACCTACACTTCCTTCAGCTTAGTAACGCTGCCTCTCTGGTGACGTTTTGGAGAACGGCTGCTTTTTCCTCAAGAGAAGACTGTCTCAAGCTGAAGCAAGACTTCTCCCCTTAAAGAGCTCTTACGTACTCTGTTAGAAGACTGAAGCAGGTGCCGGCTCATTCTGGCCTTCTAGTAACATTTACTCTGTCCACAGACCAATGAGTAATGAACAGGTCATGATAAAGAAATCCCAATCCTTGTCTGCCAACATTATCAGACCGTAGGAGGCATGAGAGGTGATGCCCTGGTACTGAGGCATGAGCCCGGATAGCTCAGTCGGTAGAGCATCAGACTTTTAATCTGAGGGTCCAGGGTTCAAGTCCCTGTTCGGGCGATGAGTGCATGTTTGTGTCCTGCCGTCTGCGATCGTCTCCCCTTGGCGTTTGGGTCGGCCTCGAGGACGTATTGGATTTTGAAGGGCGGTTTCTCGGACAGAGGATGACTTGTCCTCGACTAAAATAAATGTAAGAGCTGTCCAAACTGAAAAGAACTTTCACTGACACCATTGCCCTTTGCTTTGCCGTGAAATGCACACAAGTAATGTTTTTAATAAGGCATGATTGTTAAAACTAGTTGTATTGCTTAATTAAACTGAGGCCTAGTCCTGTCTTAAACTAATCCCTGTGCGGGAAACCACCCCTGAGAGACATTTTGCTTAAGGTTTGCAGATGAAAGTAAACAAAAAATTGATTGAGACCTCAGAAAATGAATGCCAAGCACCTTCCGGCCGACGCACTCAGGCAAACCTGGAGGCACAGCCATGCCGGAGCCTGGTGGCACGCCGTGATCGTATAGTGGTTAGTACTCTGCGTTGTGGCCGCAGCAACCCCGGTTCGAATCCGGGTCACGGCAGTCCACCCAGGGATGTGGGTGGATCATCCCAACGCTGACCCTTTTGTACCTAACTGACCGACAAGTTCTTTTCAGCACACAACAAGCCCAGAGGGTTTGCAAGGATGAATCGTTGTAGTCGTGGCCGAGTGGTTAAGGCGATGGACTTGAAATCCATTGGGGTCTCCCCGCGCAGGTTCAAACCCTGCCGACTACGTGTGTCTGCTCCCTGGCTTCAGAGCTTCGCTTGTTGGTCGTTCCAGCTCACGAAGTGCTGTATTTCTGCTGCTCAAGTTGTTACCATTGGATTTGCGGATGGAAAACTAAGCAGCCTGTCGTAGTTTCTCCTGTGTGTGTTCAACAAGCAGCCCTGTTGTCAAGTGATGCAGCTTCCGTTGTCATATTGTCCATAAACAGCTCGCACAACATGAAACCAAAAAAGAGCTGGAACAGGTTTTTGTTTAGAAAGGATGTGCATTGTGGCTAATCGAGTTGATCCTAACCTGAGCCATGTTCTAAGATGTTAAGGATTAAGGCCCCACCCTTTTGTTTTCACAATTACCATAATTCCCTGCCCCGGCTTGTTGTCCTTAATTCATTTAAAAATGTTTTGCACTCATGCTTTTCCTAATAGACAGCGAATAATGAGTAAACCTCTGGTGAAGATCTCTTACCTGTCAAAAAGGCAAAACATACAGCAAAGCCATACCACCTTCTTCTTCTTCTTCTTCTTCGTTTAATGGCAAGTAGCACCAACTTTAAGGTGCATTATCGCCACCTTCTGTGTTGGAGTGTGGACAAGAGTTTGTCCCCACATAAAAAAGAACCTAGATTCTCTTAATCAATCCTGTTATCTTTAAATAATGAAATGATCTCTTCAAGCCGTAACCGATTGTATTCTAAGGGTTCAAGTCAACAATTCCCACTTGCCTATTTTCCATCTGCAACGTTTACCCTTTCCTCAATATACTTTCGTCAAAAACAAACAACATGCTCTAAAAGCAGCATCTGAAGTCTAATCTCAGTTTAAAGCTTGATTACCACCATGTCGTCCAGCGTCCAGGTATGTGCACATGAAAGGTCGTGACCTTTGCCGTCATTCTTTCGCAGAGGCAATATCGTAGCCTATGAGGTTTATCCGAGGCGTGATCTTTGCTGGTTGAAAACTTTACCCAATACCCCGCCAGGATGACTTGAAATACAGTCAGCTTTGGCAATTTTTGCCAGTCTCTTAAGAGACTTACAAGGTCGTTGTAAATGAAAGATGTCTGCTAGTGTTGTTAGTAGTGAGATTAGGGGAATCAAAGTTCCATCCCAATCGTTGGTGTCACATTCATTTCAATCTTTAATGTGGTAGTCAACGTTAAAGATATTAAGGTTATGTTTTTACAGAGTGTTCTCTACGTCATATGTGATGATTTTGCGGAGAAAAGCGAAAATCATAAAAATGATTTAGCTGGCTTTTCACAGGCAGGGTCACGTTTTTGTCACACGTGCTTTATCTCGTGCACCTCAATAGTCAGTTCATCATGTTACGCAGACACACCTACACTTCCTTCAGCTTAGTAACGCTGCTTCTCTGGTGACGTTTTGGAGAACGGCTGCTTTTTCCTCAAGAGAAGACTGTCTCAAGCTGAAGCAAGACTTCTCCCCTTAAAGAGCTCTTACGTACTCTGTTAGAAGACTGAAGCAGGTGCCGGCTCATTCTGGCCTTCTAGTAACATTTACTCTGTCCACAGACCAATGAGTAATGAACAGGTCATGATAAAGAAATCCCAATCCTTGTCTGCCAACATTATCAGACCGTAGGAGGCATGAGAGGTGATGCCCTGGTACTGAAGCATGAGCCCGGATAGCTCAGTCGGTAGAGCATCAGACTTTTAATCTGAGGGTCCAGGGTTCAAGTCCCTGTTCGGGCGATGAGTGCATGTTTGTGTCCTGCCTCTGCGATCGTCTCCCCTTGGCGTTTGGGTCGGCCTCGAGGACGTATTGGATTTTGAAGGGCGGTTTCTCGGACAGAGGATGACTTGTCCTCGACTAAAATAAATGTAAGAGCTGTCCAAACTGAAAAGAACTTTCACTGACACCATTGCCCTTTGCTTTGCCGTGAAATGCACACAAGTAATGTTTTTAATAAGGCATGATTGTTAAAACTAGTTGTATTGCTTAATTAAACTGAGGCCTAGTCCTGTCTTAAACTAATCCCTGTGCGGGAAACCACCCCTGAGAGACATTTTGCTTAAGGTTTGCAGATGAAAGTAAACAAAAAATTGATTGAGACCTCAGAAAATGAATGCCAAGCACCTTCCGGCCGACGCACTCAGGCAAACCTGGAGGCACAGCCATGCCGGAGCCTGGTGGCACGCCGTGATCGTATAGTGGTTAGTACTCTGTGTTGTGGCCGCAGCAACCCCGGTTCGAATCCGGGTCACGGCAGTCCACCCAGGGATGTGGGTGGATCATCCCAACGCTGACCCTTTTGTACCTAACTGACCGACAAGTTCTTTTCAGCACACAACAAGCCCAGAGGGTTTGCAAGGATGACTCGTTGTAGTCGTGGCCGAGTGGTTAAGGCGATGGACTTGAAATCCATTGGGGTCTCCCCGCGCAGGTTCAAACCCTGCCGACTACGTGTGTCTGCTCCCTGGCTTCAGAGCTTCGCTTGTTGGTCGTTCCAGCTCACGAAGTGCTGTATTTCTGCTGCTCAAGTTGTTACCATTGGATTTGCGGATGGAAAACTAAGCAGCCTGTCGTAGTTTCTCCTGTGTGTGTTCAACAAGCAGCCCTGTTGTCAAGTGATGCAGCTTCCGTTGTCATATTGTCCATAAACAGCTCGCACAACATGAAACCAAAAAAGAGCTGGAACAGGTTTTTGTTTAGAAAGGATGTGCATTGTGGCTAATCGAGTTGATCCTAACCTGAGCCATGTTCTAAGATGTTAAGGATTAAGGCCCCACCCTTTTGTTTTCACAATTACCATAATTCCCTGCCCCGGCTTGTTGTCCTTAATTCATTTAAAAATGTTTTGCACTCATGCTTTTCTTAATAGACAGCGAATAATGAGTAAACCTCTGGTGAAGATCTCTTACCTGTCGAAAAGGCAAAACATACAGCAAAGCCATACCACCTTCTTCTTCTTCTTCTTCTTCGTCGTTTAATGGCAAGTAGCACCAACTTTAAGGTGCATTATCGCCACCTTCTGTGTTGGAGTGTGGACAAGAGTTTGTCCCCACATAAAAAGAACCTAGATTCTCTTAATCAATCCTGTTATCTTTAAATAATGAAATGATCTCTTCAAGCCGTAACCGATTGTATTCTAAGGGTTCAAGTCAACAATTCCCACTTGCCTATTTTCCATCTGCAACGTTTACCCTTTCCTCAATATACTTTCGTCAAAAACAAACAACATGCTCTAAAAGCAGCATCTGAAGTCTAATCTCAGTTTAAAGCTTGATTACCACCATGTCGTCCAGCGTCCAGGTATGTGCACATGAAAGGTCGTGACCTTTGCCGTCATTCTTTCGCAGAGGCAATATCGTAGCCTATGAGGTTTATCCGAGGCGTGATCTTTGCTGGTTGAAAACTTTACCCAATACCCCGCCAAGATGACTTGAAATACAGTCAGCTTTGGCAATTTTGCCAGTCTCTTAAGAGACTTACAAGGTCGTTGTAAATGAAAGATGTCTGCTAGTGTTGTTAGTAGTGAGATTAGGGGAATCAAAGTTCCATCCCAATCGTTGGTGTCACATTCATTTCAATCTTTAATGTGGAAGTCAACGTTAAAGATATTAAGGTTATGTTTTTACAGAGTGTTCTCTACGTCATATGTGATGATTTTGCGGAGAAAAGAGAAAATCATAAAAATGATTTAGCTGGCTTTTCACAGGCAGGGTCACGTTTTTGTCACACGTGCTTTATCTCGTGCACCTCAATAGTCAGTTCATCATGTTACGCAGACACACCTACACTTCCTTCAGCTTAGTAACGCTGCCTCTCTGGTGACGTTTTGGAGAACGGCTGCTTTTTCCTCAAGAGAAGACTGTCTCAAGCTGAAGCAAGACTTCTCCCCTTAAAGAGCTCTTACGTACTATGTTAGAAGACTGAAGCAGGTGCCGGCTCATTCTGGCCTTCTAGTAACATTGACTCTGTCCACAGACCAATGAGTAATGAACAGGTCATGATAAAGAAATCCCAATCCTTGTCTGCCAACATTATCAGACCGTAGGAGGCATGAGAGGTGATGCCCTGGTACTGAAGCATGAGCCCGGATAGCTCAGTCGGTAGAGCATCAGACTTTTAATCTGAGGGTCCAGGGTTCAAGTCCCTGTTCGGGCGATGAGTGCATGTTTGTGTCCTGCCGTCTGCGATCGTCTCCCCTTGGCGTTTGGGTCGGCCTCGAGGACGTATTGGATTTTGAAGGGCGGTTTCTCGGACAGAGGATGACTTGTCCTCGACTAAAATAAATGTAAGAGCTGTCC
This sequence comes from Paramisgurnus dabryanus, assembly GCF_030506205.2. Taxonomy (NCBI): domain Eukaryota; kingdom Metazoa; phylum Chordata; class Actinopteri; order Cypriniformes; family Cobitidae; genus Paramisgurnus; species Paramisgurnus dabryanus. Next base: position 29,138,027 of record NC_133350.1, on the reverse strand, counting down.
AAACTGAAAAGAACTTTCACTGACACCATTGCCCTTTGCTTTGCCGTGAAATGCACACAAGTAATGTTTTTAATAAGGCATGATTGTTAAAACTAGTTGTATTGCTTAATTAAACTGAGGCCTAGTCCTGTCTTAAACTAATCCCTGTGCGGGAAACCACCCCTGAGAGACATTTTGCTTAAGGTTTGCAGATGAAAGTAAACAAAAAATTGATTGAGACCTCAGAAAATGAATGCCAAGCACCTTCCGGCCGACGCACTCAGGCAAACCTGGAGGCACAGCCATGCCGGAGCCTGGTGGCACGCCGTGATCGTATAGTGGTTAGTACTCTGCGTTGTGGCCGCAGCAACCCCGGTTCGAATCCGGGTCACGGCAGTCCACCCAGGGATGTGGGTGGATCATCCCAACGCTGACCCTTTTGTACCTAACTGACCGACAAGTTCTTTTCAGCACACAACAAGCCCAGAGGGTTTGCAAGGATGACTCGTTGTAGTCGTGGCCGAGTGGTTAAGGCGATGGACTTGAAATCCATTGGGGTCTCCCCGCGCAGGTTCAAACCCTGCCGACTACGTGTGTCTGCTCCCTGGGTTCAGAGCTTCGCTTGTTGGTCGTTCCAGCTCACGAAGTGCTGTATTTCTGCTGCTCAAGTTGTTACCATTGGATTTGCAGATGGAAAACTAAGCAGCCTGTCGTAGTTTCTCCTGTGTGTGTTCAACAAGCAGCCCTGTTGTCAAGTGAGTAGCTTCCGTTGTCATATTGTCCATAAACAGCTCGCACAACATGAAACCAAAAAAGAGCTGGAACAGGTTTTTGTTTAGAAAGGATGTGCATTGTGGCTAATCGAGTTGATCCTAACCTGAGCCATGTTCTAAGATGTTAAGGATTAAGGCCCCACCCTTTTGTTTTCACAATTACCATAATTCCCTGCCCCGGCTTGCTGTCCTTAATTCATTTAAAAATGTTTTGCACTCATGCTTTTCCTAATAGACAGCGAATAATGAGTAAACCTCTGGTGAAGATCTCTTACCTGTCGAAAAGGCAAAACATACAGCAAAGCCATACCACCTTCTTCTTCTTCTTCTTCGTCGTTTAATGGCAAGTAGCACCAACTTTAAGGTGCATTATCGCCACCTTCTGTGTTGGAGTGTGGACAAGAGTTTGTCCCCACATAAAAAGAACCTAGATTCTCTTAATCAATCCTGTTATCTTTAAATAATGAAATGATCTCTTCAAGCCGTAACCGATTGTATTCTAAGGGTTCAAGTCAACAATTCCCACTTGCCTATTTTCCATCTGCAACGTTTACCCTTTCCTCAATATACTTTCGTCAAAAACAAACAACATGCTCTAAAAGCAGCATCTGAAGTCTAATCTCAGTTTAAAGCTTGATTACCACCACGTCGTCCAGCGTCCAGGTATGTGCACATGAAAGGTCGTGACCTTTGCCGTCATTCTTTCGCAGAGGCAATATCGTAGCCTATGAGGTTTATCCGAGGCGTGATCTTTGCTGGTTGAAAACTTTACCCAATACCCCGCCAGGATGACTTGAAATACAGTCAGCTTTGGCAATTTTTGCCAGTTTCTTAAGAGACTTACAAGGTCGTTGTAAATGAAAGATGTCTGCTAGTGTTGTTAGTAGTGAGATTAGGGGAATCAAAGTTCCATCCCAATCGTTGGTGTCACATTCATTTCAATCTTTAATGTGGAAGTCAACGTTAAAGATATTAAGGTTATGTTTTTACAGTGTGTTCTCTACGTCATATGTGATGATTTTGCGGAGAAAAGAGAAAATCATAAAAATGATTTAGCTGGCTTTTCACAGGCAGGGTCACGTTTTTGTCACACGTGCTTTATCTCGTGCACCTCAATAGTCAGTTCATCATGTTACGCAGACACACCTACACTTCCTTCAGCTTAGTAACGCTGCCTCTCTGGTGACGTTTTGGAGAACGGCTGCTTTTTCCTCAAGAGAAGACTGTCTCAAGCTGAAGCAAGACTTCTCCCCTTAAAGAGCTCTTACGTACTCTGTTAGAAGACTGAAGCAGGTGCCGGCTCATTCTGGCCTTCTAGTAACATTTACTCTGTCCACAGACCAATGAGTAATGAACAGGTCATGATAAAGAAATCCCAATCCTTGTCTGCCAACATTATCAGACCGTAGGAGCCATGAGAGGTGATGCCCTGGTACTGAAGCATGAGCCTGGATAGCTCAGTCGGTAGAGCATCAGACTTTTAATCTGAGGGTCCAGGGTTCAAGTCCCTGTTCGGGCGATGAGTGCATGTTTGTGTCCTGCCGTCTGCGATTGTCTCCCCTTGGCGTTTGGGTCGGCCTCGAGGACGTATTGGATTTTGAAGGGCGGTTTCTCGGACAGAGGATGACTTGTCCTCGACTAAAATAAATGTAAGAGCTGTCCAAACTGAAAAGAACTTTCACTGACACCATTGCCCTCTGCTTTGCCGTGAAATGCACACAAGTAATGTTTTTAATAAGGCATGATTGTTAAAACTAGTTGTATTGCTTAATTAAACTGAGGCCTAGTCCTGTCTTAAACTAATCCCTGTGCGGGAAACCACCCCTGAGAGACATTTTGCTTAAGGTTTGCAGATGAAAGTAAACAAAAAATTGATTGAGACCTCAGAAAATGAATGCCAAGCACCTTCCGGCCGACGCACTCAGGCAAACCTGGAGGCACAGCCATGCCGGAGCCTGGTGGCACGCCGTGATCGTATAGTGGTTAGTACTCTGCGTTGTGGCCGCAGCAACCCCGGTTCGAATCCGGGTCACGGCAGTCCACCCAGGGATGAGGGTGGATCATCCCAACGCTGACCCTTTTGTACCTAACTGACCGACAAGTTCTTTTCAGCACACAACAAGCCCAGAGGGTTTGCAAGGATGACTCGTTGTAGTCGTGGCCGAGTGGTTAAGGCGATGGACTTGAAATCCATTGGGGTCTCCCCGCGCAGGTTCAAACCCTGCCGACTACGTGTGTCTGCTCCCTGGCTTCAGAGCTTCGCTTGTTGGTCGTTCCAGCTCACGAAGTGCTGTATTTCTGCTGCTCAAGTTGTTACCATTGGATTTGCGGATGGAAAACTAAGCAGCCTGTCGTAGTTTCTCCTGTGTGTGTTCAACAAGCAGCCCTGTTGTCAAGTGATGCAGCTTCCGTTGTCATATTGTCCATAAACAGCTCGCACAACATGAAACCAAAAAAGAGCTGGAACAGGTTTTTGTTTAGAAAGGATGTGCATTGTGGCTAATCGAGTTGATCCTAACCTGAGCCATGTTCTAAGATGTTAAGGATTAAGGCCCCACCCTTTTGTTTTCACAATTACCATAATTCCCTGCCCCTGCTTGTTGTCCTTAATTCATTTAAAAATGTTTTGCACTCATGCTTTTCCTAATAGACAGCGAATAATGAGTAAACCTCTGGTGAAGATCTCTTACCTGTCGAAAAGGCAAAACATACAGCAAAGCCATACCACCTTCTTCTTCTTCTTCTTCGTCGTTTAATGGCAAGTAGCACCAACTTTAAGGTGCATTATCGCCACCTTCTGTGTTGGAGTGTGGACAAGAGTTTGTCCCCACATAAAAAGAACCTAGATTCTCTTAATCAATCCTGTTATCTTTAAATAATGAAATGATCTCTTCAAGCCGTAACCGATTGTATTCTAAGGGTTCAAGTCAACAATTCCCACTTGCCTATTTTCCATCTGCAACGTTTACCCTTTCCTCAATATACTTTCGTCAAAAACAAACAACATGCTCTAAAAGCAGCATCTGAAGTCTAATCTCAGTTTAAAGCTTGATTACCACCATGTCGTCCAGCGTCCAGGTATGTGCACATGAAAGGTCGTGACCTTTGCAGTCATTCTTTCGCAGAGGCAATATCGTAGCCTATGAGGTTTATCCGAGGCGTGATCTTTGCTGGTTGAAAACTTTACCCAATACCCCGCCAGGATGACTTGAAATACAGTCAGCTTTGGCAATTTTTGCCAGTCTCTTAAGAGACTTACAAGGTCGTTGTAAATGAAAGATGTCTGCTAGTGTTGTTAGTAGTGAGATTAGGGGAATCAAAGTTCCATCCCAATCGTTGGTGTCACATTCATTTCAATCTTTAATGTGGAAGTCAACGTTAAAGATATTAAGGTTATGTTTTTACAGAGTGTTCTCTACGTCATATGTGATGATTTTGCGGAGAAAAGAGAAAATCATAAAAATGATTTAGCTGGCTTTTCACAGGCAGGGTCACGTTTTTGTCACACGTGCTTTATCTCGTGCACCTCAATAGTCAGTTCATCATGTTACGCAGACACACCTACACTTCCTTCAGCTTAGTAACGCTGCCTCTCTGGTGACGTTTTGGAGAACGGCTGCTTTTTCCTCAAGAGAAGACTGTCTCAAGCTGAAGCAAGACTTCTCCCCTTAAAGAGCTCTTACGTACTCTGTTAGAAGACTGAAGCAGGTGCCGGCTCATTCTGGCCTTCTAGTAACATTTACTCTGTCCACAGACCAATGAGTAATGAACAGGTCATGATAAAGAAATCCCAATCCTTGTCTGCCAACATTATCAGACCGTAGGAGGCATGAGAGGTGATGCCCTGGTACTGTGGCATGAGCCCGGATAGCTCAGTCGGTAGAGCATCAGACTTTTAATCTGAGGGTCCAGGGTTCAAGTCCCTGTTCGGGCGATGAGTGCATGTTTGTGTCCTGCCGTCTGCGATCGTCTCCCCTTGGCGTTTGGGTCGGCCTCGAGGACGTATTGGATTTTGAAGGACGGTTTCTCGGACAGAGGATGACTTGTCCTCGACAAAAATAAATGTAAGAGCTGTCCAAACTGAAAAGAACTTTCACTGACACCATTGCCCTTTGCTTTGCCGTGAAATGCACACAAGTAATGTTTTTAATAAGGCATGATTGTTAAAACTAGTTGTATTGCTTAATTAAACTGAGGCCTAGTCCTGTCTTAAACTAATCCCTGTGCGGGAAACCACCCCTGAGAGACATTTTGCTTAAGGTTTGCAGATGAAAGTAAACAAAAAATTGATTGAGACCTCAGAAAATGAATGCCAAGCACCTTCCGGCCGACGCACTCAGGCAAACCTGGAGGCACAGCCATGCCGGAGCCTGGTGGCACGCCGTGATCGTATAGTGGTTAGTACTCTGCGTTGTGGCCGCAGCAACCCCGGTTCGAATCCGGGTCACGGCAGTCCACCCAGGGATGAGGGTGGATCATCCCAACGCTGACCCTTTTGTACCTAACTGACCGACAAGTTCTTTTCAGCACACAACAAGCCCAGAGGGTTTGCAAGGATGACTCGTTGTAGTCGTGGCCGAGTGGTTAAGGCGATGGACTTGAAATCCATTGGGGTCTCCCCGCGCAGGTTCAAACCCTGCCGACTACGTGTGTCTGCTCCCTGGCTTCAGAGCTTCGCTTGTTGGTCGTTCCAGCTCACGAAGTGCTGTATTTCTGCTGCTCAAGTTGTTACCATTGGATTTGCGGATGGAAAACTAAGCAGCCTGTCGTAGTTTCTCCTGTGTGTGTTCAACAAGCAGCCCTGTTGTCAAGTGATGCAGCTTCCGTTGTCATATTGTCCATAAACAGCTCGCACAACATGAAACCAAAAAAGAGCTGGAACAGGTTTTTGTTTAGAAAGGATGTGCATTGTGGCTAATCGAGTTGATCCTAACCTGAGCCATGTTCTAAGATGTTAAGGATTAAGGCCCCACCCTTTTGTTTTCACAATTACCATAATTCCCTGCCCCGGCTTGTTGTCCTTAATTCATTTAAAAATGTTTTGCACTCATGCTTTTCTTAATAGACAGCGAATAATGAGTAAACCTCTGGTGAAGATCTCTTACCTGTCGAAAAGGCAAAACATACAGCAAAGCCATACCACCTTCTTCTTCTTCTTCTTCTTCGTCGTTTAATGGCAAGTAGCACCAACTTTAAGGTGCATTATCG